>NC_086176.1:27170535-27795535 GCF_023053635.1 Elgaria multicarinata webbii
AGGGTTAAACAGAGAAAGTATATCTGTGGGCAATTACCTTGAGATAGAGGCTGTTCTGGGAACCTTGCCAAGATTCTAAGTTAGCCTCATCACAGCTGTATGTAATGTAGATAAGAATTGTGTAGATCTGTATATAGTTTCTCACTTGTGTAAAATGGAACTGATCACTGCTTACTGATCACTGCTCTACGATCACTGCTCTCTGTGTATGCCTCAGTGTGCTGATCTGAACTGAACTGCACAGAAGCCTGAAGGAAATAAACCAGCTCTGCTGTGTAAGACCTGCGTGATGTGTGTTTGTTTCTGAGCACAAACAGAGTTCCAGAGAGAGAAAAGTTCTGGCAAAATAACCCAACAAAGGTTATGGGCCCAGTCTAGCCTAGACCAGCCTACGCCAGCCTAACCCAGGCAGAAGAACCAGAACTTGATGGGAATGGTGCAGTATCAGAACCAGAACCAGGAGTCTGCTAAAACAGAAAACTGTTGATGAAGGAAGACATCAAGCTAAAGCCAGTGCTGCAAAGTGAGGAAAAATCTCAGTCGGCTGACTCTGAGGAGGACTCTGAGCAGGAGGACGGTGAGATACCAATTCCTAAAGCAGAGGAAATGGCAGGAGCTAATATGTCTGGTTTGCATCAATTGTTGGAAAAGCTGAATGACTCTAACTATGCATTATGGTCTTACAAAATGCAAATGTATCTGATTCAGGCTGAACTGTGGTATGTAGTCACAGAGGATCCACCAGATAGAGCAGATCCACAGAATGCTAAATGGTTTAAGGACGATGCAAAAGCAATGGCAGTTATTGCATTAGCTGTGGAAGACTCTCAAATTTCCTTCATTCAGTTTTTGAATACATCAAAAGAGTGCTGGAATGCGCTACAAGCTGTATATCAAAGAGAAACAGCGGGCAGTAGAGTAATTCTAACCCGGAAACTGTATGGAATGAAGCTGAAACTAGGGGAGTCTATGTCAAACCATTTGAAAAGCATGAGAGAAATCTTCAATCAACTAAGGGCACGAGGGATGGAGTTTACAACTATACACCAAGTCTATGTGATTTTGTCAAGTCTTGATTCATCGTACGACGCGGTTGTCACCATGATGGAAAGTCAAGAGGAGAAAAATTTAACCCTCGAGTATGTAGCTGGAAAACTACTGGAAACCTATGAAAGAAGGCAAGCTTCAAAACAACAGAGCTTTAAACTTCCTGTGGCTGAATTTCAACAAAGCCATAAATCTTCTGATGTGGTGGCTGCATTAAAGGCAAGGAAATGCTTTAATTGTGGTTCCACAGAACATTTACGGCGGGATTGCAACAACAACAAGAAGAAAAAGCAGTTGACAGCAAAGTGGAGAGAAGAAAACAAAATGAATGAAGCTGAATCAACAAAGAAGTGTCTTCTAGCAAGAGTCAAAGAGACAATGAATCCTTGGTTTTTGGACTCTGGGGCTTCAATAAGTATGGCAAAAGACAAACTTTCATTTGTAACCTTGGAAACTTCTACTTCAAAGCAAAAGTGTGTTACCCTTGCAAATGGAACAAAAATCCAGATTTGTGGTGTGGGTAATGTATATTTTGATTGTCTGGGAGTTGAACTACAAAGTGTTTTATATGTACCAGAATTGGAAACAAACCTTCTAAGTGTGTTTCAGTTAACAGAAATGGGGTATGAGGTTTGTTTTACTGAAGAAAATTGTACTATAAAACAGGGAAACAAGGTGTGTGTGCAGGGAATAATGAAAGAATCTTTGTATGTGATTAATACTTGTACAGAAAATGAAGTTGTAGCCAGCAAAGTCACAACAAAAACAATAGCCAATTGCAAACCACACCAAGAGTGTATCCATTTAACTCATAAAAGGTTTGGTCATGCTAACTATAAAACAATTTCTAAGATTCCAGAATTGTGTGAAGGGGTGAAAATCAAACCATGTTCTAACTATGTAGAATGTAATGTATGCAGTGAAACCAAGTGTCATAAGTCAAACATTCCAAAACATAGTGAGAGAACAACAAAAAGAATTTTTGAATTAATTCATGCAGATCTTGCAGGTCCTTTTGAGACAAGTCAAGGAGGAAACAGATTTTTCTTGTCTATTGTTGATGATTACAGTAGATTTGGATTTGTGTATGTGTTAAAACAGAAGAGTGAAACTTTTGGAAAGTTTAAAGCCTTTGTTAAGTGGAGTAAAAATAGATTTAAAGAACCTATAGCTAATCTAAGAACGGACCGGGGAGGTGAATTTCTTAGCAACCAATTTAAAAAATTCCTCACTGATGAGGGTATACAACATGACCTTACTGCTCCATATTCACCATTTCAAAATGGAGTTGCAGAAAGGAAAAACAGAACCTTGCAGAACATGTTAAGAGCTCTATTGAAAGAGTCAGGATTGTCTAACCTGTTCTGGGCAGAAGCTTTGTCCACCTCAAATTATTTGTTAAACAGGCTTTACCACTCTGTACATGAAAAAACTCCATATGAAATGTTTTACAAAAGAAAACCTAGAGTGTCACATATAAGGGTTTTTGGAAGTAAATGTTTTGCTCATGTTCAGAAAGAAAACAGACCAGGAAAGCTAGCTCAAAGAGGTTTGGAATGTAAATTGTTGGGATATGATACACAAACAAAAGGCTATCGTTTGTGGTCTCCATATCACAAAAGTGTAATTGTGAGCAGAGATGTAGTTTTTCATGAACAAATGCAGGAAACAAAACAGTATGTAAGTTTGCCTGTAGAACAGAAAGCTGTAGAAACAGAAGAAATTCCTGAACAATCTCAGCAAGAGAGGGAGGGGGAAGAAACTGTAGAGGAGGAAACTATGCCTGTAACTATGCCAAGACGATCAGAAAGGGAACGCAAAGCTCCAATTCGTTATTCAGATGAATACCAAAGCAAACAGGTTTCTCATAGAGCTTTACTAATAGCCTATGAATCTACTTCATTTGAGGAAATTCAGGAAATGGAACCTACAGAAGCTCAGGGCTGGCATGAAGCAATGTCAGAGGAAATCAGAGCAATGGAAAAAAATGAAACGTGGGAGCTAGTACCTTTACCTGAAGGTCGTAAAGCCATTACCAGTAAATGGGTATTCAAAGTAAAACAAAATGAGAAAGGACAGGTGGAATGTTCAATGGTAAAACACAAAGAGATGCTTTAAAGCTAGGTCTCAGATTGTAACACAATTTAAACAACATGCGCAAGAGGAGGACTGTTAAGTATATGAAAAGAAATACTTGCTTAGTCATTAAAATTGTGTGTGTATGGCTATCTCAGGGTTAAACAGAGAAAGTATATCTGTGGGCAATTACCTTGAGATAGAGGCTGTTCTGGGAACCTTGCCAAGATTCTAAGTTAGCCTCATCACAGCTGTATGTAATGTAGATAAGAATTGTGTAGATCTGTATATAGTTTCTCACTTGTGTAAAATGGAACTGATCACTGCTTACTGATCACTGCTCTACGATCACTGCTCTCTGTGTATGCCTCAGTGTGCTGATCTGAACTGAACTGCACAGAAGCCTGAAGGAAATAAACCAGCTCTGCTGTGTAAGACCTGCGTGATGTGTGTTTGTTTCTGAGCACAAACAGAGTTCCAGAGAGAGAAAAGTTCTGGCAAAATAACCCAACATACATGAGGTGTCATGGTGCCTAATTTGACATTTCTAACGTGAAAATTATCGTAGTTCTAGCATGGGACTTGATTTGGGGTGAGTTAAAAGGTTAAAGCCCCGCCAAAAATCAGGGGATGATGGGATTTGCTTGAAACTTGCCATGAATGTAGATCTAGATGGCATCTGAGAGGGTGCCCACTTCAAAGTTTTTTATCTGTCAAAATGTCAGAGCAAATCCCATGTTTGAAAATGGGGTGTCTGATTTTCAAAAATTCCCAAAAAATCAGGGGAGGCTTGGATTGGCTTGAGTCTTGGCATGCATGTGTATCCATGGATAAGCTATCATGGTGCCAAGTTTGAGGTTTCTAATGTGAAAATTGACGGAGATATCGAAAGAGGTGTGAATTGGGGTTATGGGTGCTGTGTTAGAGGTTAAAGCCCTACCAAAAATCAGGGGATGATGGGATTTGCTTGAAACTTGCCATAAATGTGGATCTAGATGGCATCTGTGAGGGTGCCTGCTTCCAAGTTTTTATCTGTTAAAATGTCAGAGTTAATCCCATGTCTGAAAATGGGGTGTCTGATTTTCAAAAATTCCCCGAAAATCAGGGGATGCTTGGATTGGCTTGAGTCTTGGCATGCATGTGTATATGTCCATGAAGTGTCATGGTGCCAAACTTAAGGTTTCTAACTTTAACAGAAAAAAAGTTATAGACTTTTTGGGATTTCAATGCAAGCCTATGTGGGGGAAAGCGGAGCTCCGATCCAGATCTGGAGCTTCGCAGTGGAGCGGACTATAGGCGGATTGGAGCGGAGCGGAGCAGACCGATCCACAATTTGCGGATCTGGAAGAGAAGCGGATCGGGGGGTCCGTGCACACCCCTAGTTAAAATGGTATGAAAGTGGTATATAAAAGGCAGGAGCCACACTACTGCTTTATAGAAGTGCACTGACAACTGTTGGGGCCCGTTGACACATATCATATGCCGCTTTCATGGTGTTATATCCTGTTTGGTGTGGCTCCTGCCTTTTACACACCGCTTTCATAGTGCAATATCCTGCTTGGTGTAGATTAGGCCCTGCTCACCAGAGGAAGTGAGAGAAGGGGGTAAAAACAGGACTACAGAGAGAACAAATGGCAGGGAAATGGAGCCTTCAGACAGCCAGATATGTGTTTCATGATTTTGTTTCCTTTGAGCAACTCTGGACCATCTGTCTTTGCAAACAGTCAGTTCATGAGCCAATTGTACTTCCTCCCCATGTAGGCAGGCTTTTTATTAAAAACCACTTGGATGAAATTGCTCATGACTGCGTAGCACTGCTGGTGCTACTTTCCACAGTAAGAACAAATAAAGAATAACTAGGCCAAGAACCTGCAGGGGTTCATTTTCAGAATCCCTTCTTTTGTAGAAAATATAAGAAACTACTGAAACGTTTTAGATTGTCATTTTTTTTAAAAAAAAAAAAAGTATAACACAGAGAAGTTTTGGGCAACATTTTTATGGGACTTGATATAACTTGCAATTTATATCAGAGTAAATAGACAAGGGAATTAAATGTAATATCCCAAATGAAAGTTGAAATTTGCTACATTTCCCCAAAATTACAGTATGCATAAATTATCAATTATCACTGGCATCACATACCATCAAGTTAGAATAAAATGTATGCATTAAGCCTGGAGAATGGCTGGAGGTGCAGGAAGGCTGGTGCAAATGTTATCCCTGCCGTGGGGAACATCCACAAAAGATGTATGATTGGAAACTAATATCAGCTTAATATCAAGGAAATATCAGCTTCCATGAGGATGAGTCCCTGTTTTGTTAACCTTGAATGGCCCTTGGGGTAACATGTTTTTCACCTTTCCCCGGATGTTCTCTCTGTTTCATTAGATTTTATTTGGGATCTGTTAATTGGTTGAATTTTGTTCATTCATTTATTACATTACCATATCACTCAAAAGCCAAAGCTCTCTGGTGGTTTTCAAAGACTGAAATACATTGTACAAAGTGTAAAACCATTTATAGAGAAACATGTAAACATACAGCACACACATACACAGATGATTGCATAGAGAAAAGAAGCCATCACGGCTTCTTCTGCCCCTGCCCCCCCACATGTCATTCACAATGCACATGCTCATTGTTTACATCATTAGTGGCGTGTCATGTGAACCCAGTGCACAATGCAGCGGAGGTCGCTCTGTACCCATCCTACAACAACTACTGCACATTGTAGGTTATAGGGTGGGTTCAAAGCCACCCCCTCCACGCCACAAGCTGATTTCGCAGAACATGCCAACTTGTGCGGCAGCATGGGTAATTCTATAAACAATAGGCAGGCACATGGCACATGCTGGGGTAGGGAGGGGAGAAGCCACGATGGCTTCTTTCTCCCCTGCAATTGTCTGAATCTGGACAGAGACAACATAAAACTAAAACAATTTCAAACCATCAACAATAAGACAAAGCCAATACCCAATGTTGCCAAATGCCCGAGAGAAGAGAAAAGTCTTAACCTGTTGCTGAAAAGATAACAGCGTTGGCACCAGGTAGGCCTCATCAAAGAGATCGTTCCGTAACTGGGGAGCCACTACTGACAACAACAGCTCCCTTTTTTGCTGTCAAACATTACATGACCATCACAACCAGCAGCCTATGGTAGACATATATGAATGGCCAAAACAGATTAAAAGAGGGCATCGATTTGCATATCATTTGCATATGCTAAGTGATGTTTGTGTATGTGTGTGTGTATATATATATATATAATTATTATAATTTAAATAGAAATACAATACATCTCACCATACTGTGCAAGACTGTGACCAGAGGACCTGTGAGCCTGCCTGATCAGCCTGCTCTCCAGGCGCTAACTGTTCATGAGCACCAGCTCTTGTGGTTCTTCATCTTTAAATCAGAATTGGACTGGGTGGCCCTTCAAATAGAGAACTGCCCTCTATAAAAGAGGATTTTTGTATTCATGTTTTTAAATTGTTGGTTGTTTTTATGCTCTTCATGGTTTTAATTTTTGTGAACTGCCCAGAGAGCTTCAGCTATTGGGCGGTATAAAAATGTAATAAATAAATAAAATAAATAAAATAAATAAATAAAATACCTAGCCACACTAGGGAAGGCAGCTCTACACATTGCAGATGATGATGATGATGATTGCCACATTCCATTAATAAAATGGTGGCTTGCTTAATCCCAGCCACTGATCTCGACCTCTTTATTTCCTTTCTCCCATCATGTGGCTACTTTCAGCCTACCGCTTCATAATTTCCCACCTCCATCCCATGCACCAGATGCTGAAAGCTCTCATGAAAGAAAATACTATAAATAGCGCTCCCTCCTCCCACTGCCTGTCTCCCACTGGATGGGAGAACGCCCCAACTTGTCAGGTTGCTTGCAAAATCTGCGCTCTTACACAAGGGCCATTTTTATTAGATGGGTACCGGATTCAGACATACACAGCCATGTATATCGGTCATGTATGGCTATTTTGTCACAAGGGCATATGTTTGGAAGGTACGGCTTACAGGTTCCAGACCTGCATAGACTGTAAAATAATTGAAGAGTTTGGAGGTGTTTTATTGCACACTCATTACTGGGCACTCAGATTTTTGCGGGTCCCTCTCATGTCGTCGTCTGCCTCCTGTGCACCTCCCACCCTTCTAGCTTTCTTCACACCACAAAAACACCCTCCAGTAAATCTGGCTTATTTTTAAAGATGAAAGTTGCTGCTTTCTCCTGCTGGGTGCAGAAGCAGCGGGATCAAAATGGCCCACTGAATGGGCCATGTGCACGTTGTTTACTTCCTCTTTCAAAAGAAGAAGAAGTAATGAGGGACAAACACGTGGGTAGAGAAGCGATGGTAAGCAAATGAGATTTTCCTTCGTGTGACGACGTTCTAAATCTGTACACTCTAGATCAGCTATGTCTTCCCTCTTTATTCTACCTTTGGTGCAGAGCCCCTGATCCAGATCTGTCTTCTTGCATCTACCCTAGAGTAAAGATAACTGGGGGGGAGCGAAGCTGTTAGATACAGATGTTAAGTAATGTCTGTTCTGGGCCTGAGCCAGTAAAAATACTGGGTTATATTCAATGGTGTCCTTCCGCCAGCAGAACAGACACTGCTATCAGTGTCTGTCCTGCAGCCCCATAGATGCCCCCTAGAACATTGGAGCAGATTTGGGGGGGGGGGAGGTGCCAGACTGCAAGGGGAGGAGGAGAAGGGAAACTAAGGTTGCACAAGTGTATGGTAGAAACACCATTGCTGCTATGAATCTGTGTGAAGTATTATACTTATACTTGCAGTTAACCTAATAACTATAGAAATGATGGCTCACTCAGATGTTGATAAGCTGGGATCAGTTTGACCCAAGAGAGCCATGCAAGGAACCATAAGAAAAATAGGAAGGGTGGTGCCTGTGGAGACATGTGAATGGAGTGATGGGACATTAGCACCCAATGGCTTGGGGTTCCAGCAAAACGGAAATGGAAATTAATACTATGGCCTCCCTTCTGTATTATAGGGATACTTCCACTTCCACACAGATTGTTATAAAATCATGTGTGCATGTATCACATGACTCATGTTACAAATACAACATTTCACCAAAAAGTAGCAGAAAGTTAGAATTAGCCCGTTCATCCTTTTTAGTAAGAATTGGAAGTGGAAAAGACCTTGCATAAAAAAAGAGAGAGAGAGGAATAAAAATGGCTGCCCTTTCATGACCCCGAGAATAAGCTACCTGAGATGACCATCTCATTCTGCCTAATGGTAGGGCTGGCCCTATGGGGTCTAGGGTACATTTTCCAAAGGTTCTCCAGCTGCTTTAGTGTGATCTTTTTTGCCTTTGTAATCAGGCAAAAGCCTATACTTAGCTTACAAAATGTCTGCAGTAGACATGATAGTTATTATTATACCATCCTGTGGTGGGTATTTTGGGAACCAAGTCATGCAGTTTCAGAGCAGAGGAACTGAGTTTTTGCTTCTTCCAGGTCAATGCACAATCCAGTTTCCAGCTGGTGATTGGATAGGAATTAAAAAAAAAAACAGATTTCCACCTTTCTTTCTTTCTTTCTTTTTTTCTTTCTTTCTTTCTTTTTTCCAGGTCATACAAAGAAAGGGAAAGTAATCCAGGCAAAAGATGCAGCGTAAGGATGGAACTACATGTGATGGCATCAGACTCTTATCTTAAAAACAGGGGTAGGTAACATGGTTCCATTATGCCCCTGGACACCTTTCTTGATACCCATCAAGGTGCCCACTTTCCTTTTTTTAAAATCAATTTTCTTACTGGCAGGTGGGACTGTTGTGAAAAAGTTGGTGCTGAAAAGTGTGAGTTCAAAGGAATTGTTTAGTGTGTTGGGGCTCAGACCTCACTTCTAGCTTGAGTCTTTTGGGTAGGTTATTTGTACTTTGCCATGCCTCCCATGGCAGCCATTTTGTAGTGGTGTCCACGGCAGCTTATCAAATTGCCAAATATGCCCATAACCCCAAAATATTGCCTATTCCTGACTTAAAACATGGGTTGCCAACAGACACCTGGAGTGGGGAGGCAGCTACACCTTCAAGGAGCACTCCTTGCCACTTTCCCTGCTGTGATATTTTATTATTATTATTATTTATTTATATAGCACCATCACTGTACATGGTGCTGTACAGAGTACACAGGAAAATTAGATCCATATAGATGTTTCCATTGGAATGAACTCCATTCTTTAGGAGAAGATATGAATAAGTATGACAAGCAGCCAACAGAAGTTTTGTCTAAAGTTTGGGAATTGTTAAAAAGCACAAAAGCTAAATACCAGCCAGCTCCAGTCACTGACACCAACCACCGGACCTCCGAGCAAAAGCAGGTCCCAAGCGAAGCGTGTGCAGCAAACGGTCAGAAAGAGACTCCCCAAAGCAGCAAACAAATGCTGTGGGAAGAAGATGCGAGGGAGACTGGAGCAGGCAGGCACCATCCCAGCCTGCCCCAGCTGGACCCCCCCCCCACAGGGCCAACATCTTCACCATGTGGGGAAGAAGGAGCCGCTGGCCTGCCCCTCCATTGGGAGACGAGAGGACGGAGCAGGGCCCCCCCACCAGCCCAAGCAGTCTCCCCAATCTCCCTCCATCTTCTCCCTCTTCCCTCCCCACACACCCCTCCCCGTGTGTCATGTCTCCCCTCTAGAATGTAAGCCTGAGGGTAGGGACTGTCCTCTCCACCGACACACTGCAAGCCGCTCCGAGAGCCCCCCGGCTGAAGGGCGGGGCAAAAACACTCCAAATAAATAAATAAACAAAACAAATGCAGACTCTCCCCAAAACCCCAGCCACAGAGAGAAGCAACACTGCAACTGCCCCCAAAAACTCTCCCAAGCAATCTCCCGCCGTGTCCAGTGCACTGCCAGAGAAACCGAAGCCTCCCCACAGAGCCAAGTAAGCCCACAGAACAACCAGCCTCAAAAGCTCCCCCAATTCAATCCCAAATTCAAGAGAAAACCCAATCCAATGTTTCTGCCATGCCAAGTTGCAAAGAAACTCCCATGGCATGCCCAGAAATAGAAACCAAAAATACAAAGCATGTCAAAGAATGCCACACAAAACAACATAAATCTGAACCATTATCACTATTATCATTATTTTCAATCAGAGTGGGCAATCAGAGCTGGCAGCAATTTCCACAGGGGCCTTCCCAGCAGCCAACCCCAATCTTTCACCCCTCCTGATCTGCTGCCTGAGCAGGGGATCCACTCTACCTCATGAGAGGGCCAGCCCTGGATCTCTGGGTGACTTGCAGTAAATCAGCAAGGACTGTTTCCTTGGAAAGAGAAGACTGCTGTAGTTCAGCGGTGTCAGTGACTGTGGTGCAGTGGCAGCGGCAGTGTGGTGGCAACATGTGTCCTCCTGCCTCAAGCAGTAGGGTGTCTTGTGCCGCCACTGCAGAGGTATAACGGTAGAACCAGATCTACCTTTGCCCTAGGGACTAGATAGGTTTGTTGACCACAAAGTCTGGCCAACTTGTGGTCAATCCAGCTGCCTATAGCTTCCTTGAAAATATTAGTTGTGAGGAGCAGGGTTTGCACTGTGGCTAATCTTAGGCTAGGATGATTATGAGGGTGGCCACTTATGAATCCCTCCAAAGGGAAGATGCATCACCATGTTAATTTAGATGTATAGATGCACATTTAGAAAGTATTATTATAATTGAACTAGAAATACAGAACATCTCACCATGGTGAGCTGTGTGCCTTGATCAGTCTGCTGTCCAGGTGCTGTTGATGGGAAACATCAAGGCCCAGCTCTTCCTTCTGGTGGTTCTTTATCTTTAAACCAGATGTGGATTGGACAGCCCTTCAGGTAGAGGATACCTTCAAAATAGAGGGCAGTCTACTGGAAAAGAGGACCCATGGCCACCCCATGAGAGGTTGCAGCCATTCCCTCGCTGTCATCTTTAAAGCCTGCACGGTATCTTTTGTTGCAGATACGTTGTATTAACACAAGTTGTGACCCTTTTGATTGCATGTTTTGTGTCTTCATTTGACTGTGGGACCAACCAAGTGATCAACGTGCACGTTTGAGCAAGCCCTAAAATGTACAATGTGGCATCATGGCTGGTGGAGAGATGCCCTGCTAAAGATAACTTAAGGTTTCTAGCACTTCTGTTATGAGTCAAGGCTGAATGGCAACTCCCAGAGAGAAACTCAGCGGAGGAGGAAAAGGCCTCTCCCCAATGACTTTTAAAGCTATGCCAGCTTGCCCAATCTGTTTCTCAAAGGAGTTACCCTTCCCATCTCAAGGCAAAACAAATAAATGGAAGCCTTGAATCACTTCCCCCAATTAATTATGACAGCTCTTGTGAAAGGCTTCTCTGTTATCTCTTGATCAAAAGTGAATGACCTGAATTATACTTCCAAGAAAGAAAGAAAGAGAGAGAGAGAGAGAGAGAGAGAGAGAGAGAGAGAGAGAGAGAGAGAGAGAGAGAGATCCTGGAATATCTCATAATAATAACCTGTTTTCTGAGGCCCTTATTCCACTTCCACCAATGATTTTCCAAAGGAATGTCTACTCATCTCCATACCAGAAGCAGTGAAATTTTAGAAGTCGCTTAAAGATGAGAGCAATTTCAATCTTTGTGGATTTCTTCTTATTTTTTTATTTATTACATTTCTATACCGTCCAGCAGTGGAGGCTCACTGGGTAGATCACAAAAACAAGACTTGTATTATATTTTGTTGATGGGGAAAGCCTTCTAATTGCTATCAGTGTGAACTGTGCACGATATATTTATTTCGCAAGTGTAATATTTGTAAGGCATTCTGAGTATTGCAGCTACAGTGCAATAGAATAGACTGACAAGGTATTTATTATCTTAATAAATATGTAAAATATATAACCAAACAATCTAACTGTTGCCATTCTTGTGGTCATTTCACATGTTATGATTTTAGCATATAGCTGTTGCAGATTTGCAGTCAGCACCTGCCAAGGAAGCAATCAAAAGAAAGATAGAGATACTTAAATTCTAACACCAGCGATTTCATCAGACTGATTTGACTGCTCCAACTGATTTTATTGAAAACCATGGCCTATAAAGTTGGCAAAACTGTTTTATTCATTTGTTCCTTTGAGCTAGGTTTAAGCATAATTATTGTTTATAAGTTACCGTTTTCATTCAGTCTGATGAAATCTATGAAGATAAATTTCTCAGCAATTTGTGTTGTTTCAGTCTATGTTGTTTTAGTGTTGGGTTTCTTAAGTGTTGTTTAACTGTTGCATTGTTTAAGTGAATTTTGCATAATACATGACATCCAGAGAGGCATAGGATTGTGCTATAAGACAACAATCATAAAAAAACCACAAAGCCACTAAACAAGCCTTAGTAACTAGGGAGTAAGCCCCATTAAAAACAATTGGAGATTAACAGCCAAACTAGATGTGGTTGTTGATTTGCCCTTGTGTGTTTGTAGTTGTTTACTAATAGAAACCAGGGTGGGGAGGGGGGACTGTCACCCATGGAGAGGGTGGGGAACCTGGATTGGGACCATGGTGGGAAAGGAAAAATGAAAGGAACCTCTTGTGCAAGCACTTGAGTCATTGCTGACTCCTAGAGGGATACCTGCTTTTGCTGATGTTTTCTTGGCAGACTTTGTAGAGGGGTGGTTTGCCATTGCCTTCCCCAGTTGCGGTTACCTTTCCCCCAGCTAGCTGGGTACTCATTTTACCGACTTCGGAAGGATGGAAGGCTGAGTCGACCTGAGCCAGCTGCCTGAGAACCAGCTTCTGCTGGGATTGAACTCGGGCCGTGGGGAGAGTTTTGGCTGCAGTAACTGCTGCTTACCACTCTGTGCCACAAGAGGCTCCTTACATATTGGTTAATAGAAGCCCCACACACACATTCCCCCACCATTTCCACAAAACTCTAGAGAGCCAGAGGACTCCTACCAACATGGTGGGACAATCACTTATATCCCCTCTCTCCCTATGCCATAGCCAAGATCCAAGTCAGGGGGTTGTCACAGCTGCTACTTAGCAAACAAACAAGCGTGCATAGGCCAATCATATTTATCATGGCATAATTATTAGATTGTAAGCCTATGCGGCAGAGTCTTGCTATTTACTGTTTTACTCTGTACAGCACCATGAACATTGATGGTGCTATATAAAATAATAATAATAATAATAATAATAATAATAATAATAATAATAATAATAATACTGAGTTAGGAGATTGTTGTGTGCTGTGGTGTATATGATGCCATTTGGCTTTCATTGATAATTTTGATTTTATCATGATTTCATTATTGTTCTATTGAGTCTCACAGTTTTAAAAGATGTTTGATAAGCATTACATTCAGCAGTGAGCCCTTGCCAAAGGAAGTGAGGCGGGTGGCTACTAGGAGAAGGGCTTTCTCTGCTGTGGCACCCCGGCTGTGGAATGAGCTCCCCAGAGAGGTTTGCTTGGCGCCTACATTGTTTTCTTTCCATCGCCAGCTGAAGACCTTTTTATTTTCTCAGTATTTTAACACCTAATTTAACTTAAATTTAAACTTTTCTGTTTTAATCTCATATTTTAACCTATTTTTGCTGTGTGGTTTTATCCTGGTTGTGCTTTTTATATTGTATTTTGTATTGGTGTTTTTAAATTGTTGGTTGTTTTTATGCTCTTCATGGTTTTAACTTTTGTGAACCACCCAGAATGCTTTGGCTATTGGGCGGTATAGAAAGGTAATAAATACATAAATAGACATAAAATCTATCAACAAAGGCATATCTATCTGCACATCTGGACAACCATCTGTCAGGGATGCTTTAGGGTGGACTCCTGCATTGAGCAGGGGGTTGGACTCGATGGCCTTGTAGGCCCCTTCCAACTCTGCTATTCTATGATTCTGTTATTCTATCTACCTGGCTTGTTTTCCTTGACTTAAATGCGCATAATTGCGTTTTAGGTTACATGACGCAGCCATCCATTCGCCATAGCGCCGGGGTTTTAGCGCGATAATTTTATTTATTTATTTATTTATTTATTACACTTATATACTGCTCCCATAGCCAGGGCTCTCTGGGCGGTTTACAGGTAATGCGCATATTCGCACCCGCAATTTACTGTGACTTTTCGATCATGTCCGAGTTTGCACCACGTTATGGTTATGTGTTGTAGGGGGAGTTAAATCACATTTTGACCGGTGGGTGGAGCTTTGAGGGGAGGATAATGTGATTAGCCGGTTTCCCACCTTCCCACCTATCGCAGCCAGTGGGAGGAGATGTGCACAGTCCCCCATCTCGCTGGTGCCATTGTAAGTGAGGGGCATCAGCGAGGTGTCCAGGGCAAGTGCCTCTCCGAGGCAGCAGAGCAGCAAGCCCGTCGGGGGAGGCATCATGGCAGGACGCAATGCAGCCTGCCCTGGGGAGCGCCCCCTTATAAGCACCGCACTCTCGTGCAGCAGACCTGCCCACGGCGCCTGCCTCTCTCCACGGAGCAGATAAGAGCCACGGCGGATTTGGCTCGCCCTGCCTGCCCAGAGCAGCTGCCTGTGGCAGGAGCAGCGGCAAATCACCCGCTGGAAGGACAGCCCCTCTGGGCGCCTCGCCATCACAGGAGTGGGCGAGCACATCCTCCTCTGCTGCATCGTTCCTTCCGTGTACCCCCAGCCTCACGTCTCCTACCCTGCTCCTGCCTTCTCCTCCTCCCTCTCTCTCCCCACAACCCACCCCCGCCTGGCCTCAGTTCTCCGGCAGCAGCTTTTGGCGTTAAAAGGAAGGAAAGCATCCTTTTGTGGCGTAGGGGGCTGAGAGCAGTGACCTAAATTTACGTTCCTTTCAAGAGAGGGGAAGGAAAGATAAATCGCTATTGCTGCTGCAGTGTGACGCTCATCGGCTAGATTCGAATCTACTAAAAATCGGGGTGAAATTAAAAGAGAAGCAATCCTGCTGTCGTATAGCTAAGCGCCAAGCAAACTTTCCTAAAATAGCCCTACTTTCACCAGCTGCAACCACCCAAAGAAGAGCAGGGCTTACTGTCTGTAGGAACTAGCCTCTCCACCTTGAAGAGGTGCAGGAGAGTGGGCTAAGTTGGGTTGGGTGAGGTAGCCAAGCTCTATTTCAGGTACGGTATCAATGGCGTCTATGGAGCTCTGCCAAGGAGGGTAGGCTGACCTTCACTTCCAGGGCCTAGAATGCTTAACTCTCAACATGCTGAACTTTCCCACTGAAGTCAATAGAACTTGGAAGTGTTTAGGATTGGTTGGATTGTGCCACATGATAGACCAACTAAGATGCTCTCGACAATTTAGCAATATCATTCATAAAAGAGGAAAAGCAATTAAAAATAAAGCCACATCGATAAACCAATACAATGATCATATTAATGCATTGCTCATATATGATAATAACATAGCAATTGCGCATATATGATCGATAACATTATAATGGGAACATCCAGCCAAAGTGAAGCACATTTATATCCAATTATTAATTTCCACTGGAAAATCCTGCATGTCTTTAACTCTCTCCCACTGAAATGAATGCGACTTAAAAGTGCTTAATTTGGGCTGGGATCATGCCTGCTAATAATGTTAGCCAGCTAGTAACAGGGAGCAGAAGAAAAGAAGCAGCAAATCAACCTGCATTAGGAATCCGTAGTTTGGAGCTGGTGGGCTGGTTGGCAGTCAGATGGCCCTGGGTGTTATTACCTTATGCAGAGGGAGTACAATTACTGCTGATTCCTCTCCCTTCACCCTCCAGCTGTAAAAGAGCAGATGGACGATCTGGGCTGATTTCCAGAGTCCTCTATACTCTGGGGTCCTTCCGTCTGTCATAAGCATTTCTGGAAGTTCTGTACTGAATACGCTTCTGAAGTTCACAATGAGTGACCTGCAATTCGAGAAAACAAGGACAAACAGGCCACACAGCCTATCATGTGGCACAGCCAGGCCTCCTGCTTTACAGAGGACAGTCCTCTTTTTGAAGAGCTGTCCAGGCCAGGTCTGGTTTAAAGGGAAAGAACCAAAACAAGGGCCTTCATTTGATTTGATTTAAAAAATATTTTAAGGCTGCCTTTAAGGGTCATCTGTTAGCACCTCGACAGCAGGCACAAAGGTCACCTGTCCACAGTCTTCCCCACTATTGTGAACTGCCCAGAGAGCCTTGGTTATTGGGCTGTATAAAAATATAATAAATACATAAAATAAATATGGTGAGATGCACTGTATTTTGATTTAAATTATAATAAGGATTTCTAAATTTGCATCTATACATATATATTAGTACATGCCAACGTTATGCAAATCTGTAGCCTCTTTTGTCCTCCATATCTCAAAGTGTAAGTAACCAGCCTACTGTAGTTATATGACTGGGGTCAAATGATTGAAAAAGCACCAGTCCATATCTACTCATCTTCCTTTCTCTTTAATATATGAATAAATAGTATGAATAAATAGTAGATCTCCTGTGAATCAAATTCCGAATTATTCTCATATATGGTGTAAACCATCCAAGGGCTGTCTATATGTAGGGAAAGCTCCGTGGTGGTTCCGTGGTGGTTCCGTGGTGGCATGGTGGCACTTATACAATACAGCAGCCATTGTGGAGCTACCCCAGGGCTTTTCTCTGAAGTTCTGAAGTAATAAAGTCAGGGACTTACCCTGACTTTTTTCTCTGGAGTGAGGCAAGGATGGCACATCCGCCATCTATTGCCGCTGCAGAGTTGCGGTGGAGGTGTGGCTGGGTGGATGGCAATCCCTGATTGGTCACCGTCCACCCGGGCAGGGAGGAGAAGGCGGGTTAGCGAGGTGTCAAGGGAAAGCCCTGCGAGGTGTGTGTGTGGCGGGGATGGGCAGGGCAGTGATGGCTCCTCATCTGATGGATGCAAACCACATGCTTGCTCCTTTCACAGGAGCGAAACCATGGGGTTTTGGGGGCTCGTGGCACCAATGCATCGTAGTCAAGACAGGCCCCTGCAGAACTTGAACTCCACTACTGCCTAACTTAGGCTTCATCCCTCTACATCCTTACCTGGGAGTAAGTCCCATTGAACTCTCTGTACAGCACCATGTACATTGATGGTGCTATATAAATAAAAAATAATAATAACTCAATAGTGCACAATCAACACATGTATAAAAATGACAAAGAATATTGTGGCAAATGAAAGGCTAGCAAATACCCGTTTCCCTCAAATTATCCCCATAGTGTAAAGCTGTTGTTGTTGTTGTTAGCTAAATCACACCCTGGGCGGCGGCACTCCTAAGATCCTTTGCATACCAGGAAAAGGGTTTAAGGGGGGGAAATGCACCCCCAGTGGCCGCTGGGAGAAGGACAAGGAAGTATATTAAATTAGCCTTGGGACTGTGGGGGAGTAAGAAGAGTCGCTCTTTCCGTGATTCTATTTTCGGCACTTCTTTTAGGGAAGTAGCGCAATCACAGCAGGATGCATTGGGGTACTTCACAATAAATGCAGATTATAAAGTAGAAAAAATCGGAGTCTTTTGCATGTAATTCGCAGTGAATGCACAGTGTAATGCTAGTGTGATGAAGCTCTTAGAATGGCATAAGCTTTGGTGGACTACAGCACACTTCATCAGATGCGTGAAGTGTTATCCTGAGTTATGAGTAGATGTATATTTGGGGGCAGGAACTGTAAACAATGAAGACAGAGGGAATTGAAATGCAGAAAATACAGACAGTGATAATTTCTGATTTACAGTGGCCATTCTATACTTTCTGCATTTCAATTCCCTCTGATCACACTGTTGACGATGCCGCCCCTGCCCAACGTGTGAATATATTCTTGTAACTCAGAATAACTCTGCATTTATTTGTTTGTTTATTAAAACATTTATATCCCACCCTATATCATTGGGATCTCAAGGCAGCACACAGATAAAATCAATTCAAACAGTATAAAACAAAAGCTGATGTAGGCAGCTAAAAACGTATTAAACTATTAACAAGCTAAAACCAGTAGAAAATTCAAAAGCAATAATGTGCAGCTTTTAAGCAAATTTAGCCCTCAAAAGCTTTGATAAAAGCCACATTTTAATCTGCCGCCGAAATGAGGCCAACATCAGCACCAGTCGAGTCTCCAAGGAGAGGGCATTCCACAACCGGGGCGCCACAACAGAGAAAGCCCTCTCCCATGTCCCACCATAATGTATGCCTTGCGTTGGTGGGATGCAGATCTCATATCTTGATCAGGCATATATAAGGAGAGGTGCTCTTTCAAGTATCAGTGTCCCAAGCCATTTAGGGCTTTTTAAATGCCATTGCCAACACCTTGAATTCCAACTAGAAGCATATAGGCAGCCAGTGCAATTCCTTTAAAACTGGTATTATATGGGCCCTTCGTGATGTTCTGGACAGCAGTCTAGTGGCAGCATTTTGCACCAGCTGTCTTCAAAGACAGCCTCACATAGTGTTACAGTAGTCTAATCAGGAAGTTATCAGCGCATGCACTACTGTGGCTAGGTTGTCCCTGTGCAGGAAAGGCCATAGCTGGCAGATCAGCCGAAGCTGGCCCCAAGTACTCAGGGCCACAGAGTCCACTTGGACCTCCAGTTACAAGGATGGATCTAGGAGTACTCTAAAGCTGCACACCTGCTCCATCAGAGGAAGTGCAATCCCATCGAGGACAGGTCGCTTAACCAATTCCCGGACTTAGGAACCACCCATCCACAGAGCTGCTATATTATCAGGATTCAACTTCCATTTATTGGCCTTCATCTAGCCCATTACAACCTCTAGGCAGTGGTCCAGCACCTTCACCACCCCAGTGGACTCTGACAACAAGGAGAAGTAGAGCTGAGTATGCACCTGATGATGTGGGCTGTCGTCCACAAAAGTTTATGTCATAACATATTAGTTCGTCTTTAAGGTGCCTGCCACAGTACTTGGAAGTGTATCATTGCACATCTATTTCTCTAAAGTTGGGTCATGGCCACCACTGTGGGAGGGAGCGTACTTAAAGAAAGAGGAATGGAAGCCACAAAGCTAGGACTAACAGGACTAGCAAGATTATTGGGCACCACTGATTTTTTGTTCCACTCTGACTATTCACACACACAAAAAGATACCAGCCTTAACAGGATACAAACGGTTGATTAAAAAAAAACAAAGTTTTTTAAAAGTACAAAATTTAATATAAAGCAAATAAATTAAAACTGACAATATTTTCACATAAGAGCACTTGTATTTCTAAATTGAACATCCAATGATTTGATAAAAAGTGCTCTTTTTTAATGGCTAGACGCATTTCGACCAGAAGGTCCTCTTCAGTGTTGGCCACTGCGTCATATAAACAAGGCAGCACCACTGCGCAACCATGACAGGGTAAATAAAGATTCTCAGGTACTCTGGAAGAAAAAGATGGCTGCTATATTCTCTCCTCTCAGAGGAGTCTCTCTGTCTTAGATCTCTGCAATGGTTGTAATAGAGTTTTAGAGGTGTTTTCTAGATTCTAAAAAGGATGTTCACCAGCTACATGTGAAGAAAATAAGCTATTTATTTAGGAAATAACACTACAGAGGGCCAAAAACTCTAATTACGGTAATGTGAGCAGTCATCTTAAGAAATCTGCTCGGATTTCTCACACTACAGTTGGAAGCAAATAGCCACACCAGGCCCACCTCCAAATAGTAACTCTCAATTTCCCAGCAGTACTTTTGCATGTTCTTTACCCAATGAAGACCCTGGACCAGTGAAGACTGGTGGCTCCGATGTCAATGGGGAGGTGAATCCACTCCAGGTTTGGGTCAGAACCAGTCAGACCTCTAAAGGAGCTATTACACATTGTTGTTTAGTTGGCAATGTGTTTTTCATCACCTATTTCAACATGGGATAAACCAGCCCTGCTGCATAAGGGGCACATCTTGCTCATTTTTCTGAGGGGGCCCCTAAAGTCCTGCTCTGGTAGGGTGACCAACTGTCAGGATTTCCCCGGATTTGTCCTGGTTTTTGTTCTTTCCATGGTGTCAGGGGGGGTTTTCTATAATTTTCAATAATGTCCTGGAATGACACACCTTCCCCTTTAAGGCTGCCATTAGCATGGCAGGAGGGAGTGACATGCTTTCTTGAGGCACATCATTCCCCCACCCCGAGCTCCAATTGAGGTCTTAAAGGGGAAAGTGGGTCATTCGTGGACATTATAGAAAAGGCCCCAATTGGAGTGGATGGTGGTGGTGCAGAATGAAATCCTTTCCCCTCCTCCACTTCAATCGGGTTCTTTAAGGTGGCGAGGGAATAACATACTTTCTGCAGAACTCAGAAAGCTGCTTCCCCACACACACACTAGGTGTCCTCTTTTTTGGTTTCCCAAATATGGTCACCCTATGCTCTGGATATATCACTGCCTTAACCACATTCATATGTCATTGCTCTGGGCATCAAATCAGGAGGCACTCAGGCAGCTACACAAAAGGCTGGGTAATAATTCTTCTGACATGCAGTCAAAGTAGAGGGCTGTAGGATTGAAGTGCGCCTCCCATTTTTATTCAGAAAAAAGTGCCCCAGATATTGGTCATTCACAAAACATTGCAACAGATGTCGGTAGGACCGATGTGGATTGGTTTGTTTTTACTGGCCCTGCTAATAACAGCAGCTTGATTCTGCTGGATGCCACCTCAGGAACCTGTGTGTTTTGCCCAAGGCAAGAGGCAGATCAGAGTTTCAGCCGGCCTTTGTGTTTTCAGAATGCTTTGCTAGGTGTACAATCTGATACCTGCTACACCACAGACCTCATGGTTACCACATCTAGCCACATGTTTGGATTTTTCTGTGCTTTTTGTACTCCTGGCTTTTTGTACCACCAAGACAGATGAAGAGTTCTAGAGAACATGAAAGTTTGCATATCCTTCTGGAGTTTTTGTTGGTCCTAATAAAAGTACTGCTCCACTGTGAGTTTTGATTTTCTTATGAACCAGTGGTTCAAATCTTTGCTTTGTTGTTTGTTGTTTGTTGTTTTTTATGAGCTTGATTCATGGCAGTTAAAGAGGTGATGCATTATCCATGCAAAGAAAAGCATTGCCTGTTAAATATCTGAATATGAAGCTCCCTTTAAAGGCACAGGAACATGGCTAGGTGTTTTGTTTTGTTTTTAAAATGGCAACCCTGACAGATGCAGATAAGCTAAAGGGGAAAAAAAGGAAAAGTAAGTACAGCATCATGGCTCACTGAAGGCATTATTCTGCTGAAAATGCTATTTTTTTTAAAACACAGACACCTGTAATTTAAATCACAAGTAGGAAAGAGGGATCACAGACTTGCTCCTTAATCCATTTAATACAGATCACTGAAACCCCACAGGGCAAAAACACTTTGACTTACGTCTGATGTGGATTGGGTCAGAAGCACTGATCCAGAGGGAAAAGCTAAATAGACCACTACAAAACTTATCTATCATTTATTCCTCTCTGGAACTGAATTGTGACATTGTAGCAACCTTTTCCCCACCTCCTCCTCCTCCTTCTAAAATCAACTCTGTAGGATTTATCATCAACACAGTTTTGTCCTAGGAGCTTTATCACACCAGCGTTATACTGTGCAATCACTGTGAATTGCCTGCAAAGGACTCAGAAGTTTTCCACCTTATAATCTGCTTTGATTGTGAAGTCCTCCCATGCGTCCTGCCTTAATTGTGCAATAAAGCAACAAGATTCGCCGTATTTAGCCCCTACATTTTGAGCGTATCTTCCGAGCCGCTCCTGGGGCGCAGAGGCAGGATTTTAAAGAAATTATTACATCTGCGTAAGCTTTAAAGGTAAAGACACCAAAATTGGCACAGTAAAAGATATTACGGAGAACTTTAAGCATACCAAATTTGAATTGAATTGGGTCGTCCGTTGATTTTTTATGATTTTTTACATTTCCCCCCTTAAACTCACTTCCTGGTATGCAAAGGATCGCTGTCGCCCAGTAGCAAAAACAACAACAACGGCGAAAGCTTAGTGCTACGGGGATAATCCGAGGGAAGCAGGTACGTGGGAGGAAGCTAACAGGAAGACTACACTTTTTCAGCAGTATTTTTGAGCACACCCACAAGGATCATATTTCCCCACTAGGTGTTCTAGTGTTCTGCACAGGCACAATCTTATACATCTTTTCTCAAAAGTTAATTGCACTAATTAGGGTGACCATATGGAAAGGAGGACAGCGCTCCTGTATCTTTAACAGTTGTAGAAAAAAGGGAATTTCAGCAGGTGTCATTGTTATGCATGCAGCACCTGGTGAAATTCCCTCTTCATCACTAACATTAGAGCTGCAGGAGCCCTGCCCGACCAGATACAAAATAAGACAGGGCTCCTGCAGCTTTAACTGTTGTTATGAACAAGGAATTTCACCAGGTGCTGCATGCATACAAATGACACCTGCTGAAATGGCCTTTTCTCTACAACTGTTAAAGATACAGGAGCCCTGTCCTCCTTTTCATATGGTCACGGTACACTGAGTTAAACAGAGCTTACTCTCAAGTGATGCATATAGCAGAAGTGCAGAATCTCTTCCACTGGCCCCACCCACTTTCCCCTGACCACCAGCTGTTAGGTGGTTTCCCAGGTTTTGTGCAGTTTTCCTACCATTCTAAAAGTTTGAAATGCTCCTTTCCTAAGGCTTTGTTACTGGCAGTAAGAGCTTTTGACCCTGTCTGTTTCCCTTTGGCCCTGCCCACCACTGAAGTGTGGCCTCCGAGATCTTCTCCACAATTGAATCCGTCCCTTGGGCTGAAAGAGGTTCTGCAACCCTGGTGTAGGATTGCAGCCCTTGTTTTCTAACAGTTTCTTGTTTATTCAGAAGCAGCCCCATTCTGTTCGGTTGTGCTTCCTCCCAGGTAAGTGTTCATGGGATGCAGCTTAAAAGAACACAGGGAGCCAAGCATTCCGGACAAAACTTTTTAGTTTAGGGACAAATAGAACAGACCTGTGGAAACAGTGGCGCCGCGTATGCTCACGCCAAACTAAGCCCGGACGCATTATGGAGCAAGATTCATTGATCAAATCACGTCTCACAAATTGAAATGTGAGATTGTCAGAGCAGTTATAGATGACATTCTGTTCCTGTGGCATTAGGCCTTGTGACACTGTACTCTACAGCTCGGTGTGTGGCTACGTGTCAGCTGTAGCAGCAGTGTGGGTTATGGGGAGGAGAAGCATGAATGGAATTGTGCACTAGGCACCCGGGCGGCTGCATCATCAGGGCCAGCGATTCAGCAGTTTGGCCCAGGGTTGCCAGGGAGGCTGTGTGTACTACTTTATAGAGGATAGGCCTCTATTTTGAAGGACTGGTGGAGGATATAAGAATGTAAGAAGAGGCATGCTGGATCTGTCTAATTCAGCAGTTTGTTCAACCAGAGACCACAAGCAGGACATGGTGCAACAGCACTCCCACCCATGTTCCCCAGCAACTGGTATATATAGGGTTACTGCCTCTGCTACTGGAGGTAGCACATAGCTATGGATAGCCTTCTTCTCCAGGAATTTATCTCTAAACCTCTTTTAAAGCCATCCAAAATGGTGGCCTTCCCTGCATAAACACTCTGTCTTCTCACCCTGCTCCAGACCTAACAATGCCATTGGCTTCTTATGTTGGGTGACCATATGAAAAGGAAGACAGGGCTCCTGTATCTTTGACAGTTGCATAGAAAAGGGATTTTCAGCAGGTGCCGTTTGTATGCATGCAGCACCTGGTAAAATTCCCTCTTCATCACCACTGTTAAAGATGCAGGAGCTATACTAGTGTGACCAGATACAAAAGAAGGCAGGGCTCCTGCAGCTTTAACTGTGGTGATGAAGAGGGAATTTCACCAGGTGCTGCCTGTATACAAATGACACCTGCTGAAAATCCCTTTTCAAAACAACTGTTAAAGATACAGGAGCCCTGTCCTCCTTTCCATATGGTCACCCTATATAAGGAGTGTGTCCTGGGCCTCAACAGTTGTCGCCACTGTAATAAACCATTTTAAAGCAGTAGTGTAGATCTTGCCTTGCTTTCCCAGGGAAAGCCACAAATGCCCAGGGCAGGGCAGTACTCCCATACCTAGTAAGCCCCACTGACTTTAATGTGACTTACTCCCAGGTAAGTAGGTATAGGATTGCAGCCTTAATCCACATTACCCTCCTGCTGCCATCAGTTTTAAGACCTTGTTTACAAAATGGAGCAAAACACACCTTCATCTGGGAGGCTTCAATTAGAGGGAAAGCTTATAGGCAGAGCCGCTCAGCTTCAGATCTGTTTGCAAGTCCAGCTGAACAAGCACTGGGAAGATAATGAAAAATGCTGTCTGGATGTTTCCTGTAGGTTCTGACAGCAGGCTTAATCCCTCTTTCCTGTATTAGGAGTTTGAACTTTTAATTTTTGAGCAGTAGGTTATAATGAGCATCATCACACAGGGGAAAATTGTATTTGTTTACTATCACTTTTCTGCCCGCGTGTTTGTCCCTCATTACTTCCTTTTTTGAAAGAGGAAGTAAACAATGTGCACGTGGGCTGTTTTGATCCTGCTGCTTCTCCTGCACACAGCAGGAGATAGTGGCAACTTCTGTCTTTAAAAATAAGTTGGACTTACTGGGGTGGGTTTTTGTTTTTTGTGGCGTGAAAATGGCTAGAAGGGGCGGGAGGCGTGTGGAAGGCAGGTGATGTTGTGAGAGGGAGCTGCGAAAATCCATGAGTGCCCTGTAACAAGCATGGAATAAAACACTTGTTTCATGGAGCTCAAAGACTCACAACTGACTTACAATGACCCTCAGGTAAGTTGCACCAATTGTGCTACAGTCATCTTTTATAGACAGATGAAATGGCACAAGAGAGGAAAGGAGAAAGTCAGAGAGGAGAATGAGAGAGGGAAGGTCTAGATAGATATTTTTGCTTATAGTTAGGGATGGGCAAAATTGTTCATTTCAGGTCTGTTCAATTTCTCATCTTTCCGACTGTTCGCCCCAATTATGCATCAATATTAAAAAATAAAATAAAAACAAAAGTCTGCACAAAAAATTGTCTGTAGTTTCATGCACACTTCTAATTTACACATTTTTGTATACATCTTTTCCGAATGTATTTTGTGTGTGCTCCTTTTGCTAATATATGCATTTTTGCAAGCCATTTCCCCTATAATAATACCTTTCTGTTCATTGTTTTCACTACTGGGCATCTTTTTGGGAACTGTTTTCTGCAGCGTTTGTATTTTTGTGCACATTTTCACCCCTTGGTGTGTGCATTTTTTGTCTGTGCATGTTTCCTGTAGTTGGTAGTGCTCTGAGCAGGAAAGTGTGGATGTTGATATGCAACACTTCTGGTTCGCTCACTGGTTCAGCAGGTGCGAACTTGGTAAGTTTGCATAAAAATTTGGACAGAACAAATTTCTCACCCATCCCTACTTATGGTCCTTTTCTTTTTTTTAAAGAAAACTCGGCTTTATATGCATTTTTAACAGTCCAGGCACTAAAACCCACTGATTTTTTATAATTTTTAAAAACATTAAAAGTGGATCTCATTGCAAGTTAAGATTTAAAGGTGGGTGCTGATCCTGGAGGGATGAACTGGATTGGTCACAGTTGCAGTACCCTATTAATTTTGTTCCGTTGTCCATGCTTTCTCCAAGAAGCTCAGGAGGCATATTGTGAGTCTCCCCTACTACATTTTATGCTCACAACGATCCTGAAAGGTAGGTTAGGCTAGGGTGACCATATTTTCGAAACCAAAAAGGAGGACAACATGGTCGCCCCCAAGGGGGTGTGTCCAGTACCAAGGGGGCGTGCCCACCCAAACATAGCCTTGGTCATATGTCTGATTTTACAGCACACATTTAAGACAAATCTGTTCTACATAACATCTTAATGTTAAAATCACTGAAATAAAGAACAAGTGAGAGATTCAATGTATCTGAAATTAACTTCACTCACTCCTACTTTTGTAGGTTTTGCTGTACTTTGAAGCTTTTGCTATACTCTGTGTGTTACATTCTCCCCTTCCCTCAAATATCTTTTCTGCCTGTATCGTCACTCATTGCAAGCTGCTGTTGTTGTTAACAGGGTTTGCTACTGGCCCCAGATCTGTTTCAAATTTGGTACGGCTAAAGCTCTACCTAAAAGCTTTCATGGTGCCAACTTTCAGCTCTTTATCTTTAAAAATGACAGTTTAATAATAATAATTTTAAAAACCTAATTTTTAAAAAAAATCCTAAAAAATCAATGGATGAACGGATCTGTTTCAAATTTGGTGTAGCTAAAGCTCTACCTATATCCTATCATCGTACAAAGTTTCATCTCTTTAACTTTAAAAATGACGATTTAAAAAATAATAATTTTAAAACCTCAATTTTAAAAAAATTCCTAAAAAATCAATGGATGAACGGATCTGTTTCAAATTTGGTGTGGCTAAAGCTCTACCTAAATCCTTTCATGGTGCAAAGTTTCATGTCTTTATCTTTAAAAATTATGATTTAAAAAATAATAATTTTAAAACTTCAATTTTTAAAAAATTCCTAAAAAATCAATGGATGAACGGATCTGTTTGAAATTTGGTATGACTAAAGCCCTTCCTAAGAGCTAGCATTGTGCCAAGTTTCATGTCTTTATCTTAAAAAATGACAGCGTTATAAGCATTTTTGTTAATTCCCATTAGAGCTGCTCTTTGGAAAAAAAATCCAGATTTCCCCTCCCCCTCCCGGATTTGCCATCAAAAACCCGGGCAAATCCGGTCATATGGTCACCCTAGGGCTGAAAGCTCCATCACAACTTGGAAGAAACGCTGGCTACCGTTGCTTCTCCGAGGACACACAGTAACTTCCTGTTTTCAAACAGAAGTAAACAAGGTGCACGAGGGACATTCAGTCCCTCGTTGTGAACATGCTGCTTCTCCCACACACAGCAGGAGAAAGAGCAACTTCAGTTTAAAAAATATTTTGGCGTTTTTCTGGTTTTTCTTGCGGCACAAGGAAGACCAGAAGGGGCGGAAGGCGAGAGAGAGGCAGACAACGTCATGTGAGGGACCTCCGAGGAATCTGTGAGTGCCCAGTCACGGGCGTGCAGTAAAACGCTCATCTGATGGAGCTTTGAGGGAAAGTGCCTGGCTCAAGGACACCCAGGTCTTCCAGTCCTAGTCCGGAACTCTGACCACTACCCCACACTACTAATGGATACACCTTTAATTCCATTTCCATTGTCAATGGCCTCCACAGTCAGGATTGGTGATGCAAAAACCAGGTTCTGCATTTTTCCACGTCTTTAATTTGAACATAAATCTTACATTGTCTGGAAAATGATTTAAAATCAGCTCTCTCATTTTCACCACTCTCAGTGCACATGTGCAAAAGTGCAGAGAGAGTGACACTGCCCCTCCCCACCCCTTATATTCAAGCCCTCCTTCCACACTTCATTGTGGAGCTGCTGGGGTTCAGATGCATTTGCAGGTTCCGCTGAACAAGTGCTGGGAAAATAGGGACCATGGGCTCTTGCTGGCTGTGGCTTGCAGGTCCCGGCAGCAGATGATGAGCATCGCTGTGGTTTTATATCAAAACTCATTGTCAGAACAGAAGCCATGTAATGTAAACCTGTATAGTTCGTTTAACCTCTGAGCAAAAATGCTGGTCAGGGAATAATCCCCGCCTTGTCCTAACTACATTGCCAAGTGCCTGACACAAACACAATGGTGGCAGCATTGTTTGGGTGACCATATGACCGGATTTGCCCGGATTTGTCTGGGCTTTTGATGGCGAATCCGGGAGGGGAAATCCGGATTTTTTCCAAAGAGCAGCTCTAATGGGAATTAACAGAAATGCTTATAACTCCATCATTTTTTAAGATAAAGACATGAAACTTGGAACAATGCTAGCTCTTAGGAAGGGCTTTAGTTATACCAAATTTCAAACAGATCCGTTCATCCATTGAGTTTTTAGGAATTTTTTAAAAATTGAGGTTTTAAAATTATTTTTTAAATCATAATTTTTAAAGATAAAGAGATGAAACTTTGCACCATGAAAGAATTTAGGTAGAGCTTTAGCCACACCAAATTTGAAACAGATCTGTTCATCCGTTGATTTTTTAGGAATTTTTTAAAAATTGAGGTTTTAAAATTATTATTTTTTAAATCGTTATTTCTAAAGATAAAGAGCTGAAAGTTGGCACCATGAAAGCTTTTAGGTAGAGCTTTAGCCATACCAAATTTGAAACAGATCTGGGGGCAGTAGTAAACCCTGTTAACAACAACAGAAGCTTGCAATGAGTGAAGATACAGTCAGAAAAGATATTTGAGGGAAGGGGAGAATGTAACACACAGAGTATAGCAAAAGCTTCAAAGTACAGCAAAACCTACAAAAGTAGGAGTGAGTGAAGTTAATTTCAGATACATTGAATCTCTCACTTGTTCTTTATTTCAGTGATTTTAACATTAAGATGTTATGTAGAACAGATTTGTCTTAAATGTGTGCTGTAAAATCAGACATATGACCAAGGCTATGTTTGGGTGGGCACGCCCCCTTGGTACTGGACACACCCCCTTGGGGGTGACCATGTTGTCCTCCTTTTTGGTTTCCAAAATATGGTCACCCTACACAAGATACACAAGATAAAATCATGATGGAGCACCGGGGAGGGACTGCTTGCCTTTGCAAACACCTGCTAGGTGTCAATCTCTGCTGAATAAGCAGCTCCAGATGGCCAGGTTGCCATGGAAGTGGCAGAGTCTCAGGAATCTGGCTGCCTCTGCACATATTCATGTTTGTATATTCAGTACGCTCCTAGTTGGCACAAAGGCTGGGGCTGCCTCCCCCACTCGCTCGTGGGTCCCATTAAGTGTTTACTGCTTTGTTTGTTAAAAGATGTTAAGAAGGACCATTTGCTAGGAGTGGCTGCGTTTCCGTGTTAGGCCCGTGCTTTGCTTGCAGAAGTCCCAGGTTCAATCTTCAGTCACTTTTCTGTTTCTTCCTTCAAAAAACCCCACAGCATCGCAGCTGCAGGGTGAGAGCAGCAAATCCCCACGGCAGGAGGAAGCGTGGGCTTTCCAAGCAGTGCTGGAAGCCCTTCAACTCATTGAAACCCACCCCATCCCTGCCCTCTGCCGGGCCTTCCCATGCACCCCGCCCCCAAACAACTGTGGGCATCCTTGATGTGAAGTGAGGTCACTGCACAGCCACTGCAGGGTATACAGGGCGTATAGACAGCCCCTGGATAGGGCTGGGGAAAATTACTGCTGGTGAAACCCTGAAGAGCCACTGCGAGGCAGTGTAGTAAATCAGGGGTGGGTGAACTTCAGGTTTGCAGGACTTATTTTTTCTTTCTTTACTAGTAGCTTTATCACACCAGCGTTATACTGTGCAATCATTGCGAATTGTGTGCAAAGGACTCCGAAGTTTTCCAGCTTATAATCTGCTTTTACTGTGAAGTACTCCCAGGCGTCCTGCTTTAATTGCGCTTCTTAACCAAAAGAAGTGCAATATTTTGCTACTAGTTTTCAAGCGTATCATTTGTTGTTTTCCGAGCGGGTGCTGGGGGCACAGGAAGATGATTTGATATTTTAAAACTTCAAATTAAACAAATGCTTACATCTGCGTAAGTTTTAAAGATAAAGACATCAAAATTGGCAAAGTAATAGATATTAAGGAGGGCTTTCAGCATGCCAAATTTGAATTGGATTGGGTCATCCGTTGATTTTTTATGATTTTTTTACATTTCCCCCCTTAAACCCTTTCCCTGGTATGCAAAGTATCTTAGGAGCGCCGCTGCCCGGGGTGTGATTTAGCTAAGAACAACAACAACAATAACAGCTTTACGCTATGGGGATAATTCGAGGGAAACGGGTACATGGGCTGAAGCTCTAGAATTCCAAAATACACTCCATCACACCTAGGAAGAAACGCTGACTACTGTCCCTTCTCCGTCGTCACTCAGTTACTTCCTGTTTGAAAACAGGAAGAAAATAAGAAGCACGAGGCCCATTCAGTCGGGAGTTGTAATCATGCTGCTTCTCCCGCACACAGCAGGAGAGAGCAGCAACCGGACTTTTTCTGGTTTTTCTTGTGGCGCAGGGAAGGCCAGAAGGGGTGGAAGGCACGTGAGAGGCAGACAACGTCATGTGAGGGACCTCTGAAGAATCCATGAGTACCCAGTAACGAGTGTGCAATAAAATACTCATCGGATGGAACTCTAAGTAGAGCCTGGTGGAAGAGACATGTACTTAGAATTAAAGAATTAAACAAAAAAGCCTGTAAGCCCAGGAATTTAGTTTGATTAACAGAACTAAACAGAACTCAAACTAAAAACAACTAAACACAGTCTTTCCACAGAAAAATCCACACCTGGTTACCCCAAGCTTCCTTCATTTCTGCAGTATAATTTAGGGCAGGAATGAGAAACATGGGCCACCCTGGGATTTGTTCGGTTTTCTGCCTACTTTCAATTGTATCCCAGCTCATCACAATAGCCCAACAATTCCCAATCTGGTGGCCCTCAAGGTTGGGGACTTCAACTCCCATCAGTCCCAGCCAGCATGGCCAACGGTCAGGAACCTTAGGAGTTATTATCTGGAGGGCATCATGTCTACTTCCATCTTTAGTCATAGTCAATTTATTTGCATACCGCATTTTCTACAATATATTGTGCTCGGAGCAGTTAATAAAACAAGCAAATACAATCACCAAATTACAACAGTACCATTTTAACTCAATTGGAGTTCATTTCAAACAGGAGTGCAGAACCTCAGGCTTGGGGGGGTGGCAATCTAGCCCTCCTGGAGTCCCAATCCGGCCTTCCAGGCTTCCCCAAATGGCCTCACACCCTTCATCTTTCTCCCAACCACCGACCTTTTGATGGTTTCTCAGCTTTTGTGCAGTTCACTCTCCACCCTAAAAGGTTGAAATGCATCTCCTAAGGCTTACGTGCTAGCAGTAAGTGCTTTATGCTAAAATATGCTAGTATTTCTAGCTTCTCTCTTTTGCCTCCGGCCTGGACCACCACTGGAAGGTGGCCCCTGAAAGCATCTCTGAAATGGAGTTTGGCTCTCGGCCAAAAGAGGTTCTTCACCCCTGATTTAAAACATATCAAGATTGAAATAAATGCAAGTTGTACCAGTTCGTAGGTTAAAAATATCCAGTTCATCTACTCACACAATTTACTGAAGTTACAGCTCATATTAGACCTGACAATAAGAGACCTCATCCAGATCAAATTCACAGCAAAAAAGGGAAAGCAAAGCCACAAGGCGCTTCAAGCAGCGCAAAGAGACCCCTCCTCTCACTGCGGTCCCAAATCCTGAGCCAAGAAAGGGGGAGCCCTGCTTTTCACAACAGCCCAGCCTCCCTCAAACTAATGTCCATCCAATGTTTTAGACTTCAACTCCTGGTAGCCCCTGCTGACATGGCTAATGGTCAGGAATCCTGGGAGTTCAAAACATCTGGAGGGCAACAGGTTGGAGTAAGCTGCAAACAGCTAATGGTAAAGTACCAGTAGCTGCTTCAGTCTGCAAAAGGATTTCTTGTCAAAGGCAGCCAACCCCGCAGGTAACCTCGCCAGTGCTGGCTGGCTGCTCTGGCACATTAAGGGAAGTGAGACATTCCCCCCCCCACCCCCTGCCCGATGTAATTGAAGATCTCAGGCTCAGGCCACCAGCCTCCCTGCTGCTCTTTGACTCCAGCAACAGCTGGCTTCTTAGACCTGCACCTTCCCCCGGCCCCAAAACAAGGCTTGAATTTTTGGCCTCCTGTTGGCCGTGGCGTGTTTCCTCCTCATATTTTTTTCTTAAAAACATCTCATGATTGCATGGAAGGTTGGTTGATCAAACACCTGAAAAACAAGTTCATTTTCTAGATAAGGAAAAGGAGGAAAGTCACCATTACAATTGAGGGAGTGTTGTGCTTGTTTTGTTATGTTTGAAATGTCTGTCCCGATGTCCCTTTTTCTCCCTCTGTGTGTGTGCACCGCTTCTCTCTCCCACTTCTACTTCACACCTTGTCCACTTCACAGCTACCTCTCTTTGGTAATAGGCTGTTTCTTCTGGAGATTCCCTATGAAGAAACAATGATCGCTCTCTATTCCCTAATTATCCGAGAGGTAGGATTTTACAAGGTCACTTTCCATGTCAAGAATGAGTGCTACTGATGAGACATATGGTGGAACATGGGAACACGGGAAGCTGCCTTTTACCAAATCGGTCCATCTAACCCAGTCAACACTGACTGGCAGTCATTCTCCAGGGTTTCAGGCAGGATTTTTTTCCAGTTTTATCCAGAGACATGAGGATTGAACCTGGGACCTTCTGAATGCAAAGCTGGTCCTCTACCACTGAGGACCCCTCACTTGCTACAGCCTTTCACCTGGGTACTTTTGTGATACCCATTTTATTTGCAAAACATTTAAGTTGCAGAGGGGATGCTAGTCTTCAGAGCAGCAGCATACATTCATCAAAAGGAGCCAGGATGGCTCTGGAATCTTCCTGGGATCCCTTCTTCCAAACCAGCTGCAAGACTCATCTGCTAAATTTCAGCTGCCAATATTTCTCCCCAGACCACACCCAAGCAAGTGGTACATGCTTGGTAACAGGTAGCCACCAGCCATCCAAAGCCATCACTCTTCTAACCATCCCTCCCAACTAAAGAGGAAAGGTCATCTGCTTACTTAGCAGACTTAGCAGTATTTTTCCTGAATACATTCAGTGGCATTCCTCTAGTGAAAATTATGATAAGGGAAATTTACATGCACACACACACAGGGCAGGAGTAGTTGGGTTTTATTGCTTTAAGGACCAGGAGGACATCCATTCACTCTAATAAAATGTGTGTATATTGATGACACTAGAGGGGCAGATCAGGCTGCTGGTTTTGATGGCAGTTGTGCATCTACCTCCACCTCTTGACTCAGGGCTGGCATCAAGAGTAGGCATGGCTGGGTAGTTGCTAAGGACCCACAGCCTACCAGGGCCCCCCTAACAAAAGTCCCCTGGACATGTTCCTCCTCTTCACCATTACAACCTATTTGTTTACCTCCTTCTCACTCTGGCCCAGATGGAGATGAGGATGACGAGGAGTAGATGCCACAGCCTGCTTCCTCACTGGTTCTCTGCCTGTCAAGCAAGCAAGTGGTAGCAATGATGGGAAAGAGGAGGAGGCTCAATAGCAGCTGGTGACAGTGGTGCTGAGGAAGTAGACCCACTGATAGAGGTGGCCCATTGAGGATGTCTTACCCAGGGGCCATCCAAAACCTAGAGACAGTACTGCCTTCACTGGCTTCTGCAGCTCAGCCAACTCTGAATATAATAAGGGGTTAAATTTAATCTGACTCTAGAAGAGGAGTCTTAAAACACCTCGGACAAGCATCCACTCAGGAAAAGCCTGTGTAACTAGAGAGGTCATGCAGCATTCCTTGAATAGCTGGTGTTGAATCTCAGGCATTGGGAACATAGAGGCCCTTTCTCTGTTGAGCATCCCTGTCTCGTCTCTGACCTCTTCCCACCCCTCCTTAGTTCTTGGATTCTGAAAGCCTGAATTGCGTTAAGGCTCAAAAATTGTGCAGTAACTTGCCGGCCATTCTGTTGACAGTACCTAATCCCTAGCGAATTCTCTTTAATAACCATGCAGGGAAAGTCATGAATCTCCTGCTCTGATCAGCTGAAACCAAGCTCTAAGAATTTGGCTGCAAATGCACTGAGAATTTTTCCTAAATTGTGATGGGTTCTTGCTTTGCTGTGAAGCACGACATTTACCAAAACCAATAACAACACAATAATAATAATTCATCATGATTTATTATTACACATATTAACTTATTAGGCATTGTGCAAATATATATATTTTACAAAGCTAAAAAGATAAAAGAGGGGGAAAGGAGGAAGTGGGTGAAGATAATGAGTTGGGAACTGCTAAAAAAAGATAATGAGTTGGGAACTGCAACTGCAAATAGCACGGCCATGTGTCCTCATTTACAGAAGACAGTCCTCTATCTGAAGGGCTGTCCAGTCCAAGCCTAGTTTAAAGATAACCCTCAGAAGGGAGAGCAGCAAGATTGAAGATGTTTATCACACAGTGACCACCTGGACAGCAGACTGGGACTTAGGTCACCTAGTCACAGGATTAACCACACTATGGTAAGATGTACTGTATTTCGATTTAAACGAATAAACAACAAACAAAATTTATAAATTTGCAGCTATGCATGCAAATTAACATATGCAATTATTATGCAAATAGGTGTCTGCTTTTGTCCACTTTTTAAGAGATGTCCCCCGCTTTTGGGGGGTGATTCACAAGTGGCCACCCTAATCTGAAACAGATGAATCATTGTTTGTAGCCAAAGAAATATTAGTTTGGTAATCCAACTATGAAACCATTAAAGAGGCTGATTGTGCAATCCCATATATACTCAGAAGTAAATCCAACTGAGATTAATGGGGTTTACTCAGGTATAGGGTTGCAGCCTAAAAGAGCCAATGAAATGTCTGAGGAGCCTGAACAGAATAAGAAAATGGCAGAATGAAATGGCAGCCAGTGTAGTGATTTTAATAGGACATATTAGGTATTTCCTGGCCTCTTGACAGTAACTGCTGTAAAATAGTACATGCAAGATGGACTCCACCTCGATGTCATTACAAAGGCAGCATCTAATATTCTTTGGGATTTTCTTGAATCTGTCCTATAATAGCTTGGAGGGAAGAACATGTAAAAGCAGTTGAAATCAATGGGATTTACTGTTGAGTAAGGGAACCGGCAGATCTGTAGTTTATGAACTTGAAGATGCCCAGCTTCACATAATCAAAGCCATGGAAGATCGATCCTTCACACTTATGGACTACCAGGAAAACGGTTTAAGGGGGGATTTTAAAAATCATTAAAAAATCAAGGGATGACCCAATCTGAGTCAAATCTGGCATGCTGGAAGCCCTCCTTAAGAGCTATCACTGTGCCAATTTGGATCTCTTTTTGTTTAAAACTTACACAGATGTAAGCATTTGTTTAATTTCCATTTTAAAAAACCCTTAAAATCAAGGGATGACCCAATCTGATTCAAATTTAGCATGCTGAAAGCCCTCCCTAAGAGCTATCACTGTGCCAATTTGGATATCTTTATCTTTAAAAATGTGGCCACTGCTGGCAAGGAGGGTGCATTTTCCACATTTCTTTTAAGATGAAAATGCCTACTCAGGAGTAAGAACACAGCATTCAATGGGACCTCTTCTTGCTCCAGAGGGACTGCTTATAACCAACAGGTAAATTTAATCCATAGATTAATTGGTTAATCAACTAAAACTCCCATCAGCTGCCACTGGAGGTTGCATAGTGTTGGAGAGGTAGAGAAAGAGGCACAGGTGGAGGGAGGGGAAGAGAAGCTATGCAGCCAGCTCAGTCCAGCTTAACACCTTGGTGGAGAAACCAGCCCAGAGAGCATGCCAAGTAGCCTCTCCCAACCTCCTAGGAAATGAAGGTGAGGAACACCCTCACTCACTCCCCCTCCCGCCTCTACGATGTCACCAATGCATCCCCCTCTCATTTCCCTGCCCATCCAAAGCAAGTCATGAAGCAAAGGTGGATGAATGAAAGTACAATAGACCATTCTTTCATTCAACCCAGCAGCCAGGAAGCAGGAGGAGGAAGGAATTTGAATTTAAAAACACCCACTGGAGAAAAGGCACACCCCTTTCTTTCGTCATCAATACCGCCCCTTGAAAACACTCCCACAGAACATCAGAATGTGCAAATATTAGTGGAAATGTGCATAAAATATTTTATTCAATGGAAAATTGCTCGCAAAATATTTGGATTTGAAAACATGCGTGTTACAGTGAAACATATGTACAAAATACACATATTTTGAAAAATGTGCACAAACATATGTACAAATGGCAATCAAAACAGAGTGAAATGACTGTAGCAGAGGGGAAATAATGAGAATCAGAGCAAAATTGAGCTTGACAGGTTCACTCGTTCTTGCATGTGGGCAAGGAAGAGCATAGAAATGCTGCATACACTGGTACACAGGGTACATTTTATGATATCTCTTCTCAAATTAAACATTATTGGGCAGGTTCAGGGAGAAGACACAGACTGTCAACAGTTGTGTGCTCCTTGTAACTTATACTTTGGCCCTTAGTGAGGACAGGCAGACTGGAACACTGGCAGATTCACACAATAAAGCACATTAAAGCCCTAAAATATTGCTGATGTGAGAGAAGATGATTGGAAACATGTGACTCTACAGCAGCTGCCAGAAAGGGATTTGCACAAAAGCTTCTGAGTAGAAGTAGTTTATGAGAGCATTGAACAGTAAGAATGTGGTAACGTCCACAATCATTCTTAACTAGCACTGGCTATGCTGGTTACAGCCCATGGGAGTTCCATCCCAACAACCAGGCATTCACCATTCCTGTTTTACAGCTTCAAGCAATAATGATTAATTTCTTAACTTTGAAGCATCCTCTCCTCCCCTCTGAAAGATTAGATTAAAATATACAATGCTTGCCAGTCTGCTAAGCATTCATATGTGATCTCATAAACACCTCAGCCTTTGGTCGGTCTCTCCACTAGTACCTTGAGTGAGCTTTGGACTTTTTCCCGAGCCAACCAACAGCAACTACCTCATATAACAGAAAAAAAACCAGATTTTAAAATTTAATTATTAAAAATTCTATCCCATATTTTTTCCTGAGCACACAAAACTTATAATTAAAAGAAGTATTAAATCACAATCAAAAGAGAACACTAATAACAATAATCAGAAATAGGAATAAAGCCTAATTCCCAAGCAGAAGAAGAATAAATTAAAAGAAAAAAAAGCTATAGCAGGAGCACAATGTTCAATACATAACAAAACCAGCTGCTACTCCTATGAAAAGCCTCCTGAAGGACTGTGTTTTCACTAGGTGATGGGAAATCAGCAGTGATGGGGCAGGGCAGGCCTCCCTGGGAGAGGTATTACAAAGAATTGGTACCACAACTGAAAAGGCCCTGTATTTTGTGGTTCCCCCCCCCAGGCTTCAGTCAGCTGAACATATAGAAGATGGCAGTCCCAAATTATTCCCACTGCTAGAAATTGTCACCATGAATTACTAAGGAATGTAAATCAAGAGGGAAACCCTGATGCAGCAGAGTTTTGTTTACTAAAACAACATTGTAGAGCGACAGAACTGTGTAGAGCTTGGTGGTAGGCAGATGGTTCAGTAGGACCAGATGGACAAGCAGGGATTTCAACACAGCTTATGCCTGACAGTGAAGTTGCTTAATCGCAAACACCAGGCCAGAGACAATATCAGCATGATAGAACCAGGTGGGACTTTGTTGGCTCACCTGATCCATGCTGGGATGGTAACTTTGGCCATTTTCAGTTGTGGTTCTGAAGTGCAGGAGAGGTCGGGCCAACATTTCCATTCACTGACAAGCTTGCCACGCTGGTGAAAAGCGTAAGACATCTGGGCCCTACCACATAGTTCGAGAAACACACACACAGTGCTTTACCGCAGGGGTGTTGAACCTCTTTCAGTCTGAGGCTAAAATTCAGTTTTGGAGAAACTCTCAGGGGCCTCATTCTAATGGTGGACAGGGCCAGAGGCAAAAGGGGTGAGCCAAAAATACCAGTCCATTTTATCTTAATGCTCTTACCACTAATGACTAACCCATGGGAGTGGGGTAAACGCCACAAAAGCCAAAAAGCCACCAAGGAAGCATGGCCACCTGGAGAACCCCAGATGACCAGATTGGGATCTATGGATGAGTAAAAAGGTCCTAGTGGGAACAGATCAGTAAAAAGTTCAAATGCAGCTTGAGAACAAGCAAAATTTGATCTATTTACCACTCTGTAGCTGTAAATTATCATATATATATATATATATATATATATATATATATATATATATATATATATTTGCTGCTGTGAATTTTGGCAGTGGGGCTAGAAGGCAGCAGGTGGCCACATGCATCCTGTTTTCCAAGATGCATACCCTTGTTCTAGGAGGACACCAAATATAATGCAGTATTTCACTTGACGATATCAGCATGACCGTTTGTGGTCACATTTAAGATAGGATTATACATTTTAGATGCCAAAAATGGCAGCCCTGTGTAGCATTCTCTCCCTGCTCCTACTACCATTTAGGCACAAACATATTCATGCTTTGATGTTATCTTGTATGGTCTCCTGCCATTGCCAGCAGCAGCCAATCATGTGGAGTGAAAGGAAAATACAACAAAGATGCCAGGGAAACAAGACAATGTCATGATGCAGGGAAGTATGCCTAAACACTATGGGGAAAGACAGACAATGATGTCTTGTTCTGCTGAGACTAGAACTGAGAATAGTTGCTGCAGAGCACGTGTTTCTGCTAGAATCCTGGACAAGGTCCAGGAGGAGCCAACACAGGAGTTCCCTTCCAACCACATATTTCCAGATTCTTGGGACCATACCAAAACTCACTTGAGCCTCCCGTTGTAATAGTCCAGGACATGGGCAGCTGGGAACACAGACTGAGTGCTGGGACCCGGGAGAGCAAAGGTGTACAAAGACTAACCCACACACACACTGTTTAGGATAGAGCAGTTTACTGGCATAACCATGACGTGGCATAGTCCAAAGAGCAGTCCAAGGTCAGGAACAAACAAGGCATGGCAGAGGCAATAGCAAGAGCATAGTCCAAAGAGAAGCCCGAGGTCAGGAACAAACAAAACATCAGGAAACCAGAAACAGGAGCCAAGCACCACAGGAACAATGTTGCTGTGGCAAATGGTGGCGTCACAATGTGGGTCTTAAATAGCCCTGACTCTAGCTGCTCCCAGCTGCACTGAATTACCCTATCATGAATTGCTGCTGGCCAGGGCCTGCCAGCACTCTGCAGCAGAGCAGCCCTTTGAGCTCGGGCCTGGATCCTGAAAGCACTCATCACTAGTTCCTGATCCTGACACCCATGATTATCATCTTGCCTGGCAAAGCTTTCAGAAAATCTCAAAAGATCACACAGTATCTTTTGGAAATTTTCTTTGGGCTAACATGGCTATCTTTGCTATTTGTGTTCCCTCTTGGAAGCTTCAGATAACCTCAAACTACTAGCCACACCCTTGAGTTCCAAAGACTAAACCCCAATGTAAGTAATTGATAGAAGTTATCACTACTGAGGTGCATGAACCAACATATATGGGGCTACACAGCAGTAAGATGGTTCAATAGGTTTCTCGATGTGTAAATACAGAATAGAAGAACATAAGCATTGCCCTGCTGGATCAGAGCAAGGATCCAATTATATATATAGTCTTTGACATTTGACATTGACAGACAGACTGAGGCCAAAACATGCTTGACCATATTATTGTACAAAAGAAGCTCTTTATGGAATCTCTTCTCTTCCTTTCTTTGGAACTTTTTGATTAGTTTTGAGTGTCTGTGGTTATTATTGACACAAAAACAAGCAAGTTTAAACAAGCCACAATGATATATGTGAGAGCACTTATTTTCAGTTTATAATGTTTATCAGTTTATATTAATAAGGCTTGAGTGCAGGATTAGGACTGGAAATACCATGCCCTTCTTAACCTCTTCCACAAAGGTCTTTCAGTCCAAGTGGCTCCACAGTAGCTAAAGGGGCATGAATGAGACATCTCAGCCAAATCTCCCAACTCATGAAGGAAAGAAAGTGGGATGGCGGGTCACTAAATGGTGCTGTGGTCCATCAGTAAGCCATAAGAAGCCATGTCATGTTAAGTCCGGGGTAGGGTGAGATGACAGAGTATTTATGCAGGGAAGACAGAAGGGTATAATTGGAAAGCCACCTGGTATAACTTGCTTGAGATGTGTTGTTGTTTCTCTCATGGAGATAGATTTTGTGCTGCTCTCGTTATGCCATATGGTGATACCTACCACGTCACTGTGGCCAGTCGGGCCCTTAAGGGAAGAGTGACACCAAGACCACTCTAAGAGCGTTTGCTACCTGAGGCAAAGATCAAGGTGGTGCCCCCCTCCTTCCACATATAGAAGCACATTGGACCTGCAGTTGAATTTTACCTCAACACTGTTGGCAGGACAGTGCCCTCCCTTTGCACCTGAGGGCAGCAGGCTAGTTTAGGGGGTGCAAGACAGGCAGTGTGGCACACACAGCTCTGTCTTTCAACAGAGGGTAATGGCTGCGGACTCAGGAGAAATGGCAGGTGTTAGACCTGAGGTGATTGCCTAACTCTGCCTAATGGTAGACTGGGCCCTGGACGTCACTGACATGGAGATTAACAACATCACTTTTTAAACTGACAGATTAAACTGCTTTTTACAAATTTTACTCAAGCAGTATGGAGTTCCAGCCAAAGGAAATTAGATCCCGCACCATTCTGGAAATAGGTACACTCTAAGAAAAATTTGTATAGGCATATCTAATTTCTACACCTGGTTGTTGTGGAACCTGAGGGAATCACTTTCTGCCCTCTTTTACGTAAAGGGATCGGGTCGTGGCAGTGTTCTTTTAGCTTTCAGGCTTGAGTAACACATCAGTAACAAATGCATCCGTCTCTTCTCCAATTGATGTATTATTTTTTCATGCTCCCCTGAGTAGTTAAGAGTTCCTGAGCAGCATTTTACAGGATTACCTTCCTTCTTGCAATGAAGGAGAAAAAGTACTGGAGATTTACGATAAGCTTCATCCCACGTACCTGCTTCCCTCGCACTAAGCTTTCACAGTGGTCGTGGTCGTGGTTTTTGCTACCAGGCGACAGCAATCCTTTGCATACCAGGAAGTGAGTTTAAGGGGGGGGATGTAAAAAATCATTTAAAAAGCTTACGCAGATGTAAGCATTTCTTTAAAATCCTGCTCCTGCGCCCCAGCGGCTGCTGGCAAGATACGTTCAAAATGTAGGGGCTAAATACGGCAAATCTTTTTGCTTTATTGCACAATTAAGGCAGGATGCATGGGAATACTTCACAATCAAAGCAGATTCTAAGGTGGAAAACTTCTGAGTCCTTTGCATGCAATTCGCAGTGATTGCACAGTATAACGCTGGTGTGATAAAGCTCAATGCCTTTTGTAACAGACTGTTTATTTATAAATGTATCGGTTGGTCTGTGGGTAGCAGGCACACAAATAGGACAACCCCAAATACTTTTAAATATCTGCTTCTGTCAGCCAGGAAACTACTATCAACTTTGCCCAGCAAGCTTCAAATTCATATGTACTCGCCCTTCTGCTCACATCCAAACTGCAAAACAGCTTTTTCTGTCAGCACCTGCCTACAAATCTCAGTGGCTTGGAGTAGCCACAAGCCATCAAAGACCATTAATCAGGAGAAGCCTGTTATCAGTGTCAGTTTAGGGGGGGGGGGGAATCTAAAGTGGGGAAGCCATTTTGCATAACCAAGGAGTCTACTTATAACAGCATTAAGGAAGTGAAGGCGGAGTTTCAGTGTGTGAAAATAAATGTTTGTACACATGCTGATTTTGTCATTGTTCCCTTGAATTCACTTTGGCTTGCTCAATATTTATCATTAAACACCTCTGACAAGATGCCTTACACCTGTGGAAATGTTTATTTCATAAATGCGGATCACTCATGAATAAAACAGCATCCTGTGGCAAAAGCATGTTGCATTACAGGAGCGGAGAGTCGGTCAGATGTTAAAACTCCAGGGTCTTTAGGTCTGCAGCTTCTCATACATACGGCCTTGTCTTGTCCTCTGCAGGGGAATTGGGATGACAGAACATGAGGGAAGACAGGTCAGGAGAGACTGGTGTTTCCAAGGGCAACCACCAGCAAAAAGCAGGCAAGACAAAGAGACCAACAGAAGATGAGTCAAGTAGAAGGCAGCCTGGCAGAAAAAGAAGATATACAGTACCAAGATGAAAAGGAGGGGGAGAGAGAGAGAGAGAGAGAGAGAGAGAGAGAGAGAGAGAGAGAGAGAGAGAGAGCGCATGGGACAAGATGAAAGAATAAAAACAGTGAAGAACAATAACATTCAGCAAAGTAGATGCTTCTTGTAATTCAAGCTTTTCAAGCAGGGATGCAAACTATTATGATAGCCTCTTTCACAGTCTTTTAAATGTGTGAAGTCATTCTCACTTCCCACATCTTGTACATGGTTTGAAATTCATTTTTATGTTCAGTGTTTAAATTTATCTTTTATTATTAGACAATCTTTTATTTAACTTTATTTCAAATATTTAAAATTTGACTCACTCGTGCTCAGAATTAATTGACTATGCTATGAAGGTTTGCTCTCTGGGACAAGTGAGAGGTGTTTGTTTTTACATCTTTTACGATAACAGCATTGTTAGTCTCAGTGTACAATAACAAAACAAATATTTCACAGTCTCTCCCTAATTATTTGGTATTATATTTATTCAGGTATTTATACCCTATTTTTTAAGGAATAAAAGCTTTCAGAAATTGGTTGCAATGCTACAGTACAGTAATGTAGATAAATTTGTAAATGATAAAAATGCAATATAACAATACAGTAAAAAGAACAGCAATTCAAAACAGGAGTCCTGTAAAAACAAAGCAGTTAGTTATGAAAAGCCTTCCAAAACAGGAAAGGCTTCAGAGCACATCTAAAAACAGGGAGGAAGGGAGCTTGGCAGATCTCTCTGGGGAGTTTCTTAAACATGGAGCCACAAGTGAGAAGACCCTCTCTCAAGTTTCTGCCTATCCGTTCATTGTTAATTGCAGAGCTATTTATAATGGGCCTGTTCAGATGACGCTTCAGGCTCTGTAATTAGCAAAACTGTGGTTCTCTGGGGTTAGCACTAACCACAAGCCATGCTGTTGCACACAACACTTTAAGCCACGGTTAGAGCTGCTAACCCTGCTGCAGATGATCCGACTGTGGTTAGTGAGTGAGCAGGGTTTAGCAAAACATATCGCACAAGACACCTTAAACCCTGCTGCTTAACCAAAAGCCTTAACCAGCAGAGTTTAAAGTGTCTTCTGAACAGGCCCATTGTTTCTAAACCACTTTCCCATTAAACAAGTAATTACATAATGGCCCGGTTCAGTAGACGGCTTAAGCCACAGCTTTAACCATGGCGAAAAAGGCTTGTTGCTTTATTCACTGTGGTTAAAGCCATGATTTAAGGTGTCTTCTGAATGTATGAGAGGCCCCACTACTGATTTACATTACATGTTTTTCCCCCATGTTTAGGGTTTGAGCCAGTGTGTTCAAATGCTGCAATGTTCAGTTTGCAACAGTGGCTGGCCAGATACATTTGGGCATGCACAAGCTGGGCAGAGAGGCCCTCCCGTTATGTGTCCCCAACAGACAAGTGGGCGTTGCAACAAAATATTGCAGTGCATCCTCAACCCCTAGTAGAGGAGCTGCTCTTTTGGGTCCCAGACAGCCATTCCCTTCTAAAAGGGCATTCCACACCTTAACCCCCACCCCAATTTTCCATTTTTCTTTATCCAACTGATAGACAGTCCTCATTAGGCTGTTCTCTGCTATAGTGAAATAGCACAAATACAATACCACTTCTTTCCCTTTCAAAAATGATATGCCACTTTTCCTTCTCCAAATAACCCCAGGAAAGCACTTAAAAAAACAGAAGTGAAACTGGAGAATCATGATCCCATAAACAACCATGTGTAAGGAATCATGAGTGCGCAATCAATGCCACATATAGAAATGCTCTACGTTAGAGGCCATCGTTGCCTTCCTGAACTGTTGACCCCAAATAAAAAGTCTCCTTCTCACAGTTGGTCTATAAAGTTTGCCCCCTCTTTAGAACCGGGCCTGACAACTGATCTTACAGCACTAGTAACCTCATAGCTGTGATGAATATAGAATAAAAATCTTTTGGGAACTATGGAATTTGCTTCTGCCAAACAAGAAAAGTGATGGCTATTCCTGCCAGAACTAAATATGTATGTGAAGATGGACAGAGAAAACCCCTGTTTTAAAAGAGAATTTGCTTCTGTACCAAACCTTCACGCCATTGCACAGCATGTAATGTCAGTTCCTCTCAGCAACAGTGTATGGAGCAGATGTTCTCCATATAGAACACACAATGAAAATCAGCTTCAAAATCACAGGATCAAAATCAGCTTCATGTTGATGGAATGAAGGAAGAGAGCATCTGCACAAGTCACATTTTGACATGTTGTATGGTAAATCTCCATGGCAGCCGTCCACAACATGGTCCTTCTAGATGATGTTGGACTCCCATCAGCCCCAGTAAGCATGGCCAATGGTCAGCAATGATGGCTGTTGCAGCCCAATAACATTTGGAGGGCCCCACATTGGAAAAGTATACGATAAGCCTTTCTTGTCATTCCCTGTTATAGTTAGATGCTTAAAAGATATTCCAGATTGATTTTGGATCAATTTTACTGGCAGAAGTGGATTCTCCGCCTTCTCCTTCCCATGGCAGCCCCCTGAAAATGCTACACTTGGGGGCCATCTAAACATGTTCTAAGCCCCATGGTGACTGCAAATCGCACTGTGTCACTAATATGATGCAGCTGCAGATTCGCAGCTATCGCAGGGCTTTTCTGCGAAACTGCGCGGTTAAAAAGTCAGGGACTTACCCCAATCTTTTTGTTGGGAGCGAGGTCATCCTGGCTCTTCCGCCATCTGACCTTGCTCCATGGCCAAAACTAGGAAAAACAGGACACAACAGAACCATCTTCTACAATAGAATGGTTTTTGAAAGTGTGCGCTGTTTCTGTTATGAGAATTAAACAAATATAATGCAAGTCACAGAAGATAGAAAAACAGACCATTTTATTGTTGTTGTTAAGATGGTATGTATAATTATTATGATGAAGTGGTCTTGCAATCTTGATGCTGTAAGGACAAGGTCTTTGTTTTGCTCGTTGTAAAAATATATCAGGAAGCACACAACTCCCCTGTTACAACAGCTCCACTGGCTCCCAGTCTGTTTCCGAACACATTTCAAAGTGCTGGTTATCACCTATAAAGCCCTATACAGCTTGGGTCCAGGTTATCTGAAAGACTTTATTCTCTTGTATGAGCTTGCCCATGCTCTGAGATCTTCTGGGGATGCCTTTCTCTCAGTCCCACCAACATCCCAGGCATGCCTGATGGGTACACAGGAAAGGGCCTTCTCGGTGGCTGCTCCAAAGCTCTGTAACTCCCTCCCTGGGGAGGCTAGGCTGGCTCCCTCTGTGCTACGTTTTCAGAGGCAGGCAAAAACTTTTTTGTTCTGGCAGGCTTTTGGAACTACTCTGGACCAGTGTTAATGTGTTAGATTTTTATTTTTTTAAATTCTGTTACTGATTTTAATTCTTTTCTTTCTTTTTTTAATTTTACTGCAGGTTTAATTCTAACTTTTGTAAATTTATATTTATATGTTTTAATTGTACATGTTTTAATCTTGTAAACTGCCTTGAATCCCAATACTGGGGGGAAAGTGGGATATAAAATAATAATAATAATAATAATAATAATAATAATAATAATAATAATAATAATAAGCGAGAGAGAGACCATATTCTTTGGGCACTGTTGATGGTGTTGTGTTTCTTGACCACATTCAGCTTAGTGATGTGTCCTGACTAAATGCTCCCTAATTGGAATTAGTACCAGAAAAACATCCTTTCTCTGTAAGCAGTTGGATTTTTTTCCCTATGGCAACTGAGCTATCCTTTTAAGAAGGTCTCATCTCTTTTTTTTAACATTATTGTCATCCCCACAGGACACAGGATATTTTTAAAATCTCCAGCAAAAACTGCTGCATTCCTCTTTCTGTTCCTCTTTGCAAATTTCTCTTCATAACAAATTGCATTGCATTGGTGTGCACCAAGTAAAAAGAAAAAGAAAAATAACCAGTATGGTGACTACTGCCTCCTTCTTTTGTACTGTGTTTGCTTTTCCTCTGCCCCTCCCTGTGTAAATGGAATGAAGGCTTTATGGGGTCATTGCACTGAAGACCAATGTTGTCTTGGTAATGATAGGCTTGTTCACGGTATGTACAGGTACTGAACTAGCATTACAGGTGTACACAGGATGCATAGGGAGTGTTAGTTCCTAAAAAATATATCAGTTCTGCTCTACCAAAACATAAACAGCCTTGAGCATATGAAATTTCAGTGTCTTGGATTTCAGTTCTGAGGGCCAAACTAGACATTTACAATATGTAGCATGCAGCTAAGTAACTTGTTTGTAATTACAGGTCAAAGTGGGGTTGGGGCGATCCTTGCCATGAATGCCACATGCAGGCAGGGAGAATTATTTCTGCCATCACTGGCATGATCAGAACCAACATACAACGCCCCCCCCCCCCAGCTAAAACTCTTGGGCAAGGAAAGTTCCCATTTGTGCCAATGTTCTAGCGGTGTATTCTAGGTGGGTGGGGTGAGTGGGAGGACGATTGGTTCCAATTGTGCTGGGAAGGAAAGATATAAGCCTCTCCTTCCTGCCCACTGCATTACCAGTAAGGACTCTTCCCTTTCCATGGTTCTGTAATTAATAAAAGTAGAAAGGGAGACATAGCAACATGCTATGTTCCACAGTTGAAAGGGTAATTACTCACAAAGAGCATAGTCAAACTGTGGAATTCACCACCACAAGTTGTCATAGGCATGCCCAAGGGGTGCGTTGCACACCCTAACGTCTCTAGCAATAAGAGCTGAATTGAGGGGGCCATTGAGTAGGGGATCCAGAGGGGGATCCAGATGCAGCGGGAACTGCCTTCTGGCTGCCCTCCAGCTGCTCTGCCACCACACCGAAGAACCACTGCCTCTGAGAGAGCACCGTTGCTCCTGGCAGCAGAAGCAAAAAGGAATCATTCTGCTGGGAGCCTCTCTGCTGGGAGCTGCGCTTCAAAGAGGCCAGGAGGAGGAACCTGACAGCTAATATTGCTTCAGAAGTCGCTTCTCCAGCCAGTGTCATCACAAAGCGTCTCCTCATTCCTACCACCACCACCGCCACACATCTGCAATGGCCCTCCCACGGTCAGAACACGGAGTAGGGCATCAGTGTCTACAGTGTTTAATAAATAAATGAATAAAAATAATGTCTGTTATGATTGAGTATTCAATAAATGTTCGCCTTAAACAAAGAATCCCTGGATGCACAACCTAATGAAATGTGCTGCACACGCCTATGCGAGTTGTAGTGATGGTCATCAACTCGGACAGCTTTTACAGGGGTTTAAACACATTCATTGAGGATAAGGCTATCAATGGCTACTACTAGCCATGATGGCTATATATTATCTCCAGTATTAGAGACCTGCTGATCCTGCCTAAGTCATTTTAAAATACCCCCGCCCCCTGAAGGTGGATTCTGGAATCACAAATAAACTTGACTGGGCACAGGAAGAGTACCCTACCTACCTCCCACAACCTATCTTCCCATACCAATGACCCCCTTCCCATACACAGACTGAGGTCACAGCCTCAGGAAGCAGGTGCTTGGAGCAATGGTGGCATCCTCCACTTGGGGCAGTGAGGAATAGTCATAAACACCCTGACTATTCCTCACTGTTGGACAATGTAGCATTGTATGCCATACAACTTGCCTTGGACATCCTCAAATAGTCTAAATGAAACCACACTCAGCCAAACCGGCTGTCCACTGGATTTTGCACAGATCTTGGAATAAAGCACACAGCTCTCAAATTGAAAGGGTTAGGCCCAATCCTTTATTGAAATTGGAAGGGTAAGAGGCAAGCATCACATCAGATTAGCTACTAAAATTGATACAGAAATAACACCCTGAACCCCAATACCAGCAATACTAATACATTGTTACAGAATATACTTCCCCAGCCAGGTGTCCTTCAGCTCAGGCACCAGGCCCCACGTTTGGTAGACTTTTTATGGCCACTCAGCTATTCTACTCCCCCCTCCCTCCAGATGGGCCATTTTTTCCCTTCACAGATGCAAATTGCCCCAAGGTCACTTCTCTCACCTTGACGGAGCCAGGAGATGGCTTCACGCCCATGGCCAGGTGGAGAGATAAGCGGTACTTCTGCAATTCTATAACAGACAATAGACAATGAATAAAGATTCTTAAAAACAGCAATTCTTTGTACACTTAACCCCTTCCTTACACCTTCCCCCTCAAGATGGCTTTTCTAGAAAAAGCCATCTCTCAGTAAAATCTTTAATAGTTGTTCAATCCCCCCCTTCCCCTCAGTTGAAGCTCCAGGATAGCCCATCAGCCACCACATTCTCTCTGCCTTTGATGTGGGAGATTGTAAATTCAAAGTCCTGTAAGGCCAGGCTCCATCATAGCAGTTTTTGATTGGTATTCTTCACCCTGGCTAACCAACACAAGGGGGAATGGTCGGTTTGGATTGTAAAAGATCTTCCCCACAAATACGGCCTCAGCTTGCCTAACGCCCAAACGATGGTCAAACATTCCTTTTCAATGGTCGCCAAAGCCCCTTCTCTCGGCAACAGCTTTTTACTAACAAACGCCACCGGTTGCTGCAGCCCTCCATCTCCTTTCTGCAGCAACACCGCACCCAGGCCCGCTTCTGAGGCGTCCGTCTGAACCACAAACGGCTGGTCAAAATCAGGGGCTTTCAAGACCGGGGCACGTTGCAACCGATCCTTCAGCTTCTCAAACGCCCTCTAGCAAGCCTCTGTGTAGCGGACTCGCAGCGGCTGCCTCTTTCGGCACAGCTCCGTCAAAGGAGCGGCCAGCTGTCTGAAATTCGGCACAAACCTCCGGTAGTGTTAAGTATATGAAAAGAAATACTTGCTTAGTCATTAAAATTGTGTGTGTATGGCTATCTCAGGGTTAAACAGAGAAAGTCTATCTGTGGGCAATTACCTTGAGATAGAGGCTGTTCTGGGAACCTTGCCAAGATTCTAAGTTAGCCTCATCACAGCTGTATGTAATGTAGATAAGAATTGTGTAGATCTGTATATAGTTTCTCACTTGTGTAAAATGGAACTGATCACTGCTTACTGATCATTGCTTACTAATCACTGCTCTCTGATCACTGCTCTCTGTGTATGCCTCAGTGTGCTGATCTGAACTGATCTGAATTGAACTGCACAGAAGCCTGAAGGAAATAAACCAGCTCTGCTGTGTAAGACCTGCGTGATGTGTGTTTGTTTCTGAGCACAAACAGAGTTCCAGAGAGGGAGAAAAGTTCTGGCACAATAACCCAACAAAGGTTATGGGCCCAGCCCAGTCCAGTCTAGCCCAGTCCAGCCTACGCCAGCCTAACCCAGGCAGAAGAACCAGAACTTGATGGGAATGGTGCAGTATCAGAACCAGAACCAGGAGTCTGCTAAAAAAGAAAACTGTTGATGAAGGAAGACATCAAGCTTAAGCCAGTGCTGCAAAGTGAGGAAAAATCTCAGTCGGCTGACTCTGAGGAGGACTCTGAGCAGGAGGACGGTGAGATACCAATTCCTAAAGCAGAGGAAATGGCAGGAGCTAATATGTCTGGTTTGCATCAATTGTTAGAAAAGCTGAATGACTCTAACTATGCATTATGGTCTTACAAAATGCAAATGTATCTGATTCAGGCTGAACTGTGGTATGTAGTCACAGAGAATCCACCAGATAGAGCAGATCCACAGAATGCTAAATGGTTTAAGGACGATGCAAAAGCAATGGCAGTTATTGCATTAGCTGTGGAAGACTCTCAAATTTCCTTCATTCAGTTTTTGAATACATCAAAAGAGTGCTGGAATGCGCTACAAGCTGTATATCAAAGAGAAACAGCGGGCAGTAAAGTAATTCTAACCCGGAAACTGTATGGAATGAAGCTGAAACCAGGGGAGTCTATGTCAAACCATTTGAAAAGCATGAGAGAAATCTTCAATCAACTCAGGGCACGAGGGATGGAGTTTACAACTATACACCAAGTCTATGTGATTTTGTCAAGTCTTGATTCATCGTACGACGCGGTTGTCACCATGATGGAAAGTCAAGAGGAGAAAAATTTAACCCTCGAGTATGTAGCTGGAAAACTACTGGAAACCTATGAAAGAAGACAAGCTTCAAAACAACAGAGCCTTAAACTTCCTGTGGCTGAATTTCAACAAAGCCATAAATCTTCTGATGTGGTGGCTGCATTAAAGGCAAGGAAATGCTTTAACTGTGGTTCCACAGAACACTTAAGGCGGGATTGCAACAAGAAGAAGAAAAAGCAGTTGACAGCAAAGTGGAGAGAAGAAAACAACATGAATGAAGCTGAATCAACAAAGAAGTGTCTTCTAGCAAGAGTCAAAGAGACAATGAATCCTTGGTTTTTGGACTCTGGGGCTTCAATAAGTATGGCAAAAGACAAACTTTCATTTGTAACCTTGGAAACTTCTACTTCAAAGCAAAAGTGTGTTACCCTTGCAAATGGAACAAAAATCCAGATTTGTGGTGTGGGTAATGTATATTTTGATTGTCTGGGAGTTGAACTACAAAGTGTTTTATATGTACCAGAATTAGAAACAAACCTTCTAAGTGTGTTTCAGTTAACAGAAATGGGGTATGAGGTTTGTTTTACTGAAGAAAATTGTACTATAAAACAGGGAAACAAGGTGTGTGTGCAGGGAATAATGAAAGATTCTTTGTATGTGATTAATACTTGTACAGAAAATGAAGTTGTAGCCAGCAAAGTCACAACAAAAACAATAGCCAATTGCAAACCACACCAAGAGTGTATCCATTTAACTCATAAAAGGTTTGGTCATGCTAACTATAAAACAATTTCTAAGATTCCAGAATTGTGTGAAGGGGTGAAAATCAAACCATGTTCTAACTATGTAGAATGTAATGTATGCAGTGAAACCAAGTGTCATAAGTCAAACATTCCAAAACATAGTGAGAGAACAACAAAAAGAATTTTTGAATTAATTCATGCAGATCTTGCAGGTCCTTTTGAGACAAGTCAAGGAGGAAACAGATTTTTCTTGTCTATTGTTGATGATTACAGTAGATTTGGATTTGTGTATGTGTTAAAACAGAAGAGTGAAACTTTTGGAAAGTTTAAAGCCTTTGTTAAGTGGAGTAAAAATAGATTTAAAGAACCTATAGCTAATCTAAGAACGGACCGGGGAGGTGAATTTCTTAGCAACCAATTTAAAAAATTCCTCAGTGATGAGGGTATACAACATGACCTTACTGCTCCATATTCACCATTTCAAAATGGAGTTGTAGAAAGGAAAAACAGAACCTTGCAGAACATGTTAAGAGCTCTATTGAAAGAGTCAGGATTGTCTAATCTGTTCTGGGCAGAAGCTTTGTCCACCTCAAATTATTTGTTAAACAGGCTTTACCACTCTGTACATGAAAAAACTCCATATGAAATGTTTTACAAAAGAAAACCTAGAGTGTCACATATAAGGGTTTTTGGAAGTAAATGTTTTGCTCATGTTCAGAAAGAAAACAGACCAGGAAAGCTAGCTCAAAGAGGTTTGGAATGTAAACTGTTGGGATATGATACACAAACAAAAGGCTATCGTTTGTGGTCTCCATATCACAAAAGTGTAATTGTGAGCAGAGATGTAGTTTTTCATGAACAAATGCAGGAAACAAAACAGTATGTAAGTTTGCCTGTAGAACAGAAAGCTGTAGAAACAGAAGAAATTCCTGAACAATCTCAGCAAGAGAGGGAGGGGGAAGAAACTGTAGAGGAGGAAACTATGCCTGTAACTATGCCAAGACGATCAGAAAGGGAACGCAAAGCTCCAATTCGTTACTCAGATGAATACCAAAGCAAACAGGTTTCTCATAGAGCTTTACTAATAGCCTATGAACCTACTTCATTTGAGGAAATTCAGGAAATGGAACCTACAGAAGCTCAGGGCTGGCATGAAGCAATGTCAGAGGAAATCAGAGCAATGGAAAAAAATGAAACGTGGGAGCTAGTACCTTTACCTGAAGGTCGTAAAGCCATTACCAGTAAATGAGTATTCAAAGTAAAACAAAATGAGAAAGGACAGGTGGAACGTTCAATGGTAAAACAAAAAGAGATGCTTTAAAGCTAGGTCTCAGATTGTAACACAATTTAAACAACATGTGCAAGAGGAGGACTGTTAAGTATATGAAAAGAAATACTTGCTTAGTCATTAAAATTGTGTGTGTATGGCTATCTCAGGGTTAAACAGAGAAAGTCTATCTGTGGGCAATTACCTTGAGATAGAGGCTGTTCTGGGAACCTTGCCAAGATTCTAAGTTAGCCTCATCACAGCTGTATGTAATGTAGATAAGAATTGTGTAGATCTGTATATAGTTTCTCACTTGTGTAAAATGGAACTGATCACTGCTTACTGATCATTGCTTACTAATCACTGCTCTCTGATCACTGCTCTCTGTGTATGCCTCAGTGTGCTGATCTGAACTGATCTGAATTGAACTGCACAGAAGCCTGAAGGAAATAAACCAGCTCTGCTGTGTAAGACCTGCGTGATGTGTGTTTGTTTCTGAGCACAAACAGAGTTCCAGAGAGGGAGAAAAGTTCTGGCACAATAACCCAACAGGTAGTACCCGGCTAGCCCAAGGAAAGACTGCACCTGCCTCTTAGTCTGGGGAAGCGGCCACTGCCTGATGGCCTCCACTTTGGCGGCCATCGGTTTCAGCGCCCCCCGCCCCACCTTATGCCCTAGGCAGGTCACCTCTCCTCGCCCAAATTGGCATTTGGGTCAACCCCGCCTCTCGCAACCGTCCCAGCACCTGTCCTAGATGTTCTAGATGCTGTTCCCACATGTCGCTAAATACGGCCACGTCATCCAGATAAACACACGCAAACGCTCCCAAGCCATCTAGGACCCGATCCATTAGCCTTTGGAAGCAAGCCGGTGCAGACGAGAACCCAAAAGGAAGAACCTTAAATTGGTAGTGACCCCGCGGAGTAGAGAAGGCGGATTTGGCGGCCACGTCCTCATCCAGCGGCACTTGCCAATATCCCTTAGTTAAGTCTAACATCGAGATAAACTTCGCTTTCCCCAAAGTTTCAATCAAATCATCAGTGCGAGGCATAGGATAAGCCTCCATGGTCATCATGCTGTTTAATTTTCTAAAATCCACGCAAATCCGGACAGATCCGTCCTTTTTTGCCACGAGCACGAGGGGAGAGGACCAAGGGCTCTGACTCTTTTCAATCACCCCCATAGCTAACATTTCCTCCACTTCCTTATTCACCACCTTCAACTGTCTTCCGTTTAACCGGTGAGGTGGCGTGTGGATCGGGGGGTGTTTCCCAGTATTAATGGAATATCTAGTCAATGATGTTCGCCCGGGCAAACCCGAGAACAACTCCCTAAACTCTCCAAGCCGCTGCCGCAACTGCTTCCCTTGCAGGGCGCTCAGCTCCCCGGGAACTTGAATTTCTTCTACCCCTCCATTCGCCGATAACAGGCCAATACGTCCAGCCCGGCTCCATCTCCCCCTTCTTCCTCACTGCCCACCTGACCAACGTGCACCCTGCGCTCCCGAAACAGCTTCATCATGTTTACATGAAAGACTTTCGCCCGCCGTTGTTTATCTATGTCCCGCAACAAATAGTTCACTTCGTTCAACTTCTTCTCCACTACTAAGGGCCCCTCCCAACGCACCGCCAATTTCTTGGGCTTTACAGGTTTCAACACCAACACCTTTTCTCCCACTTGGAACACTCGCCGCCTGGCCTGCCGATCGTACCACCGCTTCTGAGTCTGCTGGGCCTGCTCCAAATTCTCCTGTGCGGCTTCCCCTACCTCCTTCAATAAATTCTGCAGCTTTTGCATATACTCCACTACCGACACCGGGGCCGGGGAGGCACCGTCCTCCCACTTCTCCCGCAACAGTGTCAAAGGTCCTCGCAACTCCCTCCCAAACACCAATTCATTCGCCGAGAACCCTAGGCTATCGCTTTTCGAGTCCCGAGCGGCAAAGAGAAGGTAGGGTAGTGCCTGATCCCTGTCGGCTGCGTGCTTCACCGCGTAGGCCTTTAACATTTTCCCCAGGGTCTGATTAAACCGTTCCACCAACCCATTCCCTTCATGATGATACACCGCCGCCACACACTGTTGCACCCCCGCCAACCGCCACAGCTCTTTTAGCAGGGCTGACATAAAATTTCCTCCCTGGTCATGCACCAATGTTTTAGGGACCCCCACCCTGGTAAATATAGACATCAGGGCTTTGGCCACCTGGGGGGCTGAAATAACTGCGAGCGGCACTGCCTCCGCATATCGCGTGGCGTAATCCACCATGGTTAAAATATATTTCTTTCCCCCTCGGGTGGCTGGATTAAAGGGGCCCAAAATATCCACCCCCACTTTTTCGAAGGGTACTTCCATAATCAAGGATGGGTGTAGTGGGGCCTTTGGGTGATCCCGAGGAAAGCCCACCCGTTGGCAAACTTCACAGGAGTTACAAAAATCTTTTACCTCCTGAGCCACCCCTGGCCAGTAAAAGTCCCAGCTCACCCGCTCCAGTGTGCGGCGGATTCCCAAATGGCCCCCCCACAACCGCTCATGGGCCATTTCCAGCACCTTCCCCTGCTCTGACTTGGGCACCACCAGCTGTTTTCGTTCCGCTCCCCCTCCTCCTTTCGGCGAAAACCTGCGGTATAGCCTGCCCCGTTCCCACACAAACGTGGCTTTTCCCATTTTTCCTCTCTCTCCCCCGGGACCTCCCACGGCATCCCGACACTCTTGCAGAGAGGGGTCCTGTCACACTTCTTTGAGGAATTCTGGGATTACCTCCTCCCCTTTCCCCCCGCCTTCCTGTGCCGGTTCTCCCTGGGTAGCAGGGGCTCCCTCCTTTCCCGGGGAATCCTTCCGCTCCCGGGCCGCTTTTCCCCGGGTCATGACTGCTAGCTGGGTTACTTTAAAGCACAAGTCATTGCCCAGAAGGAAAGCTGGCCCTTCCCGATGCGTAAGGATAATTAACTCCCCCTTCCATCCCTGATACTCCAATTTCACTCGGGCCAGCGGCACCTCAAAGGGAGGTGCTCCATACGGGGTCACTTTTATGGTTCGGCCCACCAAACTTTGTCCAGGTTTCAGCAGTCCTACATGGGCCGAACTTAAATCTGCGCTGGTATCTCTCTGAGCCCGAATTGTCTTCCCATTGACCACCACGCACTCATAGAATTTGCGACGACTCCACCGGAGATGCGCCGGAGTCACCAGCCGCATGGAAATCGCGTTTGCTGGCTCAGGACTCCCGGATGCCGCGGAGGCCTGGGCCACTCCTGCTGATTCCGCTCGCATATGCTCCCACTCCAAGTCGGTCGCCTCACCACTGCTATCATCTCTCCAGTTGGACCCAGGTGAGGGTGGTGCCGTCGGTGCCGCAGCCGCTCGCACCCCGGGTGATGGTTTTGCCCCTACGGCTGGTGACTTAGCGGCTAGCTTGGGGCATTCCCTCTTCATATGTCCTGGCTCCTTACAGTAGAAACACCCACCGCTGGGGGTTCCGCCTGCCGCTGCTGCTCCGCCCTTCTCTCGCCGCTCCTTGGCTGGCCACACAGGCTTCTTCTCCACAGGGCCCACTCCAGCCCGCCCGTCCGGCAGCCTCGGCGCCCCGCCAGCTCCCTTCCACTCAAACGCCTGCAGCCGGTCCACCATCTTGGCCGCCTCCATCACGGTTCTCGGATTCTTCTCTCCGACCCATGCATCGAACTTCTCCGGGAACTGCCGATACAGTTGTTCTTTAGCCACCAAATTTTTTGCCCCTCTCAAGTCTCGCACCCCTTCCGCTTCCATCCAGGCATCCATGGCTGTCACCATCCTGGTGGCAAAGGCGGAAAAAGTTTCTTTCGGACTCTTGGTCAGCCGGCGAAACTTTTGCCGGCAGTGCTCTGCTGTTAAAGCAAACTGTTCTTTGGCCAAGCTTTTGAAATATGGATAGCTATTATGCAGCTCCCGCGGGATGGTAGCCACCATTTCTCGCAAAGTTCCCGTAATCTGCGGCCTCAGCAAGCTCATTCTCTGGGCTACTGGCACTCCCATCTCGTCACACGTGTCCTCGAACAGGGCCAGAAACGCTCCCACATCGTCCCCCTCCTGGAACACGGGGAATGCCCTTCTATCGATCCGTGGGCTGGGGTTTCCTCCCCTCTCCATCAGCTGCAGTTGCCGAGCCATCATTTCCATGCAATCCACATACATTCTCCGCATCCTCTGCTCCTCGGTTTCCCCGCCGTTCCCGTTCATCCTAACTGGAGAGCGAGGGAGCAGAGGTGGCCGGTTCTCCTGCCACTGCGGGACCCACATTTTCTGACCATTCTCCTCCGGTCCTTCGGGCTCCCACAACGCAGTGGCCCGCCGCGAACTGGGCCCTTCCTTGACTTCCTCGGCCAACAACTCCACCGGCATGGACGTTCCCAGTTCGCATTCATACCACGCCTTGTCCGTCGCTTGTGGCATCCACCACCGCACTGCCGAACGTCTCCGAACTGTCCCCTCGAAGCCGGGTGTCTCCTGCAATCCCCACCCTAAGGTGGCTGCACTGGGCTCCCCCCCTGCTTCTTCCCGAGGGTTTTCTCCATCCTCTACTCCTGGAGCTTCCACTCCCTGAATCTGAGCTAATTCTTCTTCTCCCAGGGGCATCCCCTGCAACATCCTGGCTGGACTACCTTTTGCTGGTTTAGGGTTCAGTTCCATCTCCTGCTCTCCTTGTCTTGCCAGCATTTATTCCTCCAGATCTGTGTTGAATCCCAGCACTGCCCACCATGTAAAGGAAACCACACTCAGCCAAACCGGCTGTCCACTGGATTTTGCACAGATCTTGGAATAAAGCACACAGCTCTCAAATTGAAAGGGTTAGGCCCAATCCTTTATTGAAATTGGAAGGGTAAGAGGCAAGCATCACATCAGATTAGCTACTAAAATTGATACAGAAATAACACCCTGAACCCCAATACCAGCAATACTTCCCCAGCCAGGTGTCCTTCAGCTCAGGCGCCAGGCCCCACGTTTGGTAGACTTTTTATGGCCACTCAACTATTCTACTCCCCCCTCCCTCTGGATGGGCCTTTTTTTCCCTTCACAGATGCAAATTGCCCCAAGGTCACTTCTCTCACCTTGACGGAGCCAGGAGATGGCTTCACGCCCACGGCCAGGTGGAGAGATAAGCGGTACTTCTGCAATTCTATAACAGACAATAGACAATGAATAAAGATTCTTAAAAACAGCAATTCTTTGTACACTTAACCCCTTCCTTACAGTCTGCTGCCTCAGGTATGGTGGAGCACACTATGCCACTATCAGTGCTGAAGTAAGGTTCAACTGTCAGTTCAGTCCATAGATGGACTGGCAATGGGGGAGGGGGGCAGCATGTTGTCTCTTGCCTCAAGCACTGCCCCACCCCCAATTTATTTATTTATTTTATTACATTTATATACCACCCCACAGCCGAAGCTCTCGGGGCGGTTTACAACAATTTAAAATGGTAAACATTAAAAGTATACAAAATTTAAAAACCATCAAAAACATAAAAAACAGTATAAAAACAACAGTTTTTTAAATGTTATTTTAGTAAATGCAGCTGTGGGAATGCAGCAGAATCTGCATTCACACAATCAAAATAGCCACAGTGGGCTGTAGTGCATGCCAGGCAAAAGTTATACATTCAAATATAAATCTTGTTGTGTTGTGCAAAGCAGGGACCGTGGGTCATGCAAGGATTAAACAACTGTCGCGTAACCCAACAGACAATACGTTATTGTTGTTTCACCCTTATAGGGTGACCAAATGACCCAGAAAACCCCGGAGACCACCAGAAAAATGAGGTTTCTCCAGGGCAACCAGGGCAGGGGCCCAATTTACTGGGGAAAGGCCCGGAAAGGCAGGATCATGCCAGCCAAGGAGAAGGCCTGTATTGGCACTGGGAGGGCCTAGAAGGACACGTTTCCCATGCTTCCCCTCCCAGCACTTCCCAGAGAAGAAGCAAGTAAGGTAAGATAAGTGGTGTGTGAGAGAGAGTGTATGGGTGAATGGGGAGCATGGGGTGCCTCGTTTGAATGGATGTGTGTGCGTGTGTTTTGGAGTGGGTGATCCTGAGTGTGTGTGTGTGCTGGCAGTGGGTGAGTGTATTGACATGATGATGTCTGAATGGGGTGCCTGGTTGGTTGTTTGTCTGAATGGAAGTGTGTCTGTGTTGGCAGTGTGTGTGCGTGGTGGGGGGAGGGACCCATAGATTTTCCTCTCCAATTTGTTTGATACAATTGGCATGACATATAATTTGTAAAAATTGCTGATCATTGTTCATCCTTCTTAAAAATCTTTTAAAAAATTAACAGGGTTGCCATCATCATCATCATCATCATCATTTATCTCTCTTCTTGCTTGTGGTGGTTTTTTTAGATGAACATGATTTTTTTATTTTATTTATTTATTTAAGGATTTTTATGCCGCCATTCAGCCAAAAAAGGCTCTCATGGCGGCTTACAAAAGTATTTCTTGACATCCTTGACATGATGGGCTTTGCCAAGTCATGCTGTCTTTTACTGATTTAGAAATTTCCTGACTATTCAATATGTTCTAAGTATGACTGCTTTCTGGATGTTGGTGTGCATGTATTTTGATAGGCCTAATTTCTGAAGGTTTTCTGTAAAAATAAATAAATGATGTGATGCTGGTGACTGATGTGACTAACGGAATAATTGTAACTTTTTCCTGTTGCCATAGATCTTTAACTTCCATAGCCAGTGGTGTATATTTTTCTCTCTTGTCCTCTTCCTTTTCTGCAACATTTTTGTCATTTGGTATTGCTATGTTAATGAGGTAGGCGTGTTTTTCATGGTTGTTTTTGACTGTTATGTCTGGTTGAAGTTGAAACAAGCTAAGAGGTGCTAGCCTTTAGTCCATTTTCTTCCATGGCTAATGTTTGCAGGGTAATAGTAGTTTATACTCTTTCTGAACGCTTGTTTGCTTTTTTGTTGTACTAGATTTTTCTGTACTTGTCAACTGCTTCATTTGTTCAGTGGTAGCAGTATGCTGAATGTGTGAGTATGGATATGAGAAAGGTGATGGGGAAAGAGTGTTAAATGTTAGGAAAGGTGAGACTATGGCCATCCAGTGAAGGATTTGCAGTCAGAAAAGATATTTGAGGGAAGGGGAGACTGTATCACACAGAGTATAGCAAAAGCTTCAAAGTACAGCAAAAGTTACAAAAGTAGGAATGAGTGAAGTTAATTTCAGATACATTGAATGTCTCACTTGTTCTTTATTCCAGTGATTTTAACATTAAGATGTTCTGTAGAACAGGTTTGCCTAAATTGTGTGCTATGAAATCAGACCTGTGACCAAGGCCATGTTTGGGTGGGCACGCCCCCGTGGGGCTGGACATGTGGATGGGAACGCCCCTTTGAGGCGGCCATGTTGTCCTCCTTTTTGGTTTCCAAAATATGGTCACCCTACCCTTGCATAATTCACAGTTCCCAGGTTCACATGACATGACAAGCCACGGCCAGGAGTTGAATATTCAAAGTGATCCCTGCACACATTGCAGCCCACCATTTATTTAAACCACAGTGGGCTATACAAGCATGAAAACTGCCCCTGTATGTCATTCCACCCTCAAACTGCTTCCCCACCCATGTGGCTCTTGTTTCAACTGACTTTGTAGATACAAATAAACCTAAATTGACCAGAAAGTGCACTCATGGTTTCAGTTCCTCTGGAGATGCCAATTTAAAAATCTACTTTGTCAAGGGTCCCTGCTGGGTATCCTACACAGAAGGCCTAAGAGCTTCTACTAAGCCTAAGAAAATCAATCTTCATGGTATGTTTTTAATGGGTTAAACTGGCTTCCAAAGATTACCTGTGAATCACATATTCTGCAAATAGCTTTGGGTCTAGAGCCAACTCCAAGAGCAGTACAAGAGGAAATAGGAGGAGTGAACTTTGCAAACTCCGTCATATACAGAAGGTATGTGTCATGCATGCATGAAGACACCCACACCCACACCCACACTTTCTGCACCCCAAACACCAGCTCTCTGTTTGCGATTTGTCTGTGCAATAGTGCTGATTTTAGCACTAATCATTTTAGCACTAATTATTATCGCTGCACGATGGGAGTTCTATATATGCCAAGCTAGCATAATGAATAATTTCTACTTCATACTTGTGAAATACTTTCCATCTTCAAAGTGCTTTTCCAGCACATGCTCATTACTTGGTTTAATGTGAGTGCATTACTCATATGTCTAAATAGGCATGTAATAAAGAAAGCTATTAAATGGTGCAAGAGGCAGCTTCACGAGAGTGTATGGAATACAGTACTGCTGAGCTCGGCTTAAGAAATGCAGGAAAAATTTTAAATGTTCATTGTTTTCCTCTTGAAAAAAGGTGAAGGAACTTCTCCCTAATATCAACTTCAGTTCATGACGTGGGCTCTAGCAAAATATGTGAAAGCTCATAGCAGTGATGGGGTGAGAAAACGTTTCCACCTTCCCACCTTCCTTCCTTCCTTCCTTCCTTTTTTTTTAAAAAAATTATACAACCCTCTATGTGGTTTGATTCATTAGTTGTAATTGGGTGGCTCTATCACTTCTCATGCAGGTATCAAGAAAGCAATAACCAATCCGTGTTAGGAAAACTATTCTCAGAAAGGTCATTTTACCTGAAAATTTCTGGCAGTCTGTGCCAAAGCCAATCACGAATGATGTAAGAATCTGCGTTTTCACATATATGTCAGACCACTGTCCCTTACTCTTCTTTCTACCAGGTTGTGGCTTAGGCCCTCATGAAAATGATAGGTATCACCAGGGCTCGGCATATCAGGTCCCTCCTAGAATGTAACAGCTGCTCAATACACAACAACGGAGTGTAGGAAATTAAGACTGGCCCACCTAGCTGAAATTTCAGGAGTCAGGAGAATTTAATTACCAAAGCTGGGAATGTGGCTTAACACCTGCTGCAGAACAGGGGCTAGGGCAGCAAGCTGCTAGATGGAAAGTTCCTTGGACCCCTCTCACCTCAGCCACAAACTGACTGGGTTTCTTTATGCATGCTGTAAATGCCTTGGCCTCCCTATGAAAGGGCAGAATTGGGCCTATAGACCTAGATCCATCCACCTTTCCCTCTCTCTCTTATATCATAGAATCATAGAATAGTAGAGTTGGAAGGGGCCTATAAGGCCATCGAGTCCAACCCCCTGCTCAGTGCAGGAATCTACCTTAAATAGAATCATCCACCTTAAATAGAATTAGCAAAGGACACACACACATATGTGTGTGTGTGTGTGTGTGTATGTATGTGTGTATATATATATATATATATATATATATATATATATATATATATATAATGTCCTTTGTAGGTATTTTTTTAAAATGAATGTGTCTTAATTTAAGACCAAGCTACTAAGGTCCCTGTCATCCAGGACTTGTTTATCTCTAGGTCTCTCCACCTCCTTGCTCTTACTGAGACCTGGCTTCCTGCCCATGATATTGCCATCTCTGCTGCCCTCTCTCTTGGAGGACTCTCTTTCTCTCACACTAGTCGCCCAGAGGGTCGGGGTGGTGGTGTGGGTCTTTTATTATCTAGTTTGTGCCACTTCCAGCCTCTTTCCATTCCATCTTCACATTGCTTCTCCTCCTTTGAGGTACATGTGGTGAGGCTCTTCGCTCCATTGCGACTGCGGATTGCAGTTCTGTACCGCCCCCCAGGCTCGTCCTCAAAATTTATCTCTGATTTTGATTCATGGCTGTCCTTTTTCCTCTCTGATAACTGTCCTACTCTTATTTTGGGTGATTTCAATATTCATGTGGATGACCCTCAAGATGCTGCAGCTCTACGATTTCGCTCATTATCTTCCTCTTATGATCTTAAGCTTTGGTCTGATGCACCCACACATTCCCTTGGACACTGTCTGGATCTTGTTCTCACTCGGAATTGCTCTGTGTTGGACTTTTCTACTGCTCACTTTCCGTTGTCAGATCATCACCTAGTTTCTTTCAATATTACTCATAATCCTCCTCCTTCACGTCCCGCTTCTCGCTCTTGTCGCAACTTGCAATCTATCAATTATGAGGCTTTTTCCCAGTCTCTAGCCTCCTCCCTTCCTTCTGTCTTTTCGGCTGTCTCCTTGGACTCAGCTGTCTCCTTCTTTAATTCCTCCTTATCTTCAACTCTTGATAATCTTGCTCCATCTACAACTCGGATAGTTCGCCCTTCTCAACCCCAACCGTGGCTCACCTCTTTCCTCCGCTACCTTCGCTCTTGTTCCCGGGCAGCTGAACGCCTTTGGCGTAAGACCAGGGACAGGGCGGACTTTGTCCATTACAAATTTGTACTCTCCTCTTTCTCTTCTGCCATTTCATTGGCCAAACAGCAGTACTACTCAACGCTGATCCAGTCAAATGCTAGGCATCCTCAGCGGCTCTTTGCATCCTTCAATTCTCTTCTGAAGCCTAATCCGCCATCTCTCCCCGCCTCTCTGTCTGCTAATAACTTTGCCTCTTTTTTCAATGCTAAAATCCAAACTATCCGCTCTGATCTGGCCAGCTCTGCTCCTCTTCCAGTTCCTGTTCCTCATCTGTCAGTTCCTCCTGCAAATTTCTCTGCGTTTCCTTCGGTCTCAGCGGATGAACTGTCTACAATACTGCGCTCTTCAAAGCCTTCCACTTGTTCTCGTGATCCGATTCCTTCTCGTGTCTTTATTAATCTTATTCCTGCTATCCTCCCTTCCTTGCTTCATATTATTAATCTTTCTCTGTCCTCTGGTTCATTTCCTTCTGCTTTTAAACATGCTACAGTCTCTCCCATTCTCAAGAAACCTACTCTTGATAGGCTATCTCTGTCTAACTACCGACCTGTCTCCTTGTTGCCGTTTGTTTCAAAGATCCTAGAGCGGGCAGTCTACTCTCGCTGTCTTGACTTTCTTTCTAGTAACTCTGCTTTGGATCCACTTCAATCTGGATTCCGTCCTCTGCATTCCACCGAAACAGCCCTTACTAAGATCACCAATGATCTCCTCACTGCCAAGTCTAAAGGCCATTATTCCGTTCTTATTCTCCTTGATCTAACTGCAGCCTTTGACACAGTTGATCATGATCTTCTCTTAGATTCCCTTCATGACCTTGGATTTTGTGGCTCTGTCTATAACTGGTTTGCCTCCTATCTAGCGGGTCACTCTTTCAGCGTGTTGGCTAATGGCAGCTCATCTTCCTCCTTTCCCCTTTCAGTAGGGGTTCCGCAAGGCTCGGTGCTTGGCCCGTTGTTGTTTTCCTTATACATGTTGCCCTTGGGCAAGCTTATTCAATCTCATGGCCTCCAATATCATCTGTACGCCGATGATACACAACTATATCTGTCATCTCCGGAACTTTCTCCTGATGTTCACGATCGTATCTCGGCATGTCTTTCAGATATCTCAGCTTGGCTGCTTCATCGTCGTTTGAAACTCAATATGGCAAAGACTGAATTGCTCGTTTTTCCTCCTAAACCTTCTCATCTCTCATTCTCTCTTACTGTCAATGATGTTACGCTTACTCCGGTCAAGGAAGCTCGTAGCCTTGGCTTTATATTTGACTCCTCGCTCTCCTTTATTCCTCATATTGAGGCAGTAGCTAAATCTTGTCGATTTTTCCTGTATAATATTGCCAGGATTCGATCATTTTTGTCGGTCTCTTCCGCCAAGACGCTTGTTCATGCACTGGTTATTTCACGGTTGGACTACTGCAACCTTCTTCTCTCTGGCCTTCCTTCCTCTCACATCAGTCCGTTGGTTTCTGTTCACCACTCTGCAGCAAAGATCATCTTCTTGGCTCGCCGCTCTGACCATGTTACTCCGCTTCTGAAATCTCTTCATTGGCTTCCAATTCACTTCAGAATCCACTATAAACTTCTCCTGTTAACCTTCAAAGCTTTTCACGGTCTAGCTCCTTCCTATCTCTCCTCTCTCATCTCACACTATTGCCCCACTCATGCTCTTCGCTCCTCTGATGCCATGTTTCTCGCCTGCCCAAGGGCCTCTACTTCCCTTGCTCGGCTCCGTCCATTTTCTTCTGCTGCCCCTTACGCCTGGAACGCTCTTCCAGAACATTTGAGAACTACAAGTTCAATCACAGCTTTTAAAGCTCAACTAAAAACTTTTCTTTTTCCTAAAGCTTTTAAAACTTGATGTTGCTTGGACTTTATACTGTTAGTTTTACCCTACCCTGTGCCTGCTTACCCTACCCTGTGCCTGTTTGCATTCTCTTCCCCTCCTTATTGTTTTACTATGATTTTATTAGATTGTAAGCCTATGCGGCAGAGTCTTGCTATTTACTGTTTTACTCTGTACAGCACCATGTACATTGATGGTGCTATATAAATAAATAATAATAATAATAATAATAATAATAATAATAATAATAAAGATCACTCACAACAATATATTGTTGTTGGGGACAATCCATCCCTACACCCCAACACTCAGGGGGAACAGGGAAGCCTGAGAGGGCTGACAGATGACATCATTGTACCTGCTAATCAAAACATCCTGGCACTTCACCCCTGCTCTGGCTCCATTACACCAGTGTTCATATCACCTCTCATCATGACAAGCGTTTCGCTAAAAAATCATAACAACAGGGTTGTTTCTTATTCCACAAAACATATACATGAAAAGTGTTTTGTGTTTTTTTTTTAAATCCCTTTTAGAATATAACATAAGGACTTTAGAAGAGCCCTGCTGGATCAGACCAAAGGACTATCTATTTCAGCATCCTAGTTCCCACTATGACCAGCAATACACCCACAGGCAATCTAGAACAAGGACAGGAGGGCAATAAACCCTCTTCCACAGCAACTGATATTCAAAGTCATATTACCTCTGATAATGGAGGTAATACATAGCCGTCATGACAGGTAGCGGTTGATAGCCTTTATCTTCCAAGAATCTGTCTAATCCCCTTTTAAAGCCATCTAAGCTGGTGATTGTTCTGCATCTTCTGGTAGCAGATTCCTATGTGGTATGTGAAGAAGTGTTTGCCATTTCAACTTTTCTGAGGACACCTTTATCATGAACAAGAGTGTCAAACACACACACAGAGAGTACATTCATTCAACAGAATCGTGTGTGTGTGTGTGTGTGTGTGTGTGTGTGTGTGTGTTTTTCCTGGAAAGTACTCCCTCAGGCTGCAGGGTCACATGTTTAAATAATCCACCATTGGTAAAAAACAGAATGCACGTGAAATGGCTGAAACTTCTTTCACCTGACATGCTAGTTTTCTATGTGGAAGGGACATTTAATATGTGGCACTTCACCCCATCACATACACACATGCAACTTTAAACAATACCATCCAAGAAATGGTTTACCGCTTGAATTTGCTTAATGCATAAAATAGCTCACTGAACTTCTACTGGTTGCTTTTTCACGTGTACATATAGGGTGCTTCCAGATACCCAAAAGGCATAGTGCAGCTATTCTGACTATTCTTCCTTAACAACAAACTAGCAAAAAATCTGGTAAGAAAAAGGTAGAAGAATTGATGGGAAAATGAGGAATGGCTACAACTGGAAGTAAACGTCATCTGGATCCCCCATATAATTCCAGGAATAAGGCAGTGTGATTGCATGATAAAAGCCTTGTCTGGATGCATTCATACTCAGGACATCATTTCCAAAAGGTCATACAGTGCAAAATGTTACACTGGAAAAGCCACTAACAATGCAGGCATATGCATGTCTGTAGCAGTAATAAGGACCATTGGGCTGTTCAGATGTCATGCTAAGCCACTGTGGATCTCTCAGGAATGCAATCCACTGTGCCTTTGCATGTCACATGGCACGTATTTCCCTCCCCCATGGCTGCTACCCACCTGCTGCAGTGGGCTTAGGTGGGCTTCCACAACGGTTCCTGTATCATGTGATGGGAACTCCATGGTTAGAGTGCTCCGCTCCGGTGGTGGTGGTGGGAATTGTGGTGACCATAGACTCCACCAGCAAGAGTGACTGTCACTTCCAGCAACACTCTTGCCACCACAGACTTTCTCTATGGTCATGCGGCCGTTTCCCCCCTTTTTGCAGTGGAGCAGCCTCCAGGAGCCTGATGGTGCTGCAAAGGAGGCTGGGATGCATGGTTAAACCATGCAGAGGTATGTGCTCTAACTAAGGAAGGAGGTGGGTAGCAGAACCATGGCGCGCTGTGTGGCTCCAGTCATGTGGTGGGCCCGCTTGCATTGGTTCTGTTACTTCTCCTCTCGCCATAGTTACTATAACCACCAACCTTCCTCACACATGTGAATGGAGTCACTGAGTTCAATGGGACTTACACCCATGTAAGTCTTCATAGATGTGAAAAAGCTTTTAACTAGTAGTGTAACCTTGTCATGGGGGTGTGGATGAGAAGGGTCTGATTTGCTACCAAGGAGACTGCCACTAATAGGCTGACCATCTGAAAAGGAGGACAGGGCTCCTGTATCTTTAACAGTTGCATAGAAAAGGGAATTTCAGCAGGTGTCATTTGTATATATGGAGGACTTGGTGAAATTCCCTCTTCATTACAACAGTTAAAGCTGCAGGAGCTATACTAGAGTGACCAGGTTTAAAAGAGAGCAGGGCACCTGCAGCTTTAACTGTTGTGTTGAAGAGGAAATTTCACCAGTTTCTCCATATATACAATTGACACCTGCTGAAATTCCCTTTTCAATATAACTGTTAAAGATACAGGAGCCCTGTCCTCCTTTTCATATGATCACCCTACATTGTAGTAGTAGTAGTAGTTATTCTCATCATCATCATCATCCCACCTTTTGCCCAATGCTGGGCCTCAAGGCAGCTTTACAAAATTAAAACATATATAGTTAAAACCTATAAATAGAAATGTACAAAAGTTAAAAAATATAATTAAATACGCTTCAATATTAAAAATTTAAAATACATAACAATTTTAACAGTCCTATGCATAAATGGAGGTCCAGACTATTCGCCAAAGGCCTGCTGGAACAAAATAGTTTTTGCCTGCCTCCGAAAGCACATCATGGATCATCCCCTCAACATTCCAGACAGAAGTTAATCAAAGTGGCAGAAAGCCTAAAGTGTAACACAACAACAGCCACAGTCTTGTGTGTAAAGAGGAGTCGGATGTGGTATGTCAAAGAAAAGGCAACAGAAAAAGAACAGGTTGCTTACCTGTAACCATGGTTCTTCGAGTGGTCATCTGTGCAGTCACACTATGGGCTTTGCGCGTGCGCCAAGCCTCGGCCTCGGAAAGGTTTGTAGCTGAGAAAACGTTATTTAGGCGGGAACCCCTCCCCCACCATCCACTGCGCATGACTGCGCGCTCCCCCCCTACCTTCAGTTCCTTTGCGACAATTGTGAACCGAGAGAAGAACAGGACTCTTCAGTATCTATGACACCAAAGAGGGGACGGTGGGGGGGTTGTGTGACTGCACAGATGACCACTCGAAGAACCATGGTTACAGGTAAGCAACCTGTTCTTCTTTGTCGTGGTCTCTGTGCATCACACTATGGGCGAGTACCAAGCTAATGACTTACCGGTGGAGGGTCGGTGTCATTGCAAGACTACTGAAAGGACCGCTCTGCCGAAGGAGGAGTCGCTGCGAGATCTGACGTCAACGTTGTAGTGCTTTGCGAACGTCAGGGGTCATGACCATGTGGCTGCTTTGCAGATGTCAACAAGAGGGATTCCCTTGGCAAAAGCCGTGGATGTGGCCAGACTTCTAGTTGAATGTGCCCTGACTTCTTGTGGCAGGTCAAGTTTGGAGAGCTGGTATGCAAGTTTGATGGTATGAGTTATCCATCCAAAAAAACGTTGTGAAGATACGTTTTGTCCTTTTTGTTGTCCCCCATAACAGTCTCTGGGACTTTCTGAAAGATTTTGTTCTGTCTTTGTAGAATGCTAAGAAGCGACGTACGTCGAGGCAGTGGAGTCTTTTTTCCAAGTCTGAGGATGGAGATGGAAAGAAGGTAGGTAGCACTATAGGTTGGTTGATATGGAAATCAGAGACGATTTTTGGCAGGAAAGCCAGGTCAGGTCGTAAAACTACCTTGTCTTTATGAAATATCGTAAATGGGGGGTCGATGCGCAGGGCACAAAGTTCACCTGCTCGACAGCCTGATGCTATAGCTGTTAAAAAGGCTGTTTTCCATGTTAACAGGTGGAGCGGAGTTGTGGTGAGAGGCTCGAAAGGCTTTGTGGTGAGTATATTGAGAACTACGGAAAGGCTCCAACTTGGAGCGATAGGTTTAATAGGTGGGATAAGGTTTTTTAGACCTTTTAGGAATCTTTTAATAATAGGAGTGGAGAAAAGTGTTTTGTTAGCAATTTCTCCTCTGAATGTAGAGAGAGCCGCCAGGTATACTCTGATGGAGGAATATTTAAGACCTTTGTCGTAGAGATGGTGCAGGAAGGTCAAGATATGCTCAATGGAGCAGGAACATGGTTGAAAAGAGTTTCTTGTTGCAAACTGTGAGAAATAAGTCCATTTTTTTTCATATGAGCGTCTAGTTGATGGTTTTATAGCTGCTGAGAGAACGCTTCTGATTTGTGATGAGAGGTGTGTAGTAGTCAGAGGTATGTCTGTGGTTGAATCCTCCAGGCAGTGAGGTGAAGAGTTTGAATGTCTGGATGGTGAATTAGACCCTGGTTGCATGAGAGTAGAGTTGGGATTTGTGGTAGTGTGTAAGACGTCCGTAGTGATGCTCTGAGGAGGGACGAAAACCATGTTTGCCTGGGCCATCGGGGAGCAATTAAGATGCAGTTCGTGTTGTCGTGTATTATCTTCGCCACTACTTTGTGAAGTAATGGGAATGGTGGGAAGATGTAGAATAGTGTTCCTTGCCAGTTGTGGAGAAACGCATCTCCCATAGAGTTGGCGCCGATTCCTGCTCTTGAGCAGTAATTCAGGCAGGCTTTGTTTTCCTCGGAAGCGAAGAGGTCGATGGATGGTTGTCCCCACTTGTTGAAGAGGTCGTTTGTTACAGAATCTGACAGCTTCCATTCTTGATGAAGGTAGAATTTTCTACTTAGAGTATCTGCTAAGCTGTTGTCCGTCCCAGCAATGTGGATGGCGGTAAGGCGAATTCCTTGGGGAATAGTCCATTGTAGTAACTGTAGAGTGAGGTTGACCAGTTTGGGGGAACGGGTGCCCCCTTGTTTGTTGATATACCATAGTACTGTTGTGTTGTCTGTGAGAATTTGTACATGGTGATGAGAAAGGTGACTTTCGAATGCAAGTAGGGCTTTTTTGACGGCCTGGAGTTCGAGAAAGTTGATATGCTGTTTCGACTCTCGTGGGGACCAGCGGCCTTGGATTTGGAGCGTGTCGCAGTGTGCTCCCCAACCTTCCGTGGAGGCGTCTGTGGTGAGGACTCTGGAAGGCGGTGTTTGATGAAATGGGATTCCCTGAAGTAGATGCGATAGTACAGTCCACCACTGGAGGGAAAGCACAATATTGACAGGGAGAGTCATGAGGTAATGCTTTGCATTGTGGGCTTTGTCGAAATGTTGTATGAACCACAACTGGAGTGGTCTCATATGGAACCTGGCCCACTCGACAACGGCAACAGTGGAGGCCATGTGGCCGAGAATTTGCTGTATGGTATGGGCGGATGCTTGGTGTGTCGACATCAGGTGGTGCGCTTTGCGTGTGAGAAGGAGCGCTCGATTCCGTGGGAGGTAAGCTCTCGCTGTTGGTGAATGGAGGTAGGCTCCTATGAATTGTATGGCTTGTGTGGGCTGTAGAACAGACTTCTCCTGGTTGATACAGAGGCCCAGTGTGTCGAGCAAATTGAGAGTTAGTAAAATATTGTCGTTGAGGACTGTGTGGGAGTCCGAAACGAGTAACCAATCGTCGAGGTAAGGGTATATCTCGACGCCCTGTAGGCGGAGGTGTGAGCATACGACTGCCATACATTTGGTAAAAACCCTTGGGGCTGTGGAAAGGCCGAAAGGGAGAACCCGGAATTGGAAGATGTTGTCTCCTATGGCGAAGCGTAGAAAACGACGGTAGGACTTGTCGATGGCGATGTGAAAATACGCATCTTTGAGGTCGATCACCGCAAACCATGCGTACTTTCGTAGTAGTGGGAGGATCGACTGTAAGGTTGTCATCTTGAATTTTTGGGGGCGGATAAAACGGTTGATGCCTCTTAAGTCCAAAATGGGTCGAAGTCCTCCGTCCCTTTTGGGTACTGTAAAGTACCGGGAGAAAAAACCCCTTGTGTGATGGCTGATGGGGACTTTTTCTATCGCACCTTTTTACAGAAGGGAGAGAGTCTCCTGTAGTAGTGCTTCTGATGGTATGGTACGTTTTACGATGCCAAGTGGAGGAAGCGTGTCGAATTCGATACGGTATCCTGTGAGAATGATGTTCAAAACCCACGAATCCGAGGTGATGTGTTCCCATGCATGGAAATAAGAAGCAAGGCGGTCTTGGAAGTTGTGATGTTGAGAAGGTATGGCGTCAAAGACGGCGCTTAGAAAAAGTATCGGGTTTCCTTTGTGGTCGGAATTTTGGTGATGGGTTAGTTGTCTTCCTCTGGATCTGTTGGGATGGTTGAGGTTTCTGGGACCTGTCGAATGGGTACCTTTGAGGGTACTGCGGTTGTGGTCAGAACCAACGCTTTGGTCTTTGAGGCTGTTGCTGTAGTTGTTGGGGGGCTAGGCCCATTTTCTTTGCCGTGTTTCTTGCCTTTTGAACTGTGTCCAATTGTTCGTCGGTTTTAGAGTTGAATAATCCTTCGGCATCGAAGGGGAGATCTTCGATGCGGGAGCGTGTCTCGGGAGTAAGAGTGGCGGAGCGAAGCCAAGCGTGACGTCTGAGGGCGATGGAACCCGTCATTAGCTTAGCGTAGCAGTCTGTCTGGTGGCGGGTAGAGTTTATTTGTAACTTAGATAGGCGAGAGGCTTGGGCTTGGAAAGCGCGAGCAAGTTCCCTCTGGTTGTCAGGTAGGTAGTCGCAGAGCGACCCCATCTTGTCCCACAGGAAAAGTTGGTAGCGGGACATTAAGGCTTGATAATTGGTGACTCTGAGGCCAAGGGCTGCGGCTGAGTAGGCGCAGCGGCCGATAAAATCTAGACGGCGTCCCTCTTTTTCTACTGGGGCAGTGTGGGTTTTCTGGGATCTGGAGTGGGAGGATTCCACGATGATCGAATTAGGTTTTGGGTGAGAGAATAGAAATTCTACATCCTTCGTTTGTACTTTATACATCGATTCTAACTTACGTGAAGTCGGAGCCATGAGTGAAGGAGAAGTCCATGTCTGTTTTATTGCTTCGAGTAGAATAGGTGAGAATGGAATCTCAACTGGAGCTGATGATTCTGGAAAAACAGCGTCAAAGAACGGGTCTTGAATTTGTTCTTGTTGCTGTTGGGCATCGACTCCCAAGGCGGTAGCCATGTGGAGGATTTGTTCGGCAAACGACCCCATCTCTTCTGAAGGGGATGGGTGATCTTTGGTGCCGACTGCGTCCTCTGGAGAGGGCATGGACGGAGGGGATGTAGATGTAGATGCCGAATCAGAGTCGTAATCGTCCACGGAAGGTTGAGGTAGTGGCCTCGATGCCGTGGCAGCAGGAGCTTGAATAAGTTGTTGCGAGGCAGGGATGATTGATGTCGAACGCGGTGGAGGAGGAGGAAGTTGGTTATCGTGTTGAACTCGTTCCTGGATATAATGTGCATCGATGTAGTTGTCTCGGTATCTATCTCTATGATAGCGGGGCGAGTGATCCTGGTAGTAATGTGGGTGGTAGTAGTCGGAGTATCTATCCCAGTCACGTGGTGATCTCGAGCGGCTATGGTGTGGTGCCTGGTAGTAACGGCTGTAGTGTTCTCTGTATCGAGGTGGAGAACGATGGCGAGATGTCGATCTCGGGGAGTATCGATCTCCATAGTATGGATCATGCTCCCTTTGCATAGGTACTAGTTCATCTATTTGATGTCTAGATGGTGAGCGCTGGGAGTGAGTATGTTCCTCTGTTGGGACATACGGAAGTGTCTCTATCGGAACTTCCTGTTGAGACGCAGGAGATGGCGGCGGAGGGATTGCTGGAGACAGAGGATCCCTTATCTCGCCTTCATAAGTAGTAGAGAAGAGTTCAATGGTCGGGCGTCTTGCCAGGTTTGAACTCTCTGCTATTAGTGGTATACGTGGCACAGCCAACGTTGTCTTTGATTGAGATGATTTCTTCTTTTTCTTTGCTAGGGGTTCCGTAGGAGACTTTGCCTTTTTTGCTTTCTTTGAAAGCTTTTTCGCTGTAGATACAGCTGATGATTGAGGATTCACAGTTGAAGGTGGTATCGACGTCGGTATCGACGGAGCGGTCGATGTCGAGGCGGTCGGTATCGATGGAGTAGGAGACGCCATGTTGATGGGTTGGAGAGTTTGTTTCCAAAGTTGTGCCTTGAGGCGGTCTGAACGATGGCGCCTAGTCTGTTTGGAGAAAGCTTGACAATGGTGGCAGGTTTCTACTATATGGGTGTCTCCTAGACAGAGGAGGCACAGAGAATGTCCATCTGCTGCTGGTAGCTTGCTGCTACAGTGGACACATTTACGAAACGGCGCCTTAAGGGCCATAAGGGTAAGAAAAGAGGGAAGTCTAAAAGTAAGAGAATAAACTTTTTTTGTTTGTTTGTTTTAGGAGAAAGATAGGAGAGAGAGAGAATGAAAATAGAAGAGGAGAATAAAGATATGGAGAAAAAACTCAGCTACTGCTATGAGAAGCGAGGAGGAACCTTTCGACGAGGCGCTAGGTAAGGCGGTCGCAAAGGAACTGAGGGTAGGGCGGGAACGCGCAGTCATGCGCAGTGGATGGTGGGGGAGGGGTTCCCGCCTAAATAACGTTTTCTCAGCTACAAACCTTTCCGAGGCCGAGGCTTGGCGCATGCGCAAAGCCCATAGTGTGATGCACAGAGACCACGACGAAGAACCAGAACAAACAGAGGAGTAATAGAACATCTTTCCCCCAATTTTTGCTCCCATCTGATCTACTGGCAAATATAACTGCCATGTAAAATGATCAGGGTTGCAGCACATTCGTGTGCACTTGGAGGAAACACCTGGGAATTCTTTCTTTTATTGCCAATTTCCTAATACTCGAATGCAACAAGAACAGAAGTCAAGACATGCCGATGCACACTTTCCTTCTCTGTTTTTTTCAACCGCAGAGGTTTCTGCCAACATTCTTTGTGCGTGTGTGTATCCGGCACCGGCTAAATAAACCTGTGCTAATCCTTGACTTCTGACACTTGGCACAGGTGCACTTCCTTGATGTAAAACGAATAATGAATTCATGGCGAAGATGTCCACTTGAATTGGTTTAGTGGGAAACACAACTTTAACATCTGTTTTTCGGAATTTATATTCTTATTTATTTATTTATTACATTTCTATACTGCCCAATAGCCGGAGCTCTCTGGACGGTTGACGTACGTGCATGTACAAAACTTGGTTTCTTGACATTTAATGACTAGCTTTTTTAAAGGTCTAATAATTACAAGGGGGGCTATTTTCAGGGGGTCACAGCTGGGGAGGGAAGGGTTAGCCCTCTCCTCCTCACACACTGCATGCCCTTGAAAATCCCCTCCTGCATGGTGTTGGCTTCAATGGGAAGCTTTTTTCAAGCTTATAATGGAGCCAGTCTTAATTCCACAAAAGAATCCAGGAAAAAAAGCTTTGGTAAAGTGGCAGGTTAAAAGCCATGTTGAATTAAGATGGACTCCTTTACAGGTGTTTCTCCCCCAGGTTTCTCTCTCTCTCTCTCTCTCTCTCTGCCATTTCAAAACCAGAAGGTGGTGCTGTGGTATAGCAGAATTGCACAAATACAACAGGGTTTTATGCTGCCATTCAGGGAAATACGAAACTTTCCTTGTTAGGTTAAAAAACCTGTTATAATAGTTGCAAAGCATGGGAGAGGCCTTGGAAAATGACGACATTATGTAAAGCGCTTGCAAACTACTGTGAGTGAGGAATCACAAGCAAACAATAAATGCCTCATGTAGAAAGGCTCACAGAGAGCTGTGCTGAGTGGTTTCCTGCTGTGCCATTTGTCACAGCAGGAGAGCAGCCAGTGTGGCTCCCTCGAGTACCAGACAGGCTGATAGCTCACTTTGAGATCCCTCAGAGCTAAGCATCTCCCCAGCACTCCAGAGAGCCAGAGCAGTAGGGCAGCGGTGTGACAATGGAGCCTTTCTGACACCAGGCACAGTCTAGGAGGAGGAGTACTGCCACCACCAATACTATCACACGGCCACCATGGCCATCTCCAAGAGATAGTTTGGTACTTACAGAATTTGGTGCCCATGGACCCATCCCATTAGAACCCCCCTTAAAGTGGCCCTATATTCACCCCATTAATACACAGACAGAGAAGGGGGCTTCAATTGGCTCCTGCCTTTTTCTCTCAGCAAAGGTGAGGGGCAAGCAAAACCCTGGGGAAGCAGTTGGGCATGTCGAGTGAGGAATGAAGCAGAACAAGCTGCCAGCTGATGCAGCCCTCCTCAATGGGGCAGCTTGATTGGGACTTGGCTTGCATTTCCCATCACCTTCCTCAACTAGGACCCCATCTTTACGGCGGCACTTCAGTGCCGCGAGGCGCCTTGCTCCTGCACTTGCTCCCGGTCCAACATCTACATGGGAAGAATGCAAGTGTGAACTTTCCCCTCTTTAAAAGTAAAAAAAAATGGGGGGAGGGAGGAGAGGAACGGGGCCATCCGCCTCTGGCTGCCCGTTCCTCCCCCCCCATTTATTTTTATTTTTATTATCTGTATCTGCACAGCTGCGGAGATACGGATAATAAAATTTTAAAAGGGGGGAGGAACAGCCCTGTTCCCCCCCCTTTTTTTTACTTTTACAGGCACAGGGCCACCCATGGCAACCATGGGCTCCACTGTCAAAAAAGTTGGGTTAAGTGGCTGACTTTTTTGAAGCAGAGTTTCCAGGATTTGCCCTGGATGGCTTCGCGATGGCGTCATGTAGATGCTGTGCCACTACTGCAAAGCCACCCTGGACCAAACCCTTCATGTAGACAAGCCCTAGGAAAGATAGGGAGTAAAACAGACTCCTGACTGAGCCACCAACATACGGAACTCTCCTTGAGGCTGTGGTCAAAGGAGAAACAGAATGAAAATCTACACAGAATGTAGAATCTACACAGAAACAGAATGAAAATCACTTCTGTGCTATATCCAGATTTTTATGAAATCACTTTGGTCTGTCAGGGGCACACAAAACAAGAAAAACAGAGTGTAGGACACCTAAAAACTGCTTTCACTGGTCACACAGCACTTAAAACTCTGATTCTTTGGGTTTGGGTGGGTGGAGTAGAACTGAACATCATAAACCTGGCAGGTACTGCTCAGCCTATGAGAGAGGCTTGTTCCCCACCTCAAACCTTTCCCACTAAATTCATCCCTCCTGTAACATCTGAGAATATTTCCCTTTTGGTCTAAAGGAGATTTTTTAACCAATAGCTGCTAAGGTCCAAAATGTATTTGTCAACCATGATTTGGAGATGATTCTACTACAAACTGAAAGCTGAGAATTCAATCTACAATCGTGAGAGAAACCTGTGTTGATCTAAACAACACTCTATAGTTGCCATAGAAATAAACCACATGTTTCCCCCTCTAATCATTCAGAATTCCGCACTAGGGGCTTTACTGATTCTCAGAATGCAGTCTGGTTTTTTCCCATTCATAAAACCGCAGTTATGCTTTCCAATCAGTCAAAATACCACAGTTTTAATCTTTCACAATATCCCAATGGTGGATGAGAGGGGTGGGGCTTAATTCAGCAGTTCCAGTAAACTTCCCTGAGCAGGGGAGCACTTTTATAAATGAATAAAACAGGCTGCATTCTGGGAATGGGTAAAGGCGCTACTTCAGTATTTTGACTGATTGGAAAAGCGTGACTGCAGTTTTTATGAATGAGTAAAACAGGCTGCAGGGGTAAAGGCGCTATTTCGGTATTCTGACTGATTGGAACAATGAAACTGTGCTATTATGAACTGGGAACACAGGTTTCTGCTTCAGCTCACTCCCCTTCAGATCATTGGGGACAGTCTTTCCCTCTTTCCCTCTCCCTTATACCTTCTTGGCGGCTGATGAGTAAAGAAGGAAGAGCAACTAAAGTCCCTATGTGGGTGGGGAAGGTGGGGTGACCATCCCTGATTCATTTTTAGACACCTATTGATACTTTCTATCAGGATCAATTGGGAGGTGAAAGGGAGGAGGAAGCTGAAGGGTTTTTAAAAAGAAATCCCACACTTGCAAACTGAGTCAACGGAGGAATGGAGAAGCTCTTATATGAATGAAAAAAACAGGCTGCACCCTGTTTTTGAAAGCAGCCCACTGAGAATGGAGGAAAGGAGAGAAGAGAAGCAGCCCCACCCCTTGACTGAGAGCTTTATCACACCACCGTTATACTGTGCAGTCACTGCGAATTGCATGCAAAGGACTCTGAAGTTTTCCAGTTTATAATCTGCTTTGACCGTGAAGTACTCCCATGCATCCTGCTTTAATTGTGCTATAAAGGGAAAAGAATCGAGGTATTTTGCTAGTAGTTTTCGAGTGAAACATTTGTTGTTTAAACATTTGATATGTTTAAAGAAAATTAAACAAATGCTTACATCTGTGTAAGCTTTAAAGATAAAGACATCAAAATTGGCACAGTAATAGATAATAAGGAGAGCTTTAAGCATACCAAATTTGAATCAAATTGGGTCATCCGTTGATTTTTTATGATTTTTTTACATTTCCCCCCTTAAACGCTTTGCAAAGGATCCTAGGAGCACTGCCACCCAGGGTGTGATTTAGCAACAACAACAACAGCAACAGCTTAGCACTGTAGGGGATAATTCGAGGGAAACAGGTACATGGGATGAAGCTACAAGTCACTGCCAGATCACAGCCAGGGCACAAAAAAAGGCACATGCAGGTTTTAATGCAGGAGATGGGGCACACTGCAGTGGAAGTGCTCCGGAACAACATTTTAGAAAACAACACAAGAAAACAACTTCCCGAAAATCTGCCTTTTCCAGAGAAAAGCTGTGGATTGGGAGAGCGTCATCTGTTGCTAATGACATTGATGTGGTCTTTCTCTGCATTAAAGCCGCAGTGTAGATTACCACTGCGACTCACTCAGTCTCCTGGCTCTCTCCTTTCTCTGAGGGGGCAGGGCATGGAGGAGAGGCAGGGGCCTCCTTCTCAGGCCAGACAGGGAGGCATGATGAATTCAGCCAGCAGGCCGGAGGTTCCCCATCTGTGCCCCGGTAGTTTTGAGATAAATTCCTCCCAGTCATTTGTGTTCCAGAAGGGCTTATATCCTGAGCACCGAGAAGTAGTCTGCAGATGTGTACAGAGACATGTGTTCCAAGCACATGTGGTAGCTATCTGTTGAACTAGTTCAAAAAAGCTGTTCAGAAATCTAAAAACATTGCAGATGAAAAGATCTCCCATAAATGTATCTATGTTCCACGGTTGCGCAGCAGTAGCTGACGTGGAGAAAACATGGTTGCGCTCATTTCCAAACCTATCGTGCAACCAGTTTTATTCGTTGTGGTCACTGCTATCAGATGTAAACAATGATTACTCAGGAGAGCCAATTGTTAATTTGTGGCTCTAAAGATTAAAAAAAAGAGAAATAAAATTTAAAGTAAGCACAGCTGTGGAGTTATATAAATCCACTAGCGAAGCGAAGCAAATGCTGTTTTTGCTCAAACAGAATAGTTGGCTTTATATTCTCCCCAGGTCCATTAACTTAGCCATTTGCTTAATTAAGACCCAGAGTTCTGTCTGCTATAACAGTCTGATACAAAACTACCTTTAAGGTTCCCGTAGCTTCTTACAAAGTTTGATTAAGGATGTAATCCTATGGATGTTAAGACGGGAAAAAGTCCTACAACTCCCAGCATTCCCAAACCAGCATAGCTATCTGGGCAATGTTGGGACTTTTTTCTTCCCAGGTTTGCTCCTGACCACCCTCCCATGAGCGGGAGATACTCCACCTTTGGATTTAGATTCAGTTATGGAATTAGATAGAGCAGAAGATTTTTAACATTCTTCCTTTAGGGAACCTTTTTTCACATTGATTTGTTTGCCGAGGGAACCTTGCCAAGGGGAAAGGCATTATTATTATTATTATTATTATTATTATTATTATTATTATTATTAATATAGCACCATCAATGTAAGCCATAAGCCAGTGTGGTCACAAGCATCAGAGTGGGGACTCAGGTTCAAATCCCCACTCAGGCACAACACTTGCTGGATGAACTTGGGCCAGTCACATTATAACTCACAGGGTTGCTGTGAGGATTAAATGGCGGAGACACTATGTACCCTGCCCTGAGCGCATTGGAGGAAGGGCAGATTAAATCTATAAAAATAAGTCATACCAGCCTTCCCAACCCTGGTGCGCTCCAGATCTGTTAGATTACAAGTCCTATCATCTACAGCCAGCATGGCCAATGGTTATGTTGGCTGAGGACGTTGGGTGTTGTAATCTGGAGAGCCCCAGAGTGGGAAAGGCTGAGATGCAGAATCAGTTCATAGAGTACTAGCTATGGATCTATTGCAGCTTGCCCCAGCTTGGTCCCCTCCAGATGTTTTGGATGTCAGCTCCCATCAGCCTCAGCTAGCACGGCCAATAGTCAGGAATGTTGGGAGCTGTTGTTCAAAACATCTGGCGGTCACCAGATTGGGGATTGCTTGGCCTACTGGCTCTCCGCTGTAGCTCCATTTAAACTTTGGATGCACACTTGAGAACTCAGCCAACACTATCATGTTAGAAGGAAAAATCTGTACCAGTGGACAAGATGCCTTTAAAGGAAACCTATCCACCAGTACAGTTTGTTTGTTTGTTTGTTTGTTTGTTTGTTGTGTTGTGTTAGAGCACCCCAGACAACTTCCTGAGAGACTCTGGCATTGTCCAAAAACCAGAGTTTGAAAACTACTCAGATACAGTATTAAATATAGTTAGGTTTTCATACACTGATGGGTACATAGATCCTGACACCTTGCAAAGGTCATTTTGGTTCATAGTATATGTATGCCCGCTGTACTAACTGTAGTGTGCACTTTATGAAGTGGTGGATGAAAAAATCACATCCAAAACACAGGAGACTTTCATTTAGCAGAAGTCAAGAGGAGTGGATTTGGTCTGCATATGGAATGCTTTCAGGAGGGCAAAATAAGCAACCTGCATAAATATTTTCCCTTTATTAATTCAAACTTTGGAACGTTACCAAAGCTAAGTGAAATTATAGAAAACAATACTATAAAAGTCCAGTTTTGAATTGATGGTGTTGCTTTGGCAAATGATTTTTTAAATATACTTTTGGCATCCTCGCAGGGGGAGAAACTTTTTTTTTAAAGCTCTCATTTTGAAATTGACTGGAGGCATAATTAACATGCATGCAGTTTTGCTTTGATTACATAGTCACTTTTGAATCAGATGACAAATCACTCGCTTGCCCTTAGAAGGCAGGGGATTATAATATTGTTTCCAAACCTACTGATAGCTTGTGCAGTTTTTCTTTCTGATGGTTTAAAACTGATCTAATCTACACCAAGCAGGATATTGCACTATGAAACTGGTATATAAAAGGAAGGAGCCATACCAAGCAGGGTATAAGCACTATGAAAGTGGCATATGGTAGGTGTCAATGGGCCTCAACAGTTGTCAGTGCACTTCAATACCGCTATAAAGCAGTAGTGTGGCTCCTGCCTTTTATATACCGCTTTCATACCACTTTCATAGTGCAATATCCTGCTCAGTGTAAATTAAGCCCTGGAGGCACAACATTATTCTTGGGGCCAAACTACATGGGATGCTGTTATTGGATCTCCTAAAAAATGTTTAAATTAAAAGCAGCCATGGGCTCAACTATGTGTGAGAGTGTTTGTGTGTGTAATTGTATGGAGATGGTGGCACTGGAAGAGAAATGCTAGGGGGATGGGGGGAATATTCTTATATTCCTGTCTTTAACACAAGGGATTACTTTAACCAGGAAGAGCATGAGTAAAGGGGTTAAACAGAGATCTGACCATGGATCTCTCACAACACATTAAGTTTTGTCTCTTCCCTCTCTCTCCCCCCATCTCTCTCTTCTCCAGTCAGAGCAATTTGATTGTGGCTGTTAAGTGGATGTGTTATTTGCAATCGTACATAAAGCACATTAGCAAACCTAATGTTGCATTTAATCATGGTGGTGACTTTTGATGGAATGGTCTTGCCAGTTTGTTCAGGTTTTTTTTTTTTAAAAAAAAATCTGCATTATGACTCATCACATAGTAGTCTCTTTGCCAAAAGCTTCACATTAGGTTGTTTATGTTTACAACCCTGAATTTCCTTAATGGCTCATTTATCTGGACGTTTCTCCTACAGTGGCTTCTTCTAAGAACTATTGCTTATTTATTCATTTTTTCATGGCATTTATATCCCATCCTTTTTTCCTCCAAAGAACCCAAGGCAGCATACATAATCTTCCTCTCCATTTTATCCTCACAACAACCACCCTGTGAAGTAGGTTGGGCTAAGAGCCTGTGACTGGCCCAAAGTCACCTAATGAGCTTCCATGGCCGAGTGGAGACTAGAACCTGGATCTCCCAACTCCCAGTCCAACGCTCTAACCACTACACCACAATCGCTCGAATTATTGCTCTTATCTGGTCCGTCTGAGTTGATAGGTTTTTCTCTCCACATATTTGATAGGCAGACAAAAATATATGAAAATGGCGGCTAGGTGGTTAAGTTTGCTTTGGATTTATCATGTTGGGAGGGGCAGGAGGGCAAGGGGTGGTGGAAATGCTACACATGGCAGCACTATGTTCAGCAGATCTAGAACAAAGATCCTCTGAATTAAATAAATAAATAAATAAATAAATAAATAAATAAATAAATAAATAAATTCATCCAGTGATCTCCCCCACACCAAAGGCAAGCCTTGAGGCAGCAAAAACAAGCAGCAGGTAGAAAACTCATGGTGGCAGCAGCAGCACAACCAACAGATGCAGAGTCATCAGGTAAGGCCCTTGGTTGATGACAAGCTACAAGGGGTCTGCTGAAAGTGGCTGAGAAGAGCCATGCTTGTATTCTAAAGATCTGCAGTCAGTAGAAGAAAAGAAAAAGGTGTTGTTTGTCCAGAAACTTGGCAACAGCTCTGAGAGCAAGGAGCTGGAGGAGACATCCCAAGACTAGAAGACGGATTTGCTCAGGAAAGTAGGATGGTTGTAACATTTCATAGTTCGCATCAGTTTGACTATTATGTCTCCCTCTTCCCTTGCCCAAGAATACTTAGGGATTGCTGTTTCACAAGGGTGATCAGAGGAGAATCCCTGGTCCCCTCCACAGAACTACATTCCCTAGTGTAAGTGACTATTCATATTCATTGCTATTTTATTTTCATAAGAATAAAAAGGGGGAAATACACAGGTAGTATCATCCCATAAAGAAGGCTACAGACAGAACATAGTTAATATCCTCAGCAAACCCCTTCCTATGATTTAATTTATTAAAGGGTTTCAATTAATGTGGAGATTGTACATTCTCCCAGAGTCTTTTGTAATGAACCATTTTTATTACCACCACGGTTTGCCAAGTGCTTTCAGAGCCAATCATCCACAGTAGGTAAGTTTGGTCGCTTCCAATATTTTGCAACTATTACACAGGCAGTAATTAACAAGATGGCCCTTTTCCCTAGATTGCTCAAGTAGCTCTATGCCTCGTTTTAAAGCAATGATTTCCTCTGCAATCACTTTGGGTTAAATCCAATGTTGCGTTGTGCTTATGCAACAGGAGTTTCCCTTGCTCAGTGTGCTCAATGCTGTAGCCTGCTCCTATGCTCCTCCTATGTGTTCCAGAGTGTTCCCCAACTGTCTGGAGCAGATTTGGGAGCGCAAGGAGGAAGAGAAATTCATTTCACCAGCAGTTTCCATTCTGCTAGCAGATGGCCAGGGTTGGATATAACTCTTTGATGTCAGCAATGTTTCTTGAAAGTTATTACATATTTACATGGCCACCAAATATGACTGAAGCCCTTTTTCCCCCTTACTTTGCCAACACCTTAAATTAGCTAAACCACTTTTTTAGAGTTCCATGGTACCACATGTAGATCATTTTAGTAAGAAATTCTTTAGATGAAATATGCAACAGTCAATTACTTCATTGCATTTATGCCAAATTTTGAACAGTTTTTGCAAGATAACTTCATGCTGAATTTTTCTTCCAACTATTAAACTGCTTCATGTTGGTAGTGTAGATATATGCCCTTAGCTTCTCAGATCCTGTAGGGTAGGTGAGGAACTGGTGGCTCTCCAGATGTTGTTGGACTTCAACTCCTGCAAGACCCAGAAACATGACCAATGGGAGTTGTAGTCCAACCACATCTGGAAGGACACAGGTTTCCCACCTCTGCTCTAGGGCCAGCTCACTTTATTTATTTATTTATTTATTTATTTATTTATTTATCATATTTATACCCCGCTCCTCAGCCAAAAAAGGCTCTCAGAGCGGCTTACACTTAGCAAAAAAGACAGTCCCTGCCCTCAGGTTTACAGTCTAATAAAGACATGACACACAAGGAACAGGAGTTCAGGAGGGAGGGAGGGGGGAGGAGAGAGAGAGAGTCCAACAGGAGCAGACCATGATGTTTCTTCTGCCTGCTCCTGTCCCCTTGCTCTTTCTTCTTCCCCACAGGGCCAAGATGACAGTTTGCCCTGTGGGGGTGGGGGAAGAGTGGAACAGGAGCAGGCCATGATGTTTCTTCTGCCTGCTCCTGTCCCCACAGGGCCAAGATGACAGTTTGCCCTGTGGGGGTGGGGGAAGAGTCCAACAGGAGCAGGCCATGATGTTTCTTCTGCCTGCTCCTGTCCCCTTGCACTTTCTTCTTCCCCACAGGGCCAAGATGACAGTTTGCCCTGTGGGGGTGGGGGAAGAGTCCAACAGGAGCAGGCCATGATGTTTCTTCTGCCTGCTCCTGTCCCCTTGTTCTTTCTTCTTCCCCACAGGGCCAAGATGACAGTTTGCCCTGTGGGGGTGGGGGAAGAGTCCAACAGGAGCAGGCTATGATGTTTCTTCTGCCTGCTCCTATCCCCTTGCTCTTTCTTCTTCCCCACAGGGCCAAGATGACAGTTTGCCCTGTGGGGGTGGGGGAAGAGTCCAACAGGAGCAGGCTATGATGTTTCTTCTGCCTGCTCCTGTCCCCTTGCTCTTTCTTCTTCCCCACAGGGCCAAGATGACAGTTTGCCCTGTGGGGGTGGGGGAAGAGTGCAACAGGAGCAGGCTATGATGTTTCTTCTGCCTGCTCCTGTCCCTTGTTCTTTCTTCTTCCCCACAGGGCCAAGATGAAAGTTTGCCCTGTGGGGGTGGGGGAAGAGTGCAACAGGAGCAGGCCATGATGTTTCTTCTGCCTGCTCCTGTCCCCACAGGGCCAAGATGACAGTTTGCCCTGTGGGGGTGGGGGAAGAGTCCAACAGGAGCAGGCCATGATGTTTCTTCTGCCTGCTCCTGTCCCCTTGCACTTTCTTCTTCCCCACAGGGCCAAGATGACAGTTTGCCCTGTGGGGGTGGGGGAAGAGTCCAACAGGAGCAGGCCATGATGTTTCTTCTGCCTGCTCCTGTCCCCTTGTTCTTTCTTCTTCCCCACAGGGCCAAGATGACAGTTTGCCCTGTGGGGGTGGGGGAAGAGTGCAACAGGAGCAGGCTATGATGTTTCTTCTGCCTGCTCCTATCCCCTTGCTCTTTCTTCTTCCCCACAGGGCCAAGATGACAGTTTGCCCTGTGGGGGTGGGGGAAGAGTCCAACAGGAGCAGGCTATGATGTTTCTTCTGCCTGCTCCTGTCCCCTTGCTCTTTCTTCTTCCCCACAGGGCCAAGATGACAGTTTGCCCTGTGGGGGTGGGGGAAGAGTGCAACAGGAGCAGGCTATGATGTTTCTTCTGCCTGCTCCTGTCCCTTGTTCTTTCTTCTTCCCCACAGGGCCAAGATGACAGTTTGCCCTGTGGGGGTGGGGGAAGAGTCCAACAGGAGCAGGCCATGATGTTTCTTCTGCCTGCTCCTGTCCCCTTGCTCTTTCTTCTTCCACACAGGGCCAAGATGACAGTTTGCCCTGTGGGGGTGGGGGTAGAGTCCAACAGGAGCAGGCCATGATGTTTCTTCTGCCTGCTCCTGTCCCCTTGCACTATAAACTGCTCCATGCGTTTGGGCGCACAGTTACACAAAAGACACCTCGGGGGGGGACACCTCATTACACCAGTTTTAAAATCTCTTCACTGGTTGCCAATTAGTTTCCAGGCAAAGTATAAAGTGTTGGTTAGTACCTTTAAAGCCCTACATGGTTTGGGTCCAGGCTACCTGCAGGATCACCTTCTCCCATACAATCTGCCCTGCACACTCAGGTCCTCTTGGAAGAATCTACTTCAGTCAGCCAAAATTAGGCTGACAAGTATTACCCAGAGGACCTTCTCTTCTGCTGCTCCCAGACTGTGGAATGGCCTGCTAGAGTAGACACATCAACTTAATAGTCTTTTAGCATTTAAGAAAGCTATAAATCTATTCCAGCAGGCCTATCAAATGGAATTTTAATGATGTTTTTAGGACGTTTTAATAATGTATACTATGTTTTTAATTCAGTTTTATGTATTTTATGCTTCTTGTTGTTCCCCGCCTCAATCCAGACGGAGAGGCGGGTAAGAAATAAAATTATTATTATTATTATTATTATTATTATTTATTATTATTATTATGTCAATGCTCTGATTTCTACACGGGATGGGCCTACAGTAGTCATTTCTATAATCGCTACCTGCTGAAAAATTGCTACAAATGTCTATCCATTAATTATGTATCTTTCCCTGATTCTATAATATGATATCAAAGTCAAAGTGCAGACTTAGATGCCTATTTTTAACCCACTACCTCTCTGAAAATGCTCTTACGTATTGACTGCCTTACATTACTTATACCTTTTCATTTCTCTCTATAACCTCATGATTACACCTTGCAATTACTGCATGCTCACTAGCAAACAGACCTGAGCATGAAAAATTTCAGAGACAAGCTTTTATGGCCTGTTTTTTATGCAACTGCAAGGAAGTTTCTTACTCTCATTCTCCTTGTGTTTACACTTGTCTTTGTAAAGACAAAAAACAACTCTTATTATTCTTTTATTTTTAAAAGTGTGATGGAAATGCTGGTAGCCATTTATAAAGATTACATTCTTATCTAGTCATATTTTCAGCACTGCAAAACATGATGAGGAATGCATTAGTGAGGCAATTTAGGGCACAACCCTATTTTGGCAGCCATAGGCATAGGATTGCGTCTTTAGACAATATTTTACAGAAAAGTCAATACAGGGAGGTGCAGTGGCCACAGCATTGAATTTGGATATAGGGAAACCGAGGCTTAAATTTACAGTTAGCCCTAATTCCATTGGGCCTGCAGTGTAGGGGGTGGCCCCCCCACATCATACCCCCAACATAATCCTGAGAGGCAAGCTACCATTACCTGCAAGTTAGTATGTTTAAGTTTACAGCTGCAGTATCTTTGAGTGCAGTGAGCTTTACTACTGAGTGGTTACTTGGTGCTACTCTCAGTTACTTGGAGGAAGGGCAGGATGCCAATGTACCAAAATAACTATTTCAGAAAGTTGCAGCAGAAAGCATAAGATTCACACCATTAGTATGATTATTATGGCATAAAATATAATGGAGGCACTCCTCCACAATGCAGCACAGAATTAGGCATCTACAAAGTCCTATGAGATTTGAGTATGCATAATTTCTGTTGAAGCCCTGGTCTCACTATGAAAAAGAGAGATGGAAAGGATCCTCTTGCAAGCATCCTTTCCCTTGGTGTATTGCGGGGAAGCTGTGGAGCAATGAAACGATTAGAATGCAAGTGGCGCAAATGTCACGGTAAATACGGTCAAACACAAGAGAGGGAACACTTATCAGGCCAACGTTTTGGCAGTGATAGTATGCTTCTTTTTCACCACTGTGGTGTTAAGTAGTCATCCAGCAGAGCTGGTCTGGTTGGATAGGCCTCTGATACAACTTCACCCTGCAAGGCAGCCATCCCATCATATCTGGAGAGTGACAAGTTGAGAAAGGCAGTTGTATGTTAGCACCCTTGGTCACCTGCTATGATAAGCCATTCTGGCGCCATACTTTGAACAGTTCCTTTGGAGGCATCCAGAGTACAAAGCAGGTTATTTGGGATCAGTTTCAGTTACTGTGGCCTGGGCTACTAAAAGAGCTCATCAAGTCCATCTTGGCCATAGGGGATTGGCTGGGTGGGTCTGGAAAGTGAACCGCCCAGAGAGCTTCAGCCATTGGGCGGTATAAACATGCAATAAATAAATAAATAAATAAATAAATAAATAAATAAATAAATGCCTGTTCGCAAGAGGGTGGGGTCCCAGCCGATGAACAAAGCAGGCGGTGACAGTCAAGTCCAGACATTCTTGGAAGAAATTATCTAGACCTATTTCAATTTGGCTTTGGCACTGAAATGGCCTCAGTTGCAGTGGTGGATAAATTCTGTTGGGAGAGAGAAAGGAGTATTATATGTTCCTGTAAGTTCTTGATATCTCAGCAATTTTAAATATCCACTGGTCTGCTTCTGGACCAACTCTGTGGGTTGTGGGAGGCATGTGGGAGGTTGTTCTGCTCTTACTTGCAGATTCAGTTTCAGAAAGTATTATTAGGAGGTTTCTGCTTGACCACAAGTTTCACAGGAGTCCATGTTATCTATCATGCTTTCCATATATTCACCAGCAGATTTGGGATGAGGTGTCATCAGTATGCTGATGAGACCTATCTCTCCATGATATCTGAGTCAGTCTGTGAAGGTGCTGAACCACTGCCTGGATCTGGTAGTGGTTTGAATGAGGACCAAAAAACTGAAGTTAAATCTTGGTAAATAGTTCTCAGGTCTAGGAAACTGAGTTTTTCCCCGTGATTTTGAACACAGTTACACTTTCCCTCAAAGAACAGGAGCACAATTTGGGAGTATACCTTGGGTGCTTCCAGGTGAGGATTTTATTGCACCATTGTCCTCTCTCATTCACAAAATTTAGGGTGTGGGACAGACACTGTTGTCTTCCACTCATAAACCTCCCGTGTATTCCATTCCCACTGCTGCTGCTTTTTTCTTACCATGGAAAATCTGTTAAGAAATAAAAGACCTCATGGCACAAAGCTTCACAATGCCTTTTAATAGTTAGCACCAGAACTCCTTTGTCTGGAAGCACCCCCAGATATAATTTTGTCACTAGAAGCCCAGATGGTCTCAATGGCACAGAGGGCCTTTTACCAACTTCACCTGGTTTGCCAGCTATAGCCGTTTTTGGATAAAGATAGTCTGGCCATAGTGATCTGATCCTGTAACTTCCCTGTTGGGATTTCTAAAATGTGTTATCTGTAGGGCTGCCCTTAAGGAAGACTTGGAAACTTTGATTGATGCAGAATTCTACTGCAACAATTTTGACTGGTAGTGCTACATTTGGGTGTTTTACTCCAACTTTGAAAGAACTTCATTGTCTGCCTGTTCTCTTCTGGGCTTAATTCAATGTGCTGCAACTTACCTTTAAATTCCTTAATAGCTTGGAACCCTAATATCTAAAAGAGCATCTCTTTCCATGTCAACTTGCCTGTGCTTTATGATCTTCTGCCAAGGCCTTTCTCTGGGTGCACACTTTTATCAGAGGCATCTCAGACCAGCTATAGAATGGTTACCAGGCTCCTATGTTGCAACCTTTTGGCACTAGGCCAAAACATTCTTACTCAATAAGCATGTTAATTTTTTGTAAACTTTTTAATTGTTAAGTATTTTATCTGCTGTTTTATCATTTAGAGAGATAATTTATTGTACACCCCCCTGAAAGCCTGATAGGATGGAAGGTGGAATATAATAAAAACACACATTTCTGCCTATGTATCTCATCCAAGTTAAAATTAACACCTGATTATTTGTCCAGGGATGACAAGGTTACTGCTCCATCCTCTCTACAGCTGGTAATCCCTTCAAAGAATCTATAGTTGTGGTTCACCATTACAGACAAGCTCTTTCAGATATGATAATTTCAGAAATGTCAGTGTTCTGGATTACCTAAGAGTCCCTTTTTTAGCACAGCAAAGACAAATGGGAAAGTAACGATAAATATTCAGGTTCAAACACTTTTCATGAAAAGCTTTTTTCTTTCTTTTTAAAGATGTAGCCTTAAAAAGAATGAACTGTACAGGAAAAAAACATGTAAAAAAACCTGTCATCAACTCTTTTTATCTACTTCTCTTGCAGTAGCTCTTTTTATCTAGAATCATAGAATCATAGAATAGCAGAGCTGGAAGGTTTATACAAGGCCATCTAGTCCAACCCCCTGCTCAATGCAGGAATCCACCCTAAAGCATCCCTGACAGATGGTTGTCCAGCTGCCTCTTGAAGGCCTCTAGCGTGGGAGAGCCCACAACCTCCCTAGGTAACTGATTCCATTGTCGTACTGCTCTAACAGTCAGGAAGTACTTCTCTTCAGTAAGGAATCTACTTCCCTTCCATTTTGCTTCACAGTCTTGTTAGTTATCATTCATTTAAATCCTGAGATTTTATCACTTATTATTATATGTCACTTGTATCTTACATAACCAAATATGAAAGAAGGGCATGAGGTAAGGAGGTGTGAAACAGTCTCATCCAGATATTAGTGGTATTTTATTTTGTAGCTTAATCTGTTTCCCTTTGATTATGCCCAAAATAACACCACCCACATCTTAATGGTTTTGCCCCTCCTTAAAAAGAAACAGGTATAAAATAGAGAGAAACCCAGTATGCAAATGTGAGCCTAGATTGAAGAACACAACATGGTATTCATCAGAAGTATGGCAGCCTTTCAATGCCGACCAAGTTCTCTCTAGTATGGTGACCATATGAAAAGGAGGACAGGGCTTCTGTATCTTTTACAGTTGTATTGAAAACGGAATTTCAGCAGGTGTCATTTATATATATGGGGAATCTGGGGAAATTTCCTCTTCATCACAGCAATTAAAGCTGCAGGTGCCCTGCCCTCTTTTAAATCTGGTCACTCTAGTATAGCTCCTGCAACTTTAACTGTTGTGATGAAGAGGAAATTTCACCAGGTTCTCCATATATACAAATGACACCTGCTGAAATTCCCTTTTCTATGCAACTGTTAAAGATACAGGAGCCCTGTCCTCCTTTTTATATGGTCACCCTACTCTCTAGTGTTCTACGGGCAGGAGTTTTAGAACTAAAAACCATTCCTAGGTTAAGCGTAACTGTGCAATTTTGCATTGGCTATGTTTGCAAGACACAATAATTCTAAAGAACTGTGTCTTATCATGATCAAGGCAGAGTGCTGTGCATCCTCCCCAATCACTCCCACTGCAAGCATGAGCGGCTAAACCTGGTGTGCAGAACCCCCCAGGCCACAGGTCTAATCTTGTTCATTGGACTCTGCAGTCCAGCCAACTGAGTCTCCTCGGGTCAGTCCACAGGACACGACTTGGCCTCCAAGTCCTGCCCTGTGGAGGTATCCTTGCAGGCGGCACTGAGAAGAGCAGCTGCTTTTCCCAGAGCCATCTAAGTCTTCCTTGACATGCCTCTCACTGATCCAGATGCCACAGCCCAATGCTTCATTGGGATGGAAGACATTTTCAAGGATGGCATGCCCATTCAAATACCCAATATATGCAAAAATGAATACCATAGCTCAGTGTGATAGAACATATGCTTTGCATGCAGAAGGTCTCAGGTTTGATCCCTGGCTTCTCCAGGTAGGGCAAGGAAAGAATCCTGCCTGAAACCCTGGGAAGCCGCTGCCAGTCAGTGACAACAATACTGGGCTCAATGGACCAAGGGTCTAACTCAGTATAAGACAGCTTCCTATGTTCCTAGTATGAAAACGAGAGGTGTGCACTCCACAGTAAGGTTAGTGAGGGCTATAAAATATTTTTCAGAGACAGTATCTGACCTTGTTTAACATTTTCTAGTGAACCACATATGTAAAACTAAAGAGATGCTATTAAGATTTTATATTACATTATGAACATGCACAAACATTTTTTTTTTAGTTATCTAATTCAATTGGTATCTTACAATCAACAGTGGGAACATTTTCTTAATGTAGCATATATTCATTCATATGCAAGAACTATGAAAATTAAAATGAGTTGATTTCAAAAGAGTAGATGCAAGGAGAGATCCATATAAAGAAATGTTTTGGTATTATCACTGTATGTTGATGACAAGTCTGATTCTTTCAACCCAAATCCTGTCTTAACTGCTTTGCTTTCCCATGTAACTCAAGTAATTCAACTTTAAAATATACTGGTGTGGCCAAATGCAAAATTGATGCGAGAATGAAAATCTAGTCAACTATAATTCATTTCAGATCCTTTCCAGCCCACATTTTAAAGATAAAATATCTGTTTTGCTTGTTTGTATACCACCTCAGTTACTGAGCAACTTCCTTGAGACGTGACAACATAAAAACACATAGCATTTCAACTTAAATAAATGGGCAACTATTGAAGTGCATGAAATTCAGATAATAAAGCATATAAAAATGAAGCAATTTTTAAAATGCACAGTCATGAAAACTATCCAATACAAATCCCAATAATATATATATATGAATTAAACAATTGAATTGTTTATTTGGAATGCATCCACTAGACAAGGTATCTTGTATTAGTCTGGTATAAACATATGTTCCTGTAGCAAACCTATACAGGTCCATCCACTCTGCAGTTGAGTTGGAAAACTACTGAATTCAGAAAAACCTCCCAAACTTATTTGTAGTAAAATATTTACAAATTCCAACTCTGACTTCAAGGGAGTTTCTACATTTTAGAGACAACCACCTATGTATGCATATTTGTACAAAAAAATCCCTTATTAGATCAGATTTGTAATTATGGAGGTGTGTGTGTGTGTGAGAGAGAGAGAGAGAGAGAGGGGAGGGCAATGCAAATTATACAGGATGGAAAGATTACATATGAAAAGCATTTAAAGGAATGTCAAGGAGAGAAAGGCGATAAATAGATTCACTTTCTCAAAACATTTGATTGTATTCAAAATTTATTTTTAAACAAAACAAGACAATAATTTTAAATAAACAATGGTATTCTTAACATGTTGACAGACAGTTTTAAATTAGCCATTCTGTCACAGTGCCCTCCTACAATTTCTTCAAAGTATTAATTTTCATTTCATAATCAACCCAAACTTCTTATATAAGAAATCAAGTTGCTCATTTAAGTGAGCATCAGTTTCCTTTCAATGATAAAGGTTTCACTAATGCCCGCACACACACACACACACACACACACAATTCTTCAAAGCTAACACACACACTCACGAACACACTGAAGTCTGTCCAGCCTTTTTGGTTTTTGTGTTACACTGCCTGCATGGTGATCAGCATCAAGCCAAACCAGGTATGCATCACTTTAGCAGTGCAATGGATGGCATCAACCAAACTTCACAAAAATACAAACATTATAAGCAAAACTAAGCTAGATAACAGTGATAACAATGAAAATGATAAAAACACAACTTGTGCAGGGTCATAACCAGACTAGTTTGAGTGCAACCTTCCTCAGGAAGCAGTTCTTCCTGATTCACATGTAAAGAATGGAACACACATTAAAGCCTCTGTTCATAAAAAAGATGCCCTTCAAAACAAATCCTGTAATGTCATAAGGCAAACAAAGCAAATGAGGGATGTTGGTCTGGGGAATGTTTCATAGGTTTTGTGTACACACCAAATATGTGCGTGCACAAATATGCACACCATTACAATACAGTGTGTATACTAGACAATTAAATGGACTGGCTCAGTAAATTGGAAAAATCCATTTCTATAAATACTCATAATTATTTATAATATGCTACAGATTATGTTATTTGTCACAGAAATCTCATCACCTAGGATTTAGAGCTACCATATTGGCAATGCACTTAGTAACAGACCTTTATGGTGACAACATGCCATGCCCATTTGGAAGAAAAAGCAGCATAAATACAATTATAAAAGAAAACAAAAGGCTTATGCAGTGTCCCTCTCAATTTTGCTTTGTGATCAGAGTCACTTTTAAACAAGTCCAGTTCACCATGTTAAGAGTGATCCCACAGTGGGGTTGGAGAACAAGCTATTAAGGAGACAGAGAAATAGAGAGAGGGTAAGAGACAGCATGCATTTACAACTTGTTTATAATCTAGTCTTTTTTGTCATTACAACTTGAATACAAAATTCCAATTGAGAGACCAGATTAAATGAAGGAAAAAAGCCAAAAGTAGACCTAGTTTGATAGTTAAAGCTTACAATTTCATATCAGTAACAGCAAACTCATCTTGCCTTTTAATATACTGACAAGTATCTATTGCAATTTCATATATTTAAGGATGACTAGTGTATAGAGAGACCTATGCCCACTTAAAAAAAGATATTAAATGCCTGCATCATGAAGTTACATTCTTAAGAAGACAGTGTGTAAGAAAATAGCTCATATGTGAAATGTTTCTGAAATGCATTACCCCTCCCCATAACTATCAAACATTCACTCACACAGAAACAAAAAAATACCCCTTTTAAAAAGTCAAGATGGGAATGAAGGAGAAGATTAGCTAGGCTAATTACAGCACAGTGATTAAAAATGGTTCAAGACAGAACCAATTAGAGTTGGCCAAAAGATGCCCTCTAGGCATAGCTAACCATTAATTCTTCCGACTCACCACATCAAAGTTTGGGCTCATTGCAGTGAGATCAAAATTATTTAATCTATATGTCCACACATAGATAGAAATTTCCAGCTTTTACTTTTTTGTAAGGCTTAGTTACCTATTTATATTTGCTCTGCAGAAACGACAAGAGGTAGGCATAGATCATCTAAAAAGCTTCTCTCCTTGTGCCCCACCACTTGTGCTTTCCAAAGCTAACTGCACTTGTACAAAAATGTTGTTAGCCTTTCAATGGTACAATCCATTTGGGACAAATTCATAGCTGTCCTTTCACAACTCCCATTTATTTCCAATGGACCTGTGTAGAAGATATTCCCAGTGGATCATATCCTTTGATTAACAGAGAGTAGTTTTTACTATACTGAAAGATACTGTCTTTAGAGCTTGCTGCAGAACATTCCTAAGAAATATGAATCCTGGAACCAATTCTCTTGATTTGATTTGTACATAAAAACAAGGTACCATTTGGCCAAGACTACAGATGTACTTTTTTCACAGATGCAAGTGCCATGCAAAATAAATTAAAGAACAGATACGAAAACATACAGGTAATAAAACTATTGAAGGTAGATCTTTTAAAAGCATTTATATAAACATAATTTATAATACTTTCTTTTTTCTCCTTTTTTTTCTTTTCTTGAAATACACAGTCACAAAGCTGTGGCTATACATCAAGGATCTCCTCTGCAGTGCCTCCACAGCGTAATCTGTAGCGTCCTGTCCTCCAACTAATTGTAGGATCCCACAAAGCCGAGAGGAAAATGTATATCGTCATAGACTCTCTGATGAACCATGCAACTGCATAGTCAAGTTTTGAAAAACACAGTGCACCACCCTGGGGATTATACAAATACAAACTCATCTTTAGAGGCAAAGTTAACAACTAAAATAAATATTTACTTAGCCAACACAAAAAGTGACATTACTGTAAGATATAAAAACAACACTGTTGGGTCAATTTTCTTGCCAACTCTTTAGCCACATTAGCTTCTCAATAGTACAAGCAAAGCCATAGCTAACATTTGAAAAACAATTATTCTATACACAATTCAATAAGTTTCTTTCCATGGGCATATACATGAAATTCAATCAAGAGCTTAACTTCTTATTATTATTATTATTATTATTATTATTATTATTATTATTATTATAAATTATTTCTTACCCGCCTCTCCGTTTGGATCGAGGCGGGGAACAACAATAAGTATAAAATACGTAAAACTGAATTTAAAACATAGTGTACATTATTAAAACATCCTAAAAACATTCTAAAATTCCACTGGATAGGCCTACTGGAATAGATCAGTCTTTATAGCTTTCTTAAATGCTAAAAGACTATTAAGTTGATGAGTCTCCTCCTCTCGTATTTGATGCTGGCTGCTATACTTAAGAACATATGTAGTTGCCTTCTGCCAAATCAAACTATTGGTCCATCTTCCTGGTGATGAGAAGGTACCTTCTGCATGCCAATCAGAAGAGCTATGGGTTCTCTCAGAGGAGCTGATTCATCCACAACTAGCTGAACAGTGAAGGTAACTGCAGGCTGTTGCAGTGTTATTTTTCTCTGCTTACCTATATACTACTATTCAAGAAGTACATAGGTAAGCAGAGAGAAAATGCTTGAAGATGCCACCTTCTTTGCCAAGACAGATGAGTCAAACACCCCAAAGGGACAGTGGCATACTTGAAGGCTTTTAACCATAACTTTCAAAACCATCTCAATTAAGCTTGTCAATAAATTAGTTACTTGTTCTTGGTTCATGCTTTTATATAGGCTAAGTCAGCCAACCAGTTAATCCAATGAAGACATAAATTGTATCTTTCCACCTATCACAACACATTATATTAAATAAATTTGGTTAAAAAGTTAAGTTAGAGAATATTTTATTGCACAGTGCTGTTTAAAACCTATTTACAATCCTTCTGAACTAATCAGGGGATTTTTTAAAAGTGCTGTAATATTAAAGCAGCTAATACCATCCACTGATGTTAATTTAAAATGTATGCTGTTCTAAATATAAGTCTCTGATCAATACAACCTACCTGGACACCCCTGAGTTGAATGTAGTCAAATATAAACCATGCCAAACAGTGACACATAAAAAACACCATTATATCCCATCTGAACACATGGTGGACTGCCCATCCAATAATTAAACTTGCTACAAAGCACTCAGATATTGGTTCACAGATTATTGTGGCTGGAAGCATGTTGATCCGTAGCTTGGACCACCTATAATAGAGAGGGGGAAAACGTTGTTTAAATCAGACAGTACTTGTCAAGCTATAATAGACGTATGGATTTCTGTATTCAGAGGCTGACAGTTAAAGTTAACCAAGTTTCACGTGCAGTGAAAGAAGGTGGGAATAGCAGACTCAGGGGAACTCACATTTTTCAGAAGGATAAATATATTATTTTAGAAATGCCTCTAATGAGGGGGAGGAACTGCAACTCCCCAAACAGTTCAATGAGAAGTGAGTGCTCAGTGGCTGCAGAAAGATGACTGACTATTTGGAGGGTAAAAACCCCATCACCGCCATAGAAAACCAGTGGGGAGGAAGAATGAAATGGCTGCAAAAGGATAATGGAGGAAGAGACAGATATCTAAAAATATAAAAGAGAACGATCTCATTCTCTGGATAATTTCCTCATTCAAACTGAAAAGTTATTTAAATAATAACCCCAGGGAGGGAAAAGCGAGCTGCCCATAGAAATCAATGGAGAAATTCAAGATTTGAAAATGTCCATCCCAGTCCACTCCCCAAAAGGCAGCAGGAAAGAGAAGAGCGTCTTCTCTTTCTTACTCTGTTCTTGCTTAATGTGACACTTCAAAAAAAAAAAAAAGAACCCTGCTAATACAAATTCCAAAGCAAATTCAGTTTATTGTTCTCATATTGCAGGCTAGAAGTAGCTGTTGTTGGAACAAATTAGTGGTTTATGGCAGTCTTGCAGTGTAGCTCATGCTGAATACTTGGAACTAAGGTTCCATGTGGTTTACAACAACCCTACAGTGTTGTCCAGAGGTATTATTATGTCTCTATGCAGGTTGAGCTGAGGCAGTAGTGGTTTACAACAGCAGAATAGTTCAATGTTATAACTCTGTTGGAGGTTGTATGGCTGTGTAAGAGAGACAGTAGTCAATCTACTTTAATTGCCCCCTCCAACCTTCTCCTAGGCCAAATCTAGCACTCAATTACATGCTGCACTGACATATATGCAGACTAGTTGCACTTTTAAAATGTTCGAAACATAATTGCATATGAATGCAGACCCAGGTTAGAGCAGGGAGTCCTGACTTTGATGCAATTTCAACCCCCTCAAGCCACAGCTCACGTCACTCCAAATGCAACACATATACAAGCTTATACTTGTATATATGCATATTATCCCAGTGTATGTGCTTCATGAAGTGCAGTTGGTAACTCATTCTGCCTCCTGAGCCAACACTTTGTCACTGGCTTTGTCACCAGCACTGTTTTTCACTTTAGGATTCTAGTCAAAACAGAATGACACTGGAAGCCTGATGTCAGTCTACATCTGGCCCACCTAATCAAGGGGAAGAGGATTGTCCTACATTAGGTATAATAGGCATAAATTTGGCAATGACATTATCAATACATCTAAAAGCCATTTCCATCTAACACTGCCAAAACCAAACTCAAGATGGGGAGAAAGTAAAGAAAATGGTAGAGACAATATTGTGAGGGGGTCAAAACCTAACATTGGGTGGCCCAGCCATCACCAATAGAGACATCATAGAGTAGGTGCAAGTGAAGTCACCTGTATGTTACATTTTAGGATTATCATCATCATCATCATCATCATCTGAACATATGCATTAACCTAAAGTTATAGCTCTCAGGGCAACATACATAATAAGAATACAATAAAACCAATCAGAACACACAGCAAAAAGAACTTAAAGGCAGCAACAATAATTTAAAAATAATTTTAAAAGGAAAGAGATATCAAAGCAGTTAAAATACAGAAAAACAATTTTAAAATGCACCTTTAAACATATTAAAATGTTTTGAGTTTTTTGCTGTTGGAAATACGTTCAAGTCTGAAATTTTATGATCTTCTAAACTGAAATGTCTGGCAACAGGTTGCTGTTGTCATCATCATTGACTTGCAATTTTAAATACAGGTAGAAAAACCTGCAGTTGATTTCTCAATAGGCATTCAGGGTGTTTGCATTTTGTAGCATATATAACTATGCTGGATTTACCTTTTATATTTTTAATGAAATAGGCGTTCCCAAACATTCTGCCTTAGAAGGTGGAGCATCCCAAATATAAGTATAGGTGGTACAAAGGGATTCATGTGCTCAAAGAACATCTGAGGGATCGGCCTGTGTGTCCATGCCTCCCCACTGATCTGTATGTTGGTGCAGATGATAATGTTCCCTACACATATATTGACACAGGTGTATAGAGCTCTTCTTTAGGAGGGAAGTTCCTCATTGTCCAAGGTTCCCGAACGCACCAGGATCATTTGTATGTTTATAGGGGTCCTTTGCATGCACAAACATGTGGCTCATTGTGTGTGTGACCACAGGGTGCAATCCCTCCTCCCTCAACACAGGAGGAGTGTTTGTGTGAACATCCCTAGATGGATTAGACTCATAATCATACTATTCAAGATTTTAATTCAAACCTCAGGCAAGAGCTATGAAGTAAGGAGGAGGCTGGATTCTCAATGCTTGGAGACACCAGCATACTGGAGTCACAAGAGCAGGTTGCCAAGTACTCTGTGTGTGTGCGACACAGAAAAAGAATATTAAGTTTGGGTTTGTTGTGTTGTTTGGGATGGTAGTGGTTATTTTGCATTCAGGATATTTGTAAATCCATCTGTTTCACATTTCCTTAACATTAAAGAGCATTTCTCACAGTTTGAAAGCACCACTACACCATCAAATACATAAAGTCCCAAAGCTTCCCATAAAATTTAAGTGTTGCCCCCAAAGATCGTGAACTACCATGCAATTCTTTTGAGTCCTGTACATCCTCTGATTATCCAAAACTAGAGTTAAATAGGTGTTGTGCAGAAGAAATCATTAGTCCCTCTCCCCCTATAAATCAGAGCTTTGCAAATCACCTTCCAGTTTCAAGGTCTCAGGGGAGAGAGAGGGTGGGGTGGGGAGGAAAGGATCAAACAGAAAAAGGGCTGGATCTAATCCTCATGTTATCACATTATGAACTGATGTTACCTTGAGAAGAGCCTCCTCTGCAGAACATAAGACAAAGGCAGGCTAGTATACATTTCATCAAGTATTTGGGTGTCTAGCCATTTGGGTGTCTGGCCACACCATTAACAATTTAGCAGCTGCATTCAGCACTAGTTGAAGCTTCCAGGTCATCTTCAATGGCTGCCCAACATACAACACATTAAAGTAGTCCAATTGGGATGTTATCAGAGCATGGACCACTATGACCGGACTACCCCTATCCTGGAATACGAACAGCCAAAGCTGATAAAAAGCACTCTGAACTACCAAACCCACATGGGCCTCAAGTGACAAAGCTGGATCCTGGAGTAGCTTCAAGCTATGGAACTGCTTTTTCAAGGGGAATGCAACCATATCTAGAATAGGCTGCACACCCAATACCTGGACATGAACACCACCTATCCACAGGGCCTCAATTTCAATTTATTGACCCTCAATTTACTAGTGCAGACTCTGGTTTAGAATCTGCATGGGCTCTCCTGAGTCAGATGAAAAGGAAAAACAGATCTGGGTGTCCATCAACATATTGATGGCACTTCACTTTAAATCCCCTGATGACCACACCCAGTGGCTTCACGTAGATATTAAAAAGCATAGGGTTAAGATGCAACCTTCGGAAACCTCCCAACGCTATCTTCTGAAACTGACACTGCAGATAGCAACAGATGTACTGTATCACTGTGCCTCCTCCCAGTAATACAGAGTCAGTCCAGCAAGATACCAGGGTCAATGAAACCAAAAGCCACTGAAAGATCTAGGAGAATGAACAAGGTTACATTGTTCTCTCTCCTGACAAAGATAATCCATCAGGGTGACTAAACCCGCTGTGTAAACTCAGTGAAATGAATCTACATAATTTGTGCAAAAAAAAAGCACGAGTTGAGCTGCCATCATCTTCTCCAAGACCTTGCCCAAAATGGGGTTGTTAGCAACTGAGCAATAGTTATCAATATCTCTTGGGTCAAAAAATAATTTATTGGGGAATGGTAGCACAGCCATCTCTTATTGTGGCTGGGGACCTCTCCCTCCTCCCCCTCTCTCTCAAAGAGGCATTAATTACTCCAATTAATCCCCCTAAGTTGTTATCAATAGCCAGGATAATCAAGAATATAGGTAGTTGATATTGGAACTTAACCATAAAAAATGGAAAAATACTAAAATACTGAATGTATGTATAGTAAACCATTGTCCGCTTTCATAGCCTATAATACTGTGACCATTCTGAAACACACAGACACCCAAAACCAGCAAGGTCACTTGTTATTATAATGTATTACTGTTTCAGACAATATTTCTTTAAACACTTTTTCCTCTACAAAAAGCTGTGTGAAATACCAAATTGATACATTTGCATTTTGGTAGATTGGATCAGAAATCATATAAACCGTAAACAGTGGAAACTGTCAGGAAATGAGAAAATAAAAAGTCAGAATTTTTACCTGATCATTCTGGATTGAAACTGGGAAATTGAATAGGAGCCAGAGTTTTGCATTGCAACTTGTGTGGCCATTCCAAACTTCCAGCCTCTGAAAATGAATGCAAACCATGAACGTAACTACAATAAACGATAGGGAACTGTTCAAATGCCAAGGATTACCTTTTTAAAAACACGTGTCAAGAATAAGCACTAAATGAACTTGCCTCAAATAATGTAAATTTGAGGTGCAATCCCATGCATGTTTAGACAGAAAAAAACTCCTAAATCTTCCAGAATTCCTCAGCCAGTATGGCTGCCTAGAGAATTCTGGGATTTGTATAACTCTTTCCTGTCTAAACATGCATAGGATTGCACCCTTACTAGTTAAGGTGTTATCAGTGCTTCAGAATGCAACTTACTACTCTAAGAGCCAAGCTGCATAAATCATTGTGGTGCAGCTCTAAGTAGACAATCACAGCATGAACCCAGATAGTCAGTGCAGGGCATTGCATGTTCTTCCACAGACCAACTAGCATATAAGTGAAAAGATTAGGTTAAGGTTGAACTTTTCTCTCTGGCATGTCACTTTTCTACATGTGAGTTTTAATGCTTCCCCATATAAACACACTAACCATCAACTCCAGTCTGAATATCATATAGTCCAGCTAGAGTTGCACCACATGATTCTGCTTCCATGCAGCTTGTTCCTTAATTACATTTTTAAAGGCTGCAGATTGATATTTCAGTTCATCTCATCCCACATGGCTACTTTCAAACCATTCAGTTGTAATAAACAAATGAAGGTTGTAAGATGTAGCAGCAGCATGCCTCTTCACTATCTATCACCACTCTTACTAGAAAAGCTTAAATCATAACCTTAAATAATAAAAGTTACAGCAGGATGACTCTAATTAACAGGGAAAGACTAAACAAAGATGGTTAACACCAGAAAACCAGGAACATCCTATCATCCAAGAAGATATCAAACCCTTTCTTCTATACATGCATGAAAGAAAAATGGCTCAACAGGTAGTATGCCTCATGTTTGAAAAGTATATAATCACTGGGCATTAAACCAGTAGAACTATGTATTCCCACTATCCTTTGAAGATATCGCAAGAGTCAGCAAATGCTTCCAATGGTCTCTGAATAGTGAAGAAGTCTTCTGGATAACTCAGTAGCTTCACTGAACAAAGATTCTTTAAATAGTTTATAGATTAGATTGCTTTAGCTGTATGTTTCCATTGGGTCAATCATAAATTTTACTCCCTTACGCTAATAACAGTGTGCTACTATAGGCTTTAGAAACCAGTACACAGAACCTGTACAGCAGACTTCCCGCACAGGGTACCCTCCAGATGTTTGAGACTTCAACTCCCATTAGTTCCAGCCAACAAGGCCAATGGCCAAGAATTTTGGGAGTTGTAGTCCAAAACATCTGGAGGGTACCAGGTTGAGGAAGGTTGCAGTACCGAATATGCTAAGCTTGAAATAATGTACTCTAAGAAGAACTTTCCATAATCTTACCTGTCAGCTATTGCTTTAGCCATAAAGTAATCCTCAGCAATGTACTGTGCAAAAGCAATAAGTCCTCCAGCTTGATCCAAGACATCTTTTCTCATCAAGCAAGACATTCCTGTTACACATTTGAAACCAGTTACATGAGCAGAAATATATGTCCTTGGATGGGAAGTGCCAAAATATACCTGTTAAATAAAAAGGCACAGTTAAGTAATCATACCATGGTCTCTCATTTCATGACATGTTTTTCTTTAACACTCGCACATATTTACACTCTTTGTCCATTGATCACAAAAAATTTAAATCCTCTAACTGCAAAAATGTGCACTGATGTCACACATACTACTTTTGTAATGATGCCTAACCAGCCTAATGGCCTTCTTTGATTTGTGTAGCCATTTGTAAAAACTTGCCTTAACTTGCTCAGACAAACATCTCATCTCTATGCAACGACCTGTGGCAACTAGTCATGCACAGATACAATGGCAGTCTGTATGTGGATTCCATTCTACAATCCATAAAACTGGAGCACCTATGTTTACTTTGCTGCTGTTGCCTTTGGAGGAGAAAGATTAATGCTCAATATTTGTTCTATATTACACAATATGAACCAATCCATATAGCCACTTTGGGGTTTTACTGTTCATTCTAGGGGGCTTTTGATGGACAGCATGGATTAAAAGGCCTACCACAAACAAAAGTTGCAGGGACTGGACTATGAAGGTCAGTATTAAATGGCCCAGAGAACTTCGGCCATGGGGCGGTATATAAATGTAATAAATAAATAAATAAATAAATAAATAAATATTATTCAGAAAGTGGAGAAACTGTGAGTTCACAAATATTCTTAGAAAAATTTCAATAAGAGGAGTTTCCTAGTAGGAAAATGGAAGAAAAGTTGCAATACAGGAAGGGAGTCAGGGTATAAAGAGTGAGATGAATAAGGGGAAGGAATATCAAGCAGCCTGCTCCAGTACCAGACTTTTCATTTAGTAGCATTCATCAACTGAAATACTTGATCGTACTATGCTTAAGGCTTGACATGACAGTCCACTGTGGATTATTTAACCAACAGTGAAGCTGCAGTGTGTCTGGCCAACAATTTTGCATATGCAACCCCTGCTCGCAGGTTGTCATGTTGAGCATGGGTTATGTGTGAGGGTTAAAAAACCCTCACACATAACCCATAGTCTGTTTTAGAGTTATGTGAAGGTTGTTTAAGCCTCCCACTCCTAGAGGCTAAAGAAGAATGAATCAACATCAGGAGCAAAGAAAAAGGATTGATTAACCCCTGCATAACCCACATTTCCCTGGTTAGATGACAGGAAAACTCCCAGTGGGAACTGCATATGCTATTTGGTGCCTGCAGGCACTGTGGCACGTCATGGCTTAAAAAACCCCACAATGAGCCGTGGTCATCTGAACCCAGTCAATACGTCAACACCAAAATACAGAATTTCAGTGGCAATAAGCTTCACTCAGTTCGGTCTTAAGGCACAGTAGCAAAACGAAAAGGGATGTCATGTCAAATCAAAGAAGCAACAACTGCCTTATGATTGGTATAGCAGCTGGCTACAGTGACTTTGGTTCCTTTACTGTGTCATGCCACTATGTATAAATAGAGGGACACCATTGTGCCAGGAAACTTTATTGGTGTTGTGCTATAGGTCACGTATACTAGCACACTTTAATTTATGTTAGCAATAGTGTTGAGTTGGACACTGCTCTTGGTATGCATTCAAGCTGAGGTTCTATTGTTGTGGTTTTGAATAACCCCCGGACATTCTAGAGAGATTTGACCCCCTTAGCTTTTTCTTTCAATTTTGTTTTTACCAGTTCCCTCAGAATAGAATTCAAGAGTCCAAACGAATAATTACTTGATGCAGCAGTACTATCCCATCCCTACAGCCACAGAATAATTAACTATCATCAGGAGCAAAGGAGAAGCATCAAATGAGTTTTTCATTCAAAACCATTCAGAAACCAATATGAGAAGGCTACTGCATGCAAGGCTAATAAAATTATGATTTCTGTATATGGAATTCTGGGCAAAACACGCATCTAATTTTTTAAAATACTCTTATTCGTCACAGATTTTAAACAATCTACAGTTATGATTTGGGTTACGATAGGAAAGAAAGACAAGAAAGTAATTGCATTACTTTTGCTTATTTCTTGTACTCAAATTGCTGTTTATTCTATTCTTTTGAGCTTTAAAATATCACCGTTTTGAGGAATTTAAATAGACAAAACTGGAAGGGGGGAATTATTGAGGAAGAAGCAAGAGCAGAAACCGCCCAGAGAGCTTCAGCTATTGGGCGGTATAAAAATAAATAAATAAATGGCACTCACCTGTTCTAGAGTGGCAGCAAAGCCTTGTCTGTCTGCTACATAGGGCAGGCCATGGACCAGTCCAACCTTTTCTGTCATTTGGTTGGCCATATCAGTTAGCGTATCTGGAGTTACTGAAAATAAGAATTAAATTGTGGTTAATATACATGAATTAATATTTATAAGAAGGCTATATATTTTAGCTTAAACCTATGGTATAACTGATTTCTCAATTATACCAAAGGTTTTAAGCAAGGGCAGTCAATTTGACATTTGCAAATTATTAACAAGAAAACAAGACAGCTTTCAAGAATCACTTGCATGTGTATAGATAGTAACAATATTCTGCATTAGAATTTAGCTTGAACCCATAGAAAAAAGTACCAGAAGACAAATTCAAGCATAATAAAATCTTCCAACTAAGAAGTGAGGCAAAAGTTAAAATACAACTGAAAGTCCTTAAATATCATTCAAGACTGAAGTTTTTGCTTTAAATAACTATGTTAGTGTCTGGAATGCTTTGTCAACTAGTAAAAACAATTGCTCTGACCACTCTCTTGACTGTTACCAAAGTGAAGGAGATAAACTATTCAGAAGCTTAAATTCAATGTTATGTTAGCGGATGTCTGCTAGTGCAAGCAGGACTTTCTTCCCCTGTCCTCTGCAGCCGTCTGCACCACCCCAAGATGTGCTTGGGGGTAGGGGGGTAGGGTTCCAAGCCCTCCAGTGCAGGTTTTGAAGATGTGCAGAAAGCTGAAGGGGAATCACACACACCCTCCTTCCTCGTTCTGCTATTAGAAACAGTTCCATTGCTGGAATGTCAATGTTAGATCCCACTCAGAGTTAAGAGTTCTGTCTTGCCTGAAACAGCAACAGTAGATGAGAAGCTAACTATATAGCCCTGACATAACTTTTGCTATCCTAATACTTTCAGAAGACACTACAACCTGGACAATAAATGTCATTCACCTAATGCAGCTGCTGCATTGGAAACAGCAAACACAAGCTTTAGCTTAAATGGAAGATTTACTACTGTAATACTAGCCCAAGAAAGTTCAATCTCATCCCCAAGCTTCATCTAAGCATGATACATGAAGCTAAGCAAGTAGTGTAATTAACCCATGGTGAGATCTCATGAATGAAAAGAACTTCATTTTGCATTTACATGTTATTCTGTATAAGTCCCAAAGACAAGCCACACTAATTTCAATTAAACTGCATTTGTTCACATATGTCCTATGTCGCCATTGCCTCTCATGCTGTGCTTATGTCCTTATTTATCTCCACTTCCCTGAAATTTAGATTCTAAAGTCCACTGAGTGAGGACTTATGATTTTGGTTTATGTTATTCTGTAGAGTGCCACATATGCTGATGGAATAATAATAACAACGATGATGCCACCACCAAGTTTAAGAGCATAAAGTCAAACGGCTTTTGAAAATATTACATTGCCACTGACTTAACACACTTACCTCTAATACCGCTATCACAGATCCATATGAGGTCATATTTGGCAACTTCATATGCTGGCATTAAATTGTTGATCTTTGGATTTATCCCAACCTTTTTACCACCTTAAAAACAAAGTCTTTAGTTATATTCACAAATCATGCATATATATTTTTAGAATACCCTACTTTCTCAATAAAATGGAGATGAAAGGGAGCACCAGGAACATCCAGAGCATCCAGACTAAACATCATGTGAATTCTCTGCAGGAGCCCCAAGAGTTGTGCAGAAATGAGAGTAGGCATAGGAGAGATCAGTAGCAGCAGGTTGAAAGTAACCTGTTTGTTATTTCCTGCATTTGGCACTTTGGGAAAAAGTGGTTATTGGTTGTGTGTTAATGGCAAAAAGGTTTGGTGAATTTGACTTATGCATTACTGACTAATATAAATTGATGTTGTATTTTAATGGTTGTTGTTGGCCATTTCATACTTAATTTAAAATGTAATGTTCATATAAATGAAATTAACATTTTGGGTTGTTGTTGCAATTATGTATTATTCCAATTGTTATATTGATATGCATCCTTGTTTTTTGTATTGCTATGCTTGTGTTGTGAGGTGCTTTGGGCACATGACGTAGAAAAGCAGAATACAAATTAAAAGATGATGATGTTGTTGTTGTATATGATCTCAATGTGAATATTATATTCCAGGTTCTCAATGTGAATATTATACTTTAAACAAGCTGAGGAAACAATAGCAGGGTTAGTTCTTGATTTCTAATGAGCACAACACAAGAGAATTTGAGTGCAAAATTAGCTTGGGGACCAGAAGTGGAGATGCTTACATGATGTGCACATCCGTAGCAAGTGGCAAAGGCATATATGCATGAACAAAGTAGCATCTAGTTATACTACATCCACATATCCCTTGATGGGTACACCAGTACAAGTCAACCTTTGTCAGCCAAGCCACCCAAGAGGTAAATACTCCATTTTCTAACTTAGGCCACAGCTAGACCTAAGGTTTATCCCTGGATCAATCAGGGGTCAAACCTGTTCATCTAGGTGACACACAGGGGATCCAGTGCTCAGGCAGGGGTGAACCCTGGATGATCCCAGGATAAACCTTAGGTCTAGCTGTGGCCTGAGTCACCTAATAAAAATAAGCAACCTAAAACGGGTCGTGGAGTGGCAGTAGCCCAGTGCAATTCAGTAATTTCAGGCAAACAAATCCTGCAAAAGCATAATACTTTGGCTTCTCTGTAGGTACTTAGGGTGCTTTACACATTACAATTTGACACCCTTCCATTTGCCACCCACATGTACATTCTTGGTGAACTGGGACAGATATCAGGTCCTTGTATTAAACACATTTGCAGACACATTAGTTGCTTTCCCATTGGTCATTATAATACATACATACAAAACTAATCAATAGGAAAGATGACAGACACCACAAATCAAGTCTTTTTTCCTTTTTCCTTTACATTTGAGACACGAAATATAAAGAGGAAGAACAGTAACAGTCAATGCAGATCGAGAATGAACATGGCCAGAACTGCTGCACTGATTTTTTTGAAATTACTCTAGCTAAAACAGCATGTTCTGACTATTTCCATTTGGAGCTACATATACAAGTCAGCTTGTATATGACCGACATACAAGACTTCTACAACTGAAATGTAGCCCTAGAATTAGCTAAAGAACAGAGAATCATCTGTACAGAGAAGTTATTTTAAAACAAAATTTACATTTATTTATTTTACAATTTGTATTCTGCAGCAAGAATGCTTTACCTAGATGTGTTCCTTTACAATATTTGCAAGTTAATGTACTACCCCAGATTTTTTTTCTTCTTCATTTCGGTTCTTTGCCAACTGGTCCAATCATCTATTAAAAGGCAACACCATGATAGACATCTTCTCTCACTCACCTATAAATAGCCTTGCATCAATATTGGGATATTTGCCAAGGAGCTTTTTACACACATCAATGGCAGGATCATCATGATCTTGTACACAAAGGAGCACTTCATACTGGGGGGAAAGATACAGTATGAATTGTTATTATATATACAAACAAATCTCTTTAAGATTTAGTGACAATAATTAAAATCATTATAATACTTGATATCAATACAACATCTCTATTGTCTCAGGAATAATCTTGAAATGTTCCCCATCAACATACAGCCAGGAAACCTTACAGAACAGCATTTCAACAAATACAAATGCAACTCCACAGGAAGTTTAAAATGTCTGACCAGGTTCTTATCAATATGTGCTCACATAATTTCTCCATCAGTTTCTTTATTTAGAAGTGATTTGATCATGCAGTTGATTCAACAAACCCAAACCATTAATTTTCTATGAGTGCTGCATGGAGAAATCCTGGAGTAAGAGCATTTAAATAAGTTGTTAGGAACCATATGTTCCAGAAAACAAAAAGCACCACCATGACTCCATTTCCTTCTTGATAATATTCTATCTGTGGTTTCGCAAAGCTCTTTTTTCTTGCCCTACAGAAAGCAGTGGAATGCAGTCATTCCTATGAGTATGGAACAAGAGAGAAAAGAAAGGAACGGAACCTCTCATGCAAGCACTGAGTCATTACTGACTCTTGGAGGGACGCCAGCTTTCGCTGACGTTTTCTTGGCAGGCCTTATGGCGGGGTGGTTTGCTGTTGCCTTCCCCGGCCGTTATTACCTTTCCCCCAGCTAACTGGAACAAGAGACGGAACTACAATCAGACAAAACAAAAAAGTTGAGAGCCATATGAATAATAACCCTGCTTTAACCTCCTGTGGAATTCCATTTCTTTGTTAAAAGGTTTCCTAGAGCTTAACTTCGGACTATTAGCTATCTTTTCCCACAAAGAAAAGATGGGGTTAATGAGTTAGATGTTGGGGAGGAAGGAGAATCATCATGCCTAAAATAGAAAACAATGGATATATACATATTCTATGAAAGTTCTGCTACATAAATCTACAAGTGCATGTGAAAAAATGGTTCTTTAGATTAACATTTTGTATAAATATGTATGAAACACATACACACACACACACACGCTTAACTGTCATGTTTTTCTAAAATTCTAGCAATCCCAAGACTTAGGGCTAACAGTAACATCACTGTTAACACATATTCCAATGGCTAAGAAATTTATTATTACTATTGCATTTATATCCCGCCTTTTTTTTCTCCAAGGAAACCAAGGCAGCGTACATAATCCTCCTCCTCTCCATTTTATCCTCACAACAACCACCCTGTGAGGTAGGTTCAACTGAGAGTCTGTGACTGGCCCAAAGTCACCCAGTGGGTTTCCATGGCCAAGTGGGGACTAGAACCCAGATCTCCAGACTCCCAGCCCAACACTTTAGCCCCTATACATTGAGCAGGGGGTTGGACTCAATGGCCTTATAGGCCCCTTCCAACTCTACTATTCTATGTTTCTATGATTCTATGACACGATAACCCATGGTAGGTTAAATAACAGCTACTGTAGACCGTAGGTCATCACAGTAGGTTATTTCAAGGAAATAAGATGCAGTGGATTAAAAAATTCCTGCCAGCCCATTGTGGATTGTGTTATTGGAACACAGTCTCTCTTTTTCACACACACTCACACTAAAATATATAAATTATTTTGCTATTCAGTAATATTCAGAAGCTGCTTCTAAAAGAATTCTTTCATTCACTATTCAAGAAGAAGGCTAGCCCTTTAGGGCTGTTCAGATGTCATAGTGGCAAGCTGTGGGTTAATTAACCCATGGTGACAAGTGGGGATGCGCACCATTTCTTGCTTCCATGACGGTCAAATCTGTGCACTGGGGTTCAGGTTAAACCACCTCAAGTGAACTATGGAACAAGCAATTTGTCTTGCACTTTGAACAATTATTCTCTCAATTTAAAGCCTGGTTTTTTTTGTTTTTAATTTTTTAAAAATTCAGTTCACATAGAATATACAATAAATAAATGTTTATTTGTTGTTTCAACCATCATTGTTATATCAACTTTACAAATGCATACACATAAGCAAACAAAAATTCTATAATACAAAAGAGTAAAATACAAAAAGATACTCACAAAGGTTTTCATTAGAAGGTGCCCATAAATATGTAAAAGTTAGTTTTAATACAAAGAGACACTAAGAATTTGCATTAAAAAGTCTATAAATGTATAAAGGTTAATAAAACTGATACATTAAAACCTTTATTTATTTATTTATTTATTTACTAGCTGTACCCTGTCACGCGTTGCTGTGGCTCAGTCTAGTTAAATTGAAAAGAAAGAAAAGACAAAGCGGATGTTTCTAATATGTTTAATTTCACAATGCTTGTGGATATACAATATTTTTAGTTGTTCCATTGTCTGTGTAGATATAGAGATTGTCTGGTTTGCCGACTCTAGAACACACAACATATAATCGTCCATGTGAGAAGCAATCTGTGTCTAGATCTAAACCGCACGTTTAGCGTGTTGCAGTAATCCAATCTTGAGGTTACCAATGCCTGTACCACCATGGTAAAGCTATCCCTGTCCAGGAGAGGCCATAGTTGGCGAACCAACCGAAGAACCATGTTAAATTTCATCATTACAGTTCTCCATATTGACCTCTATGAATCTTTTTCTCAACTTTTGGGCAGCCACTGCAAATCTCGCAACTCTGTCACAAATTTGTCAGCATCAGAGAGAAAATATATAACTTGATCATCACTGTCAGATATATCCTGTAATAGATTCAAAACAAACTTTGTCCTAGGTTCAGAATACAGAGAACAATATAATAAGTAGTGGTTAGAGGTCCTCTACTACTTGAGTACCACATATACAGAACCTCTGTTCTATAGGTAATTTACAATAACGGCCCTCTAGGTATTGTGAAGGCATAGTTTGAAAACGCAATGCCTTCGCAACGCCTTTTTTCGTCCTGATTCCATTATGCAAGTGGAACCCACCACTTGCACAACAGAGATTTGACTCTTCCCAGAGGAAGCCCCAAAATGAGTGGAAATGCTCGATTCTGGATGAGACATGTCAGCAGAGCTCCCTTATGTGAGCTCTGCCATCCTGCCTGGTTCCAAAAATGAGATTTTTCGCTTCTCTCCAGTAGCCCCCAGAAGTGCTAAATCTCTGTTCTGAAAGTGGGAATTGGCAAGGCTCAGGAGAACTGCCAGGTTATAAGTGCCTCATTAGATACTGCCCAATGTTACAAAAGTGGGGGTGGTGGTGGAATAGAAAGCACTGAGCAGTAATGCAGACTTTAACTATAAACTTTTTTTAAAAAAAACACCCAAAAAACTCTTCCCTATATTGAAAGGGAAGATGTTAGATGGGAAAATGAGTTATAACATTGAAAGTTATTTTGGAATTTTATCATTCCAAAAGGTAATAAAAATAACAAAACATCTTATTTAAGATAATAAAATACCTTAAAAGTAAACAGGCTATTGTTTACTAATAGCATGGTTAATTTTAAAACATCTTATCTCATTTCACAAAATGCATTTCTTGAGAATTATTCTACATTCTGCAGTTTGTTGCTTGACACAGAGAATTGTATATATTTCATCTATGAAACTTTGCTCTGGAAAAATCACTGCCTTATTCATTCATTTACAATCAATCATGCGCTAAGCACTGACATCTACAACAAATAGTGCCCTGTTTTGCCTAACTCCAGTTACATAAAATGCTGCTGAGGTGGCTGCATTTAGGACTTCTCACACTATATAAACTCAAATTAGCTCTCCAGGATACTGAAACTTTCCCCCTTCTCTTAGGAAGCAAGTCAACCCCCTGCAAGTGTAGGTTTAACACAGAAGAAAAGACCAAGAATAATGCAAATAAAAACAAGGAGGAAAGACAGATGACAAACAATTTCCACTTAGAATCAAGAGAGTAAGACATCTGTAGCCCAGATGATGAATTAAGGCTGGTATGTATTGCCTAAATTCCAAAAAGGATGTTATTACAACATCTGCTACAGAGGTTAAGTTTCCCAGGGGAATTCCCAGTGATTGCAGTTCATATAGGGCAGTATCAACCTAGATGTAAAAGTTTGGATGCAAATCAGAGCACTTGGACAACAAGCTTTTAAGTTTTGTGCAGTAAAGGCACTTCAGCAAAGCAATGGGCACTTAACATCACAAGTTAATGTCACTTTCAAGATTTGTGAGTTTACAGAACACCATCCTTGTATTGGATTAATAAATCTACAACATTAGTTACCTTATCAACTACAGATAAAAATATATGCATAAAAATCCTCTAGTCATTTTTGATGTGATTGATAAAATTCATATGGCTGCCCATCAACAAATATTATCTAAGGCAGTTTATAGATCAAGAGAATCAAAATAAAATGTTAAAATATACAAAGGAACATAATTAAAGACAACAAGCACTAAAATACAGCATAAAAATAATCTTGCTAATAAAGATAGCATAAAACATTTAGCAGCTTGGTTTATATAGTGAGAGCCCAATGAGTGTTTAAAAGGCTTGGATGAACAAAAAGGATTTTGCCAGGCACCAAAAAACCCATAAAGACCCAGTTCACACATCATGACTACCCGTGGGTTGTTAAAAATATTGGTAGTCATGACTACACAAGACTACCCTCTTGCCCAGCTTCTGCTATACAACCCATGGTTTGTTGCTAGATTAAAACTCTGAATTGTTTCTCCCTCAACAAACCAGAGTACTGGCTTTGGACAACACAAAACAATCCAAGAATGGGGCAGCTGTTTAGCAAAGGGGAAGCAGGCAAGTAGGCAGGAGCCAGTTCATTACCATGCAGTCACAACTACCCATAGTTTAAACAACCCATTGGTACTTGCAATGTGCGGACTGGGCCAATGAAGGTGCCACTACTGACAAGGCCATCTTCTTAGCACCACTTCAGTTCACTTGGTACAGACACATGCAGCAGTGTTTCTGAAGAGGATGTTAAGGTTTGGGTAGGTATATATAAGAGAAAGTGATTTTTCAAGTAACCTGGCCCCAAGCTGTTTAGGGTTTTATAAGTTAAAATCAACACTTTAAATTGGCCATGGAAATGACTAGGAGCCAGCGCAACTGATACAGCACTGATATAGTATGATTTAAAAGCCAAGTGCTTTTTAATAATCCTGTCACTCTATGTTGAATGAATTTTGCAATTTTTAAAGGCAACCCCATGTGCACTGCAGTGTAATAGTCTAAATAGGTTACCAAAGCACTAAATAGGTTACCAAATAGGTGGCCAAGCTAACTCCATCCAGGTGTAGTTGCAGCTGCTGTATTTGCCAAAGTTGATTAAAGGCACAGAGGGTGGTTGAGTCTCTCTAATGACAATATTTGATCCAAAATCATTCCCAAACTACAAACTTGATCCTTTAGGAGTACTACTACAAGCCTTTTCAAAACAGGTTGAATACTATTTACTTGGGTAAATATAAACCTCTGTCTTGTCTAGATTGAGTATCCATTTGTTCACCCTCATCTAGTTTATTACTATGCCCAATTCAGGACATCAAGAGTCTTGCCTGCATCTGAAGGCCAAGATAGAGCTGGGTTTCATCTGTATGCTGGGGACACCTCAACCCAACTCTCCAGATAATAGGTTGCATGTAGTTGTTGGGAGGAGAGCAATGACAAATCTTGATAAAATAGTTAAGAGCAGAGACACCACACTGACAACAAAGGTCCGCATAGTTAAAGCAATGGTATTCCCCGTAGTAACCTATGGCTGCGAGAGCAGCGGAGTAAATGGCATACCAGCAGAAGTCCTAACCTGTCCCAAGAACCCAACTCAAGGTAAAAAACACTTCAGAATTGCACCCAGCTTTTGCTAGCCCTTCCAACATGAACTGGAGCTGATCTTGCAACACTCCTATTCATGTCAATGATGCACATGGAGAAAATCTTTCTGGTAAATAATGTCTATGCCACAACACAGAACTGAATCAGAAGACACACATTCTAAGACAAGAGCTAGTATGTGACAATTGAAGAGTGATATAATATCAGTTATCACATTCTGTGCTGGAAGAGAATGCTGAAAATGCAGTCACTCTAGTCCTACAAATCACCCAAAGAGGATGTCACTCTATTTTATATATATTGTATTTATTTAAAACTTTTCTTGGCCACCTTTCAGGGCAGAAGCCCTCACTATCATAACATTTCTGTACCACCCCATAGCTGCAGGTCTCTGGGCAGTTTACATAAGATTAAAACAATTAAAAATGATATACAAAATCACAAGGTGGCTTACAATAATAAAATACATAAAAACAGTTAAAATATTGAAAGGAATAAAACATGATCACAATAAAATAGCAATTAAAACAATAAAACCAACAATAAAATCAGCAGGAACAATAATAGCAGCAATAACCATGGGAAGGCCACGGTAAAATAAAATGTTTTTAAGGCCTTCTTAAAAGCCTGCAAGGGTGGTGCATGGTGGACCTCCGAGGGGAGTTTGTTCCAAAGGTTTGGGGCCACTGCAGGGAAGGCCCTTTCTCATGTGGCCACCCACCTAATTGTTCTCACAGGTGGGCAAATAAGAAGGGCTTCTCTTTCTGATCTCAAAGTGTGGGCAGGCTGATATGGGTGAAGCGGTTCTTCAAATAACTAGGTCCCAAACCATTCAGAACTCTAAAGGTCAAAACCAGCACTTTGAATTGGGCTTTGAAACACACCGGTAATCCATTCAGCTATAGGACTCTAGTCCTATAAATCACCCCAAGCGGAGAACCCACAGAGCACAACCTATTTTGATGAAGATTTACTTAAAGCTTGTTCAATTCTAAAGTTTAAGCTCACAGTGTTCTTGTACTCTGAGGTTTGCATTACTTACAGACCACTTACTATCTAGCAGTCTGCCCTTGTGCCTCTTGAATTATTCTAGAAAATTGGGTAGCTTCTAGGAGCATGTGGTTGTAGTTGGTTTAACACCAGCCTACATAACAAAAGTTTTGAAAACTAGGACTGGCAGCTACCCTCAGGAGGGCACAAGCACAAGCCTGTTATGTGATGCTGAGTGAACAGGCTTGTAGCCCAACAGGGAAGAAATAATGAACACTCACCCCACAGATCTAGTACCATGCAGATGTGTTATAATCTATTTTGACGATTATGATATTTGTTCAGTGACTAGTAGTTATCATACAATAATTAGGAAAGAAAGCCAAAAAAAATTACACTCTGAAGTATAATGTATTTCAATATTCTATTTGGCAAGAAGAAAACCCCAAAAGCTAGCTTGAGTAAACCCAATTTTTAAAAAGAGCGAGATCTTGATACATACTTTTGGATAATCCAGTTCAAAGAATGTTTCTAAGTTGTTGATGAGGTTTGGATCAACACCCTTCAAGGGCTTAAGAAGTGAAACTCCTGGAAGCTTGCTATATGGCTGTTTGTCTGTTGCTTTCTTGTTGAGGTGTAGATGCCTGAAAAAGAAGAGTGCCATTTAGGAAATACATGGGAGAAATTTAAACATTCATATACAACTCTTCACTTTCTCAGAAGTGGGGCTACATTGCAGTTAAATTTCCTTCCTATGGATCTAGGAAAAGTTATGAAAATGCAGGAACAACTTTCAGCTTAGCTGAAAGCATATTTCATCACCCAGGGGTGGAGGCTATAATGGCAACACAGATGCTTTGCATCAGGAAGTTCCAAGGTTAAAGCGCCAACATTTTCAAGGACAGGAAAAGACCCCTGTTTGAGACCCCAAAGAGTCAGTGCCAGACAATGTAGATAAAACTGAGCTTGATGGTCCAACAGAGTTGTTGGGGCTGATAATTAACATGCTCCAAGCAGGCCCAGAGGGGGAATTTTAACACTTCCCTCCTCTGCTGTGATCCTGAGGAAAATCCCTCCTCTGAAGCTAATATTTGTAATAGGAGGAAATCACTCATTGGCACCAAAGGAAGTCCCCAAAAGCAAAATACCAGTTTCAGAAAAGGGATTTTCTTCAAGATTCAGCAGTACAGGGAAAAGGTTAAATTTCTCCACCATTCCTGTTCCGATCAGTAACCCCCTAAATGATGCTATTTGCGTTTTTAACCAATATCTATACGGTACATTATGCAAAAAGTAAATATGCTTACAATGTTAAAGTAAGTCAGTATGAAGGCATGGGTCAAAGTTGAAAGCACAGAGACCAATAAAGCTTCTACAACAAGCTGAACAACAGTTTGGATGCTGCCATGAAAAAAAGCTGCTGTACTTTCCATTTTATTGTAAAATAAATGTTAAAATTGTCCTTAAAATATGAAGAAGAATGTTATTCTGAGGAGGTTAGGTGGGACACACACAAGCAAACCTGCCAGCATAGGCAGTTCAAAGTGTTTTACAAGTATATTTCCCCATTTTAGACTCTTCTTCATTTACAGAGGTAAAAGTCTCTGTAAATGTTTCCAAAGATATTTCTCAGTTGCTTGTAAAAACTCATAGAAGACACACATAAATACATTAGTGTAATGTTCTTTGCTTTTTAGAACAGCTGAAGTAAGGATAGAACAGCATTTGAACTTGAAGTATGAATGTCATTTTTTCCAAGGGTCAAACGAAAACTAATTTTATGCCATATTTATTGGATTTGAGATTATGTACCTTTGTTCAACAGTTCTAAATGCAAAGTATTGATTTTTTAAAATTAGCACACTTGTAAATAAGTCCACAAAAGTTACTAGGCCACAAACATTTTTACAAGTCTGCTGTCATAACACAGTTCCATAATTCTTCCTTGCCTGGTCACCTGGAAGAAATTCTTATACACCATAAGCGGACAGGTTTCATAAGCAGACATCCTTTCATTTTAGCATAGCTTAATCTTTTATGTTGTTTGTCACCAAGGTAACTCAAACCAGAACTAGGTGGATTCCATACAGGTGTCTTCAAGCACTAGTAGTAATTGCTCTTCTGTTGTACAAGAAAAATTACAATAGACTTTCCAACACTAATTGATGCACTTTTTCGGTTTCTACATCCTGCTCTGTTTAATCCACACCAGTAAGCATGACATAAGTGCTACAGATATGAAAAGGGAAGGCCCAATTCAACATATTAAAAATCAATTACTTAAATTAAGAATTAAATGCTTTTGCCCATGTCCAAGTTATGCCCATGAAGTATAAAAAAAAGTTCTTAACATTTGCTTTAGATCAGAACTGTATATTGGAAGCATTAGAGAAAAACAGGTTGCTAAAATGCTGCTGACCAGAAAGTTGATTTTAGATCAATTTTAAAAATCTATAGAATTAGCACTCAGATATAAGTGCTAAATAATATAGTAATTAAAAAGACTGATTAAAAATAAATATGGTGATAAAATGGAGGCCATCACAAAATGTATAGTTAAGGTATGTTAAGCCACGGTAGGTTCACCTGCCCAATAAACCACACTACCAGGCGAGTCAGGAGGGTCGTACTAAGAATCATATACACTTCTGGAATTATTGCGCAATTCCTCCTCACCACCTCCAAATAACTCAGATTTTTTTGTGGTATGAGAAAAGACAGAAGCAGTTGAGGAAAAACACAAAAGGGTAGTAATTGGATATCATATGGAATGCCCCATAAAAAATGAGTTGAGACAAAGCAATCAATTCCACATCAACAACTAGTGTAGAACGATCCTTTAGTACTAAAGATTTCTTATTTGGACAAGATGCTCTTCTTTCCTGTCGAAATCCTACCTCTTTTCTCTAGTATTATATTTGGGTGTGAATAACCAAATAAATCTCACTGACAAGAAAAATAAACAAAGAGTCTTATAGCACTTGAAAGACTAACAAGTTTATTGTATTTATCAGATATATCACTGAGATGACATCTTCAAGATATTATACCACACCTACTATGGCATATTAAGTCCAGCTTAATTCACCAGCAAAGCAATTGGCATCATATTATGATAATCACAGTCCTCCTGGCCAAACTTAGGTGCAACTTTTGTAATGTTGTGAACCACCCAGAGAGCTTAGGCTACTGGGGAATAAACAAATGCAAAAAATACATGAATGAATGAATGAATGAATTGAATTGAATACGTAGTTTGTTCCTGCAAAGTTGATTTTCAATAATAAGCACCAGGAATTAGGGAGACAGCTGATTCCAAGCCTGTGAAGTGTATTTTTTAAAAACAAAAACAAAACTGCATCTTATCTACAGTTTTCCTTACTATACAGTCTGGTACACAGAGGCTTCAACTGGAAACTATCTACTCTAGAACAAGAGGGAATGGTGGGTTCATCTTCTCCCCAATGTATTCAGATACCAACTACAGCAGGATAAACAGATAAGCCACACAGCTATATAATTATGGTCAAAATATTTTTCCCACCAATGAAGACCTTAATGGTTGAAACACGTTTGGATTAACGTTAATATGTGTTAATATAGCCTATTGCATTACAATTGTATTAGAAAAAACCTACTGGTAAACCAGCATTGTCATTATGTGTATATGCAACATTTGAACTGACAGTCTCTTGGTTTTGTACAATTTTACATGTTGCATTATTATGAATTTATCCTGTTTGTGTGGTGGGAGATCAAGGGCTATTTGAAAAATAAGCTACTGTGCATAACTTATTAACCTATCATGGGTTATTGTGATGTCCCAACACAGCCTATGCTTGATAGGTAGAAAGTATGTAGTCACACCTGAGGTAAGATCAAATGAGTTCATTATTTACACATAAGAATGTCCTTTAACTTAATATATCTAATAGAGGCAGTGATTTTAAAGTTTAACTGTAGGGCTAACATGCTTATATCCAGATTATTTAATATCATCTTAGACATTATTTAAGACAAATTTAGGATTTACAATATTTTTAAAAAATAAATAAAAATTATTTAAATTGGCCAAAGGTAGAGAATGAAGATGTGGGACTCGTTCACATCTACTTTGCTTCCACTTTTACAAAAGGAAGTGAGAATTAGATTTTAAACAACAGAACTTAAAATGGTAAGAAAGTTTACACATAAGAAAAATCTTGATTCATTTCAGTTGGACCCACTAGTGCATTGTATCTGAGACCTCAATGGGTCCAGGGATAAAAAAAAGAAGAAGAAAAATGGAAGAGGTTACAGATGAACTAATTTTATTTTAATACTTTGGAAGCTAATGGGGGAAAACTAACTTCTAAGCACTTGAATGAAAATGAAGCAAATACTAACTGTCAACATGATTTTATTAAGTACAAGATACGATAGACTAACCCAGTGTCCTCCTTTGGAAAAAAAATTGTTACAAGAGCACCTCAGTTAACCTAGTTGCACATGACATTCTCATAAGAAAGCTGGAGAAATGTAGACTGGAAGCAACTACTGTTAAACAGTCCTATAATATAACTGACTAAAAACTATGTGAAGAGGGCAGCAGTAAATGTAAAACAGAACAGATTAGACAGAGGAATCCAGAATGCTATTCAACCCAGTTTATGTGATCAAAACAGGCCACTATGGCTTATTTAAGACACAGTGGGCTATGGCATGTGCTAGATGGGATCTGAGCATTTAACATCTGGCCATGGCTTGTCATGTCATGTAATCCCGGGTGGCAAGACTTGTGCAAAGGTTAAACAACCCGTGTATACCCCATGGTCTGTTGCTGGGTTATATGAGAGGTACTTAACCTTGCACAGCCCCCTTTGACCAGGTTCTCATGACATCACAAGTCACAGCTAGGCATTAAATATTCAAAATAGTTGCCCACACACACTTATTTAAGCTACAGTGAGCTGATGGATGGTGCAGACCAACCTAGTATCATTCCCAGTGAGGTGATGAAGGAATGTACACTTGCCAGGGAATACTTCATTAGAGGAATTAAAAAATAAGATTGAAAAAGTAAAAATAAAGCAAAGTATTATATATCTTTTTAAAAACTACCCCTGAAGACATTAGCAGGCAACAGAATAAATTTATACCAAAACAAAGTGTTACATCAAAACATATAAACATTGGATGCAAAGGACCAAACCACAAAGATGTGTGAGATGCAAGATCTAATTTCTTGCCTTTAAAAGCTACACACACAAAAATTTTACAATATAGAGAGTCTGAATTTTACTAGAGGCATAGGGTGTTTAGTCCTTTTCCATATTGAAATAATCACCAAATCTGCTATTAACCTTACAGCAGAAAAGTAAAAGTCACTTGAAAGGGCTAAATACACTATCTCCACCAAACCATAGCTCCAATCAAAATGGGAGTCCCCCCACCCACCCCGGTTGCCTTAAAATTGAAAGAAGATATACATTGAATGATCCAATCCATTATACGCCTTTGGGCCCAGAGCACTGTGTAAACAGGAGGTGCCAAAACTCAAGCCTGCCTGGAAACTACGTTGACTTTAACACAGAAATCCTGTCCACTAATTCTAGGGCATATGGGGAAACCTACCTATGATAAACTGTGATGAGGAGAAAGATATTGCATATGCTCACAGACATTCTATGAAGTTTTACACAAGCTCCAAGACTAAACTTCATTGTGAATTCTGCCTGAATATTGAGGGACCAGGGATGGCAAAGAAGATAGACTAGGCAGCAAAATTGTCAGGACTGATAAAGGGAGCAATGCTATGCATGTATGCTGGTTGGGAATGCTGGCAATTGTAGGAACTTTTTCTGTCTAAACATGCATAGGATTACACCTTGAAGGATCTTAGTAGAAGGCTATCTGAAGTGAATAATGGAATGCTGTGTGTGACATCAGAGGCCAACAACTTATGTTCTGTAGTACAAAAAAGAAACACTGCTGCAATCCTGAAAATAATCAGAGTACAATTGGTCACCCAGCCCCAGATTCCAATACACAAACACTATCGCTCTTGTGTTAACTCTTTAAACACACAGAGGGAATTACAGTCTAACCCCTTCTTAGACGGTAATGGAAACTGTATAATAGTACATAAAAAAGATGCTGGCTCTTATGCCATGAAGACACAGGGAGACAGGAAGGAGGGGTAATACAATTAGTACATAACATTGCTATGGCGAATTTCCCCACCTGAAGCAGCTTAGAAATACACCCACCTGCTAAACCTCCTTTTTTTTAATCCCCCCCCACTACCTGAGAGTCATTGTCCCTCCTCTCCCTGACACACCCCAGGGCCAAATTACATGCAACTTTTGTTATGCTGCAAACCGCCTACGCTCTATTGCAGAGTATAGAAAATGAATGAATGAGTGAATGAATATGTATTTTGTTCTTGCAAAGTTGATTTTCATTAATAAGTAACAGAAATTAGGGAAAGGGCTGATTTCAATTTGGACAACGGGGGTGGGTGGGTGAAGAGTAAATAATCCCCTTACCCATGTTCCCTCATGCCATGATCCTGATCTGGTTTGGGCCATGACACATTAACTATTTATTAAAGAAAAAGAAAAACTACAAGGACAAACTATGTGTCAAACATCAGTTCTGGTTTGGTCCATAATCTCTCTTCAAGGCTAGGCAGAAATCAACAGATTTTGGACAGTTGAGAAAAGAAAATCTGGGGTTTATCAAGGAGAGAACATAGCATTTAAAGACTTGAGTAAATAAGCAAACTTCCTTTGTGGCTATTACAAGATTCATTAGGAAGCAGGGGGGAAAGGGCAAATGTCTGCAGAAAATAACTTTATTTTTTATCATAACTTTTCAAAAACAGAACTGGGTAGCATAGTGGCTAAGACAGCCTTCCACAACCTAGTGCTCTCCACATGTTTCCCATCAGCTCTAGGCAAACATGGCTAATGGAGTTCAAAACATCTGGAGGGTACCATGTTAGTGAAGTTTGGCTGACCTCTGAATCAGAAAGCTGCCATGTCAAATGTCACCTTTGCAGTAGCCTTAGAGAAACTACTTTCTCATCCTCAGTCCCCACATCTGCAACACTGGGAATAATAACACTTACCCTACAAGATTGTAGAAAGGATTACAAATAGATAGTGCAGGGGTCCCCAACCTTTTTGGGCCAGTGAGCACATCTGACATTTTGAGAGTGTCATTGGTTCTCTCACAAAATGCCTGCCAAGTTGGGCATGGCCAATTGCAAAGCAAATTTTTCTCTGAAGGCAAACTCATGAGACTAAAAGAAAATTAATTAGTCCTTAAACCTGAATACAAGGTAGAGGTGGCATCTGAGCTCCATAATGCAGAACCACTCCTTTGAACTTATTTGTATGCTTCAACACCCATTTCAGAGAAGGCAAGCTGATGAGATTCAGAGTTGAGTAACTTGGCCAAGAAAATGAACACAAGATAGAGGTGGGGTCTGAGCCCCAAATGCTAAGTTGTATATCAAACACCACAAAGCACAACAAATACCCATTTCACGGAAGGCAAACTAATGATGCTCAGAGAAAACACACACAGACAAGATACCCACCCACTTCAAACACAATAAAAACCTTAGACAAAACACACACAAATCAACACCACACCAAAGGAAAACAAACATGCATGCGTGCGTGTGCACACGCACACACACAGCAGGCAAAATACACACCTTACCAAAATGCCAGCTAACATATACTGCCATCAATCAAGAAGGAAAAAAGGACAGGTGACCCACAGGACACCCACTCACTCCCCCACCACCTCTAGCCTCTCAGGATGCTACCCCCAAGACACATATGCCTTAGCCCTCCAAGACACCCCCACATTCCTGGCTTATCTTTGTCTTTTATCTAGGCAGCTAGGCACACCTCAAAACAAAGTGCTGACCTGTGCCACCCATCATTTCTATGCCCTGGAGAAGATGCTGATGCTAGGGAAAGTGGAAGGCAAAAGGAAGAGGGGCTGACCAAGGGCAAGATGGATGGATGATATTCTGGAGGTGACGGACTCGACCTTGGGGGAGCTAGGGGTGGTGACAGCCGACAGAAAGCTCTGGTGTGGGCTAGTCCATGAAGTCATGAAGAGTCGGAAGCGACTGAATGAATAAACAACAAGGCATTCTTGGAAATTAAGATTGTGCTAGAGGCCAACACATTGCTTGCAGCATGCCAGCCTTCCAATTTCTTTGTTTTAAATTAAGACATGAGGGGGGCAGGGAATCTGGAAGTTGGTCCCCTAGACCACCTAGATATTTGGTTCCCTGGAAAAAGTTCTTACTAAGTCCAGATGGCCAGGCTGTTGGTAATTTGCAACAAAGGCATACAATTGTGTCTGGAGTACTGAATTCAGGTTGAGGAACCACATTCAAGACCCACAATGATGACAACAACATATAAAGAGTTAAGCACTGAAGGCTAGAATGTTTAAGCTGATGGTCTCCTTCAGCCCTTAGGATGCTATACTAGAGGCTCTGGGAGACCCTGCTCCCTTTCCACCTCCTCTGCTCTGAAATAAAACTTCAAACTACTTCTGCATTTATGGTAGCTTCTTTTTGGTATTAGCAAAACCACTATTGCTTCAGTCCAGCTCCAAAGATTTGAATAAGGGATCCCCTGCAGTGCAGAGTATAAAGTCCATCACACCTACTACTTTAATCCAGTTTTCATCCGTGGTTTCCCCCTCAATTTCTTTAGCGAGTCCAGCGCTGGGTTGCCAAGGGCAAAGAAAAAAATGCTGATTTCAGTATGTAACAGATGTCTTACTAGAAGCTATCAATTTACTCAGCGGGCCTGTTCTGACAACAAGCTAAGCCATGGTTAGGCCACTAACCTTTCTGCAACAAATAGTTTGTATATAAACTATGGTTATATAGCCACCATGATTTCGCACAACACACTAAGCCATAATGTTTGGCTCAAAATGCTTAACCACCATGGCTTTACATGTCATCTGAACAAGGTCTGTATTTTACACACTTCCTCTGCTTTAGGGACAAACTATCAGCAGTCCTGAGTCCCAAAAAATTGGTATAACCAGAATGTCATTCGGTCTTTTTGTTCCATTTCTTCTTAAAAGACTTTTCCCCAAAAATATTTTAAATTGTGAAAGTGACCACTTTTGTTTACATTTCTTTATAGATGTATACAGATACCCACTCTTTTGTCATTAGTAATTATTACCTTATAGCTATAAAATCAAATTACATATAAAGAGATAGCCTTATGACCAAGCTATACACTATCAAGCATAAATTCATATACATACATACTTTTCTTAAATGAAAAATTACTACATGTGAGTGCAATCTTGAACAGAGCACCATTAAAGAAGGGGCTCTTTTCCCTCAGGCTAGACTTGACTTGTATTCAAAATCACACCCCTGCCAAGCTGCTTTCCTCTCTGGGAGAAGGGGAGGTTCCAAGATCTGTATCCTATCCCTACTAGGGAGTAGAGTTTGGGGCAATGTTGAGCAGCTAGCTATACAATTTGAAGGGAAAGGGTTAACCAAACCTCTTTTACCAAACAATATTCTGCTGCAGCTTGTAGCTCTGACAGCTGCTTTTCATTTTAAAAGAAGTTGGGGTGTGTTCAAGGTGAACCTTACTGGATCAGATCCACACATATACTAACAAATGATCAATGAATCAGCTCTAGTATCACTGATCATCTGTCTGGAGAAGTGGACAGAAGTGGAATCTGCCCCTGCTCCCTCACATCCAAAACAGATAAACACTGCAGTTTCTACTAGTCAGCATGGATACATAGATGCACTTCAAAGAAATGTATCAACTCCTACTAAGGATATTTGGATAAATGCTCTAGTATTTAGCTTCCTTTTTCATTTCCCTACCACAATTTTTTTTTATTCACACATTGTCTCACATCTTTATTAGTAAATGAATTTATCATTCAATGTGTGGTTTTTATTACTTCTCAGTTCAGAAGAATTTCTGTATCAGGACAAGCCAATCTCACCTTGGAGCTTTAAAAAAAAGTATGATGGTGATGATTTTTTTAATTGGTTTCATAGGTTATGTTACATGCAAGTACAGCAAACATTAGGTGGTTTAAAGAAAACACAATCTATGTTACTGTTTCTGCCAGATTAAAGGGTGCATATTTATTTATTTATTACATTTTTATACCGCCCAATAGCCGAAGCTCTAGAACAGTTATAAAATGCAAAATGCATCATCAGAACCAAAGATAATATAATTGTAAAAATGTGTTTAGGAACAGAATAATTATTTCTAATAGACTTATTGGATAAAGAAATGTGCAAAAGTATTCAATTCCAAGTATAAGAAGCCAACTTTTTCATTCTTTATGCACCAAATACCCATTTTACTCAGTTTGTCCTCATATGGACTACCATATTAACAATTTTATACTACAGAACCTTTAATATATTAAGGGAGAAACCTGCTTTCTAATTCCAGGATGCCATGCTACAAATTATCCTAAAGCATTTTAAGTTACATATTGGATACAGTTTTTGCTGTATAGGGCCTGGCAATAAGTATTATTGCAACAAGGATTGTTTCCTGAAACATTGTACATTCTTCCTAGTGGACTTAGAACAGCAGCAGCAATAGGAGCAGTTGTATAACTTTAAGCCACATAATAAATTCCACAATGAAGTCACAAATAGGTCCTAACACTAACATATATTGAAAGCAAATAATTTAGAGGCAGGGTTGAACCTCAAGTTTATAACAGCAAATGCATTCCTATTCATATGCTTATTTTTCTGCATTGCACAAACAGCTCCATTTACCATGCCAGCAGCTACCTGCCCTCATATAACATTTAAGTGTTAAGTTGATGTAAGCACAGGGCTCAATGAATTTACCTATCTAAAATTATTTCTAGGCTACCTTTATTTATTTATTGCATTTATATCCCGCCTTTTTTCCTCCAAGGAACCCAAGGCGGAGTACATAATCCTCCTCCTCTCCATTTTTATCCTCACAACAACAACCCTGTGAGGTAAGTTGGGCTGAGAGTCTGTGACTGGCCCAAAGTCACCCACTGAGCTTCCATGGCTGAATGGGGACTAGAACTCGGATCTCCCAAGTCCCAGTCCAACACTCTAGCCACTAAACCACACTGGCTCTCACCTTTAATGGTTGAGCCCTTTCAAAGGGCAAAACTTCAAGCATGCAGCTGTATTTATTTATTGCATTTCTCTTCTGCCCAATAGCCAAAGCTCTCTGGGTGATTCAAAACAATAAGTATTACTAGAGGAACAAGTAGCCCACCCATCACCATGGTGGATGGAATTACAAATTTACTCTACAATCATCACAGAGGAGCATGATATAGCACTCTTATGTCTGGAGGGTCTATGGGTATCTTAAGAGGGTTAAATGTCACAGTCAAGTTATTAAAGCTGATATATTGCCTTATAAGAGCCTAGCATTCTTTTTTTAAAAAAAAATCCAATTCCAAATTCATTACTGATTTTAGAAGTTAAGAAACTATTACCTTAGCCTTGTAAATGCTTACATGCATACAATCATAAAAGTTAAAAAAAATCAGTGCAGAGCCCCCAAAATCACACACACAGACACAAAAAGTATTGCATTAGTTTCCAAACATTTTGTAGAACCCAAGAAGCTATCTGTAGTAATCAGTAACAGGCATAAAAAAATCAGGACTTTCATTCAAGAAAGAGGATCAACACTGTAACAAGGAGTGATCCCTCTCTCAGACTCTTCCCCTATATATTTCCTTCTTTCCCAAACATTGCACAAACCATTCTGCAAACATACAATAACTCACCAGTCATCTATTACCAGAAAAGAACTGAAAACCTTACCAAGAAAACTTTTTTCTAGCAACTTTTTCTTTCCCTAAGAGATTTCATGTTTAGAAATATTTCAAGAAGTATTTTTACACCCTTCCTTTATAATAAAGCTATATGTGGAAATCTGTCACTGTCAAGCCAAGAAGATAAGGCTATGCAATATTATTATATCCTACTTTATATCATGTGTCTCATGCCACCCTTGGCTTGCACATGCTAAAGCAGGCACAGCGGGATAATGTATGCCCATCTCTCCAGAAGATCCTTAAAAACATCCATAATGAATCCATTCAAGGTTATAGCACACATAAAAATATTGTAGCTACATTATAATTAGAAGTGTTTTAAGAGTTATAATTAATGATAACATGTGTTGCTGCAATATTAACACTAAATTGAGAAGATAGAGAAAACTTGAACAAGTTGCCAACTAGTGTTTACTGCTAAGGTATGGTGGGGGTGGGGGATAGACAACTATGTGCACTACCCCAAGTTTCTTAGAGGAAAGATTTAAAAAGTAAGAATAAAATAAACAAACACTTAAAGTGTACTTGTAGCTGAGTACTGATGGTGTAGATCCAGGGCCCCTATATATCCATTGACTCAAAGCAGATGCATTTGAATGCAATTTTGTGACAAAATGGGATTCACATATAAATCATTCACAAGGAAATGTATGTTCAATTTATGATCTAAATACATTTATTTATTTTTATTTAAAACATTTCTTAGCCACCTTTCTGGGCAAAAAGACCTGAATGTACACATCACAACTCTGGGGTGGGGTGGGGGATGCACTGTACTGGGAGACAAGAGTATCCACAGACATCTTGATGTCATAAAAAATAGATTCAAGAACCTATATACATTACAATATAGGAACAAGCTGAGAAATACACATTAGAGGGGAAGAGGAGTATTAGTATCATCATCATTTCTATAGGCCATGTCAGTAAAACAAGTGCTTGTTTCTTCTTGCTCTTGTAGCAGAGGTTGTTAATCACACAGGACCGAAAGCCCATAAACCAAGAGACCAGTTTCATCTGTGCATGTACAGTGTGTGCAGAGGGGCGGGATGGAGGAAGGTGTATGCATGCCTTGGAGAAACAGCAGTTCTCTCGGGAGCCTGAAACAAAATGTGTGTGGGAAGGGTGGAGGTTGGCAATAAAGAAGAAAATATACAGGGCAACAGAGGCAAAGGGGCATGCCTACGTCAGTGTTATGGGCGAGCATTCGTGCTTTATCAATGTTATGGACTGGGCAAGGCAAGGTAGGGCAGGTGCCTCACCTATGCAAGCCAGATAACGCTCTCACAGAGGGAAGGGGGTTGGGAGGAAAGGTAGGGAGGCTTCAGAAAAGGGAAACGCGGAGGGGGGAGTACAATGTGGAGGAGGAGGAGGAGGAGGAGGAGGAGGAGGAGGACCACCCTCCTTTCCCACCTTTCTGCGGGTGTGTATGGAAACTTGGGGGTGGGGGGACAGAGAGAGAGAGAGAGAGAAGACAGCACGGAGGCCTCACTTACGTGTAGATGATAGACATGAAGTGCATGAGCCACAGCACCACGAAAAGAGTAAGTCCGAAGACGGCGAGTCCCTCCAGGGCCAGATCCAGCACCGCCATCCCCACAGGGAAGGGAGGGGCGTAGTGGGCGCAGGGGCGACTGAGGAGGGGGGTTGTCTTCACACGAGCAGAAGCGGCGGCGGCTGTACGGAATACAACAGCGAGGCCCCTCCCACTCGCCGGCTGCCCTCACGTAGCCCCCTCAGATGAGCAGACGACGGCCGCCTTCTTTCTTTCTTTCTCTCTCTCTCTCTCACTCCTTCTCCTCCTGCTCTTCTCCTGCTGCTGCAGCTGCTGCTTTCTCGCCGGCCAGGCCGCTCCCCTTTACTCCCCTCACAGCAGCGACTCCCCCCTCCTCCCTTCGACGCACTCGTTCAAGCTCTGCCGTCGCCTTCCCTGCTGGAGGAGGAGGATGCGCTGCTGCTGCTGCTGCTGCTGCTGCTGCTGGCTCGCGCGCCCCACTCCTCCGCTGACTGCCGAGCCAAACGGACTTGCCTCGCGCTGACACCCCCATCAGGCCCCTCCCCGTGGCTGTCACCCACCGGAGCCCCGCCCCGCTCGCCCCTCTCTTTCGCTTCAGCGCTGACGTCAACATCCTCCTCTGGGAAGCCCCGCCCCCGCCCCCGCGTGCCGACTGTACATGATACTTGAGGGAAGGGGCGGCTGTGGTAGAGGGCAGAGAGCGGGTATGAGTCACGATGGCGAGCGGAAAGGCAGGCAGCAGGAAGGGGCGATGATGTAATTCGCTATCAGGAGAGCCGGGAGGGAGGTGACGCTGGGGGGCGTCCGTCCCCTCACGGGAGGGAGCAGACCTCCCCCTCCCCCTCCCCTCACACCCGCTCTCGCCTTACAGGGCAGAGAGGCAGCGGGTGGCAATAAAGGAAGCAGGGCGCGTGCAGGCGTCCACATGGAGCTTTTTTCCACCTCTCAGCATCCGTTTTCCACACAGCAACTACCCTGATTCAAAACAATAAAATAGCAAAGCCAAAAAAAAAACACCTCACAACCTTGGGGGTCGTTGTAAGTGAAACCCCTCAGCTTCGTAAAACCTTCACACAAGCCCCACATCTCTGGGGTAGCCATGAACAAGGACAAACAACTGCCACAGTTCCAGAACAAAAACAAAGCCACAAATTCACAGGGCTAGACATTAAAGCGGAAACCTCACATGGCCAAAGATCTTTAAAAATAATTACAGAAACCCTATAGTTATGTTAGCTATACATGAGTTGAGTTCTCTTGTAATGGAAACCTTTCCATTGAAGACCTCTTCAAAAGAAAAGAGAAACGTGTATTATTTGTTCTGACAACATTCATACTGCTACTACACACAGGTACTCTTAAACTTAGTGATGAATGTGGATGAAATGTTTTTATGGAACTCCATAATGTTATCTGTCCCTACAATCCTACTACCCACTTTCAGCACTCCTCAAGGGGTTGTGGAGAAAAGGGAACGTATTTACATATGTGGTGGGATTGTATACATGTGCAAAAGTTATGGAAGATGGTGTTTTATGAGATTGAACAGATTGTGGGATTTAAAGTAGAAGTTACACCAAGGATTGCATTACTCTCACTGCATGATGATCCTAAATGTAATAAAGAAATGAAAGAATTGATAACGAACCTACTGACAGCTGCGAGGTTGATAGTAACTAGGAATTGGAAAATTACAGGAGATTATTGTATTGAAGAATGGTATAAAGAAGTGTGGGACATTGCTATAAACGATAAATTGACATGTAATATAAAAATGCAAAGAGGCATAGTAAAAACGAATGATTTTGAGAGTATATGGAAAAAGTTCCTGGAGTTTGTATTTTCTAAAGGAAGGGGGGTTCCACCAACAGATGAAACTATGAGTTTTTGGAAACAAGAATGAGATCCCGAGGTGGGGGGAGCACTGTTATGTTTATTATATTATGTTTAATAGGTTAATATTGAATATATGATAGTAAGGTATGATAATATCTTGTATTAAGTGATTTTGATTTGTGTTTGTTGTTTTAATAATAAAAAAAATATTCAAAAAAAAAAAGAAAAAAAAAAGCACTCCTCAAGACACATTTTTTATCCTTCATCCAAGGATGTGGCAAACTGGATAGATTTGTACATAAACCTGGGATGGTAAGAATGGAGCAGATTGTAAACATACTTGGTAGATAAATGTGAATATAGTGTGCTTCTGGAATATACGTGGAAACTCCCATCTAGATACCTTTTGATATATTATTGAGGAAAGGATGTTTATGATATGTAGAGAAAAGAAGACTGTAAGACTGTAACTAATATGTTATTTGTCTACACATATTGCCAGACAATGGCAGTCACAAATTGATGTATTACAAACAAATGTGGGATGATTTAGAATTTGGTAGGAATCCTCTATAATATTGGAAGCCACTTACTAGGTTTGGGAATCATACTAATCCTTATGAAAATGTCAGGCTGAGACAGGAGCTTTTCAAAGTGGTATACCAACACAACTCCCCCTCCCTCTCTGCAATCTCTTTTCTATTTTCTTTTTGTATAAGTACAGTTTATACAATCTTTTCTCTTTGCTTGATAGACATTATTCTTGATGGAAAATCAGATGACGCTATTGGCCTTATGTTTCCTCTTGTGTTATTTTTAGATATGATATGTGTTAAGTATAATATCTACAATACTTACATATATAATTTTCCAATAAAATATATTTAAAAAGTTGGGACATAAACCTATTCACACTGGTGCAACACAGCTTTTCAATTATTTGTTCTCACACCACAAACAACAAACTAATACAACATAAGCCATTTATGTAAATACTGAACATGTGCGAAGAAGCAAAAGTAGGGGGAAAGGGAACAGGGAGTAATCAGCATCCTCCTATCCAGCTTCATAGGCCAGTTTCCTTTCACTTGAACTGGCATGATACTGAGTATAGAAACCATAGGTGTTAAGTAGCCAATCCACAGCTCCAAAGAACACCACTCTTGCATCCTGGCAAGTTAGAGGATAATCCCCTGCACAGAACAAGGTCACAGCTGACCAGTTGCCAATCAGTGGGCTTTCATCAGTAAAATGTATTGCTTGGTGATGGGCATTTAGACCTTGGCTAAAAAAACTTTGTAATGCAAGTTCTGAATCAGGATATGTGTCCCTCTTTCAGGAAGACAACTACATTAGTCAGTGGTCTAAAGCTATCAGAGATAAACTACAGATGTCGGGTTTCTCTGATAGCTTTCTTTCCACCCAAGATATTTCTCAGTAAAAACTATCCTTGCACTCCAGGTCAAAGACACTGATATTCAATATTCCTTATCTGCTGCCCCTACTACCTGCTCCCTAATTTACTCAGGTTTGGCATCTGATATAAACAATTGTGTGAAATACCTTGAAAATTGACTATTCCTAAATATCGGATAATTTTTTATTCTGCAGTATTGGATGGTCGCTTCTAGGAAATTCCTTATACAGATCATCTATACCTGTATGGAGATGAAATGGTAGAGTCTCTATGTCATATACTTCCTTCTTGTAACTTTTATAGAGATGAGCGATCATCTCTATAAAATGCTTTGAGACCATATAATAAAGGTACTATGCTACTATTATTTTGAATTATACCTTTGAGAAGACAACCCCTTACTCAAAATTTGCCATCTAAACCTAGATCCATAAATTCTTCTAGACATCTGTATTTTTTGTGTGTGTACTTTATACAATTTTTTTTGCTCAATAATAAGTACACTTTTGACCTGGAATAATACAGTTTGATGTCTCTCCATTTTTCATGTAATCCTTTTCATCTCTGGTGATGAGTTATAATTCAGTATTTTTTTCTTTGGATATTATCCAAACTGGTTTGTCAATTAAATTTTGTTAACAATTATCTAAAGTTCATAGTTAACACAATTTGTATCTTTCCTATTGGTACCAGTTATCTTATTATTTATTTAATTCTCTGAATGCCTAATTACTTTCTATGTAACATAATTGCCTGAGGCTTGCAGCTTCAAGACAAGTCAACTTTTGCTTTTTGGGGTGGGGTGGGGAAATAGTTACTGTCTTCAGTTATCATTTTGAGTACATTGGGGACTGTGCCTCCACCTTTTGTGGCAGATCCATAACAGTACAATTTATTAATCAAAACAAAATCAATTACAGACTTCTATTACAGAATTAATTGATCACCCAACAGAACTCATCAAATTAATCAGCAGTTTTCCAAAGTAAAGACATTAATCAGTTCAAACTTTCTTGGATCAAAAGGGAAAAAAATGAGTTTAACACACAATGTAGATGCCATTTTTTTAAAAAAAAAATTAAACACTTGTTAGTTAGGGAACTCAGTGGTTTCAAACAGGTAGTTTTTCCACAATAAAGCATTTGTCAAAAACTTGCTTCCCGAAACAAGGGGGGAGGGCAGAAAAGCCTCATCCAATAATTGCCAGCGCCTTCCGGAAAATGTTGAGTTAGTAGTGAAAAACTAAATGCTCTTGCACCGTAGTCGCTAAGAAAAAACTATTTACAAGAGAATATAATTTTTTTTTAATAGATAAAGAGAGAAAAAGGACGAAAAAGAAGAAAGCTGAAGAAAAGGTATGCTAGAAAGTATTTTTAACAGATTTAAACAGAGAAAACGCTAGAGGTTAGGTTTTTCGGTCTAGGCACAATGGCGGACGACGAAGAACTGAGGTAAGGGCGGGAACCCCATGGACATGCGCGGTAGCGTGGGGGAGGGGTTCCCGCCAAAAACGTTCCACTCAGCTATAGAAGGTTCCGGTCTGGTCTCTGCGCAGGCGCAAAGCCCATATGTGTGATGCATAGAGACCACGAAGAAGAACCACAGGAAGCTCCCTTGTACGTAAATCTCTCCAATATGAAACTCTAACCACTTCTCTGAGTTCTCATTCTTCTTTGTGTCTGCTTCCTGCTTTCAGGACAGTTTGGTTGAGCTCAGTAAACCACTGGGATCTGTGTTTCAATGAAGGGGCGGGGATAAGTAGCACATTGCCTCCGCCTACTCTTTGCTTGTGTCCCTTGCTATATGATACCCCTTTCCCAAGCTCCAGCACCACTTGCTTGCTTCTCATCTCTACTCTGAGGTCTGGTGAAGCAAGCCAACAGCAATCCTTAGGGACTTGAGTCATGACAATCAGGGGTGTGTGTGTGTGTTGGGGGGAATGAGCAACACCACCTATCATCCATCTTATTCAGGGGTGTAAAACCTCAGGTCCAGGAGCCAAATCCAGCCCTCAGGGGCCCAAACTGCCCTTTGGGTCTTCACCATATGATCAACCCTCTTTCCCCCAACCACTGCTCATGGGGTGGGTTTCCCAGCTTTTGAGTAGTTTTTTCTCCTTTTTAAAAGGTTGAAATGCCTCTATTAAAATTGGTTACTGTATTCAAGCTACAATATGCTGGTATTCTTTGTATCTTTGGTCCACCACTTTGCCTCCAGCCTTGCCCCCTTTGCCATCAGGCATGCCCAGCACTGGAATGTGGCCCCTCAAGAGATTCTCAGAAACAGAATTTGGCCTTCAGGTTGAAATGAGGATCCCAACCTCGGATTTTAACAAACAGTCTGGGCAGACTGCAGCACCAAAATAACCACTCTCCTTTCCCCTGATACCATTGTGCCTTATAAACCATGCAATGGTGGCATGGAAACTCAATGGCTAGATTTCCAAGAGCTCTGCTCTGCCACAGTGCAGAGAATCAGACACCGAGGCTCTTTTACACAATAAGAGTCATGTACTGTCAGTGAACCAAGTAGATGTAGTGTAGAGAATAGAGTTGGGAACACTACATAGCATAGGAAGGAAAAAGACATAAACATTTGTCATCAGAGCAGTTTAATGGGAAATTGGGGCCGGTGGCATGTGATAGCTTTCCCAGGATTTCTCTTTCCATTGCTCATATACAAATCCCCAGCAGTTTACTGAAATCAAAGAAGTTTAGAGAATAGGTTTGGAATGTTGCAAGAGCAGTTTCAGAAAAAGAAACTTCATCAGAAAGATAAGGAAGAGATGCATGCAGGAAGAGGTCAAAGATGCATGATTAATGGGGACTGAAAGCTCCATCACACCAGTGTTATAGTCTGTTGTAACGGTGAATTGCATGCAAAGGACTCAGGTGATGCCGACCATATCCTGCTGTGATTGCGGTCTCTTAGTGATGTATTTTTTAATGATGTACTTGTTTTAAACATTTGTATTAGTTGTATGTATTTTATGGTGTTTTAATTTGTGTTGTACCCTGCCTCAATCAGAGGGAGAGGCAGGTAACAAATAAATTATTATTATTATTATTATTATTATTATTATTATTATTATTATTATTATTATGGCATGCAGAAAGTCTGGTTCTTCCAGTAATGCGAAACCACTCCGCTCAAACTTCAATGTGTATTTTCATCCATTGTTTTCAACCCGATATTCTGTGGGTGTTGCCACGACACAGGCTCTGAACACCAGGCTTGGCCGCGGCTACTCCCTGCTCAAGCCAAGCACCACCGCTTGATACGCCTGAGGCAAGGGATAAAAACCACCTTCCTCCAAACTATGTGGAGAAAGGGGTTAAATGGAGAAGGATTTCAATAATAAAATAATGTGCTGTGAATTATATGTGCTGAGGTGAATTATTGTCAGAGTGGGTGCTAAATGTATAAACTTCAGATGATAAATGCCAAACAGACACGTGGGATTTTTGTGGTAGTTAAAAACAAAATAATTAAAATTTATTTTAAAAAGTTCACAAGCTTTGTTTCAAAATAAAACATTTAAAAACCTTTTTGAAACCTTTCATCCAATCCTTTCACCCATTCACATACATGCTTTCATTTCTCTCACATAATCACTCTTGAGCTTTCTTTATTATCAGTATTATTTAATATACGTTAACTATGTGCACACCACAATCCAAAGACACCACTACTCTGAACCTCAAATTCTCCAGACCCAAGTACTCTAAACCCCAAGAGCTAACACACAGAGCCCTAAGAGTACCCAAAAGTCTCTCTCAATCCCCTCAGTCATTCCCTTATATATCACTCCTCCCCCTCCCCAAACATTCTAACTCCACCCACTCAGGCCAACATTCTAAAAACCACAGACTTACAAACGCCAGACATACATTTGGGAACTGACTTGTGGGGTGTAACGCCACAGGTGTGTTTTCAAGGGGCAGTATTGATGACAAAAGTGTGTTCAAGGGGCAGTATTGATGACAAAGGAGAGGGGTGTGCCTTTTCTCCAGCTGGTGTTTTTAAATTTCAATTCAAATCCTTTCCTCCTGCTGCTTCCTGGCTGCTGGGTTGAATGAAAGAATGGTCTATTGTACTTTTGATCCTCCACCTTTGCTTCATGACTTGCTTTGGGGGAGGGGAAGCAAGAGGGGGATGCATTGATAACATCATGGGGGGGGCTGCATAGCTTCTTTCCCTTCCCCCTCTTGATTGGAAGTGCATAATGAAGGGAACACAATGCAACCTCCAGTGGCAGGTGATAGGAGTTTTAGTTGATTAATCAATTAATCTATGGAACCGCCCAGAGAGCTCCGGCTATTGGGCGGTATAGAAATGTAATAAATAAATAAATAAATAAATAAATAAATAAATAAATTTATGTGTGGGTTATAAGCAGTCCCTATGGAGCAAGAAGAGGTCCCATTGTACTCTATGTTCTTACTCCTGACTAGGCATTTTCACCTTAAAAGAAATGTGGAAAATGCACCCTTCTTGCCAGCAGCACTATCATTTTTAAAGATAAAGATATCAAAATTTGAACAGTGATAGATCTTAAGGAGGGCTTCCAGCATGCCCAATTTGAATCTGATTGGATCATTCCTTAATTTTAAGGGATTTTTAAATGGAAATTAAACAAATGCTTACATCTGCGTAAGTTTTAAAGATAAAGAGATCAAATTGGCACAGTGATAGATCTTAAGGAGAACTTTCAGCATACCAAATTTGAATCAGATTGGGTCATCCCTTGATTTTTAAAATTTCCTCCCTCAAACCCTTTGGAGATTTTAGTCCACCAATGCGAAAGATCGTAGGATCGCTCTTCCATTCCTTTGATCATGCGAAGCTGTGCATCTTCAAGTTCATAAACTACAGATCTGCTGGTTCCCTTACTCAAAAGTAAATCCCATTGATTTCAACTGCTAAGATCACATGCTGGCTTACCTTTGAGGAAACCCCGTTGAACAGAAAGAGTCTTACTTCTGAGTAAACACATATAGAACTGATTTTTAATAGTGTGGGATTCCATGGCTGAGTGGGGACTAGAACCTGGATCTCTTGACTCCCAGTCCAACACTTTAGCCACTACACCACATTGGCTTTTGGTTTGCTGTTCTGGGTCATGCCTTAGGGCAAACCATTGCCACCATGATTTCTCTTTTTATATATCACATTTGTCTTCACCCACAGTTTAAAACAATTTGAGGGCTGCATAACAAGTTGATGGGTAACTCATGTCACTAACACCATTCCATGACTCTTCGCTTCTTTGCAATGTCTAAGACAGACAACACATTATATAACTTCATCATGCTGTCCATGGTGTATATTTTAGGATAAAATGCATACAAAAATTGGTATTTTGTGAAAACCTATGTTTGTACTCAAACACAAATGTTTGTGCTCTTTTTAAGGAAACATTCACAGATTGACTTGGGAAAGGGCTGGAACAGACATTTGAATGAACACATGTGAAACTGACAGAAACTGGAAATAGAGCACAGATTCAGTCCCTGGCAGCTTCAGTTGAAACAATCAGGTAGCCACTGGTGGACAGACTTCGGCTGCCTAAGACCTGGGCCCAATCTACACCAGCCAATTATTCTGGAATAATAGTGAGGTCATCCCTACCATACCACATGACGTTTACCAACTGCCACGGTGATCTAGGAACAACCCCTCAGTTATTCAGGAATATCACAGACTGTTTTTGCCATGTTTTTTTCAGCTCTCTCACTACAATCTCGAAGTCCGCAACTGGTGTGCCTCCCGTTCCTGAAGCTGTTGCTGTTCAGTGCAAGCTCTCGGCTCGCCAAACAGCCAACCCGCTGTCAGGCGTGTATCCAGCAGTTTCAGGCGTGTGCGGCTGCCATTTTTGACACATTCATTAAACCCTCTTGACCTCTTTTGTTTTGTTTCATTTTACTCATCATTCATTTCAAAATTACGTCAAAAGAATTTTGGAGATTGCAAAAGCTTGGTCTCTATTGTGTAACATTTGGCTTGGCCCCAGGAATGGTATTATCTGACTATGATAACAAGAGAGAAGGAGAAACGAATCAGCAGAATTCTAGGTTTCCTATGACTAGTTTAGTCATGAATAAGGCAGAAATTTGAGTGCCTATGCAACATTCTCCTGCAATGGAATGGCTTAATGGGTGGGAATAGTCATCTGTTTCAGTGACAGCTATAGCCAAAACACAGTTCCTGGCAAGGCACTTAGTACTTCCTCCATCCCAATTCTATTCCGAGCCCAATTCAAGGTGCTGGTTTTAACCTATAAAGCCTTTTGTGAACCACCCAGAGAGCTTCGGCTATTGGGCGGTATAAAAATGTAATAAATAAATAAATAAATACACAGCTTGGGACTACCATACCTGATGGAACGCCTCTTCCGACATAAACCTACCCATACACTGCGCTCAACATCTAAGGTCCTCCTCCGAGTGCCTACTCTGAGGGAAGCTCGGAGGATGGCAACAAGGGAGAGGGCCTTTTCAGTGGTGGCCCCCCAATTATGGAATGATCTCCCCAATGAGGCTCACCTGGTGCCAACCTTGTTATCTTTGCAGTGCCAGGTCAAGGCCTTTCTCTTTTCCCAGGCATTTAACAACATATGCTGATTTCATAACTGACCAGAGAATAATAGTTTTAAATCAATATTGTTGTTGTTATACTTTTAGTGGTTTTAAATTTTGTATATCTGTTTTAATGTTCATTGTTTTTAACTTTTGTAAACCGCCCAGAGAGCTTCGGCTATGCGGCGGTATATAAATGTAAATAAATAAATAAATAAATAAATATTTGAGAATTAACTGGGGTGGGAGAGAAGAAGGAGCCATTTTCATTCTGCATGTGTTTGTTTGAATAGCTCCCAGACTAGTCTCTGATTCTGGATGACCTTTACTTTGGTTATTGATAAAGATCTGGGTCTCATTTTTTAAAAACAACAACAACCTGATTTTGCTTCCTCCTTTGAATAATGGGAATTCTGAAAAGTTCCAAAAGCCAAAGTCAGATAATACCATTCCTGGGGCCAAGCCAAGTGTCACGACATAGCAAGCAAGCTTTTAGTAAAATTTAAATTTTACTGTTTTAACTCTGTATTTTAATCTTATATCAACTTTGCTGTGTGGTTTTATCCTGGTTGCGCTTTTTATACTGTATTTCGTAATTGTGTTTTAATCTGTTGGGTGTTTTACTGTGGTTTTAATTTTTGTGAACCGCCCAGAGAGCTTCGGCTATTGGGCGGTATAAAAATGTAATAAATAAATAAATAAATAAATAAATAGGGCATAATTAATTTGAAATAATTTTGAAATGAATGACGAATAAAATGAAACAAAACAAAAGAGTTCAAGGTTGTTTGGGAGTGTTTGGGGATACATTTTCCTACAAAACCATGCTAGTGTGAATGAAGATTTTTCATTTATCACATTTGTGCTTGCTGGGAAGAAACCAAAAAATGAGTAGTAAACACAAGTGTCATCAACTCCGTCTCACTGCACCCAAAAACCCATTAGTTGTAGTACACAGGATTGTTATCAAGTCAGAGCAAATTTATGGTCCTTTAAAAATTAAATAAGACGTACATCCAGTGATAATACCCATTTACTTCTTGATTCCGGCACTTTTCTGTTTCATCCTTTGTGGCTTTTAGAATGCTTTCTGTCCAGGCCTTTAAATAAATTTCCAGTGGAAAAAAATCTAACCACAAACTCTCAATGTCTTTTCTTTTTAGTGTCATTTCTGCCTGGTAGTTTTTAAGAGCAGCGAGTGCACAACCCTCTCACTTCACACACCTCTCTAAGATTTCCAACCTTCCTACTCATCCATACCACAGATGGGAGGAACTGCAAGACTCCCACAAGCCAAGTAATAGTCACAATAAAAATAATGCTCAGCCTACAGTAGAGGAACCTACTCTATCGAAACTGTGAACTGCAGAGAAATTTTACTATATTCAGTGGTATATAAATGCCACAAATAAATATATATTCTTAACTTCTGTAGCTTATTTTTATTCATGTTTAATTTGTGTTTTTATTTGATGTGTTTTCATCTGATGAGTTAAATATTTAAACTCCATTCTGTTATCTCTGTTTTACTGTTCACCACCACTGGCAGCAATTTTAGTGGAAAGGGGAGATATAATATAATGAATAAATGATTAAGAGAGCAATCTTATGGCCCCTGGGCGAGCGTCACAGGGACTATAGGATTGTTCAGATTCTGCTGTACTGAGGTCGGAGACAGTGCTTCAATGTTGGAAGGAGGAGTCTGCAATCTGCCTCCTCCTCTCCCTCGCAGCTGGTGCAAAATAATAGTGTTGGTTGGCCTCCAAGGTTGGAAAATCAACCGAGGAGGAGGAAGAAAGAGGGTGTTCTGATGGGTGGAGAGGAGAGGAGAATGGAATGGCCAGGATACCACCATCATTTCATTTATTATGGTCAAAGACCAGCAAAGTTAATATGAAGCATGTAAAAAAAAAAATTAAAAAGTAACATAATAGCAAAATGCAGTTTTGTAGAATTCCTTCTTTCAGGAGGATAACATATTTTCCCTAATTTGCACTGAGGTCATAAAAGACTTAGCAACCCTTTCGGTGATACAAGAGGACATATCCCTTAAACAAATTAATATCAAAGTTGTGGAGATACTTGCAGAGAAGCCTTTTAATAATGGATAATGGGGAAAAATTAGCTTCATTTTGCATTTCTTATACATGTTACAATATAGAAGGACATGTTCAACAGATTCCATTGCCACAGGGACATACTCGTTCATTGATCGGGATCTTACTAAATCATTCTTCTAATAGTGCTGACGGCAACACATTAAAGCGGACAAGAGTAAATGCTCTTCTGCACTTTGGAATGGTTAACTTATGCAGATATTTATTTATTTATTTATTTATTACATTTCTATACCGCCCAATAGCCGGAGCTCTCTGGGCGGTTCACAAAAATTAAAGTGAAGTTGCATTGAGTCCGAAGTTATTAAAGTTATTATAGAGTAATGGATTTATTTATCTATTACATTTCTTAAATGTAAATATAAATTTCAGAGTCTTAGCTTTGAAAATTTGAACTGCAGAAGGAATGAATTGAGCACCTTGCATAAAAAAGAATCTTAGGATCAACTGCTGATCAAGATTTGCTGAATCGATTGCCTGCCTCCGTTGCTCGGACAAAAGTCCAGTGCTCCACATTTGTGTGTCGAGATATTTCACATGGGTGACTTGCTTAATAATATTACCATTTAAAGTCCATTGAAATATTTTTCTGAGCTTTAGAAAACACCAAAACTTTAGACTTGCTATAATTGATAATCAAGCTATTCTCAGAGCAATAGGTCCCAAATGCAGACAGTAATTGGTTTAACCCAATTCTAGAAAGTGATAACAGCACAGCATCATCAGCATACAAAAGTAAAGCTATCTTATTATTGGACACTGCAGAGATAAAAAGCCAGATCATTTAAAAATAAATTAAAAAGAAAAGGGTCCAAAATACAGCCCTGTCTAACACCCCTTTAGCAGGGATTAAGTTGGAAACTTGTCTCTGCTGCCCACAAGCGCCATCACACCTACTTCCCCCTCCACACACACACCTTGAGTCCTCGATTTCCCCCTCCATTTCCTTAGTGAATCTTGTTGGATCCTGGAATGGATCTTGGTTATGTTTTCCATTGCTTTGTTAATTGCTGAGGATCTGGAAGAACAGAAGACTCAGCAGAAACTTAAAGGTCAACTCTTTTTTTTTTTTTTATTAAATTTTTATTCATTTTCAACACTATATAAACATAGATAAACATTACCAAAATATAACTGAAACAAAACACAATAAGAAAAAAAAACATCAAATATCTGCTGCATACATATTGAATGATTGTTGAGTACAAATATCAAAAACTATTACATATACCTTATCATACTACAACATCTTCGTTCTTAACATAAAAGTGCACCCCCCACCTCGGGATCATTCTTGAGTCCAAAATCTAATCGTTTCTTCTGCTGGTGGTTTCCCACTTCCCTTAGTAAACACAAACACTAGGAACTGTTTCCAAATTCCTTCGAACTCATTTATTTTAGTTACGCCTTTTCTCCACTTAATATTACATGTCAGTTTATCATTAATGGCTATGTCCCAGACTTCTTTATACCATTCCTCAATAGAGTATTCCCCTTGGATCTTCCAGTTCCTAGCTACCATCAGTCGTGCTGCAACCAACAAATTCGATATCAGCTCTATAGTTCCTTTTCCACACTTTATATCTTCAAATAGTGACAGCAATGCTATTTTTGGTGTTTGTTCTATTTTCATTCCCACTATTTCTTCAATTTCTGAGAACACCATCTTCCATAATCTTTGTACATATTTGCATTGCCACCACATATGTAAATACGTTCCTTTTTCCCCACAACCTCTCCAACAATTTGCTGAATGTTGATCACTTATCTTATTCAATCTAACCGGGGTTAGGTACCACCTCCATAGAATTTTAAAATAATTCTCCTTTATTCTTACTGATAAACTTCTCAACACTCTTTGTTTCCATAGTCCCTCCCAGCTCTGTCGCCCTATTTGTATCTTCAAATCTGATTCCCAAACCATTTTCTCTGTATTCTCTCTAAACTCCTTCTCTAACAATATTTTATATATTTCACTCATTAATCCTTTTGAAACTATACTACCTCCTTTCCCTTCCTCCTTACTTACTACTAATTCTTCAAACCTCGTCATCTTTCTGCACATTCTATTATCTTTAATCCACTTTTTATTCCATTGCTCTAATTGACCATATTCTAGCCAAGATAGCTTCTTCTCCTTTAACAAATTTTCCATATCCTCTCTTGTTTTAATATCTCTTACCCAATCCTTTAATCTTATTTTATTTTTCTCTTTTAATATTTTACATAATCTACCCTTTAGATCCTCTGGGAAATTCTTTAACATTATTATCGGTGCTAAGGGAGAGTTGCTCGGAAGCAGCTTCCCTTTAAATTTACTCCAAATTTCCCATTGAGTCCTCAGGAGTGGATTATCTATACTTCCAACCCACTTTCTTCCTCCGTCTTTAAAAAAAACATTCTCCAAATTCATCTCTACCTTATTTATGGTTTTTTCTTCCATCCAATATAAATCTCCTACTCCCATAATTGCTTCTACAACATGTCTTAATCTATTTGCTACGTAGTATAATTTTATGTTTGGGAGACCCATTCCCCCCTTTTTTTGGCTTAGGTACCAATTATTTTTATTCACTCTTGCTCTCTTTTCTCCATTACAATATTTATTAATAATATTTTGCCAACTTTTTATCTCGGTTTCTGATATTTTTATAGGTAACATTCTAAATACAAAATTAATTTTAGCTAATATCTTCATTTTTATTAAGGCTATTCTTCCGAAACAAGATAAATTTAATCTTTTATATTTCTGCAATTTCTCTAATACCTCTTTCTTTAACCTCGTTAAATTTTCCTTTTCAAGATTCTCTAAATTTTTTGTAATTTTAATTCCCAAATATTTAATCTCATTCTTAACTTTCAATTCCATTCCCTTAAATTCCCAATCCTTTTCTTCCTTCTTGGTATAGTTAAACAACATCATCTCTGATTTAGACCAATTTATTTTTAACCCTGTAATTTCCTCAAATTCCCTCAACTGATATTTAATTCTTTCTAATTTTCTTAATGGATTCTTAATGGTCAATAAAGTGTCATCCGCAAACATGTTTAACTTTATTTCCCTTACCTCTCCAATTCCTTCTAACTCTTCATCCTCCCTTAGTGCCTTCGCCAAAACTTCCATAACCATTACAAACAGGACCGGCGAGAGCGGACATCCTTGTCTTGTTCCTCTGGCTAGTCGTATCTTTTCAGTAAGTCCGTCATTTACCACCACTACCGCCGTATTTTGGGAATATAGCTGTTCTATTACATTTTTAAATTTATTTCCAAATCCCAATTTATCTATAATACTCTTTAGTGCCTGCCAGCTCACACAATCAAAAGCTTTAAAAATATCTAATGCCATAATACCTGCCTTAATATTTGCTTTTTTTATTACATTTATTACATTTAAAACTCTACCCACTAAATTATGCATATGCCTTCCTACCACAAACCCACATTGATCTGCTCCTATATATTCTGCCAAAAATTTATTTAGCCGTTTGGCCATAATAGATGTAAAAATTTTAGCATCCTGATTTATTAAAGAAATAGGTCTATAAGAATCGGGATTAGTCAAATCTTTATCTGGTTTTGGGATCAGAATTATCACTGAATGTTCCCATGATTCAGGTATCTTCTCTCCTGATAATATCCTATTATAAAGTTCCATTAATTTTGGAACTAAACAGTCTTTGAAGACCTTATAATATTCTGGACCCAAACCATCTGCTCCCGGTGATTTACCAACTTTTAACTTATCAATAACCTCTTCAACTTCTCTTTGAGTTATTACTGACTCCATTAACTCCTTATATTCTAATTTTATTCCCTTCTTTATAAACCTTCCAATATACTCCTCCACCTTTTCTTGTTGAATTTCTTTACCCTTATACAATTCCTGATAAAATTCCTGAAAAAAATTTATTTTAGCTTTCATTGCATGACAATAATTCCCTCGGCTATCTTTCAACGTTTCTATCCCATTCCTCCCTTTTTCTTTTTGTGTGAGCTTGGCAAGCAACCTCGAGTTCTTATCACTGTTTTCAAAATATTCCCTTTTCATATACATTAAATTCTTTTGAATCTCTTCTATATTTAAATTTTCTAATTGTTTCTTCTTAGCTTGTATTTCCACTAATTTATATTTATCTTTAACTCGCCAATATCTTTCCTCCAAGTTTTTAATTTCTATCTCTAACTTTTCCTGTTCTGCACGTTGTTGTCTTTTTAAACTACATGTTTCTCTAATACAGATTCCTCTTGCTACAGCCTTCATGGTGTCCCAAATGACTGACCCAGCTGTTCCTCCTTTTTCATTAATTTCCCATGACTCCGACAGTTCCTTCCGAATTTTATCTACTATTTTATTATATTTCAATATCTTTGTATTCAGCTTCCATCTATATGCCTCTTTATAATCTTTCTTAACTGTAAATTCTAGACTTAACAAGGCATGATCAGTTACTTTTATTACCCCCATTTCCATTTTACAAATCCTCGTTGCAAAATCTTTTGAAACAAATATATAATCTATCCTGGAGTATGTATGATGAACTGGGGAAAAGTATGAAAATCCAGGCCTATTCCCGTTAAGTAAACGCCACGAATCTAAATAATCATTTTCTTTTACTAATTTATTCAATATAGTCATATTGTTCCTCTTTTCAGCATTAGTGGGATTTGACCTGTCCCGTTTATTATCCATAACCATATTAAAATCCCCAGCTAATATAGCATACCCCTCCTTAAATTCTTCTATTTCTTTAAACAACTTTATAAAAAACTCTCTATGCCTCTCATTTGGGGCATAAACATTAATCAAAGTATAGACCTTTCCCTCAATTTTACCTTTTAACATAAGATATCTGCCCTTATCATCCTTTTTTACTTCTTCTAATATAAACCCACTTTTTTTTTAAATCAAAGTGGCCACTCCATTTTTTTTCGATGTCCCTTATGACTTTTCATAATAGGCTAACCACTTTAATTTTATCATATTCGAATTCTCGGAGCCTTGGTGTGTCTCTTGGACCATTATAATATCTGATCCCTCTTTATTAAGCATTTGTTCTATTCTCTTCCTTTTCACGACTGCCCCCAAACCTTTAACATTGAGTGTTGATACCTTTATCTTTTTATCCATAATCACCCTTTTGAAATCTCTTCCGATCCCTTGTGCTCAGCAATTCAAACTTGCTTACATAAAAAAACAAACTCCATACATAAAACCCCCACCCTCCTACCCCAATCCCTCCTCTCCTACCTTCCCCCCCTCCCCACCCCCCCACTCTAATCCCCCCCATATCCCCGTGAGTCTAGTACTCCAGCCATCTACTTTAAAGGGGGGGGGGAGGCAGTGCTGCGCCTGGCCGGCAGGTTTCTATATTAGCATTTCTATTTGCAATTATCTCCAAACATAATTAACAATTCTCTTACTCTCCAGATGTCCCAGCCTCATTCCCTCCCCCACCCACTCCAGCCCCATTTGCTTCCCCATCCAGACCCAGCCTCTTCAGCAATTCTTTACCTTGATCCAATGAGGTTACTCTGTGTTCCCTCCTCCCATATGTAAATCTTAAGAAAACCGGGTAACCCCATGCATATGGAATTTTGTTCTGCATTAACATTCCAGTTATTGGTTTAATACTCCGTCTCCAATTTAATGTATGTTGAGAAAGATCATTATAAATTTGCACTGCTTTGCCTTTATATTGTAACTGGGTCAAAGATCTCAATTCTTTCATGATTTGCTCTTTTTTATAATAGTTACCAAATTTCACCAAAATATCTCTAGTCCCTTTGTAGTTTTGCCCCCCCACGCGGTGGACTCGGTCCAGATCCGATCCATCTATTGGTATGTCAGGCATCAGCTCTTTGAACCAGTTCAGAATGATTTCTCTAAGATCTTCTCCTTGTATCTGCTTCAGCTGCTTTATTCGAATCGAAGATCTACGAGATTGGTCTTCCAAGGCAATCAGACGTAATTCCCATTCCTTAAATTGAATATTTGTTGATTTTTCAAAAGCCTCTTGCTTCTTCTGGTCCAATTCCGCTTTTGCCTCTATCTCTTTGATCTTATCCGAGTTTTCTGCGGTCTTATCCGAAAGAACACGCATTTGTTGTCTAAATTCATTCATTTGCTGATCCATTTTTTTAAAAATGATGATATTATTCTCTACAATAACTGCCTTAATTTCTGCTAGGGAGGGAAAGTTGCTGTCCATTGCTTTTCCCCCTTCAGCCATATTCTTTTCTTTATTTGGTACTGTATCCAAAGAAACTGGGTCTATAACTTCGTCTTCCTGGTCTGTTCCAGGGGCTGTATCTTCCAGGTGGGAGAGGTGGGTTAAATTATGATTTGAAGGTTTCTTTTTTTGTATATTCAACTTTTCCCACTTCTTAATCTTTTTTTTAATGTTGGACATAGGACCCTTCTGAGTAGGGCATAAATCTTAGAGCCCCCACTTCCTTAGCAACTTTTACTGGCTTCTCTTCTATGTGCCAAACACACCACCTTCTTCCCGAGGGGGAGGAAATATATTCAGTTCACAACAGCATTCACTAGAGGGGATCAGATCCAATCATTCACAGTTTCTCAAAATCCCACATCTCCCTCACAGAATGCTGTTTCTTCCCCTTCACCCCCCCTTCTCGGCACACCGCAAACAGCTTCCACTTTCCACTTTACAAAGATTACAGCAAACAACTTCAAAGCCAGTATTTCAATCTTTCCAACTTAAGATAAAGGATGAGAAGTGAGGATCGCTGTAAATCAGATCAACGTCTAACAAGCATAAGTTCTTTCTTTTCAAACTGCGACATCAATCATGTTACTTTCGGTTTTGCCTCTGCAGTTTATAAAGACATTCCGTCAAGCTCACCTCCTCCCATCAGCTCTTCTCAACACTTTCCAGCTCCGATAGCTTTTATAATCATTTCCTGTCGTTTGCTCAAAGATTTATGCCCATTAAAAAATAGATAATTGCTTTTTCCGGCAAAGCCGCTCAGAGCCTCAGAAGAAACCTGCCACCGCCATGGCTGCCAAGCTCCGCCCCCCTTAAAGGTCAACTCTACACCTGGACATTGAGTGTCATAATTGAACAATTGTCTAACTGATGGTCTTCAATTAAGGGTTGCAAGGAGTTGCATCATTGTACAGGTTGTCTATAAAAGTAAATGTATTTTCATGTGCATGTATTACTTCCATGTCCCTTACCCAACTTGATGTGAGCTGTATTGACTGACCGTTTGTAAGTATTTGTATCTGTACTGCCATAACTAATTTATATATTTATTTGCCAGAAAAAGGTTTTTAACCTACATGAATCTTTGTCTTAATTAACGTCTTTGCTGACTTTGCTGAGAACCGCTGCAATCTCTGCTAATCTCTGGAAGGCCCAGACAGAGACTTAACACAAAAGGTTATGTGCCAGAAACCCAGTCTGTGCCATAACTAATCAGCTTCTAAAGCCATAACTCAACAAATGTAGCGCTAGGCACTTTCAGCTCATGTATCTTTTCACCTGTATCACTACTGTGCCGGCGAAATCTCCTGCCCTGCCTCATGAAACTGTGCAATTATGGTAAAACAACACACTATGCTTCACCCTAAGATCATATTAAACAATATAAGTGAAGAGAAAGTATTACAATTAGTTTCTGGAGAAGTTTGTGGTCAGTGTTGGCATGGCAACAGGAAGCCGACATTGTTCTGGTCGGTACACCTAGACATGCCTACTCAGGAGTAAGAACCATAGATTTGAATGGGACTGAGTCCTGGGCATGGGCAGCAGCGGCCTCACTCACCTTCTCCATGGGGTGCTCGGGCATGCTCTCCCCCTCCCCCTTCACGGTTGAGCAGTTGAGCGGAGAATCGCACTGCCCTCCTCTTTTGTCAGCGAGACTGGCCTTCAACACACATACGCCAACAAAAAACATGATGGTCCGATATAGCGCAAGGATAGCAATACACTGGATGGAGGAGCAGCTTTATTGTGAATGAAAGGGGGGGAACTAGACTTTCCCACTCCAAAATACGACAGAAAAGGGAGGGGAAGAGGCGAGATGAGCGCAGGACAGGAATGATGTCATGTGAGTACACATACCAGGCATGGCGAGAGAGCGCTAAATTGCTTGTGTGATGGAGATCCACTTCTGATTTGACTAGATGTCTGATTATACAGGCATCTAATGAGAAACAGTAAGTGCTTGTCCACAGAACTTTTGTGTAATTTGGACCATAGCAGTTTCCTTGAGACTAGGGGCATGTCTAGACCATGCCTTATCCCAGGGATCGCCCCGGGATCATCCCTGTGCGCCCACATGACACACGGGATCCCAGGGACAGGGAGGGAAGATCCCTCCATTTCCCCGGGATAACCAGGACAGCTTTTAGCCTGCTTTTTCCTGCGGTCTCGGGATCTTTTACTGACCTTTTCATTGGAGCGCACATGAACTCGTCTTCAGTAAAAAAATAATGGTGGGCACAACGTCCTCCTTCCTCCCTGGATGTCACGCACAGCGTGTGGACAAAGGGGAGGATCTCACGATCAGCATATCACGAGATCCTCCCCCTTCCCTCCCCTGGTATAGACATGCCCTAGGTGAAAAGCAGACTTAGCATGTCATCAGACGAGTTTTATTGCACGCTTGTTACCAGCCACTCACGTTTTTCCACAGGTCCTTTTGACGAAGACGTCCACCTCCCCTGTGTCTCCCACTTCTTCTAGTCTTTTTTCCATGATAAAATAAGACCCGGTAAATCCAGTTATTATTATTTTTTGAGGTGAAACTTGCCACCGTTTCCTGTAGCGTGCAGGAAAAGCAGCACGAGAAAAAAGCCCACAGAATGGGCCAGGTGGTCGTTGCTGCTTCCTCTTTGTTCGCCATGTGAAAAAAGAGGAATCTGCTCATCCCTATTGTGGGACAGCAGCAGGAGGCCAAAGCGATGGTAGGGAGATACAATCCCCCTCCCCACAATCTGATGATGCTCTGAAGGCCAATAAAGGCAGTCAAAAGCTTACCACCAGGAAATGAAGTATATTTCTCTACCAAGTGAGCTAACACACAGCGATGGTCGAAGGTTGAGCGGCCAGCTTTAAATCCAATCTGTTACTCACCTATTATACTATTATCCTCCATCCAAGTTAAAAGCTTACATTTTAAATATCTGGCATAAAGTTTCCTTGTGACTGAGAGAAGGCTGATAGGACGATAATTAGCTGGATTGATCCTATCACCTTTTTAAAAAATAGGAACTATAATCGGTTTACTCCAAATATCTGGAATCTTTCCAGAGTTATTAATAAAACTATTTCTCCTAAACCTCCTCCCGCCTCCTTCTGTCCCCCTCTGAAGTACCCTTGCTAGACAGGCTAAGAATCCTGTCTAATGCTATCCCTAGGGAAGGGAGGCAAAGAATGCCTCCACTGCTCCTCCCACCCTGCATTGTGTGTTCAGTTCACCAAGAGCGCAATCGATAGGACTGTGCCCTGAGCAATTAAAGCAGCTGTGCCTATGGGAGAATGCCACAATGACCAGAGCAGGGGTATGACAGAGGTCAGCCTAGAAGACAGAGTTGGATGTAGCTGTACTTCATGGAATGATGTCATACAACTGATCAAAAGAATTTGGCGAAGTCTTACATTAGAGACCAATGGACAGTTTTCTGGGAAAAGACCACACTTAGTAGTGGAATACATGATATAAAATGATTACATCAATTACATAGGGAGGGGCTGTAGCTCAGTGCTAAAGTACATGCTTTGTATGCAGAAGGTCATAGGTTCAATCCCTGGCATCCCCAAATAAGGCTGGGAAAGAAATACCCCTCTCTGAAATTTGGGTGAGCCACTGCCAATTAATGCAGCCAATACTGACCTAGGTAGACCAATAATCTCCTTCCGTATAAGGCAGCTTCTGATGTTCCTATGAGCCAAATTTAATCCTTGACATATCCAGTTAAAGGATTTCAGGTTAATGTGATTGGGAGATGCCTCTGGTAGGAACCCTCCCAGGTCAGGGTTGAGAACTGTTGAAGGGGGAGGGGGGAAACCTTGTCAGGGGACTGTTTCTTTGAACATTTTTCTTTGTCACCGTACAGTACATGACGAGATCCGGACAACACAGATTTCAAAAGGTTTCCAGGATGTGATGAATTGCCACAACATATTTCTGATGCAGAGAAAATGTTACTCAATTTTTTTAAAAAAACAAAAAATCACGACAACAACCAACATACCAGTTTTACCACATCGATTAGCATGTTAGACTTAGAGCTCCATCACACCAGGCTGAGAGTGTGCTTTCATGGTGAATTTCATGCAAAAACTCCCATGATGCCCACCTTTTAGTTTGCTGTCGTGGCGAAGGACTCGGATGACGTCGAATATGTCCTGCTGCGATTGAGGTTCTTCCCTCTCCCCCCTTGGCGACGTATTTTGCCCCTCGGAAAGTGCGATTCTTCTTGAACTCCGAGTGGCCACTGGGGGTGAGGAGCAGAGCTGTCTCCCTCGGCAGCCTCCAAGCGAGCACCGTGGAGCCCGGAGCAGGCCTAGCCCTCCCAAGGCATGCACCGGAGCAGGAAGATGAGGAGCAGGGTCTCCCTCGGCAGCCCCCAAGTGAGCGCCACAGAGCCCAGCCCTCCTGGGGCATGCACCGGAACAGGGCAGAGGGGTGGAGGCTGGTGTGATGGAGCTCAACAACAACAACAGCTTTCATACACTATGGGATAATTCAAGGGGAAACTAGGACAAAAGAGTAGGTGTGATGGAGCTTTGAATGTCTGAATCTGGGGCTTGCTGCCAGTCACAGATGAGTTGGACCCATGGGTTGGTCTGACTCAAAATTAAGATGCTTTGTTTTATTATTATTATTATTATTATTATTATTATTATTATTATTATTATTATTATTTTATTTATTTATATAGCACCATCAATTTCTATCTCTTCATGAGGAAGGAAAACCACATATTATATTTTTATAAGTTCTGCTCCAGTTGTGAGTAGCAAAAATATGTCCTTGGCTATATTTGCCTTTCAAGCATCTAGATTGTCAAGATATATGTGTCCTAATAAGCATATAATGATTGTACAATTACAGCACAAACCCCCGATATGATAGATTAGTAGTAGTAGTAGTAATAGTACTATTACTAGTATTTACATTTCTATACTGCCCCATAGCCAAAGCTTTCTGGGCAGTTTACATAAGATTAAAACAATTAAAAACAATATACAAAATTTAAAATGACAAAAGCAGGCATGGCCTGCTTCAGAAGAGCAAATCCTCTTCCTCTCTGCATGGAAGAGAGACAATTGCAACTTATTTGTTCAAGATTGCTTAAAGGGAGGAGGTTTGTGCCAGCGTCTTTCCCATACATCACGGTTCACACCTTAATGCATCGGCGCTGGAAAGAGCTGTTGCAAGATACTGAAGTTGTTTCCCATATCTAAAGGTGAGCTGTACCGACATGTTCAAAATAGCTGAGTTGCACCTGCTAAGCCAACTCAGGAGATAAGGACGCGATTCTCCTGTTTCTCATAACAAGCAGGACATGGCTCATTGCTATAGCTTACATAACACAAACAGACTTTGCTTCAGCCATGGGGGAGAGCCTCACGCAACACGGGCCCTCTCACATGTGCTCCTTTCCGCAACACAAGAACAGCTGGCTGGCAAAGAACACGCAGCAGACAGCTGAGGTGTCCACTTTCTTCCGCTCCTTGTGAGAGGGGTGGGGAGACAAAAAGAAGGCAGGAGGGAGGGAGGAGCAGGCATAGGAAACATATGGGTCTTCTCCAGTTGGACTGCCCTCCTCCCAGGAGCTGAGAAGAGAATCAGGGCCCTGCTGACAACCTGCTTCTTTTCCCCCTTCATACCCCCCACCTCAGCCACAATCTTTTTTTCTTCCTATAAAATGTCTTTTTCGATTGTAAGCCATTCTGGGAGCAGGGACAGAATGTGAGCAGGGATGGACTTTTTTCTGCTGAGGGATTGAAAAACCACTCTGGGAGTCTTTTTTATTATTATTATTTTGGCTGAGGAGGATGATAAAATATTTAAATAAATGAATGAATCTGGAGTAGAGAAAAATTGGGCAGAGAAAGGATCGAACACTTTCTCCCTTGCTATTTCTCCATTCTAAACACCCCCATACCCCTGTCCCAGTGACGGAGCTTTTCATTTAAAATACATGGCATGCAGGGGAGGGGACGACACCTTGTTACACATATTTGTGTGTAATCTGAAGGAAGCCATTGTGTCTCAGCTCAATTGGGAGCAAGTCAGGACGTGCTGCTGGCTCTTCAAGGCTGCTTCAATTCAAAATACCCCCCCTCCCCGGTTTAAAATTACACCAGCCTATTAACACCACCAGTTTACTCCGGGATGTCGAACAGTAAGCATGTACCAATGCACGTACCAAAGTGAGAAGGTTTGCTTAACATGTAATTCAGTGACATGCATGCGTGGAAATATGGTACATTCATTACGGAGGAATTTACTGTGCTGCAGAGACCGTAGCTCGATGGTACAGAGCGTATACTTTGCATGCAGAAAGTACAGGTTCAATCCCTGACATCCCCAGGGGCATGTCTACACGAAGGGTTTGCCCCAGGGTGCATTCACAGTAGCGGCACGTCATCTACATGACGCAACCGCCATTGCAAAGCCATCCGGGGGCAAACCTCAGAAACTCCGCTGGAAAAGAGTCGGGCACTTACCCCGACTTTTTTGGCAGCGGAGGCTTGTCACAGCCCATGGCGCCCCCTGATCGCTCGCCATGGGCTGGACAGGGAAGGGGGCAGATCCACACCTCTGTAAAAATAATTTTAAAAGGGGGAGGACGAGAGGAACAGGGCCATTCCTCCCCCTTTTTAAAAAATAAATATTATCTGTATCTGCACAACTGCGCAGATACAGATAATAGTTGTTTTTTTAATGGGGAGAACGGGCAGCAAGAGGGAGGTCAGAGGGAGGAGAGGTGGTTCGCCTGGTGTCCCTCTCCTCGTGTCCTCCTCTGGCTGCCTTGTTCCTCCCCCCTTTTTAAATTATCTGTAGCTGCGCAGATACAGATTTTTTTTTATAAAAAGTGGGTGAGGAATGGCCCCGTTCCTCTCGTCCTCCCCTGATTTTTTTAAAAATTTGTACAGAGTGGGGAAAGTTCGCACTTGCGTTCCTTCCACTGCAGATGCTAGGAAGGAATGCAAGTGCGGGAGCCAGGCACCTCATGGCACCAAAGCATCACTGTCAAGCCGGGGGCCAGGTAGGCTTGGGAAGCAACCTGTTGGAAGCCCCAGACAGCCACTGCCAGTCAGTGACAGCTGTACTGGGCTAAATTAATCAATGATTTTAGTCATTTTAAGACAACTTCCTATGACTTCAGGCCAGGGATGTCATGAAAAAGGCTGAACCTACCTTTTCTTGTGGCATTTCCTGCATTGTTGCTATGCGCTAAAGAGTCAAACAATAAGCTGAGTAAACTGCCATGTGGATACTCCCTAAGGGTGTCAGGATCAGGCCTGTTCTCTCTAGTGTGGGCAAAGGGGTTTCGAGGGGGTGAATCAGACAAAGGAGGAGGAGGAGGAGGAGGAGGAGGAGGAGGAGGAGGAGGAGGAGGAGGAGGAGGAATTTACCAGCCAACACAGGAAGTGGAGCAGAAGAGTCTTCAAGACTCTTCAGAAGACAAAGATGAATCTTCCCACAAGCTTATCATGGAAAATGCAGATGGCTCAGAGACCATTCCACCACCACCACCACCACCACTCCTGAGAATTCAGCTTCTGACTGACGGGGAGGGGACATTGGAGTTGACAGATCCCAGAGTTTGCCACAGGGTCAAGTGGGCAGAGTTGAGAAGAGGTGGGACGCAGTCTCTTAGGGTAGTGGGTCATGAGAGGCTCCTCTCAAAAGATCCTCCCTGAGCTAAAGTGCCTGTTGGAGTGTAGGTAAGCGTCCTGCTTCAGTGGAAGGCAACTGCCTAGCTTTGTTAGCCAAATTAGACTTAGAGGATAGCTCCTAGCTTTCACACACCCTTCAGGTGTGAAGAGACATTTATTTGTTGAATAAAGCTTTGTGGATTGCACAGCAGACTTCTTTATTTTTTCGCCTCAGCAGAATGGCTTGAAATGTGGGTTACCCCGCTACAAAATTTGGGATTCATTTTTCTTGGTGCAGTATTAACACAAGATGGTTAGAAGTCAAGTTGTGAACTATGGTTCAAAAAACTGGGTCTCGCGTCCCAGTTCTGAAATCCTAATTCTCAATATTTTTGCAGGCACATAAAGCCTGTACTGTTGGAGTAATGTTACTGCAGTGTCATGTTATGAGGTAACAACAGGAACAATGTTCGTGTTGTAAACCTCCACCAGCAATTTCAACACTCAGACATAGGCAGGATCTACACTACTGCTTATAACGGTTTATAAGGGTTCTGACAACTGTTCAGGCCCAAGACACATTACATATACCGTTTTCATACCATTTTAAAAGTGTTATATCCTGCTTGGTGTAGATCGGGCCATAGAGGTGTTATAAATCAGTCAGATGTAACTGTGTAGTCAGCTGAGGACATAAGAAATCAGGAATGGACAGGCCACCTCACATAAAAGGTGTCACCTGATGTGGGCTGTCTCACACTGCAGAATGGGTGAAATCAGTGCAATCATCATGTTTGTTTCTCCGTTCTTTTCCTACTGGAAAGGGCCTTGTGCTTTTTGAGGAGTAGCAGGTGGCTCCTAAATGCAGAGGATATAGGGAGTTATATTCTAGCTGTTGCGATTCCAAGCTCACCCACCAAGATGTGAGAGAAAAAAAGAGGTCTGCTGTGCAATCCACAAACTCTTGATTCAGTAAAAAAGCAAAAAACAAAACACCTCTTCATACCTGAAGGGAGTGTGAGTGCTAGGAGCTTTCCTCTAAACTTAATTAGCTATCCCTACGCTTAATTAGTTGTCTATCAACTAAATGGGTGGTTTCCCGCTGTGTCAGATAGTCTTTTACCAGACTCCTCGACTCTATGGCAGACTCTAAGATCTGTCAGTTCTGATGCTCCCTCCCTCTCCGACAAAGGCTGAGTTCCTGGAGGTGGGGGATGATCTCTGAGCCTGGACCTACTGTTCAATACACTCTTGGGAAGATTCCTCTCCAACTCCTGGAGAGTCTTGGAGAATTTCCTCCCCCGTTCCCTGTCTCGATTCGCCTTCTTCTACTTCAGGCTCCGAGTTTGAATCAGATTCTGAGATTAAACCAAGGTGCCCAAGCTTCATCCTGATAGTCCACCTATCACTCCCCCAAAGTTTTAAAAGGAAAATCTTCCGTTTCAGTTTCCAGAAGAATACCAACTGCAAGAATACCAACTGCAAGGGACAGTGGTTGCCTACATGTCTTGTTGGTGCGCTTCCTGGCATGGCCTGGGATTGGGATATCTGACTACGTCCTCCCCTATGAATTTGCCCGTAATCTTCTTCAGAGGACCTTCTGGTATATCCCACCACCAAAAGAGGCCAGGTTGGTGGGAATACAAGACAGGGCCTTCTCTATGACAGCATCCTGCCTGTGGAACTCTCTGCTTCAGGAAATCAGATTGGTCCCTTCTCTATTCAGCTTTAGGCAAGCTGTTAAAATGGTTAAATGGAGGAGTGGCCGTGTAGGCCTTTTTGCCTTTTAGTATTTTAAAATACCTTGGCTCCACACCCTGTTTTTAAGATTCTCTTTCCCTCTTAATTCTGCTAGTAGTGAAGTTTTCAAATTGTTTGTTGTTTTTTAAATGCATTGCTTTTATGTTTTAATTGTATTAGATGCCAAACTAGATGTATAAGATGCCAAACTAGATGGATTTTTCATATGGCCCTTCTTACGTTCTTATTTATCCTGATTTTCCCATCTTTGGGAGATGGGAACCTGGATACCCAAAATAAACGTAGGATTAACAAGGTAAATACACCAAACAAAGGACCATGGAAAGTAAATTGCAGAGTAGTTATAATTATTTATACATATGATGCTAGGCATAAGTAATGCTGAATGTTCATATAAATATTCCTAAATGCTTATGTCACAAATATGAGTGACACACCCAATGGGCTATGCAATTCAATTTAACATATACATAATTCAAAATACAGAATACAGCATAGTTGCCAGTTAATTCTTTCTAAATGGGCTACGATACTACCATTGTGCTAAGCGAAAAGTAATAACACTGAGGTGTGTGTGTGTTTTACACAATTAATTCTTGAGAAATAATTTTTGAATAACTACACAGTGGGTTATTCATCCAATTATTTCAGAAAGAAAACAGGCAAAGTCACTAGAGATAAAACACAATACATGATCAGATGACAAGCCCAGAATGTGTTTGTCATTTCAATGTTTCGTCAGTCAAGAAACATTAGGAAAGCGACATGGGGCTCATCTACACCAAGCAGGATATTCCACTATGAAAGTGGTATGTAAAAGGCCAGAGCCACACTACTGCTTTATAGTTAGAGTGACCATATTTGGGAAACCAAAAAAGAGGACACCTAGTGTGTGTGTGGGGAAGCAGCTTTCTGAGTCCTGCAGAAAGTACTTTATTCCCCCGCCACCTTAAAGAACACGATTGGTGTGGAGGAGGGGAAAGGATTTCATTCTGCACCACCACCATCCACTCCAATTGGGGCCTTTTCTATAATGTCCACGAATGACCCACTTTCCCCTTTAAGACCTCAATTGGAGCTCGGGGTGGGGGAATGATGTGCCTCAAGAAAGCATGTCATTCCCTCCTGCCATGCTAATGGCAGCCTTAAAGGGGAAGGTGTGTCATTCCAGGACATTATTGAAAATTATAGAAAATCCCCCCTGACACCATGGAAAGAACAAAAACCAGGACAAATCCGGGGAAATCCTGACAGTTGGTCACCCTATTTATAGTGGTATTGAACTGCACTGACAACAGTTGGGGCCCATGACACATCTACACCAAGCAGGGCATAACACTATGAAAGCGGTATATGGTATGTGTCAATGTTTTGGAGTTCCACCAGTGGAACTCCAAAACATCTAGAGATCTTCATTCTGCCTGCCCTTGCTCTAGAACAGCCTTCCACAACCTCAGACGTGTTGGGTTGCAACTCTCAACGTGAAGAGATGCTCTAAAATAGAGAGAGAGAGAAGTAGGTGGCCCTAAGTTGTTTGTCATCAGTTTTCCATAACCCCATACTCACCTCTGCATATCCTATTCTCCATCCTGTCCTCATGGTTTATCTGCTTTGGGAGTATGAGAATTTCACTTGCACTTTCTGCCTCCTTAGGGAGGATGTGGCATTAAGGCTTGTGAGCCTTAACTCCCAATTTCCTTGCTTTTTGGTGCTTGGTTGAAAGCACTAGAGCCTGAATGTTGTTTGGGAAATGGTAGGGTTTTTTGTTTAACAAATGTAATGATGCTTGATACTGATGAACAATTGCAGAGTCAGGATGATCCATCGCTGAGCTTAATGGGGAATTGAGCAAGTCTTTTCTCATCCACTTATACCTGTGAGTTTATGACTGCTGCTGACAGCGCTGATAAATCTCCTTGTGTTTCCTTGCAGCCACTCCTTTGTTTTACGTCACTGGTCTTCAAAGAAGCCCAGCTGCTCTTCTCCCCTTTCTCCTACACCTTCTTTACCATCCGTTCTTTGTTCCTTCCAGATGCTTTTTTTCCGCCACTCCTCCTGAGTCTCTTTCCTCCTTCCCTGAACATCTAGCCTTTAGGTTTTTATCTTGTCCTTCTTCCCCATCTCCTCTTTATCCCTCAAGAGTCCTTGATCCATTTAAAGAGCCCTTGCTCTGATTCATTTTTCTTCTGTTTAATCAGTCCTGGCTGTGGCTAGCTACGGTTGCTAGGCAACAAGGAATATCTAGGGGATTTTTCAGTGACCCTGGATGTCTCCTCCCAGTAGCTATTCTGTTCACACACACACCCTTTAATAAGTTTTCCGCGGTAAGAAAAAAGATGGAAGAAATGGTGTGAAAAGACAGGAGGGTTACAAGCGGAAAGCGACCCACCCCAATTCTGTGAATGAGGCAGGATGAAGGTGTGATGGGAAGAGTTGTGGCTCAGTGGTAGAACATTTGCTTTGCATACAGAAGGTCCCAGGTTCAATGCCCAGCTTCTCCAGGAATGAATCCTGCTGGACAATGCTTGGGCTAGATGGACCAATGGTCTGAGCCAGTATAAGACAGCTTCCTTTGTTCCTGTCATGTACCTCCATACCTTTACGTGCAAACAATCTTCTCCATCACTGAGCTGTATCAGAGTCAATTTAGCATTTGGGTCTGATCGTTTGTGATCCTTTCCCTCTTCCAGGTTTGTAGAGGGAGAGCAACTGTCCTTTGAATCATGCATTCCCAGGGGCTCATCTGAACATCAGGACCAAGATATGGAAGCTGATGGTGTCATTTCTGGGGAAACCATGAGCACCGGGGGAGCTTCGCCAACTCTCAGTCAGCCTCTGCAACTGCCAGGTGAAGGAGGCTGCTGAAGTTTGAATTAGCTGATATTATCTCTTGGGTGAAGTGTGTTGTTTAAGGAAACAAGTACCTCGGACATCATAAACAAGTGAGAATCAGATAGTTCACTATGTCCCAGCCCTGTAAAGCCTGATTATAAGGAAGTTTCTCTCCAGCCGTAGTTACCCAAGGATTAAGTAAGAACATAAGAAATAGCCTTGCTGGATCAGACCTAAGGTCCACCTAGTGCAGCATTCTGTTTTCAGCGGCAGCAAACAATAAGCCTTTGGAAGCTCACAAGCACAGGGTAATATGAATTGTCCCCAATCCCTTTTGCGGGCCTCCAGCATCTGTTAATCAGGGGTAAAAGTAGGACCTGCAACAAAATATTGCAGTGTATCTTCTTCCCTTAAAAGGAATGTTCCTAGTCAGGTTCCTGGTCAGGTTTCCAGCCAGCTGATATGTATCTAGCCACAATGCAGAACACCTTCAAAGCAATAATTAGAAGCTAACTTGCCAAAGAATTAATCTAATTAAATAAAAATCCAGAAAAAACAAGAAAGGGAATCTCCGCAAATTAAAACCACAGAAAAGATTAGTAGTGTTTAACTTGTTAGATGTCCATCTAATCCAGAAAGCCTATTCGTGCAATCAGAAATAAGTACCACTGATTTCAGTAAGGCCTATTCCAATGTAAGCGGGTATAGGATTGCAGTTATTTGGAAGAAAGTGCCACTGTGCTCAATAGGGCTTATATACACATAGACTTCCACTGTTTGTTTCTTTAAAACCATATGTATTAACAAAAACAGGGTAATAAAACATCTGATGGCTAGAAAACTTTAAAAGAAACAGATGTGGTCGCATATTGCTCAAATCAGAGAGAAAAATAAAAAGATATATCACCAGCCTATTGGGATGAAACTGCAATTTGCTTAATTCTATGAAGTCCTCTACAAATCAGTCAATTGTAGTCATTACTTACCTGGGCAAATGAGCAATGGACTGTAGCTTTTGGAGTTCCATGGAAATCTCCTAGAAAAGAGAATTACAGGAGCAGAAGTGAAGGAAATGATACTAAACCCTCAGAATTAGATGACTTCCCCAAGAGTTTTATGCAGATTTTAAAGACTGATTGCTTCCACAACTAATAAAGATATTAAAAGACAGGTAAAAACTTGTAGTCATGAGGTTACAAATTTGGAAGCCAAATTTAGGTTGCTAGGCAGGAGGTTGAAATCCAGGACCACCAAGGTGGCTTTCTCTGAAATGCTACCCGTTCCGTGCGCAGGGCCAGCTAGACAGGCGCAGCTGAGAAGTCTCAATGCGTGGATGAGATGATGGTGCAGAGAGTTGGGGTTCAGATTTGTTAGGCACTGGAGAACATTTTGGGACAAGCCGGGCCTGAACAAGAGGGATGGGCTGCACCATCTCCATGTCTTGTTGCGAAAACCAGGTCAAGAGTATGCCCTGCTACATGCGTTGGGCTGATGGCATGTTGGGACAGTCCCATGGTTGTCATGGAGACTATGAAATCCTGAGCTGCCCCAGATACGGTCCCCTTGGCATGAATGTTGACATCCCCCAGTACTAACACTCTGGGGGATCACACCAGTGCAGCCGAGACCACCTCTGTCAGCTCACCTAGGGAGTCTGTTGAACAGCTGGGTGGGCAGTACACCAACAGAATCCGTAATCTGTCCCGCTAACCCAACACAAGGTGGAAACACTCCAGACCAGTAGTCACATGGACAGGGAGCTTGCAGAGGGAGATGGAGTTCCTAGAGACCACAGCAACCCACCTCCCCTGTCCTTGGGTCTACCCTGATGTTGAACTAAGTACTCTGGTGGGCATAGCTGGGAGAGAATGACTCCTCCCTGTTCACCCACCGAGATCTCGGTTATGCATGCCAGATCGGCTGCCTCATCCACAATTAAGTCATGGATGAGGGCAGTCTTATTATGCACAGACCTGGCATTTAAAAGCAGCGTCTGGAGGCCTGAGAGCTGGCTGATAGAGCAACCAACAGACCTGCAGTTGCAGGGAGGACTGGAACATGGCACAGGCATGCGTTAACTGTCTGGGCTGTGTTGCCCTTACCTGGCAAGTCCTCCTCACAATGCCGTATCACCCTCTACCTGTCACTACACTGATTGGTGCCCCCTCAAATCCCCCAACTTGGCTCTGCATCCTCTTTCCCAGGCACATATTTCAGGATCCACAAAAAACGAGGTTAGGAAAAAAAAAGTTCCTCCTCTCCTGCAGGCACTGGCTTTCCCAGGACACCTCAGCCAGCCAGCTTTTGTATCCCCCCCAGGGAGGGGGACAAGTGGAGGATGGCAGCAGCAGCTGGCTGAGTACCTGGGGGCCTGGTCCTGCAGGGCATGGCAGTCTGCAGAGCAGAAGTCCAACAGGGAGAGGGAGGTGGTAGTAGCAGAGCAGCCACCACAGCAGCAGGAAGGAGGCAAGCAGGCAGGCAGCAGCAGGTGGTTCTCCTTATGGTGCAACCAGAATTAGAATACTGTGTACAGTTCTGGTCAGCACACATTAAAAAAGATATTATAGAGCTGGGGGAAGTTCAGAAAAGGGCAGTTTTTGCAATTTCCTGAGCTTGCATTCATGTTCAAAAGTACGCACTTCCACAAACACATTTGAGGCATGTGCTTGGAAAAGTGTGCATTCTTCACATTAAAACCCCCCACTTTTCCTGGTTTTTTGTTTTTTAAAAAGGATGGTTGCATTAGGGAGGAAGACTATCGAGGTGAAAACCGGAGAACCTCCGTGACTATTGTTTCTTCCCCCATCCCAACTCGCTATTTCAACAAGTTGGAACAGGTTGGGGAATAAAGGAGTGGGGCCCAGCACACACGGGGACATTGGGGGTACAGCCAGCACGCACAGCCCCATCTCCACCTCGAGATTTGTAATACGTGAATCGAGCTAAGGCTGTCACTCAGTGACATTACCTAGCAGGAGGCTCACAACAGACCAAAATACTTCGTTGTATAATGCATAAGTCATACAATGAGTAATTACAGGATTAATGATGGCAAGGTGTGATGACAGTTACTACTTCAGCTGGTTTTCTTAAAGGATTAGGCAAACACATGGAGAATCAAGTCTATCAACAACACTTTGCCATGATCACAAATGGAACTCCCACGTTGAGAGAGAGAGATAATGGAGAGAAACCATGGAGAGAGGGTTGTTGCCTTCATGTTCTGCTTGCAAACCCAGGACCAGCGTCAGTGCCAGGCATCCTTGGGCCTCTGCCAGGGCCTCAGTGCTCTGGAGGGCCCACTTTGAGTTGTCATATGTCATACTTTACAGAAGACAGTCCTGTATTTTGAGGGCTCTTGGTCCTCTGTTTGAAGGGATATAGAAACCAAGAGCAATTTAAAGATAAAGTACCAGAAGCAGGTAGAGCAAAAGGGACTTTGAAATTGTCCTTCAACAGTTTGTACCTAGACACCAAACTGAGGAAGCACACAGTTCATCTGGTCGCCATCTTCTTTACTACAGTGAGATATTTGGGATTAATGCCAGACTTAGTCCTACTTAGAGTAGACCCCCTGAAATCAATGGGACTTAAGTTAGTTATGACTACCTTAAGTCACTTTGATTTCATTGGCTTTACTCCAAGTATGACTTAGTCAGAATCCAACCCACTATATTTTTATTTAAAAAACAGCTATTATTTCTTTATCTATACATCAGCACATGCAAACTGTATGTGCTGATGTATAGGTGTTCTCTTTTTTTGGTCATGCATTAAGTAGCCACCTGCTTATGTCTGCCCTGGGCCTCCCTTGGGTCTTTTTTTCTGGCCCAACACTCTGAACGATGCTAGGTGGTTGGACCTAGCCTTCCTGTTAATTTTCCACAGTGCCCCTGCCCAGTACTGCTTGGAACGCCATGATTGCAGCCAGGGAAGCCCACTAGGTCCCAATGCCAGAACAGGGGGACAGAGCTCCCCCACACCTGGAGCTCCCTCAAGCCCAGAGCTCCCCCAAAACCTGCAGTTGGCCTTACGTGAGCCTCCCAGAAACATCTGGCTGGCAACTGTCAGAAAGAGAACTCTGATCTGGATGGATACCCTTTAGTAAAGTCCAGCAGGGCAACTGTTAAGTTCTTAGGTGATGTTCCTGCACAGCTAAGATTCTGTCCCATAAAATTCTTCTATGCACAACTCTAGCAGCACAAGAGGAGAAGGTTTCTAAACACAAAAAGCTTTCTTCCTCTTCTTCAAAGGTCCTTTCACTAGGGAAAAACCACAAAACCTGCCTCAAATAAACATTTGACTCAAGGACCTCTAGACAAACTCTATCCATTCCAAACGCCGTTTTGCTTCCTCGTGCCAAAATCATAATAAAGAACTTCACAGAATTCAGCCTGGAAAAAAGAATGTGCTAACAAACTGGGCAATAAATATAACTGAAGGTTTACAAACAAGAGACAGATCTCCGAATACGCAGTTCTGCAGAATCTTTATTGCCATTTCAGTGTTTGTTTGCATGTTGACCTCTGATTTCAATTCTGTAACTGTCAGCCATGGAGTTTCTCCTGATCCAGTAATGATGAATCGTTTGTGTAGCACTTAAGGGCTGAAATAGGATCAAGTAACATTACCAATGCCATTGAGGAAATATCCATCATCCAATGTGGCACCGAGCTTTGGGCTTCATAAACATATACAACTGAGGCTTTGCATACTTAACCATGGCTGCTCTGAACACAGTGGGACTTACTTCAGAGAAACACAGAGCTGCACTGTAAAGCTGCAATATCCTATGAATTAATCTCCCCAACCTGGTGGCCTCCAGATAAACTGGATGATAACTCCACAGCCAGCAAAAAAGAAAAAGAAAAAGATTTGACTTGCAAACAAGCCAAACTTGTCCTTCCTAAGCCTCTGTAGCTGCTAGGGAGGTTTACGAAGGGCAAATTTAGTTTGGAAACAAGCTAAATTGGTCCTTCGTAAACCTCTGGCAATCCACCCTTTTTTTCCTTTCCCCCCTCCAATGATCAGGCATGCTGGCAGTTGTAGTCCAATACATCTGAAGGGCACCAGGTTAGAGAAAGCTGCTATAGAGTAAGCTCCATTGAATATAATGGGGCTTACTTCAGAAGAAAGGTGTGTAGGACCACTCAAAGAATAGGATGGTTGTTATGTACACGTAATTCAGAGCTCCCCATCCTCATACCCTACCTAATGCCATATTTATTTGTTATCATTGTATGTCCTGTTTTATTCTAGCTGATGTCAAGTGATCAGCTGCTTGTTTCATTCTGTGACTTGACAGACATGGTGATCCAGTCAAACGTAAGCACTTTGCAACCCTATTGATTCCAATGAAAGATTAGGGGCAAACTACCACCCTACATGCAAATGCATTTCACAAAAGCCCAACAACCTATTCCAGCAAAGAGGCATGGGGGAAAGTAAGTAAATAAATAGTTTATTTGTGTAGCAAAAGCCATTACAATAAACAAAACAGATTAAAACCAACAACAACAATCAAGAGTAAGATATACATCAGTTTAAAACAATAATAAAACCTAACAGTAAAAGATTACATATCAAGACAGTTCAACTTGTCACAGAATTTCTTCCTTAGAATTGCTGCTCTGAAAGCAAAGCGGGCCACCTTTTCAGAAACCTGGGTCAATCTATCAACATGGGGGGAAGCAGAAGCATTCTCTGCTGGTTTTTCCACTCCCCACCAGCTACTTAAACCCTACCCCTCCACCCTGCAGATATTTAATTGCCATCTTAACCTTCCCAATTTGGAATCACCCCTGGGGCTTGTCTATACATCATGGCTGCACAGTTGCGCCCCATTGTTTATAGGACACCAACTCGCAGTCACATCCGTGCAATTCCCTGCACTTTTTTAAAAAAAAAAGTATTTACATTGCTCAGATGTCACCATGTTTGTTTGTTGACTGTCAGTGGTGGCTTCAGTTCGGACTAAGAGAGTAGGGTGTAGTTAGGAGCAGATCCCAGTGCATGGTAGGCGCAAGGCCGGGCAAAGCTGGTAATAGGCCCAGGCCAGATGGGAAATGTAGGCCCCATTTCAAACTGCTCATTAAGTATTTTTAATCAGTTCTAAATACATATGAACTAGAACGATTTATAAAAAAGGTCATGGCAAGCGCTTTTATTCAAGATGTATATAAACATCACTTCTTCACATTCAGAAATGCTTTACATGCTTTTCTTTGGGCAAATTCATCATCAACAACAGAAAAATCAAGCAACTTTGCCTTGTCAATGTTAGGACTGCTCACTCACAGGAGAGCTACTTTGTAACAAATCTTTACCAATGGGTCCCCTTTGCCTTTACAAGGGGGACTCAGAGTAGGACCCCTCAAAATCGTAGGCCCATGCCAACTGGCCCCACTGCCCCCCCCCCCTCTGCCCAGCCCTGGGTAGGCGAAGGAATGCAGGGCAGGGGGCAGGCCTGACAAGTCTAGTAATGGCTGTCATAGCAATAGTTAAGTCTGGGGAACGAAAGTAAGAGCAGTTACGATCAGTATCACATAAATTCAATAAACTGTAACAGCGCAGATGTGCTGTTACAGGTTTCCGAAGTTGTAGAGTTGTGAGAAAACAAACAAAAGAAGGTTTACACAGTTTTCCATCCCTTGATATTTGCCGGCCATTATCTCCATCTGACAACAGCACTGCAATTTTTCCTGGCTGGGTAGCCTGCGTTCACTCCTCCCATATAACCCCATCGAAGCCGCTTTGCAGCAACAATGCTGTGGGGTTTTGGGGAAAAGAGTAGGCAAAGCGGCGTTGTCTAGACAGTCCTCTGGAAACACATATCTAGGACTCAGGGAGGGGGCAGCATAGTGAAAGCAATTTTGAGTATAAAAACCTGGATCTGAAAAACCTTCTCCCCAACCCACTTCTCCACTCAGAATGGCAGTCTCCCATTTTATTTTTTAAAACCGTTGGCTTAGTTTGTTCCTAAAGCAAATGATTAACTCCCACCACCACCCTGCCATTAAAGAGGCAACAATCAGTTTCAATCCTGACTTGAGGTGTCTGTGTGTGGTGCGGCCGGACAAAGGCTAGGCTGGAAAGGAGTTTCCGAAATATTTCTAAAGATCAGAAGATAGGCAAGAAAGGTGTGTGGGTGTATTTTAAAAAAAAATTACACACACACACACACACACACACACACACAAACTACAAATATCCACAGGGATTGAACACTGTACATATGAGCTGCCCTCATGCTGCCAGTAGACAATTGGCAGCAGAGAATAGTATTATTTATTTAATAGATTTATATATCACAACATCATATATAGGTGAAAACCCACAGGGGTGGGGTGGGGTGGGGGAGAGGGAATTGGCTCTGAGGCTAAATCACACAGGGGTCAAATGGATGGCGTATCCAGCTGTGGATTGTCTATCTGCACTGTGTTGCTTTCCATGGAAATGTGTCCTTGGTTGCACATCCAAGCAGAAATGCTTTTCAAAGAATGCAATGCTGTTAGAGTGGAACAGCCTTCCCCAGGCTGGTGCCCTTCCAGGTGTTACAGACTACAACTCCCATCACCTGGGATGGCTAGGGATGGTGAATGGGTGGGGTGTAGTCCAACAAATGTACAAAAGCCCTATGTTGGGTAAAGGTGGGATCAGAGTGTGGGTGGGATTGGCAACATTACAATGTTTTCAACGGAATGGATACTTGGATGCGCTTTCCGTTGAAGCCTAGACCAGAGTGGATGTGAACACAGGTAGGAAGCTGCCCATTGGTCCATCTAGCCCAGTACTGTCTACTCTGACTGGCAGCAGTCTCTGGGGTTTCAGGCCACAGTTGGGGGTCTTTCCCATCATCTGCCATCTGAGCCTTAATCTAGAGAGGCCTGCAATTAAACTTGGGCTGTACCTAGACCTAAGGTTTATTCCAGGATCATCCCAGGTGCGTCCCTGCCTGAGTGCTGGATGCTCTGTGTGGCACTTAGATGAACAGGTTTGACCACAAGACAACCCTGGGATAAACCTTAGGTCTAGCTACAGCCTTGGACTCTTCTATGTGCAATGCCTGGTGCAACCACCGGGCTAGATTCAGTTCAGAGGCAGGACATAACTGGGCTGCCACAATGGGAACTTTGTGCCCATTGGCCATTGTGGGAAACAATCTGCTGCATTTCATGGAGATTCTCTGATCCAGCAAGGAACTCACCTATAGCCTCTGCAGGTAAAAAGCACATGCACTTTGACAGGGCATCCCTACACACACCGTGAACGTTTTTGCAGATCTACATTCTTGTCAATGGCTACTTTACAGTTATAGGCATTAATGTCCCCCCAAAACATCACACTAGCAGAGACTCAGCCCTCTTGACTGATTATATGGTATTATTCCCATGCTACTCTTCGGGCTTCTTCACACAAGTGAAATAGGGCACACTCGTGACTGGCCACTCGCAGAAGTTCATGGATCATTTTGACAACATCAGCAACCTCCTGCACATCTCCCACACCCTCACCTGGTAGTTCCCCACAAGAGGGCATTGTCCGATTCAATACTATGAGAACAGAGAGGAGGGGAAGTTTTCAGTTACAGACCACCTAATCGCCCCTCTCTGCCTGTGTAATGCAGCCTCATTATGATTGCACAAGAGAAGCAGGACGCAAAGTCCCAGTAAGGAAATACGATTTCACCCTAATCTAAAGAAGCCCTTACTCTCATGGATTTATTCAGTATCTATCTATCTATCTATCTATCTATCTATCTATCTATCTATCTGTCTGTCTATCTATTCCCCCCAGCCGACACACACTCACACTGCAGGCCAGGGGTGGGGTGGGGTGGGGTGGGGAACCTCAGGCCTATGGGCCAAATTCAGCTCTCCAGGGTTCGCCGGATAGCCATGCTCCCTTTCCCTTTCCCCAGACCACCAATTGTTTGGTGGTATCCTGGTTTGTATCCTGGTTTCACAGCAAGTTAAAGGGCTGAAATGCACCTCCTAAAGCTTAGTTACCAGCAGTAAGCACTTTAAACACTGATCTATTCCGGCAGGCCTATCCAGTGAAATTTTAGAATGCTTTTAAGATGTTTTAAGGATGTTTTAAAGATGATTTAATCGTGTATGGTATGTTTTGAATCAATTTTTAATGTGTATTTTATATCATGTTTTTATACTGTTTGTTTTATACTTTGAATGGTTTTAGTTTTTGTGAACCGCCCAGCGAGCTTCAGCTATTAGGTGGTATAAAAATTCAATAAACAAATAAATAAATAAAATAAGCTAAAATAGGCTGGCATTTTTGTAGTTTTGAGCCCCATCACCTTTGGCTCTGCCCCTTTGGCCCTTGGCACTACCCACCACTGGAATGTTGCCCCTGAGAGCTTCTCCAAAATTGAATTCGGCCCTTGGTCTCACCATATCCACCACCATAGCTGGTGGGCACCATTTGTGATTCTTCAAGCCCAATGCTGTCCACCGGCTATGCATGGTTGGTGAGCCCAGGGTTGCAACCCCAGGAGGGCTGTCAAGCCCCTGCCAGCCACAGGGAACAGCTGGTGGGCTGTATTTGGCTTATTTATTATTTATTTTATTTATTACACTTATATACCGCTACCATAGCCAGGGCTCTCTGGGCGGTTTACAGAAATTCTATAATTGAGGTAAAAACAAGTATACAAAATGTAAAACTCTAAAACACAAAACATACACACATAAAGCATTAAAAACCGATTAAAAACGAAACATGTGGGTAATTAGATCTGCTATCATGAGATCTGCTGGGATGTGCCACCATATGGCTTGGTGGATCACAGCCATAGAGCACATACTTCGCATGCAGAAGGTCCCAGGTTCAATCCTGCAATCCTGGGCCAGAGGGACCTATGGTCAGATTCGGTATATGGCAGCTTCTTATGTTCCTATGCCCCCACAGGTGATGCAGGCGGGACAAAAATACTTACACCAGTGTAGTGTAGTGCTTGGCATGTCCGATGAGAGCTAGGTTCAAATCCCCACTCCGCCACAAAGCAGCTCACTAGACGGTCTTGTGCCGCTGACTCTCTTTCAGCCTGATCAACCTCATGAGGATAAAATAGGCAAGGGACCATGTACACCTGAGCTTCTAGAAGGAAGGATGGGCTTTGAAACTTTTAATAAAATAAATTTCTATATTGAAAAACAACAACATATCGAGCCTTCGCTGCAAAGACGAAAGCTAGGTGGTAGAGCTTATCTTAAACATACAAAACTGAAAATGTTTCAATAGTCCTGTGTAAAACAGACATTTTCCAACAGCTCCAGCCCAGCTCCCACCCAAGGGTGCTCCCTCCCAACCATTATACTCTTAACACTTTTTGTTTTTCCCATTTTCCAGGGGTGGTTAATTTGGCCACAATGATTTATAGTGCAATCCTAGACATGTCTACTCTGGAATAAGCCCCATTAAGTTCAAAGAGACTTACTCCCAGGTAAATGTGCATAGAAGTGCACTCTTCCTATTGCTCACTCTGAAATGTTGCATGCCCTGATGTGCATTTCAATTTTCATATGAAAACTGTTCTCAAAAGTTAACCTTTTAACATTATTCTCTTCTATTAAGCCTCAGACAGTGTTTAATTCATATGTGACTGCAATTTTAACAAAGTCTCCCCGTCCCCACATGCCCAAAACAATCGTGAGTCAATTTTTAATGTCATTTTAAAAGGTTCTTCCAGGCCAACTTTAATACGAAGTTGATCCATTTTTTCAGACCCTGAAGTTAATGAAACATGTTTTTCCCCCTGGTCTGAGTGATTGTATTTGAGTTCAACTTCATTTGTGTAGGGCTCTTACTGGAGGTGGGACAGAATGACACTGGTGGATATTAGCATTCACAATTAAAGATGTTTTCATCAAGACAAGTAACACAAGGTGTTACTACAGGTCACACACTCCCCCACATTGGCAAAAACACTCCTTGCTTTATTCTCATAGACAGAAAGAGCTTCCTGCCAATATCTTAGCATTCACAATTAAAGATGTTTTCATCAAGACAAGTAAACGATGTTACTACAGGTGTTACTACAGATCACACACTCCCCCACATCGGTAAAACACTCCTTGCTTTATTCTCATAGACAGAAAGAGCTTCCTGCCAATATGCAAATAGGTGCCACACCAAAGCATCTCATTCTAGACAGGTTCTCAAAAGCTGTAGGTAGGTCTCCGAGATTTCCCTTGATAAGGGACACTGATGCTAATTGGATCTTCCCTCCCAATGCACATAAGCCGTTTTGGGAGGAGGATCTGCTTCCCCCACTCTGCCTAATGGTGACACACACCCTGCAGCTGCTATTAGCTTTTTTAAAAAAAACAAATAAAAGAAAATGTGCATCTTAAAGGCAAAGTTTCACCTAATTTGGCCCTAAGCCAGGGGTGGACAAGCTCAGGCCCAGGACCCAAATCAGGCCACACCCCTTCCTCGGCCCCAACCCCCTTTCACCAAACCAGCAATCATTTGGTGGTTTCCTGGCTGTTGTACAGTTCCCCTTGCCTCATTCTAAAAGGTCAAAATGCCTCTCTTAGGACCCGCAGTAAGAGCTTTAAGCTAAAATATGCTGGTATTTTTGCCTTTGGCCCCACCCACTACTGGAGTGCAGCCCCCCAACCCCAAGTTTGTCTGACATTGAATTTGGCCTTGTGCTAAAAGTGCTCTGTATCTGTGTCCTAAGCAGATTAAGCAGAGACGATTCAGAGGTGGTTAAAAATGCTTTCCCTCCTGTTGTTTGCATTGAAAAAAAGGAGTCTGCCAAATCTGAAAGCCTCCTATGCAACCTGGAAAGTGGGTGCCACAGAGAAGAATATCTGTGAAATGGGCGTAGGGAGGAAGAAGAACAGTTTAGAACAGAAAAGAGTGAGAACTGAAGCTGCCATGTATTTGGAGATCAGTATCGAATGTTTATCTCAAACAACAAAAAGACCAACTACATGCCCATCCCCACTCAAAGAAGAACCCCATCCCACAGTTCTTTCATTCGAAATCTCAGTGGGAGACCCTTTTGCTTGCAATGGGAGGAACATTGTTTTTTTAAAAAAGAGAAAAGCAATGATCGCCATTCTTCTCTTCCTTTTTACCTTCCCTTGCTCATCAGTAATACCACACCGTATGTAATACCACACCAGGCTCAAGAGTTTAGCATAGCTCTGCCTCGGGTATTCTATTTTACTACATAAGGCGAACTTCTTATGAAGAAAATATGGCACGTCCCCTGCATGCCAAAGTGATTTAATCCAGAACTCTATCACTTTGTTCTAGCACCTAAGGGCCACTCTAGATGTTATCCTAATTGTCTAGTGTGTGGCTGAAGCTTATCTTACTTTTTACTCTTGTGTAAGCACACGTGGTCCCAATTCGGATCAAGTCCATGGTGCTTTTCACCAGGTTCTCCATATAAACAAATGACACCTGCTGAAGTTTCCTTTTCAATACAACTGTTAAAGATACAGGAGCCCTGTCCTCCTTTTCATATGGTCACCCTATTATAACAGATCGTTCCATTCTGATGCCCCAGATGTTCACCTGGATCACCTGCTCCTGAAACTGAAGCTGAGACTGAGGACACACCTTTCCCTTGTCACTACCAACCATTCTCCTATATGTTTATCTTTCTCCTTTTTCTCTGCTTTACACCTTCTCTTCTACCGGCTTTCCTTCTCTCTCCCTCTTTCCACTATTCTCTTTTGCTCATTTTTTTAAAAAAAAAATCAACGAAAAAGAAAACAGTTGTGGTGCGATGAATGTGTGGACAAAACTGTCAATGTTGCTTTCTGCCACATTTGATTGTTTTAAATCTCAAATTCTTTCCATCCAGCTTATGACGAAATTTGTCAACTTTAGTAAATTCTTAACAACAATGAAGCAAACAAAATTTTCACCCATCTGCACCAGGTACAGATTCAATGGGTACGACTTGTAAAGGACTGTGTTGTATCTACCAGCCATGTAGCTGTTGATCATGAGGAGCCTGTCTGGGAGGGGAAAAAATAGATGGCAACCCTAACTCAACTCCACCAACGTGATTGAATACACAGGAATTCAATCCCAGACTTTTAAGAGATGAGCACTCAAAGCCTTCTGCTTGGATGGACAAATTTGTCAATTTCGCTTTTTCCACATTCATTTTTTAAATATCAAGTTATTCCCTTTGTGTATATGAAAAAAAAATATGAATTTTGCCAAATTATGGATTTTATATTTTAAAAAATCCCATCCATCTCTAGTCAGGATCTGACCCAGTTGTGCATCACATCCAACCAGTTGATGACATTTGGATTGTGGGTGTCAGGTGTGCCAATAACACTCCCAAAACATTCCATCAGTCGATCCTTATAATGCAAGGGCAGGTTTGTCCTAATGAAACAGGTCATATGGAATGTCATATCTCTACGTTAAATGCTTATCTCATCTAAAGTTCCAACACATTGCTGGCATTTTTCCATTTTCCCAAATAGTGATTCAAATGATGTGTCAGTTACACACAAAAAGGCGAGAAATCTCTTTGAGAAGGTGCTAGTGAATTAGCCTTATCTATGTGTCAAAAAGGCATTCTTCCAACATCTCAAACTCACATATAATAAGAGACCACTGGAATTGAAAAATAAAGGGCACACCCTTGTCAAACACCATACCCACTGGATAAAATTATAACTTTGCTTTGAAAAACTTGCCCATTGTAACTGTTACTCAAAACACTTCATTGTCTACTGTCTTCTACCACTGTAAAATATGGGAATAAAAACACTTTGATTGACATGTCTCTTCCTGCCTGGGCACCTTGAGATGGGCGGGGGCGGCGGCAGGGGGATCATAATGCGCCATGTTGTTTAACAAAAGTGTTATAGAAATTTAACAAATTTCTATAACACTTTTGGGCTGTAATTCTATTCCCACTTACCTGGAAGTGATCCCCATTGAATTCAATGGGACTTACTTCTGAGTAGACATGTCTAAGTCTGCACTGGCAACGTGTTTTCTCACCTATCTTCCCTCTAGCATTTTTGTATCCACCTCCTTCTTGCTTATGTGTCTCCATTGCCCTTTCCTATTTTAAAAGTGTTTTTGAATTTATTATTACATTGATATCCCACTTTTTTCCTAGTGCAAGGAATCCAGGGTGGCTTACATAGTCTTCCTGTTCTGTCCATTTTATTAACGTTTTATGCATTCTAACAACTCTATGAGATAGGTTAGCCTGCGAGCGAGTGATTGGTCCAAAGTCATCCCATGAGCTTCATGGGCATGTGGGGACTAGAACCTGGATCTTCCAGGTCCCAGTCCAACATTCTAACCACACTGGCTCCCATTCTTCCATTCCATGATTCTCCTTGTGCTTTTATTTTATTTACATCTTACCAGCTACTTTCAAAAACTACTGACCATATAAGAAATGGAAGCATTTCAAAAACATCTGTATCCAGGCTGGGGAACCTGTGCCCCCCAGATGTTGGTGGACTACAGCTCCCATTATTCTTGACTATTGCCCATGCTGGTTGAGGCTGACAGTAGCTGAAATCCTACTTCAACTTCTGGAGGAGTTGAAGTCTGACAACATATGATCCTCACCCCGATCTATTATATCTATGGCCTTAGCTAGACCTAAGGATTATCCCAGGCAAATGGAGGGGTCATCCCTGCCTGCTCACGGGATCCCTTGTGTGTTATTTGGATGCACAGGGATGATCCTGAGACAATCCCAGGATATAGGCCTGGTCTAGCCATGCCCTATATCTATATCTGAAGTCATGAAAACACAATCCCTGGGATGTTATGATGGGAGGCACATATGTAGCCAATTCTAGTCTTATGGTGAGAATTTTTCAAAGGCCGTTCATTTTATATTGCAAAAAAAAAGAGCTCCTAAGATTATTATTATTATTATTATTTATTTATATAGCACCATCAATGTACATGGTGCTGTACAGAGTAAAACAGTAAATAGCAAGGCCCTGCCGCATAGGCTTACAATCTAATAAAATCATAGTAAAACAATAAGGAGGGGAAGAGAATGCAAACAGGCACAGGGTAGGGTAAGCAGGCACAGGGTAGGGTAAAACTAACAGTATAAAGTCCGCACAACATCAAGTTTTAAAAGCTTTAGGAAAAAGAAAAGTTTTTAGTTGAGCTTTAAAAGCTGCGATTGAACTTGTAGTTCTCAAATGTTCTGAAAGAGCGTTCCAGGCGTAAGGGGCAGCAGAAGAAAATGGACGAAGCCGAGCAAGGGAAGTAGAGGCCCTTGGGCAGGCGAGAAACATGGCATCAGAGGAGCAGGGCAATAGTGTGAGATGAGAGAGGAGAGATAGGAAGGAGCTAGACCGTGAAAAGCTTTGAAGGTTAACAGGAGAAGTTTATAGTGGATTCTGAAGTGAATTGGAAGCCAATGAAGAGATTTCAGAAGCGGAGTAACATGGTCAGAGCGGCGAGCCAAGAAGATGATCTTTGTGGCAGAGTGGTGAACAGAAACCAACGGACTGATGTGAGAAGAAGGAAGGCCAGAGAGAAGAAGGTTGCAGTAGTCCAACCGTGAAATAACCAGCGCATGAACAAGTGTCTTGGCAGAAGAGACAGACAAAAATGATCGAATCCTGGCAATATTATACAGGAAAAAACGACAAGATTTAGCTACTGCCTCAATATGAGGAATAAAGGAGAGCGAGGAGTCAAATGCTTCTGAAGGCCTTCAAGCTGGCCAGGCACAATGGGTGCTGATCTAAAAATTGATTTATACACACAAAGCCAGACTGGTGTTCTGTCATTCGCACTAAGCTTTGGAACTTCAAACTGCTTTCAGTAGCAAAGGGAGAAGGAGAGGTTCGACCTGGTCCCCAAAATACAATTATTGATATTCTACCAGCTGGTGGCTTAGGTCCAGGTTCTTTTCCACCCACTGGAGCACTGCCATTCAAATCATCCCATCAGTAGAAAGGGATGGGGAGGCAATCTTTGACAATTTCAACCTCCCTTTGTAGCCTTTAGCACCACCTCCCACTGTTGTCGTCTAACCCTCTGGAACAGATTTTCAAGGTGGGGGCAGAGAACTGCAGGGAGAGGAGGGAATCACCTCCTCCCCTGTTCTATCAGCAGAACTGTTCTGCTTGATTGGAAGCCTTCTGAGGATGGACGGAGCCCTTCCAGGAAAGTGACCATGGATGTAGATACTTGCTTCTGGCTACAAAGGTCTAACTTGAAAAATACACTGTGCTTTTAACGAAATGCAACCATTAGAGTCTAAAGATGTGCAAAGCCTGTTTGAGTTTGAGGGCCTGTAATTGGAAATGCAAACCATCTTGCAAAATAGCATGAAGTAACTAGTAGCATGAAGTAGGAATCTCATTAAAGAAAAGGAAGTATCCAAACGCTGCTTGATTATTTTTCTGCATTCTCTGGCTTTCTCTATGCTAATCTGTCACAAACAATGGTAATGCCTGAAAGCCTCATTATCATCTCATTCACTAGTCAGTGTGTCTGTCAATTACTGGCAGATTATGGCATCATAAAAGCCCCAGAACAGCATTTTGTGAAAATGGGTGCAGAATTTTTGTGAACCGCCCAGAGAGCTCCGGCTATTGGGCAGTATAGAAATGTAATAAATAAATAAATAAATTTAACAATGAAGCAGTAAAGATTCATTTTTCAAAAATAGGAGGCATAGAATCTTAGATAGTGTGCATAACAAAAATCTTTTAAAATGAAAAGACTTCCTTTAAAATAAAGAGCTAGCTCTTCAGAGAAGAAACAGAACTAAAGGAAGTTGGGCAAAGGAAATTACGTGAATGTAGTTGTAGGTTTTCACAAAACAAATAATTTCATCTTGTTTCCTAATCTGAGTAGACTTTGATCATGGTGACATTTCACTAGTGGTTAAAAATAAATGTTTTTAACCTTTCTTCACTTCTTTTACCCCCTCCCCCGCACCTATATTTATTTTGGGATTTCTCTAAACTAAACTATGGCCAAATTCCTTAACGTGGATCTTTGCACTTTTATTCATCCTGAAAAGAAAAACAACAAGAGAAGTGGGGGTGATTTCCCACTGAATACAAGCCTTGCTTAAGAGCTCAGAGAGATACCTTCAATCGTAAATAGAAATAAAAATCCTGGATGAGTGGAAAAAGCTATTAGCACTGCAAACGGTATTCAAGTAGACCAGTGGTGGGCAACCTACAATCCTGGGGCAGCAGTCCTCAGTCAAATTTCAAAAGCCCTCTAAAAACATTCAACTCAGATCAACACTTCTTCGCACAGGCTTTCCTTGACCTGTAAGGGACTCTGTCACTACCATCTTGTTATTCTTATAGTATTGTACTGTTTTAATTGTTTGATAGATGTTTAAATTATTATTTTTCATGAGCTGTTATATTATGCTGTATTTTAATGTGAACTGCTTAGGGATTTTAATAAGCGGTACAGAAGTATGTGGCCTCTTACAAATTATCCCTGAGAAAACAAGGCCCTCAACATAAACTACAGTTTTCCATCACTGCCTTAGCCCCTTCCTATGGAAGAAATAGTTATTCAGCCTTTTCCACCCAGGGCCACCATTTCCAGCTTCAAATAGATTTTAAGGGAGGGAAAAGATTCAGAAAAGTCCAAAGGCTTCCTTTTTGATACTTTTAATATTAAGTTGCATTTTGAATAAAATCCCAGTACCATTGAAAAGCACTTGTTCTAATAGCTCACTTGTTTTAATAGGAACTAAGAGTGTTGTCACCACAGGATAGACAGCTTTCGAAAAGAAAAGAAAACAGAAAAGGGATTTGTGCCTTTGGCAAACATACCAAGCACATTCCTAGCCTGGGGAAGTGACTGGTCTCATTGTTTATTTCATTCACTGGAGGCCAAATTAGAAGTAAAATGAGATAGGAGACCTGTGATTAGGTAGATCTCCTCCCTTCCTTGAAATTAAAAGCAACCCCCTAATTAAACAGCTTTGTACAGATGTTTTGGGACATGCATAAGATACTTCAGGGACACCAGAAAATGCAAAGAAGTGTTCAAAAGCAGAGTATGGTTTTACTAAAACAACCGTAGTAACATTAAGTGTAAAGCGAGGCCTACCAGAAAGGGTGTGGGTGTGGGTGTGGGTGGGCGTGCCAGAGAGTGCAGAAAGGGAGAACAGATCCCACATAAAACCTGGGTTGGAACGGCTCTAGATTCTGGTCTGTCAGAATTGCTAGAAAAACATGGAAGTGATCCTCCTAACAGCAAATGCAGGTAGTGAGTGTTGACAAAAAGGGATGGAGCCAAAAGAAAGCCACTGAGAAATATAAATGTTTGTAGACATTTATAGAAAAAGAGAGAGAGAGAGAGAGAGAGAGACTTAGGGCTCATCTACACCAAACAGGATATTCCACTATGAAAGTGGTATGAAAGCGGTATATAAAAGGCAGGAGCCACACTATGGCTTTATAGTGGTATTGAAGTGCACTTCAGGATCTACACTACTGCTTTATAGTGGTATTGAAGTGCACTGACAACTGTTGGGGCCCATGACACATCCACACCAAACAGGATACAGCACTATGAAAGTGATATGAAAGCAATATATGGTAAGTGTCATGAGCCCCAACAGTAGTCAGTGCACTTCAATACCGCTATAAAGCAGTAGTGTGGCTCCTGCCTTTTATATACTGCTTTTGTAGTGGAATATCCTGCTGGGTGAAGATGAGCCCTTAAGCCATTTCTACACCTGCCTGTTTTCCTGGGATCGTCCCAGGATCAGCCCTGTGCATCCAAATGACACACAGGGGATCCCGGGAGCAGGCAGGGATGATCCCTCCATTTGCCTGGGATAATCCTTAGGTGTAGAAAGGGGCTTAGAGCTCCATCCAATGAGTGTTTTATTGCATGCTTGTTACTGGGCACTCATGGATGTAAACACTCCCATTAAAAAGTTTTTTTTTTAAAAAAAAAAAAAAAAACCAGCATAATGTAATGGGGGGCTGCCTCCCTAAATTTCCTCTGCCCCCTATTTTTTTTTAAAAAAAAACACAAATAATTAAAACACAGTTTGCAATGTTAGCTTTAAAATGAGATAAACTGCCCCCACCCCCGAACTTTTAGGCTTCAAGCCTGCTCCATCCAATGACGATGGAGCATGCTCAGTAACCATAGTCTAGTGAATGTCAGTTGGAAAACAAATATGAAAGGGAGGGGATGGAATTCAGCTTGTAATGCCCTGGGGTGGCAGCGGAGTGGGGGTGTCTTTCAGACCAACGGCTGAATTTCAGTCTGAGATATATCTTGGAGGCCACATTCCAGTGGTGTACAGGGCAAAGTGGGTGGAGGCATTATATGAATTGCTCAGAGATAAGGAGGAACTCATGAAAATCCAAACATAAATAAGCATGTTAAAATCCAAGCAAGAAAATCCAAGCACATTCAACACAAGCCTATGGAAGTCCACTCAGAAGTAAAACAGATTGAATTATTCAGACAGTATCCCAAAAAGCACCACTTCCCATGCCTACTCACAAGTAAGCAGGACTGAGTTACACAGACATAAACATGAGTAATACTCTCACAGAGTATCCCAAAAAGTAGCCCTTCCCCATGTGGTTAAAAGTAATACTGTGAATATTTGCCACCTCCACCCCCAAACAAATCAAACTTTATTTTACAGTGAAACTTTACCAGTTATGTTTAGTCATATGAACATAAGAAGCTGCCTTATATTGGGTCAGACCATTGATCCATCTAGCCTAGTATTGTTGACACTGACTGGCAGCAGCTCTCTAGGAAGGATTCTTTCCTAGCCTTGCCCATCATGGCTTATCCAAACTAGCTGTGGGGGGCTGACTGACTTGATCAGGGGAGTGGTGAACGCATCAAAAGGGATTTTCAAAGAGGGAATTTCACCAGGTTCTCCATATAAACAAATGACACCTGCTGAAAATCCCTTTTCAATACAACTGTTAACGATACAGGAGCCCTGTGCTCCTTTTCATATCATCACCCTAATTTTAGGTGCTCCCATGCTGTCATCAAACAGGGGCAGAAATGTGGTGCAAATTAGAGGATGAAAGGTTTTATTTATGTATGTATTTATTACATTTTTATACCGCCCAATAGCCTAAGCTCTCTGGGTGGTTCACAAAAATTAAAACCATGAAAAGCATAAAAACAACCAACAAATTTAAAACACAAATACAAAATACAATATAAAAAGCACAACCAGAATAAAACAACACAGCAAAAAATAATATAGGTTTAAATATGAGATTAAAACAGCAAAATTTAAATTTAAGTTAAATTAGGTGTTAAAATATTGAGGGAAAAAAAAGGTATTCAGCTGGCGATGGAAAGAAAACAATGTAGGTGCCAAGCGAACCTCTCTGGGGAGCTCGTTCCACAACCGGGTTGCCACAGCAGAGAAAGCGCTCCTCCTAGTAGCCACCTGCCTCACTTCCTTCGGCAGGGGCTCATGGAGAAGGACCCCTGTGGATGATCTTAAGGTCCGGGTAGGCACATATGGGAGGAGACGTTCCTTCAAATAACCTGGCCCCAAACCGTTTAGGGCTTTGAATGTTAATACCAGCACTTTGAATCGGGCCTGGACCTGGACTGGCAGCCAATGAAGTTATAGAAGGACTGGCATGATATGATCTCGTCGGCCAGTCCCTGTGAGTAGGCGGGCTGCCCTGTTTTGTAACAGCTGAAGTTTCCGGACCGTTTTCCAAGGCAGTGCCACATATAACGCATTGCAGTAATTCAAACGAGAGGTTATCAGAGCATGGATAACTGTAGCTTGGCTATCTCTGTCCAGATAAGGGCGTAGTTGGTGTATCAGCCTAAGCCGATAAAAGGTGCTCTTTGCCACTGAGTTCACCTGTGCCTCAAGTGACAGTTCTGGATCCAAGAGCACTCCCAAACTACGGACCTGATCCTTTAGGGAGAGTGCAACCCTGTCCAGAACAGAGTAAACATCACCTTGCCGGACAGATGAACCACCCGCTAACAGTACCTCCATCTTGTCTGGATCATCCAGTCCATTACCGTGCCCAGGCACTGGTTCAGAACAGCCACTGCCTCACTTAGGTTTGATGAAAAGGAAAGGTAGAGCTGGGTATCATCCGCATATTGGTGACACCTCAGTCCACATCTCCGGATAACCTCCCCCAGTGGCTTCATGTATATGTTAAACAGCGTAGGGGATAAAATAGAGCCCTGTGGAACCCCATGGCGTAGTGCCACGGCACAGAGCAATAATCCCCCAGCACCACCTTCTGAAAATGGCCGTCCAAGTAGGAGCGGAACCACTGCAATGCAGTACCTCCAACTCCCAGCTCAGACAGCCTATCCAGAAGGATACCATGGTCGATGGTATCGAAATGCGCTGAGAGGTCCAGGAAAACCAACAGGTTCGCACTCCCCCTGTCTCTCTCCTGGCAGAGGTCATCCCACAGGGCGACCAAGGCAGTTTCCATTCCAAAACCAGGCCTGAAAACCAATTGAAATGGATCTAGATAATCCGTTTCTTTCAAGAGTGCCTGGAGTTGTCCTGCAACCACCCGCTCAAGCACCTTGCCCAGGAAAGGGATGTTCGCCATCAGCCTATAGTTTTTAGCATCTTCCTAGTCCAGGTTTGGCTTTTTTAGGAGTGGTCTGATTACCACCTCTCTTAAAGAGGCTGGCACCACTCCCTCTCTCAAGGAGGCATTTACAACCTCCTGGACCCAACCCTCCTTATTTGATGTGCAAACTTGTCACGGGGTTCAACAATCTCACGCCCTGGCCCAGAGTGTAACAGGCCACGAACCACCCAGTCAGACACCTTCCAAATGTTGAATAGTTACTCCAATATGTTCTGTGATCTGCAAAAGTTTCTCATCACATACCACTAGAAATAGATGGAGTGAGGTGCAGAGGGTGGGGAGAGATTGTCCTCCAGGATTTGCACATACCTGGAAAGTAACCTGGGCAAAGAAATCGACCAATTGCATAATAAGGGCTATCAGCAGTGCCTACGGCTTCAAACTTAATCACAGGTATTATGGAGTAAACCTCATTCAACATAGTGAGATTTAACTCTGAGTAAACGTGCTTAATTCAGAGCTGTGTGGTGTGGTGAGCCTTAAATCAGTTTTGAGCCACTTCTAATTCCGATGTGCATTCCAGCTATTGTAAGTTTTACATCAGATGGCATTATGAAGGGCCATACAGCTCCGTGCTAGAGCATATGTTTTGCGGCAGAGATGGTCCAGGGTTCAATTTATTGGTAACCTCACAACTAGATTACTGTAATACTATGTGAGACTTCACATGTGCCTGGTTCGGGAAGCTGCAACTAGTGCAGAATGCAGCAACTAGGGTGCTCAGTGAGACACTTTACACCTGTACTAAAAGAACTGCACTGGCTGTCTATTAGCTATGGAGCCATGTTCAAGGTTACGTTTTCGGCCAAACAGAGCCATAAACAAATCAAAACCAGGATACTTAGCAGACCTCAATATATATGCAGGCAGTCTTTAAAATCTTCAAAGGAGGCCTTGTTAGCCATTCTACAGCCAACAGAATGTCACTACATAACATCTTGAAAGCGGGCTTTGCCAGAACATAAGAACTACCATGCTGGAACAGACCATGGGTCCATCTAGTCCAGCACTCTGTTCACACAGTGGCCAACCAGCTGTGGGACCTGGAACCCACAAGCAGGACCCAGATGCAATAACACCCTACTGCCCATGTTCCAGGCATCTGGTATATATAGACTTACTTTCTCAGATACTGGAGGTAACACATAGCCATTAGGACTAGTAGCCATTGATAGCCTTCTCTTCCAGGAATTTATCTAACCCCTTTTAAAGCCATCCAAATTTATGACCATCACTACATCTTGTAGTAGTGAATTCCGCAGTTTATTTATTTATTGCATTTTTATACCGCCCAATAGCCAAAGCTCTCTGGGCGGTTTACAAAAATTAAAACCATGGAAACCATTCATTATATAAAACAAACAGTTTAAAAGCATAATATAAAATACAATATAAAAACACAACCAGGATAAAATCAAGCAGCAATGCAGAATTTAATGCAGATTTAAAATACAAATTTAAAACAACAAAGTTAAAATTAAGTTAATAGACCATTAAAATGCTGAGAAAAGAAAAAGGTCTTTACCTAGCATCTAAAAGAGTATAGCATAGATGCCAGGCTAAAAACAGCTTCTGATGTTCCTATGATTCACATTACAAATACAACAGCACACATAAAAGCACTTAAAATGTCACATGTGACAGAATTCAAAGAATAGTGGAAGGCGTTTTGGGCAGTAAGGCCATAAGCTTCTAGATGGGTACAAATGACTGCTATGGTCAAGTGTGTGCACTGACTACATTAAATGGCAACTAATTCTATGAATGTTTAGACAGAAAGAAATGTCCTACAACTTCCGGCATTCTCCATGCTGGCTGGAAGAATGCTGGGAGTTGTAGGACATTTTTCTGTCTAAACATGTATAAGATTGAGCCCTAAATTCACTAAATTCTTGGATGCTCTCATGCTGTACTTGGAAGGGCAACAGCTCAATCAGGTGCTTTAAGTAATTCCTATTTAGTAATTGCATGTTCATGGACGTTGGAGGCTTTGAAATGTTAGCATTACAAAGAAGTAGATTATATTGTGCCAGTGGCTAGTGTGTTGGACTGGGAGTCAGCAGAGCCTGGTTATAATCCCCTCTATTGGGTGACCATATGGAAAGGCGGACAGGGCTCCTATATCTTTAACATTGTAGAGTAAAGGGAATTTCAGCAGGTGTGATTTTTATGCATGTAGCACCTGATGAAATTCCCTCTTCATCACAACAGCTATATTAGAGTGACTAGATACAAAAGAGGGCAGGGCTCCTGCAGCTTTAACTGTTGTGATGAAGACGGAATTTCACCAGGTGCCGCATGCATACAAATGACACCTGCTGAAAATCCCTTTTCTATACTGTCCTCCTTTTCATATGGTCACTCTCCCCCTCTAGGCCATGGAAGCTCACTGGGTGACTTTGGGCCAGTCACAGCCTCCAACCTATCTCACAGCATTGTTGTTGTGAGGATAAAATGGAGAGGATTATTATGTATGCCACCTTGGGTTCCTTGGAGGAGAAAAGACGGGATATAAACGTAATAAATAAACAATATTCCTCAAAACAGAGTAGCTGTATCTCTTAGCTGCTGATAAAAATGTTTCCTTTATAGCTTTTCAGTTAACCCACTTTTTTTTTACTGTTTAACATATTGCAAAATGGTAACCACAAAGTAAAAGAGACAGTTGTCATTGCGCCATCCCACAATAATGTTTTTTTAGTGCAATAAAATGTATGTTCCACAGATATATAGTTACGTGTTGTCAGGAGTTCAGTACAAAAACACCTCATTATTTAGCAGTTGGCTGATTCTGTAAACCGAAATGAAATCCAAAATATATCACTTATCTTCACCCCACATCATATAATTTGCTTGGAAGCCCACCTTTGTTGTCTTGTTGCACTTTACAATATTTTTACTCTAGATTTTACTCATCACATGTCTTACCTCTAGCATATTTTCAAAGTGTTTAGTGTCAGCAAATTACCGTTTCAGTGAATTTACTTGCTTCGCTACTAGACTTAACCACAATAAGCAGCAATTTCACTTGTTAACCACTTTATTCTTTCACATTTCTATACTGCCCAATAGTCAGAACTCTCTATAGTTCTGATAGTAAGTTTTCAGACTAATTATTCTCTGACCCCACCATACTGATACACGCAACTTTGTTTTTTCAAGCAAGTGTTTCAGTAAATATGGAAACTCAATTCTCCCACTTAAACTTGACAACTTCCATATTAACGATGGCTGTTTCCCCTAACTAGTGTTCTAATGAATTGAAGCCAGATGTAGTTCTAGCTTTGAAACGGACAATTACCCCCATCCCTATGTGTCAGTAGCACAGGCCATAGATTAGTAGCAAAGACATTTGTCAGGAAAATAATACGACCAGTTTACCATAGGTGTGTGCAAGGGGTGTACCGGGAGTGCACAGGCACACCCTAAAGTCTGAAGCAGTAAGTGCAGAATTGGAGGGCCATTGAGTAGGGATCCAGACACAGCAGGAACAGTCCTCTGGCTGCTCTGCTGTCCCCAACAGTTGCTCCTGGCAGCAGGAGTGAAAAGAAATCGCTCTGCCAGGAGCCACACTTCAAAGAGGACAGGAAGAAGGGCCCCGAAGGCTAATATCGCCTTTTAAGCCCATCCTCTGGCCAGTGTCACTAGAAAAGTGGAGAAGTAAGAAAAAGAAGGAAAAATTGATAGATTTTTCAGCTATGGTATAACAGAGAAGGCACTATACCACGAGAAGTCTCCAAACGGTGTTGACCCACAGGCGGTTGAAGAGAACTGAGGGGATTAGGCGGGAACCCCTGAGCATGCTCAGTGGACGGTGAGGGAGGGGTTCCCGCCTAAAAGATTTTCAGCTTGAGAAGTTTCCGAACTTGGCCCTGTGCAGGCGCAGAGCCCCATATGTGTGATGCACAGAGACCACGAAGAAGAACCAGTTAGCATGTGTGCTTGTTCAGCAAATATATAAATTAATAAGGAGCTTGTTTTAAATCCATTATTTAAATTCGCCCTGTTTGGGGTGTTTTAAATAAATTGTCAGTCCACCCCCACAGGCAAAGCAATCTCTTATTAGTGTGATCCATTAAATGACATGTTCATGTCAGCAACATTCTTTTTACCAGCAGATTCTGAAGATATTACATTATCCATGTGTTCAAAGAGAGCTCATTTTTGTATTTGCCAAGAACAACAGTGGCTCAATCCAGTATCAGAGGCAGTAAGCCTGTATACTCCAGTTGCTGGGGAACAAGCCACATTTGAGGGAACTGAGGGGGAAAAAGCAGGATAAAAAGCAGGATTACTAGCATCCATAATAACATGGGATTTACCCTAGTAATGAAGGAATGAAACTCAAGGTTAGTTCCTGGTGAAATCTGCTAGTTGAGATTCCTTAATTGGAGGTGCCAGGGATTGAACTGGAATTATTCACACAGAAATGCAGGTTGCTTACCTGTAACTGTAGTTCTTCGAGTGGTCATCTATGCATTCACACATATGGGCTTTGCACCCACGCTGAGACCTGAACCGGAACCTCAAATTGCTTAATATAACGTTTTAGGCGGGAACCATCCCCCAACGCTACTGCACATGTGCATGCGGTTCCCGCCTATACCTCAGTTTACAGGAGTCCGACATTGTGACCCCATAAACATATATATGAGAAGATAATTTAAAAAACATCAAAGAATACACCACCAAGAGGGGATGGAGGGTGGGTTGTGTGACTGCATAGATGACCACTCAAAGAACTACAGCTACAGGTAAGCAACCAGCATTTCTTCTCCGTGGTCTCTATGCATCACATATATGGGCGATTAGCAAGCTGACATAGCTTGGAGGCGGGTTGGTGTGTCATCTGAATACTTCAGAGAGAACTGCTCTTCCAAAGGAGCAGTCCTGCCTTGCCCGGACATCCAGATTGTAATGTCTTATAAACGTGGACTGGGTAGACCACGTCGCTGCTCTGCACACATCCTGTAAAGGCACTGTTCTACGAAATGCTACAGAGGTAGCCATCGCTCTAGTCGAATGAGCAGTCACTGTTTCAGACAAAGGAAGCCCTGCCAAAGCGTAAGCCATTTCAATAGTCTAGGTTATCCAGTGTGACAGGTGCTGACATGACACAGGGAGACCCTTCCTAGGTTCACTGTAGCATACAAACAGTTGCTGTGTTTGTCTTAACACCTCTGTTCGAGATTTGTAGAAGGTGAGCGCTCTTCTGACATCAAGCATGTGCAGAGTGGATTCCAATGGAATTGTAGGGCTAGGAAAAAAGGCAGGTAACACAATATCTTGAGTATTGTGGAACGCCGATACAACCTTTGTCAAGAAGGCTATATCCATGCAGAGCACAACTTTTTCCTTATGAAATGTAAGATAAGGTGAGCCCACCCTCAGAGCCCTGAGTTCACTGGCACGTCGTGTTGATGTTATCACCACGAGGAATGCGACCTTCAAGGATAGTAATCGGTGGTCGACAGTGGCTAAAGGTTCAAAAGGCTTTCTTGTAAGTGCCTGTAAAACCACTGACAAGCTCCAGGTAGGGACTATGTGTTTGGTTGTCGGTATCGTGTTCCTTAACCCTTGTAAAAATGTCTTAGTTACAGGATGAGAAAAAGGTGAGAAACCTTTGATACCGCGGTGGGATGCAGAGATGGCTACGAGATGAACTCTAATTGATGACAACTTTAAACCTTCTTGGTACAGCGAAAGCAGGTAACCTAGTATGTCATTAAGGGTGCAGCTGTCAGGCTGGAGTCCTTTTCCTTGCGCAAACTGTGAATCTTTTCCACCTGTATGCATACAACTTCGTCGTGGATGGTTTACGAGATGCCAATAATATTCCATCTACTGTCAGGGTTGAATTGAATGATGAGGGATTATTCCCCATGCTGTCAGTTTTAGTGTCTCCAAGTCCAGATGCTGAATACTGCCGTTGTTTCGTGTAAGCAGCTTCGATATCGGCTGGAGTTTTATAAAATTGTGGTTCGACAGTCGAAGGATGTGAGCGAACCAAGGCTGGCGAGGCCACCACGGGGCTATCAGGATACAGTCTGATTCGTCCATCTGGATTTTTGTTACCACACGTGTCAGCAGTGGAAATGGTGGGAACATGTAAATTAGGGTCCCCTTCCAAGTTCTGGTAAAGGCATCCCCCAAGGAGTTCGGTCCTATGCCCACTCTGCTGCAGAATGTGGGGCATGTCGCATTGGTATTCGTGACGAAGAGATTGACCGTTGGGACTCCCCAGTACTGAAACAAATCCTCCCTCGTCTCCTTGTCCAGCTCCCACTCGTGTGAAAAGCTGAAGGACCTGCTCAGGGAATCTGCTATAATGTTATCCTTCCCTGCCACATGTATGGCTGTGAGATGGATCCTTCTTCTTATGCACCAATTCCAGATGCGCATGGTCAACCGATTTAGTGGGTGAGACCTTGTGCCGCCTTGTCTGTTCAGGTAGCAGACCACTGTGGTGTTGTCGGTAGCGATGAGAACACTGTGCGTCATTAAGATTGGTGCAAAAGCTTTCAAAGCTTTCTCGACAGTGAGCAGTTCGAGGTGGTTGATGTGTTCCTTGTTTAGTGATTTCGGCCATCTGCCCTGAACAAGGAGAGAGTCGCAATGGGCTTTCCATCCGACAAGAGAAGCATCGGTTGTGACTGTCTTTGATGGTGTCGGCATGCAGAAAGTTACCCCTTTGAGGGTGTTCCTGCTCGACAACCACCAGAGGGATGACCATACCGAGCGCAGTATGGCCAGGCGCGATCCATGAGCATTGGTACGAAGGTTGAATGTCCTGAGAAACCAATTCTGGAGAGGATTCTCATCCGTAGGCACGCAAGCTTGATCACCGCTGTGGTGGCTGACATTAGACCCAGTAATCTTTGGATGGTCCATGCCGTAACCAGTGGCCAATCTGTAATGTCTAGTACTAGGTCCTATAACACAGTAGCCCTCAGTACCGGGAGATAAGTTCGACTGTCCTTCGACGACAGGGTGACACCTATAAAGTCTGTTCCTTTGTGGTGTTAGAATGGACTTTTCAAAGTTGACCCACAGCCCCAGTCTGTTGAGGAGCTTCAGCGTGGTGTCTATATTCTTTTCCAGGGTGATACAGTGGTCTGCAACAAGAAGCCAGTCATCGATGTAGGGGTAAACAGCAATTGCGCATTGTCGAAGGCTTGCACAGATCACTGACATGCACTTTGTAAAGACTCGAGGGGCAGTCACTAAACCGAAGGGGAGAACTACGAACTGGAACTGTTGGTCTCCAAGGAAGAAACGGAAGAAACGTTGACTAGATGGCCTGATGGAAATGTGGAAGTAGGCATCCTTTAAGTCTATAACAGCAAACCAAACATCTTTGTGGAGCAACTGTAGAACAGAAGCAATGGTGGTCATACGGAATTTATTGGGGGTAATGAAATTGTTGACATGTCTTAAGTCTAATATCGGTCGAAGGCGTCCATCCTTTTTCGGATCAGTGAAATAACGGGAATAGAATCCCTGATTCATTTGTTGAGTTGGTACTGGACAAATAGCCTCTTTTTTTAGAAGAACATTTATTTCTTGAATGAGAGGGGGTGAAGGTGGTGTTATTTTTATTCCCGAAAAAGGAGGGGCTGTCGAATTCGATGTGGTAACCGCTGCGTACGATGGCAAGGACCCAAGAGTCCATAGTTATGCGCTCCCACTCTTGAACAAAAAATTGTAGATGGTTTCCGAAGCTCAGCTGGTAAGGGTGATGACAGTCAAAGCTGCTGCTTCTTACCGAAATCAGGCTGACATCTATTAGGTTGGTATCGTTGAGGGTAAGAGCGTTTCCTTTGCATTTGCTGCTGTTGCTGCTGAGGTGGTCTATCATACTGCGGGCGTTGTTGTTGATTAAAAGATTGCTTGACCCAATGGCGTGGTCTATACTGGATGGCTGGTGTCAAAATGCCCATCCTTTTTGCTGTTACACGGGCCTTGTGGATAGAGTCCATGGCCTCATCGGTTTTGGCATTAAACAGCCCCTCATCATGGAATGGTAGGTTTTCTATGCAAGTTTTAGACTCTTGGCTAAGTCCCGCTGACTGTAGCCATGCATGTCTGCGTATGGTAATGGCACCCATCATGGCCTTAGAGTCGCAATCGACCTGATGTCTAGCCATGCTCAGATGTTGTTGGGCAATAGCTGCTGCCTCCGATTGGAACACTCTCGCTAGTTCCCTTTTATTGTTTGGCAAATAGTCACATAGTGACTCCACTTTCTCCCACAGGAATAGTTACTACCTGGCCATGGTAGCCTGATAAGTAGCAGCACGTAGCCCTAAAGATGTAGAGGCATAGATTTTCTGACCCAGGGGCCTTGCTAGACCTGCCGGGATAAGCCGGCAGGGAGGCGGGGCGACGGCGTGCAAACTTTAACGCGTGTCGCCCAGCCTCCTAGACGCACAACGCGCAGGGACGACGGAAGCCCTGCAGCGCCGGCCATTTTTTTAAAAGTTTAAAGGGGCCACGTGCGCCCGAAGACTGCGGAGAAGGTAAGGGTTTTTTATTAGTTAACCCCCCCCATCCGCTCCTGATCCCTTCCTGATCTTTCTCTCCCTCCATGTCCCGTGTGTCGTCTCCCCTCCTTTTCCCTCCGTGTGTGTGTGTGTGTGTCCTGTGTCATCTCCCCTCCTTTTCCCTCCGTGTGTGTGTGTGTGTGTGTGTCCTGTGTCGTCTCCCCTCCTTTTCCCTCCGTGTGTGTGTGTGCGTGTGTGTGTCCTGTGTCATCTCCCCTCCTTTTCCCTCCGTGTGTGTGTGTGTGTGTGTCCTGTGTCGTCTCCCCTCCTTTTCCCTCCGTGTGTGTGTGTGTGTGTCCTGTGTCATCTCCCCTCCTTTTCCCTCCGTGTGTGTGTGTGTGTGTGTGTGTGTGTCCTGTGTCGTCTCCCCTCCTTTTCCCTCCCGGGATCTCCCCGGCCGATGGGCACAGCGCTCAGCGCTGTGGCCAGTCCGCGGCTTTTTGTGGCTACTCGTGAGTAAGCGATTAGCCGCAAAAAGCCACGGAAGTCCCTAGACCTTCCCCAGCTCCGGCCTGAGGCCGGAGCTGGGGAAAAGGCGCGCCATAAGCGAATTCGCTTATGGCGCGTTGGAGAAGGCCTCAGCGCGGCCTGTCTCCGGATTCCCCTGTGCGTCATCTGGACGCACAGCAGGGAAGCCGGGACAGAAGGCGCGCTAAGGCCTCGTCTAGGAAGGCCCCCAGTAAATCTAATTTTCTCTCTTCTTTGTCCACAGGCGCTGAGTGGATTCGTTGTGACTTGCCCTGGGACGATTTGACAACGATGGAATTTGGCTTAGGGTGCTGGAAGAGGAAGCCTACATCCTTTTCTTGGATCCGGTACATGGATTCGAGGCGTCTAGGTGTTGTTGCAGTCAAAGGGGGAGTCTTCCATGATAGTTGAGTAGTTTGTAATAGGGTAGGTGGAAAAGGAATTGTTTGGAGGACATCGTAGATAGGATTGATGAGCCTTTCTGTCTGCTGCTGTCTCCAAACTGAGAGACTGAGCCATTCTAAGGATGTGCTCAGAAAACCATCCCATATCCTCAGATAGGGATGATGGGTCTTGGGAAGCGACAGCGTCATCCGATGAAGGCATGGAAGTCAATGATACTGAAGAAGACAAATCAGATTGGTAGTCGTCCTCTGGAGATAACGGCTGTTGCACCAGGTTTGGTGACGGGAGTTTAGGTTGCACTGACTGCTCTGGCTGTGATGGTAAAATTGCTGAAACCACTGCGGTGCTCGGTACCATAGTCGGTAGGTCCTGGTACCGTTGTGCCCTAGACAGTTGTGGCGGACCAGGAAGGGTTCTAGCTTCTGATGGAGGCTGAGCAAAAAGTTTTCCCGACTGCCTACGGTACCGATGTTGATACTCATCGCCTGGGAAGTATTAATATGGTCAATAGTAGTCCCAGTCGGGACACTCATAGTGTCTCCAAAATGATCCAGACCATTCCGAACCCCTATCCCACTCTGAATGGGGTGAACGGGAGTATTCCCTGTACGCCGGTGGTCGTGGAGACTGAAACCTGGCTGGAGAAGGTGGTGGTAGTGATTGTCTGGGAGACCTGATTGTTTCGATCGGGTCTTGCTTGACAGGAGCTGGCTCATGTTGCTCAGATCTAGGAGGCATCGAGTCCCTTATTTCACCTTCCAAAATAGACTCTATGGGTCTTGGTACAGAAGATGGCCTCAATCTGGATCGACTCGGTACCGAAGCGGTTGGTACCGACGGCGTCGGTATGGAAGAAGGCTTCGATCTCGATAGACTTGGCATCGATACGACCGATGCCAACAAATCTTTTGGAGAAGGAGATTTCTTAGATTCCTTTCTCTTCTTCTTTTTCTTGTGAATGTCGGAGGACTTTGGTGTACGGGCCTTTTTCGATATTTTCCTAGCAACGGATACTGCCAAGGACCAGCCAGGCGTGAGGGGTATCTCAGCCCTATTTTCCACCATGGTCATCTCAGAGATGACAAAGGATTGAATGTCAGAGCTCTGATCCTCTGCCAATCTTGTTCGGCTATGCATCTTTAAAGATGTCGACTTCTCAGCTTATTTTTGTCGTGGAGTATCAGCAGCCTTAAGTGCCTTCTCCCACAAAATAGCCCTCAGGCGATCGGCCCTATTCTTGTGGGTTTGTTTGGTAAAAGACATGCAGTGATGGCACATTTCCACAATACGTCCTTCACCTAAGCAGACTACACAAAGCGAGTGCCTGTCCAATGGTGGAAGTTTGCTGTGACAGCTAACGCACTTCCTAAAGGGTGCTTTCACGGCCATACAGCCAAGGCTATTGGCGACCAAAAGATCGCTGAGGCAGAAAAACCAAAATCTATTCTAATAACATATATATATATATATATATATATATATATATATATATATATATACACACACGAAGAGAGAGAGAAACAAGATTAAAGAAGAGAAAAAGGTAAATAGTCTCGAGTAGGTAGTACAAAAACGCTAGGAGGTTGGTTCATACGGTCTAGCCACAATGGCGGACGATGAAGAACTGAGGTATAGGCGGGAACCGCATGCACATCCTCAGTAGCGTTGGGGGATGGTTCCCGCCTAAAACGTTATATTAAGCTATTTGAGGTTCCGGTTCAGGTTTCAGCGTGGGCACAGAGCCCATATGTGTGATGCATAGAGACCACGAATAAGAACATGTGTTTTATCACAGTGCAGATGCAAACATGGCTGCGTGGCTGTGACTGGGTTCACACAACATGCTAACCCATGACGCATTACTTTACAAAGCAACCCATGATGGGTTAGCGTTTTGTCTGTGGGATGTTTCTTCCCCCTCACTGTGGGTTATTTCCCTCAAATAAGCCACCCTGAGAATCCAGCCTGCAGTACGGATTATTTTATTTATGGAGGGTTAGCATGTTGTCTGTTGCATAGCATGAGTTATGAAGACTGTCTACAGTGCTGCTCAGCATGAATGGCCTAAAACATTAAGGATGGACAGACTTACTGGGCTCCAAGAGCAGCCGACGCTTGTGGCTTTGTCACTGCCGTTCACCCGCACAAGCCCCGGGTTGGCTCGCTGTGCGGTTTGTGAGTGCCCTGCAGCCACCTGCTTCCTGTACAAGCCACCTGCTTCTTTCCGCTGTCCATAAATGCTGGGCTCTCAAAGTGCACATCTTGCACACAATGGCTGCTGTAAATAGCCATTTCTGCAAGATTAGTGGTGTAAAAGGGGCCCTTTACACCTCTGATCTGGCAGAAATACCTATATACGGCCATCACAAGACAATTTATTGATAATAATTTCTGCAGACATTATAACAACCCCCTGAAGAAGGCCTTAAAAAAACAAGAGGCTGAAACATGTTGGGCTTTTGTACAATAAACTTTTCCACAGCATCCTGAGACTTCTTTCTCTTTTTGTGTGTTTGCATAACCACCTACTTAGTGTAGCTTTCCACCTACCATAGGTTACTGTGATGTGTGAAACCAGCCTGTGTCTCACTGTACCAGAAGTACATTGTGTACACTGGATACAAATGTAAGTGAAAAGAGACAGTATACTCCCTAAACTCAATGTCTGAAGTACACATTAAATGCAAAGCAGAAAGCTACTACCATATAATTTTGCCTTTATTATTATGTTCACTCAATAAGCACCTAAGGAACACAGCTCTGTTGTACTAGGTGCCAGACAAAAAGTGCAATTGATAGCCCTTACTGAAGATATGTGCAATGTACCCAGGGTACTATAGCAACACTGTGTATCCCAAATACATTTAATTCAAAAGTATGAGGTTAACCTCAGAGGAAATAACATGCCTGGGCCCAAGAGTAGGACATCGTCTCATTTTAAAAAGTCATTCTGATCCCTTTCCTAATTACAGCACATATGAGCCAATATTTGAAAATTCAGTACAAAGAACATGGAAAGCTTTGGTGGTGGGGTGGGGGGAACTCACAAAGAGAGTTTAGGATGGTGTGACTGATGGAAGGTAGAGTTGCCCAGTTTGGCAATCACGCATGTCTCTTGAACAGCTCTGCAGCCAGGACAGGAGATGCAGCCTCGTCTTCTTTTGCCCTGCCTCTGCCTGGATCCTTTTGCAGGAACAAGCAGGGCTCTGATTTGGCAGTTAGGAGGGGAAGGCGGGCAAAGAGACTGTGGGAGGTACAGGACAAGAAAAAGCTGTAATGTCATTCTCCACTGCAGAGGTATTGGATTCATCAACCCTCCCCCATGTGGTGCTTTCCAGATGTTTGGACCACAACTCCCATCCAGACCATCACCCATAATGACTGGGGCTGATGAGAATCATAGCCCAAAACATTTATTTATTTATTTATTTATTTGACTTATACCCTGTCTTTCTTCCAAAAAATGCCACTCTACATGGCTTACAAAACAATCTAAAACAATAAAACACATTAAAATTCAATAAAAACAATTGCAGAATAAAAACCAGCACCTGACCCACAGATGCCAAAGGCCTTTTTTGAATAAAGCAGACTTGCCATCGAAAGGATAGCAGAGAGGGAGTGAACCATTACAGTGCTGGGACCCAGGATTTCATCTGCTCTTCAGGTATCCGTGTGCCAATTTCTTTGCAGCCAAGTTGACATCAGGATGTTCCCAGCACCCCACTTACCAGGCAGGCATCTATTTTATATTTGCTAAAACTCTTTAATTTATGCACAACTACAGTGTGTGCCAATTCAGTCCACGAGCGACAGGTAAGAAATCTTCACCCTAGTTTTAATGACATGTGCTATGCCCCTATTATCCAGCAATCTTAGTCGATCTTCACTCACAAACTGCTGGGAGAAGAATGTTTAATATTTCTCTTTGTTCAGATCTCATCAAACTGTGTTTAAAACCTTATTTCCCCTGCTGCAGTTCAGAAGAATTTTCCAGCATCCAATTCCTGGAGCCACACATGCCTGGCAGAACAATAAGTGTTACCTTGCTCTCCTGGTTGAGTGAAATTCCAATTGACTTGCAAGTGAATGCTTGCATAGCACAATAGTGCTCATCACAATAAATTTGCAGAGCAACTGTCTCAAAAGAAGCTCTGTTTAATCAAGTATCTATTTACATGTGTGTAAAACCTGTCTTACCTCTCCTCATAGCCAATAACACTGCTTCATGTCCACTACCTGTACCTTCTTTATAGGCACAGCATAATAATACCAGATCATAATAATACAGCAGCTGTTTAAAAGGTATAGATCTTCCTTTTTCACATCCTCCTACTGCTGGCTCCAGGTGTGGGAGGGTCCTTGGGCAAGACACCGTCATGGGCCCCTTCTACCTTCTCACCACCTTCTCACCAGCTGGTAATGCTCATTATTGCTACCACTTGCTTGCTTGACAGCAGAGAGCCAGTGAGCAAGAAGGCAGCGGCATCTGCTGCTTCTCTTTCTTGCCACCTCCGTTGCCTGGGCAAGAGCAAGAGGCCAGGTAAGCAAGCAAGTTGCAATGATGAAGTGGAGGAGCAATTCCAGGTGGGTCTTGTATGGGCCCTCAAAAGGTGCCCCATCATGCCTACCCCTGATGCCAGCCTGTCTGTCTAGAAGGCCCATTTTCAACATTGCTACTGGACCATAAAACTTTAGTTAGTATATTTTGAGTTCTGAAACTCTGTACATTACGTTGTTCAGTATTCGATGTGTGTTAACATTAACTAGTTTAAGAACTTTAATATTTGAATGTAACAATATATGTTGTTCGTGTGGCTGGCAGGTTAGCATCTTACACCTTGGAGTAGGAGGTATGAGTTCTTCCAGTCCCACTTCATTTTCCCTTTAAGGAAAAGGCCATAACTCAGTGGCAGAAACCACGGTTGGCATGCAGAAGGCACTAGGTCCAACCCTTGGCATCTCCAGATAAGGCTGGGGAAAACTCCGGTCTGAAACCCTGGCACCATAGACAATAGTGAGCGAAATGGATCGATGTTCTGATCATCATGCCTGGTTTGCCGTTTTGCAGTTCAGTATCCACATGACATTGTGCCTGTCCTGCAGTCACCCCACCTCTTCCTTTCCATTTTCAGTGTTTTCCTAGAGCGGGGAAAGTCTGGTTCATTTCCTCCATGCAGGATTGAAGCGCCCTTCCGACCCCATGTATTGCTGTCCTCACGCTATGTCCTTTGTTGGGGGCATGTGCTTTGAAGGGAGGTCTTGCTGACGAAAGAGGAGGGCGGTGTGGTGTAATGTGGCCCTTTGTCTAACACTGCCTTCAACTTTTCTCCTCTTAGGGCAAACATGTCTGACAGAACAGAATCCCAAGTTCCCTTTTCCATTCTTTCTTTCTTTTCTTTTTTTTAATGGAAAAGCAGCTTTGCAAAGGGGCAATTTGGAGCAGAGAGGCAATGAGATGGAAAAAGGAGGGGTGATTAACCCTTTCCTACTCTGCCACTTCACCACTCCAAATCAGCCTCTCCAAACTGTTTCCTCCACCCCCACCCCATGGGTTTCCAAGCAAATGTTTGTTCTGTTACACACATTTGTTGGGGGTGGGGGGGGCAGGTGTCCTACTTTACAGAGCACAGTTCTGTCTTTAAAGGGCTGTCAGAAAACTGCCCTGTATTTTGAAGACATCCTCTATTTAATGGGCTGTCCAGTCCAAGTCCAGTCTGAAGAGAGAGAACCCTAAGGAGGGAGAGAAGCAGGCACCCTGAAGTTGCCCATCAACAGCACCTGTGCAGCAGACTGAGGTTTGCACTGTAAATATAGACAGGTGACCTGGTCTTCTTCACAAGGGTGAGATGTACTGTATTTCAATTTAAATTATAGCCAGTGGAGGCTGGTGGCTCCAATTTTGGTGGGGTTGTGAATCCATTCTGGGTTTTAGTCAGAATCTGCCAGAACTCAAAAGGTGCTGTCCAAGGTGTTGAACCCATCATGCCTTTAATGTTGCATGCATGGTTGCTTTATGGCTGCCATTCCAAACAATGACCCTTGAAGATGTGTGGATGGCTGCCGGCATGCGCAATAGGTCCAAGAAAAGAGCAAAAAGCTTGCATGTCTTAGTGGGTGCATCCAGGGGGCAGAATGGATGGCAATCCAGATTGAGCCGAAGCAGCCCGAAGCGCTTCGGGTCCAATCCAACCTGCTTCATGCCACTTCGGCCTGGATCCGACCTACTCTAGATCCAGACTAATTTAGTCTGAATTGGCCTGCTTCAGCTTGGAATTCAGATCTGGAGCTGAAGCAATGCACAGCCCTACTATTAATAAGCTGCCCTTCAACTTAACAAAACTCCCAGGGTAGTTCTCAAAATAAAAACATCTAAAAACAATATCTACTGAGAGGTTGCCTTCACAGCACCGCTTTGCTGCCTCTTTAAGGAAAGCCCCACCGTATTGCAGCTGCAGGATGGGTTCAGTAAATCCCCCATAGCAGGAGAGGGAGTGGGGCTTTCTCACAGCCATCTGGGTACTTGAGCCCACCCCCTACCCAGCTTCCAGTGAGCAATCAGTGGTCGCCATCTGCTCAGGAACACCCCAGATCAATGCTGGAGCAAGGTCACACTGTGGAAGGACCATGGTGATCTTGCTTCAAGGGAAAAAGTCTGGGTAAGTCCCTGACTTTTTAAATGTGGAGCTTCGGGCGAAAGCCCCACGGTGGTTGTGAGTTGGTGGCTGCGTCGTATAACCAACACAGCATCACCATGCAGTCACCATGGGGCAAATAAGCCATATAGACATGGAGCAAATAAGCCATATAGACAGGGCCATATTGTACCCCTGAGTAAGCACAACCAGCTCACTTGGGACTTGGACAGGGCTAGGGAGGTGGGTTGCCTGGGAGTTCAGGACATTTTCTATTTCTATCCACTGTGAACCCACCCCTTCCTTTTTTATTGTTAACAAATGTTTTAAATGATATGTGTCAGTCAGTTTAAAAGATTCTGTGTTTATTGCAAGGTGTAAAAGAACATCTGCTCTCCTCCTCCAGAAGTCACGCAAACAGTCCAGGGCAAATGACCTGATAGCAGGCAGGCACAAGTCATTTTGCTGTCTGAGGTTATTTTGCTGGTTACTTTGTTAGGAATGCTTAGCAGAGATTAAGCAGCAGCTTCTCAGCGTTTGACTCTCCTGCACGGTTTCTGAGTGCCTTCCCTCCGAAAGAAAAATACTCACACCATGTAGTTTTTTCTTCAGCAAAGATTTCCCCCCTGACACCCCTTTAAAATTTAACAACAGAATATTTCATCATACAATTGATACAGGTACATTTATGCATCACAAAACTCAAAACCAAGTTTTCCAAGCAATTCTGTATGACGTTGAATGACCAATGGCTTGGTAAACAAATCTGCTACATTCTGACTTGATTCACAATATACCAACTCAATGGAACCTTGACTGATATGTTCTTTCACATTACAAAACTTAATTGCCACATGCTTGGTTTTGGACTTAAGCATTTCAGGCTTAACTAAAGCAATACAAGATTGTGAACCTTCATGTACTGTCACTGGTAGGGAAAAAGGTATTGTTAAATCCTTTAACAACTGCACAAACCAGGTCACCTCACTACATAACTCAGACAATATGGCAAATTCTGCTTCACATGATGATATTGCCACAAACGTTTGTTTCCTTGCCCTCCAACACATAAGTGAGTTCCCAAACTTAATCACCATACCACTGGTAGACTTTTGGTCTTCCAGACAACCAGCCCAATCGCTGTCAACAAAACATTCGAGTGTTTGGTTTTCCCCAGACGATAGTCGGAGACAGATATTTTGTGTGGCCTTCAGATATCTCAGCAATCGTTTTACACCCTGCCAAGCCTCAACTGTTGGGTTAGGCACTTGCTGGCTGAGAATACCCACAGCGCATGCAATGTCTGGCCTTGACCACTGGCTTAGGTATAATAAACTGCTAATTACTGAATAGTATAACTCAGGGTCTTTGAAACTCTCATTCCCTATGATCTGATGAAAATCTGTGGCCATAGGACTCTGTACACCTTTATAGTCCTGTATTTTATAAGATTCCAGCAGGTTACCAATTTTTCACTTCTGGCTAAGCAGATAACTTCCATCAGCAGCTTTGGTAATCTCTACACCCAGATAATGATTTACTTCACCCAAAGATTTCAACTTATAATGATTATCTAGCTGATTGGTAAACCTTTGAATGTGGCCTGTGGAACTACCTGCCACCAGAAAATCATCAACAAACGTCAACACAACCATATAGTCACTTCCTGTGACCCTCGTGTACAGGCAGGGGTCTGCAATGCTCTGTTTGAAACCCATTTCATTCACCAATGTGGAATTTAGGCAATTATTCCAGCATCTGGCACTTTGTTTTAAACCATACACAGCCTTTTTCAGTAGCCAAACCTTGTCTGGCTGTTTTTCAAAACCAGGTGGCTGCTTCATATATATCTCTTCCTGGAGCTCTGCATTTAGATATGCAGTGTCAAAGTCAAAATGATGCACATACATTTGACTCTTTGCAGCTACACTTAACACTAGCCAAATTGTTTTGGCTTTACAAGTGGGTGAAAAAGTTTCATTATAGTTTACCCCCTTCTTTTGACTGTATCCCTTGGCAACAAGACATGCTTTGCATTTTGTGTTGCCAGAAAGAAGATTTTTTCTTTTATACACCCAATGACATGATACAGCTTTTTGCCCTTCTGACAGTTTTGTTAGAACAACACTTTGTTTTTTTGAAACTGTCCAGATCTGCCTCCATTGCTTCAAACCACTCATTTTTTTTCTGGGTCAGACAATTTGAACACTTCTTCATAACTTTGAGGTTTGTAGTTAACCATGCACACACATACCTCCTCGCCATAGCGTTGTGGGGGTACACCTTTGTTTGTGTGTATCTCCTGGGAATTAAAACTTCTTGGCTGCTTTGTTCCCTGTTCTCTCCACTCTCAGAGGACAGAGACGGGTGCTTAACCACAGTAGTATTAGGTTTCACAGGGCTAGGAGTTAACCCCTTACTTGCTTCCCTTTCATTTTGTCTGACTTTTACACTCTGTGGGCTATCTGGGAAGCGTAACAACATTTCAGGGTTTGCGTGTACCTTTTCCCAGTTGTGTTCTTCAAAGTCAGCAGACCTTGACACAACCACTTTTCCATGTCCCAGGGAAAAATGCCAGGACTTTGTAGTCATTCCCTGATAACCAACAAACCTCAGTTTGATTGTTTTCAGCTCTCCCTTTCTCCTTTGACATTTTGGAATATGCACATAAGCCCATGATCCCCAGGTGTGCAAATGAGATAGATCAGGTTGCTTGCCCATTAATACACAAAACGGGGTATTGTTTATAACACTAGACCAAGTCCTGTTGGATAAATAGTTAGCTAACAGGAACGTTTCTCCCCAGAATTCCTGCTCAACTCCAGCGTCAATCAACAATGCATCCTTAATGCTTTGCAAAAGTCCTCCTCTTCGTTCCACTGCACCATTCTGCCATGGAGCATGGGGATCGATTAACCTGTGCGTTACTCTGTTACTTCTAAACCATCTCAGGAATTCATTGCTCGTGAATTCGCCACCACGATCACTTTGAATTTGAAGAACAGGTTTCTGAAACTGTTTCTCAGTCCAAGTCACCCAGCATCTAAATGCATTAAAAGCCTCAGATTTTTGTTTCAGTTGGTAGCACCAACTGAATCTGGATTTGTCATCCAGAATCACCAAAACATAATGTGCTCCTCCTTGACTGGGAGTAAAAGGTCCAATCAGGTCGATGTGAACCAGTTCAAACAACTCTTGTGACACTCCGTCACTTTTTCGATTCTCAGGTTTAATTTTTGACTTAAATTGTTTACACAGAGCACAATCTAGAAACTGTACCATTCACTTACCTTCAACCCTTTGCACATACCCGTATTTCTTCGATTCTAAGACGCCATCGATTCTAAGACGCACCCCATTTTAGAGATGTTTATATGGGGAAAAAGTATTCTGCCATGCATGGGGAGTGGATTGCAGGTAGGTAAGGGAAGAGATGTGGCCAATTCTGATTGGGCCAACGGTTTTAGCACCACAGGGCTAGGACAGGTTACAAGTAAGCCAAAAATGAGGCACTTACCCCTAATGTCGCAGGCCCACGTTGCCTGGTGGGGTGGGCCCTGCCAGGCGGAGGGTGCCTTTCAGGGGTGGGGGCCAACCGGGGAGCAAGTGTAAGGGCCTGGAGGCTTTACCAGCTGCCACCACTTCTTGCGGGGAATGGGAGGGGGTCGTTCGCGAGGCGCCCACCTTTGGGCCAGTTCCAGCTGCCAGTGCTGAGGGGCCTCTTCCAGGCATGGCTAGATGGGCTGTGGAAATTTCCTGAGGCGCAAAAGAGCCGGCCGCATGTGCACTGCCGCCTCTAGCCCAGCGGCGCCCTGGGCTCCTCTCCCACACACGTTGCAAGTGGGAGAGGCACAGCTGCAAGTCCCGGAGCGTGTCCCGCCCGCACCCCAGCCCAGCAACTCACTGTCTTCCCGGCCAGCGCTACTGCGCCTCCTCCACCGCACAGAACCAGCAGCCGCAAGAAGCCAGCGGCGCCTGCCCGCCTCGCATAACCCTCCGCGAGCCTTGCGGTGCCCACCCGTCTGCCCCGGCCCCATGCGCAAGGTGAGGCGTGTGACAGGCCCGACCCGGGTGGAGCCGCATAGCCATGCCCACTAGGCCCAACCCGGCCGGCTGTGCTCGTGGTGCGGTGGGCGGGGCCTGCTTAGGGCTCAGAGCTCCGTTGGTGTGTGTGTGAGCCCGGTTAGCTCTGGGGTGCACAAATAGGCCCAGGGCAGCCACGATCGTCGCTGAGGCCCCCAATCACGGCTGACTTCCTCCCATCTGCCAGTGTGACTGAATTGGCAGACGTGGCTTCCAGGCTGACAAAAGCTCAGGTATTATTGCAAATGGTTCTGCTGCTCGCAGAGTCGATTAGCCAGACTTCCTCACATGTAGCCCCATTGCATCTCAGCATTGCAGACACAAACTGCGCGTAACGCGTTGGCTCCTCCTGGCTGGTAGGCTGAACTTGCTTTTTTTCCTCTGCCAGGATGCAGCCTCACTCTGCAAAACCTCTGAATATGCCCTTCTTTGCCACATCGATAACATCTCCTTGTAGCAAGCGCTCTCTCCACTCCTTCCGTCGGGAAATGCTTAGCCGGGTCTTTGGTGGGTTGGCCTTTTCTATGAGATTCATGGTCGAATTTCCTCTCCTGTCTGTTCTCTGCTTGTCTCTCAACATGCCTCTGCTCTTCTTGCAAAAGGCGTCCGGTTACATAGTTTAAGTTAAGGTCATCTGGCCTCATCGATTCCATGCTGGTAGTGAGTACATTCCAGCTGTCTGGCAATGAACTGAGGATTATATACACCTTATTCTCCTCCGTGAAGGGCATGCCGACCTGTTGTAACTGAACAAACAGAGAACATAATGCTTGCAAATGCTTTGACAAGCTTTCTCCATCACACAGCTTGGAACGGTAAAGTTGTCATGTTAGGCTCATTCTCGAACTTGCTGTCTCACGCACATAAATTTGCCTCAGCTTGTCCCACACTCCCGTGTCATATCTTCTCTGGATATATGCACAAGCTGTCTGTCTTCGAGGCAAAGAACGATATTCACCTTGGCTTTTTCCTCAAATGCATCCCAAGCTTCCATTTCCTCCAGATTTTGGGCACCAGGACGTGGGACACTCATGACAGTCCAACAACCATCTCTCCTCAGGAACATTTCCACCTTAAACAACCACATAAGGTAGTTCCGTTCATTCAACCTCTCCACGGGAACACCACCTCCTCCCAGATTAAGCTGTGCCATCCTTGCTGGTCGGACCGGCACTACAGCTGGAACTGGAGCCTTTTCTGAGCCCTCTGAACCGTTCAGACTTCCAGACTCAGCTTCCTCCTCTTCCTCTTTCAGCATTCGAGAGACAAAGCAACACGGCTTTCACACAGCCACATTCTCTCAGACTTCCACAACAGGAGAATTTCCGTCTGGGCCCATAACCTGTTAGGAATGCTTAGCAGAGATTAAGAAGCAGCTTCTCAGCGTTTGACTCTCCTGCAGTTTCTGAGTGCCTTCCCTCCGAAAGAAAAATACTCACACCACGTAGTTTTGTTCAGCAAAGATTTTACTGAGGCATATACGTACAGTCGTGTGAAAAAGAAAGTACACCCTCTTGGAATTGTATGATTTTACATATCAGGACATAATAACAATCATCTGTTCCTTAGCAGGTCTAAAAATTAGGTAAATACAACCTCAGATGAACAACAACACATGACATATTACACCGTGTCATGATTTATTTAACAGAAATAAAGCCAAAATGGAGAAGCCATGTATGAAAAAGTAAGTACACCCTTACTGCTTCCAATTAAGATGCTAAGTAGCAGACAGATGCTGCTAATCAAATGCTCGTGATTAATTGATCATCAGCAAGTATGACCACCTTTATAAAAGTCGAAGTTTTTCCAGTTTGCTGGTCTGGAGCATTCAGGTGTGTGTTAACACAGTGCCAAGGAGGAAAGACATCAGCAATGATCTTAGAGAAGCAATTGCTGCTGCCCATCAATCTGGAAAGCGTTATAAGGCCATTTCCAAACAATTTAAAGTCCATCATTCTACAGTGAGAAAGATGATTCAAAAGTGGAAAACATTCAAGACTGTTGCCAATCTTCCCAGGAGAGGACGTCCCAGCAAAATCACCCCAAGGTCAGACCGTGCAATGCTCAGAGAAATTGCAAAAAACCCAAGAGTTACATCTCAGACTCTACAGGTGTCAGTGAGCATGTTAAATGTTAAAGTTCATGACAGTACAATTAGAACAAGACTGAATAAGTATGGTTTGTTTGGAAGGGTTGCCAGGAGAAAGCCTCTTCTCTCTAAAAAGAACATGGCAGCATGGCTTAGGTTTGCAAAGTTGCATCTGAACAAACCACAAGACTTCTGGAACAATGTCCTTTGGACAGACGAGACCAAAGTGGAGATGTTTTGCCATAATGCACAGCGCCATGTTTGGCAAAAACTAAACACAGCATATCAGCACAAATGCCTCATACCAACTGTCAAGCACAGTGGTGGAGGGGTGATGATTTGGGCTTGTTTTGCAGCCACAGGACCTGGGAACCTTGCAGTCATTGAGTTGACTCCATTGACAGTTGACAGTCATTGAGTCCTCCGCATACCAAAGTATTCTAGAGTCAAATGTGAGGCCATCTGTCCAACAGCTAAAGCTTGGCTGAAATTGTGTCATGCAACAGGACAATGATCCCAAGCACACCAGCAAATCTACAACAGAATGGCTGAAAAAGAAAAGAATCAAGGTGTTGTAATGGCCCAGTCAAAGTCCAGACCTCAACCCGATTGAAATGCTGTGGCAGGAGCTTAAGAGAGCTGTGCATAAACAAATGCCCTCAAACCTCAATGAAATGAAGCAACGTTGTAAAGAAGAGTGGGCCAAAATTCCTCCACAACGATGCGAGAGACTGATAAAGTCATACAGAAAAACGATTACTTCAAGTTATTGCTTTTAAAGGTGGTTCTACAAGCTATTGAATCATAAGGTGTACTTACTTTTTCACACATGGCTTTTCCATTTTGGCTTTATTTCTGTTATGACACGGTGTAATATGTCATGTGTTGTTGTTCATCTGAGGTTGTATTTACCTAATTTTTAGACCTGCTAAGGAACAGATGATTGTTACTATATCCTGATATGTAAAATCATACAATTCCAAGAGGGTGTACTTTCTTTTTCACACAGCTGTATAACGTTTCCATACAAAACACATTCAGCAGTAACAACATCACCGACCAGCATCCACCATGTCTATATTACATTTGTACAGCTTTATATACATTTCATACACAGCAGTAAACACAGTTTCATCATCCAATAATTCAATTAAGGGATGCTGCAAGAAATTCTTTCCTGATTTTCAACCCTTACAGTTCCAGCACTAATGAGCAACACCTGCGTGAAGCTCCATGCCAAGTCCAGTTTTTTTTTTTCATTCCAGGGCTTTTCTGTGGATAAATTTTCCCCCTGACATATTTACCGTAATAAACTTGATTGACTGAGGCAAAGAACAAGATAATACTAACTGGACTGAATTGTTCTTCAACACTGGGGATGGGACAGCTTCTTCCACTGCACCTAAGGACATCAGGATACCTTAGGGGGCACAAGGCATGCCCTGTGGCATACAGCTATCTCACAAGAACTTCTCACAAGAACTTCTACCTGAGGTAACTGCTTCACTATGCCTTTATTACTACCAGGCCCTACCTGGTAGTAATAAAAGTGGCCCCCATTCACATGGAGAAACACACTAAGGGTGCAATCCTATGCATGTTTAGAGAAGAAAAAAGGCCTAGAACTCTCAGCATTCCCCAGCTAATTATGCATAGGACTGTGCCCTAAACCTCATCCTGTAGCCATCACTGGGGAGGGAAAACAGTCAATACAGAGGAGATACTGCAGCTGCCCTGAGAGAAAGGGGGGCTTCTGAGGGATGTCCAGAGGGTGGGGGCAGAGAGCAAGCAAGGGAATGAGGGGAGGAAGCAAGTGAAACATCAAGGCAACCCCAATTAGTGTGTGTTCATGCCAAGCATGTGCCAATTGCCAAGAGAAGCAAAGGATGAGGCCAGGCAGAGAAGGTGGCCATGCCATGTGCATCCTTGGAAATGTGTCTGGAACTGTGCTGCTAGTTGCAATGCCCCACAACTCAGCTCCAAACAACAGGTGCTACTCCAGCTCAATGGCCCTGGCCAGGATGCTGCTGTGATCTCATTGGCTGGTAGAGAGGAGGGGATTGCTTTGTTCTTGGCGAGTGGTGGTGGGAATTGTATTCAAGCCATGCAGCTGGAGAATATATTTCATGCAACACAGAGTATTGACATGGGGGGTGATGACAAGGAAGTCAGTTCATGCCCCAACAGCACCCGCCTCCTGCTTCTTGCTTTGTCAGGGTGCCGTGGGTCCCACTTTCTGGCATGGCTGTTTGTGTTCTAGAGGTGATGATTGTAAAGGAAGAGCGCCCAGCAACCTACTGGCTTCTTGACTGGATTTAGCACGGATCCCCAGGCACAGACACTCACGGCTCACACAAAATGAGGTTTAAGACCATTTATTAGGAAAAGGGTAGGAATACATGGGATTTAGCAGAATAAAACTATAAAAGCATGCATAAACGTGTAAGAACCCAGAGCAAGCAAGCTAAAAACTAAACTACAAATTCATACGTCACCCAGACCGAACTCAGCCGACACCTCCCTGTTCCCTTCACAGGGATATCTTTATACTATTCTTTTTGCTCCTTCCCCCCCTCCCTTCAGCTTTGATGTGTGGAGTCGCTTCACACCTCTGCCCGGGATGGTTAATCACTCAAGGACAAGCGGACAGTTACAATCGGCTTGGCTCCAGTCGCCTCCCCCATACAGCTGCCTGGTTCTTATCTCCCTTCCTATGGAACCATAAAATTAATTAAAAGACATGCCAGTCCCAAGGTCTGATTAACCCTCACCTTACCCTTACAATGATCCATAGGGATTCTAAACACTGATGTGTTAGCAGAGCAGATCATGCCCCCTTTTGAGGGCAAGGTAATCCCCTGCGTTGTGCAAAGTGCTCTTTCTCCCTAGCTTCCTCATTGCCAGAGTTCCCCTCAATAAGCTCAAAGTGTGCGTGATGTGAGGCCAGGGAGATATAGCCCCACGCGGCACGATCTCCCATCATGGCCTGTCTGTGTGGGGTTTATATACTTGTGGTGCTGTGCTGTGATTGGGTGCCATGTTACACCGCACGCCGAGCTCTGTCACTCCAGTGAGGATATAGCAGGTGCTGGGGGAGACAGATGTTCCTGAATTTTTTTTTTTTTTTTTGAGGGAATTTAACCCTCAACCAGCTGTACCATTCATTTTTCAAAGTGAGCATAGCTGTGCAGTAGATGGGTTTTGGATGGACCACTCATGTCAGGATGCCTCCACTGGCATCTCAGACCCAGCACAGCAGATATGCTGGCTGAGCTCCAGGATGGAGCTCTGTTGGGGGAGGCCGAGAATACTTTGGCAGGGTGGGGGGGTGCTCTATTGTCATAACCCCATCCAGCAGGTGGAAATTCCAATACAAGATTGCAATCTAAGTCACAGAAAGAGCCAGGGCACTTTTAATTCCTGTGGGTGCAACCTGATGTCATTAAGAGCAAATCACATGAATGTGATTCTACCCAAGGCTCCCTTTGAGGCAATGCCAGAGAGTTGTTTCTTAATCTACACCTCTGGCATGCATTGTGCTGTCACAGCCTTCCTCTGAAGCAATATCTAGTTCTGCTTAGTATAGCAGGAATGGTAGAACAGTATGTGATGCTTAGCAGAAGCTGAGCGACTCCCTTTTGGCAATAAGCTACTGGCGGTTATATCATGAGCTCAGTGCTGAAAGAATCTAGTGGTTCAAAAACTCCTTGATACTAGGGAGTCACCAGGAAGCTCAGTAGCTCTCCTACTCAGATATCTGCAACCCGCGTGTCTGGCTCAGTCCCACGAAGAACAACGCATTAGTAGTGAAATTCCCAGATGTGTTTTGGCAACATTCCAGCACGCTTTCTGTGAACAGGTTTTTCTTCCGGGTTTTTTTTACTTTGTTTAAAGTCAGCTTTTTTTCTCTGCCCCGCCTCCCGCTTCTGTAAGAGTAATCAGTGATTATTAATAATAAAGACAATAACAACAATAATAGCAGCTAATTATTGATGTTCTAAGACAGAAGACCAGCTGCTACGCCATGGACCAGATGTGGCCCCGAAAACGACTTTGTACCTTGTAGCCATACCAAATGTTAAGTCATTACACAGGAAATGATAAATCTCTTTATCATACTTTGTTTAACACTCACAGTCTAACGTCTGAAGCAGCAAGCTGTGAGGAAAAGGTGCACTGACTGGAAAAACAGAGGTGTCTACAGAGGTTTCTCATTTCTGCTCAAAAGCAATTTCGCTATCACCATTTTCAGCTTTTGGACAAAAGCAACGTGAAGCAATGTGAATTTGAGCAACTTGAAATGTGTTGTGTAAAGGCTAAGCATTATTTATTTATTACATTTATATCCTGCCCCTTTTGCTCCAAGGAACCCAAGGTGGCATATATAATCCCCTTTGCCGTCTCCATTTTTATCCACACAACAACCCTGTGAGGAAGGTTGGACTGAGAGTGTGTGACTGGCCCAAAGTCACCCAGTGGGTTTCCATGGCCATGTGGGGATTAGAACCCAGATCTCCTGACTCCCAGTCCAACACTTTAGCCACTACACCACAGTGTATTCATCAGAGGATATACACTAAGTACAAGTTTTTTAAAAACTCTCTTTTGAACCCATAGCTTTCCTGTTTCATACATTTCAAAAAACGCTCAGAGATAAATAACTTGGCTGAGGAGCTACATACAAGGCAGAAATCACATATTTTCCATCACAAAGCACAACAAAATACTAACATGTGTTGAATCACATACAAAACATAAAACATGTCAAAACAACCACTCACTATTTTTATTTTCCACGGATGTCTCTGGGTTGTTGTTTATTCGTTCAGTCGCTTCCGACTCTTCGTGACTTCATGGACCAGCCCACGCCAGAGCTTTCTGTCGGCTGTCGCCACCCCTAGCTCCCCCAAGGTCAAGTCTGTCACCTCCAGAATATCATCCATCCATCTTGCCCTTGGTCGGCCCCTCTTCCTTTTGCCTTCCACTCTGGGGCTCAGAGGAATTCTTGGAAACAAATATGGCACTGAAGGCTGGTGCTTCTCTTTGTAAGCATGCCAGCCTCCTGGTTTATTAATAAGAATATTTAAAAAATATTTTAAAATCCAATAAAAATGAGGAGGGGCCAGGCGGGCACCAAGAGAGGTGTCCGTAGGTATATTAGAGTCCACAGGCACTGTGTTGGAGACCCCAAAAGTAATGTATGAACCAGGCATACATACAGATGATTTGAATCCTTTCAGGAAATTTGATGCAAATTTTGAAATACTTAATATTCCATGGTAGTTTTGGAGTTAGATTTTTTCAGAAGACTTTCCTTCCAGTCCCAATTGACCCAGTGATGTGCTTTATTGCCGAGTTTATGTTTATAACTAGGCATGTGCTCCGCTCCGATTAGGAGCGTAGAAGCAGTAGCGGATTGGCCTGCTCCGCCTTACCCAGAGGCGGAGTAGGAGCGGACCGCGGACCCCTAGAAGCAAGGCGAAGAGCAGCGACCATTTTTCGGAGCTCCTAGTTCAGGCGGAGCGCTCCGGTCGCCATCTTGAAAACATTTCGCCATAGGATTGCATTGCGGCAAATAATCGCGGATAACTACGTTCTTTTTGAAGCTATCGTTCTGGAAATTCTTGTGCACAGAGAGTCGTGGATGGGGGTCATTTTGAGACCACTCTCACCTCTCTGCGTCATGCGGGTCGCGTGCTATATTTTTTTGAAAATCGGGTCAACCGCGTGGCTCAAACGGCGTTTTTCGGCTTTTCGCCCATAGGATTGCATTGCGTGAAAGACTCGGGCATAACTGGGTTGGTTTTTAAGCTATCGTTCTGAAAATTCTTGTGCTCAGAGAGTCGTGGATGGGGGTCATTTTGAGACTACTCTCAACTTTCTGCGTCCTGTGGTTCACGTGCAATATTTTTTTAAAAATCGGGGTTTGGGGTTTTTTTTGTTTTTTTTGAAGCGATGACAGGCACATTCAACTCCCAATCCTGATGAGAATTGATCACCTCATAAAGCATCATCCTCCAATCCTAGCGTTGGAGGGGGGACTAAGGCAGACCCACCCTGAGAGCTTTCTGCTTTGTGTCTCTTTGTGGGTTGGCGTTCGTGGAGGGAAGACTTAGTTAGTTAGTGCTCCTGCTTTGGACTTTGGAGATAGATTAGGATAGATTTAGTTTGGCGTGTGTGTGTGTGTTTGTTTGCTTCTTTCTGACTTATAGCTTAGTTTGCCCTGTGTTTTTCCCTTACTTTGATTTAATATAAACTTTATTTTTAAATTTTGGAGTGTGTGTTTGGTGGGTTGGGTTGGTTGCCCCCCCCTTCCCTCTATTAAAGCCTGACTGTTCTGCTTTTGTGAAAGCTTTCTTTTGAAAGCATACACACACTTCTTGTCCCATTTCCCTACATTTATTAGTAATATTCTTAAACATATTATTATATTCTTTTACATATTCTTAGTAGTATATATATTAGTATATTCTCATACATATTATTAGTAGTATTAATATTTTATTCTTCTTATACAGCATACACACTTCTTGTCCCATTTCCCTACATTTAAACATATTATATTCTTCTTATACATATTCTTAGTAGTACCTTATACATATTATTAGTAGTATTAATATTTTATTAGTCATCATGAGAAGAGGGAGCAGGCGTGCTGAAAGCAGCAAGGCTCAGGCTGGCACCAGTAAGCAGGCAGGTGGCAAGAGGCAGGTGGCAGCAAGAGGCAGGTTGCAAGAGGCAGGTGGCAGCAGTGCCATTAGAGGAGGAGGAGGAGTATTTTATTTATTTATTTTATTTATTTATTTATTTATTTATTACATTTTTATACCGCCCAATAGCCGAAGCTCTCTGGGCGGTTCACAAAAATTAAAATCATCATAAAACAACCAACAAGTTAAAAATACAAATACAAAATACAATATAAAAAGCACAACCAGGATAAAACCACGCAGCAAAATTGATATAAGGTTAAAATACAGAGTTAAAACAGTATAATTTAAATTTAAGTTAAAATTAAGTGTTAAAATACTGAGTGAATAAAAAGGTCTTCAGCTGGCGACGAAAGGAGTACAGTGTAGGCGCCAGGCGGACCTCTCTGGGGAGCTCATTCCACAACCGGGGTGCCACAGCGGAGAAAGCCCTCCTCCTAGTAGCCACCTGCCTCACTTCCTTTGGCAGGGGCTCACGGAGAAGGGCCCCTGTAGATGATCTTAAGGTCCGGGTAGGTACATATGGGAGGAGGCGTTCCTTCAAATAACCTGGCCCCAAACCGTTTAGGGCTTTAAATGTCAATACCAGCACTTTGAATCGGGCCCGGACCTGGACTGGCAGCCAATGAAGTTGTAAAAGGACTGGCGTAATGTGAATAAAGTATCTCCTTCATTATCCTTTGAGCCCATGAGCCCGCTGATGGACCTAGACGAGGTCCTCAGCACAGTGGAGGGGGAGGAGGAGGAGGAGGAGGCGGTGGTCCTCCAGGATGTGGGGGCTGAGGAGGAGCAGCAGCAGGCCGAGGCTCTCTCCCCAGTCTCATCCCACCCCTCTTCCGCTGCCAGCCGTTTCTGTGGTTCCAGGGGAAAGCCGAAGGCTGCTGCTGGCACTGCCACTCTAAGCTCTCCATCTCCCATCCCCACAAGGGTTAGGCAGGCAACCCTGCAGGACATGGGGTGGGGGAAGTATGGACCCACAAGATGGCGTTTTCCAATGCCCACCGACTCGCTGGGATGGTTTGCGTTTGCAATGCGTGACTAACTGCAGTGCTGGCTTAGAAACCAGCCATCCTGACCTCACTTCCTTGTGCCCCCAGAAATGCCCGCTGCCTGCCTGCCTGCCTGCCTATCTGCCCGCCTCCCCCGGGGTGCTGCTGTGGTGGGGCATCTGCCAGGACTGATTCCTCGCCTGCTCTGCCTGCCTCTCTGCCCGCCTGGTGCCTGGGAGATGGGCTTTGCGGTTCGTGCCCAGCACCCTCCGGCACGCTTGCTCCCAGTCATCCTCCTCTGTGCCCCTCAATGCGTAACTGCTGGCTTAGAAAGAAACAACCAGCCATCTTTGCCTCACTTGCTCCTTGCGCCCGCTTACGGATTGGTTTGCTATGCGTTAGTGCTCAAGCCATCCTTGCGGTACTACAATGCATGCTGCCTGCCTGCCTGCCTGCCTGCCTGCCTTCCCTCCCTTCTCCCCTTCCCGCCTTGCAGGGATGGTGTATGTGTCTTGCTTTGACTCAGGGGAGAAGTCCTTCCTGCGCTCACTTAGACTTTATCAAGTTCAAAAATCCATTTTTCAAGTGTGGAAGAAGATTTAGGGTTATCTCATGGCATGTTGGGATTTCCTTTGAACTGGCCCCATTGAGCTGCATTGCCTGACATACTGGAGTGCCCGATTTTCAAAACTTCCCCTAACATCAGGGGATGATGGGATTGCCTTGAAACTTGGCATCCATGTGGACACATGGGTAAGCTGTCCTGGTGCCGAGTTTGAGGTTTCTAACGTGCAAATTGACGTAGTTGTAGAATGGGACTTGATTTGGGGTGCCAAAAATCAGGGGATGATGGGATTGCCTTGAGTCTGGGCATCCATGTGGACACATAGATAAGCTGTCCTGGTGCCGAGTTTGAGGTTTCTAACATGCAAATTGATGGAGCTATCCCAAGGGGTGTGAATGGGGTGCCCGATTTTCAAAAATTCCCCCAAAATCAGGGGATGATGGGATTTGCTTGAAACTTGGTGTGCGTGTGTATACGTCCATGAGGTGTCATGGTGCCAAACGTGAGGTTTCTAACTTGAACAGAAAAAAAGTTGTATACTTTTTTAGCTTTCAATGCAACCCTATGGGGGGAAAAAACGGAGATCCGGATCCAGATCCGGAGCTCTGAGCGGAGCGGAGCGGAAGTGGGCGGAGCGGGGGCGGGGCGAAGCGGGCCGCTCCAAAAATGGTGGATCTCTAAGTGAAGCGGAGCGGGGGGCCCGTGCACACCCCTATTTATAACACTGGAATAACAGTGACATAAGTTACATGTTTGATGTGAAGTACTGAGTAAGGTATGGAAATAACATTAGCCACCAATTTGGTTAGCTTTAAAAGGGGATTGGACAAATTCCTGGAGGAGAAGGCTAGCAATGGCTACTAGTCCTGATATCTCTATATTAAGAGAGATATCAGAGGCAGCATGCCTATATATACCCATTTCTGAATAACATGGTCAAGACAGTGCCGTTGCATTCATGTTCTGGTTGAGGGTTTCCTGTCGACAGCTCTGAGTCTGGTTTGAATCTGTCTTCCAACTGCAGATTTAAAATCAGGTCCAGCAGGCATACTCTACTTCTAGACAGAAGACAGGAACTGGTTGTAGAACCCTAATTTGACTGATATTAATTAACCCCCCCCAAAACCACACCTGTGTTACAAAGGGTGCAGTAGCCTGTCATACTGAAAGAGACCTGCCAAATGAGCAAATGTTGCTGCTTCCTTGAGCCTATTGAAATTTCATTTATTAGCATATTGCTAAATACACCATATCGCAAACATTACAAAAGTTGCTGCAGTTCTCAATTGTAGAACCTAGGGAAGGTTGCCAAAATGTCATTCTGTATGGAGCTCCGAGAATAAACAGGTTTGGGGGGAAAATAAAGGGATTTATGAGCAGCTATTAACATTTATTTTTTATTTATTTTATTTATTACATTTTTATACCGCCCAATAGCCGAAGCTCTCTGGGCAGTTCACAAAAATTAAAACCATAATAAAACAACCAACAAGTTAAAAATACAAATACAAAATACAATATAAAAAGCACAACCAGGATAAAACCATGCAGCAAAATTGATATAAGATTAAAATACAGAGTTAAAACAGTAAGATTTAAATTTAAGTTAAAATTAAGTGTTAAAATACTGAGTGAATAAAAAGGTCTTCAGCTGGCGACGAAAGGAGTACAGTGTGGGCGCCAGGCGGACCTCTCTGGGGAGCTCATTCCACAACCGGGGTGCCACAGCGGAGAAAGCCCTCCTCCTAGTAGCCACCTGCCTCACTTCCTTTGGCAGGGGCTCACGGAGAAGGGCCCCTGTAGATGATCTTAAGGTCCGGGTAGGTACATATGGGAGGAGGCGTTCCTTCAAATAACCTGGCCCCAAACCGTTTAGGGCTTTAAATGTCAATACCAGCACTTTGAATCGGGCCCGGACCTGGACTGGCAGCCAATGAAGTTGTAAAAGGACTGGCGTAATGTGATCTCGCCAGCCGGTCCCTGTTAGTAAACAGGCTGCCCTGTTTTGTACCAGCTGAAGCTTCCGGACCGTTTTCAAAGGCAGCCCCACGTATAACGCATTGCAGTAATCCAAACGAGAGGTTATCAGAGCATGGATAACTGTAGCTAGGCTATCACTGTCCAGATAAGGGCGCAGTTGGTATATCAGCCTAAGCTGATAAAAGGTGCTCTTTGCCACTGAGTTCACCTGTGCCTCAAGTGACAGTTCTGGATCGAAGAGCACCCCCAAACTACGAACCCGATCCTTTAGGGAGAGTGCAACCCCGTCCAGGACAGGGCAAACATTTTTATTTATTTATTTATTTATTTATTTATTTATTACATTTTTATACCGCTCAATAGCCGAAGCTCTCTGGGTGGTTCACAAAAATTAAAACCACAGTAAAACACCCAACAGGTTAAAACACAATTACGAAATACAGTATAAAAAGCGCAACCAGGATAAAACCACACAGCAAAATACAGAGTTAAAACAGTAAAATTTAAATTTAAGTTAAAATTAAGTGTTAAAATACTGAGTGAATAAAAAGGTCTTCAGCTGGCGACGAAAGCAGTACAGTGTAGGCGCCAGGCGGACCTCTCTGGGGAGCTCGTTCCACAACCGGGGTGCCACAGCGGAGAAAGCCCTCCTCCTAGCCGGACAAATGAACCACCCGGACATCACCTCGCCGGACAAATGAACCACCCGCTAACAGTACCTCCGTCTTGTCTGGATTGAGTCTCAGTTTGTTAGCCCTCATCCAGTCCATTACCGTGCCCAGGCACTGGTTCAGAACAGTCACTGCCTCACCTGGGTTTGATGAAAAGGAAAGGTAGAGCTGGGTGTCATCCGCATATTGATGACACCTCAGTCCACATCTCCGGATAACCTCCCCCAGCGGCTTCATGTATATGTTAAACAGCATAGGGGATAAAATAGAGCCCTGCGGAACCCTATGGCTTAGGAGCCACGGCACAGAGCAATAATCCCCCAGCACCACCTTCTGGAATCGGCCATCCAAGTAGGAGCGGAACCACTGCAACGCAGTACCTCCAACTCCCAGTTCAGACAACCTATCCAGAAGGATACCATGGTCGATGGTATCGAAGGCCGCTGAGAGGTCCAGGAGAACCAACAGGGTCGCACTCCCCCTGTCTCTCTCCCGACAGAGGTCATCCCACAGGGCGACCAAGGCAGTTTCCGTTCCAAAACCAGGCCTGAAACCCGATTGAAATGGATCTAGATAATCATTTCATTCAAGAGTGCCTGGAGTTGTCCTACAACCACCCGCTCAAGCACCTTGCCCAGGAAAGGGATATTTGCCACCGGCCTGTAGTTGTTAACATCTTCCGGGTCCAGATTAGGCTTCTTCAGGAGTGGTCTAATTACCGCCTCTTTTAAAGAGGCCGGCACCACTCCCTCTCTCAAGGAGGCATTTACAACCTCCTGGACCCAGCCGGCGATCCCCTCCTTATTTGATGTAATGAGCCACGAGGGGCAAGGGTCAAGCACACAGGTGGTCGACCGGACTTGGCCAAGCACCTTGTCCACATCCTCGGGCCTCAATAACTGAAACTCATCCAATAAAACTGAGCCGGACGGTGCTCTGAACGCCTCTACTAGTGGTGCTGCATTAAGTGTGGTGTCCAATTCATGACGAATCTGAGCGACTTTATCTTCAAAGTGCCGTGCAAACTCGTCATGACCAGATGACCACTTAGATCTTCATTTGCTGCTACATTATCTGCCTCAACACTGGCTTAAAGCTTGGCCACGCAGGAGATGTATTATGCTTTGCGGTTCTCGATTGGCCCATTGCTTTCAATGTAAACCCAGCTCCCATCCTTGGCAGGTACAATTCCATAATGCCTTGGGGCTGCATGCCAATGACTCTACCCACATAAGCAGGGCCAATGGCACAGATCTTTCCCATGTCATTTCCACCCTCTCTCCTGGAAAGGTGCTAACCGGGTGGGCAAAGCATACACTGTCTGCCTCAGCCATGTGCTTCTGTCATTCACCTCCAACCCTCCAGTGGGTAGGATTGCATCATAGGGAAATGCAGGTTGCTTACCTGTAACTGTAGTTCTTCGAGTAGTCATCTATGCATTCACACATATGGGCTCTGCGCCCACGCGGAAACCTGAACCAGAACCTCAAATAGCTAAATATAAGGTTTTAGGCGGGAACCATCCTCGGCACTACTGTGCACGTACAAGCGGTTCCCGCCTATACCTCAGTTTACAGGAGTCCGATATTGTGGCCCCATAAACTATATATTAAAAATTCTTTGAAAAAGGTATAAAGATACACCACCAAGTAGGGATGGTGGGTGGGTTGTGTGAATGCATAGATGACCACTCGAAGAACTACAGTTACAGGTAAGCAACCTGCATTTCTTCTTCGTGGTCTCTATGCATCACACATACGGGCGATTAACAAGCTGACATACCTGGAGGCGGGTTGGTGTGTCATCTTAAAATCTCAGACAGGACCACTCTTCCAAACGAACAATCCTGTCGTGCCCTAACATCAAGGCTGTAATGTTTGATGAACGTGGATGGAGTTGACCACGTTGCTGCCTTACATACATCTTGTAGAGGGACACCCCTACGAAAAGCCACTGAGGTTGCCATAGACCTAGTGGAGTGGGCTGTCACAGCATCAGACAGCTGCAGGTTAGATAAGGCTTAAGCCATCTCAGTCGTCTGCGTTATCCAGTGGGAAAGACATTGGCAAGATATGGGAAGACCCTTACGAGGTTCCCCATGACATACAAACAGTTGTTTTGTCTTTCTGCCTTATAGAAAGCAAGGGCTCTTCTAACATCTAACAGATGCAAGGTACGGTCCACTGGTATAGCAGGATTAGGGAAAAATGCAGGCAGTACAATGTCCTGCGTTGTATGAAAAGCCAACACTACCTTCGGTAGAAAGGCTATATCAGTACGGAGTATCACCTTGTCTTTGTGAAAGGTTAAATAAGATGGGTCGACTCTTAACACCCTAATCTCACTTGACCTACGAGCAGAAGTCACTGCTATGAGGAATGCTATTTTAAAGGACAATAATCTTAGGTCGACCGTAGCCAAAGGTTCGAATGGTTTCTTTGTCAAAGCATATAGCACCACCGACAGACTCCAAGTTGGGATTATGTGTCTAGTTGTCAGTACCGAATTTCTTAGTCCCCGTAAAAACTTCTTCATTACAGGGTGCGTGAAAGGTGAGTAGTTGTCGACACCTTTATGTGATGCCGCGATGACTGCTAAATGGACTCCTTTCGATGACATCTTTAGACCTTGTTGGTACAGGGAGAGTAGGTACTCTAAAATATGTCTAATAGAGCAAGAGTCAGGTCGAGTGTTCCTACTTCTAGAGAAGATACAGAATCTCTTCCATTTGCTAGCGTATTATTTTCTAGTCAATGGTTTGCGGGACGCTAGCAATATGTCATCGATAGTTAACGTGTTATGGTGCCTGGACTGCAGAGGGATATCCTCCACGCCGTCATTTTCAGTGTCGACAACTCTGGATGTCTGATCATGCCTCGATCCCAAGTCAGCAGCATCGGTATTGATGGGAGCCGTATGTAATTGTGTTTTGACAGTCTTAGCACGTGGGAAAACCACGGTTGTTGAGGCCACCACGGGGCTATCAAGATGCAGTCCCATTTGTCCATCTGGATCTTGGCTAAGACACGTGTCAGCAGTGGAAAGGGTGGAAACAGATATAGTAGAGTTCCTTTCCATGTCCTGGTGAACGTGGAACATTCCCTAAGGAATGTCTGCCCTTGCCTGCTCTGCTGCAGAATTTGGGGCATACAGCGTTGTTCTCTGAGGCGAAGACATCGATCACGGGAAAACCCCAATATTGAAAATGGTCCTGCCTCGTCTCGAAATCAAGCTCCCACTCGTACTCGGTATGGAACGATCTGCTCAGGAAATCTGCCACAGTGTTCGTTTTCCCCGCAACATGGATAGCAGTTAGGAAGATGTCTCTCCTTTTGCACCAGTTCCATATTCGAAGGGTTGATCTTGTCAAGGGATGAGATCTTGTGCCACCCTGCCTGTTGATATAGCAAACGACAGTAGTGTTGTCAGTGGCTACAAGTACACTGTGTCCCTGTAGAATTGGTACGAAGGCTTTTAGGGCTTTTTCTACTGCTAGAAGCTCGAGGTGGTTGATGTGCTCGGTTTTCTGTGGTGTAGACCACTTGCCTTGTACCTGGAGCGATCCGCAATGGGCGCCCCATCCTAGTAGAGATGCGTCGGTGACGATCGTCCTCGATGGGCTTGGGATTTGAAAGGGTACTCCCTGGTGGAGATTCCTGTCTATTGTATACACCATAGAAGGGATGATCGTACCGAAGGCGGTAGAGACAGTCGGGCCTGATGAGGGTTGGTATGGAGATCGAAGGTTCTGAGAAACCAGTTCTGTAGGATTCTCATCCGTAACCTCGCGAACCTGATGACTGCAGTGGTAGCTGACATTAGCCCCAGTAGTCTCTGTATCGACCACGCAGAGGTAAGGCATCGAGTTTTGATATCGAGCACTTGGTCGCGTAAGGTTATGGCCCTCGATATTGGGAGGTAGGCTCTTCCGTCTATCGAAGACAGAGTAACACCTATGAAATCTATCTTTGTTTGAGGTGTTAAGATAGACTTTTCTAGGTTTACCCAAAGCCCCAGGCTGTCGAGGAGTTGCAAAGTAGTGGCAATGCTCCCCTGTAGGGTAGCGCTGTCTTCTGCTACCAGTAGCTAATCGTCTATGTAAGGTTATACAGAGATGGCTTGTTGCCTGAGGTGTGCGCATACCACCACCATCACTTTTGTGAATACTCGAGGTGCTGTTGCGAGTCCGAACGGGAGGATGGTGAATTGGAAGGGTTGGTCCCCAACTAAAAAGCGGAGGAAGGGTTAGCTTGACTCCCTGATGGAAATGTGAAAGTACGCATCCTTCAGGTCTATCACAGCAAACCAGACACCTCTCTGGATCAGTTGAAGGACCAATGCCACCGTGATCATACGGAACTTTTTGGGGGTGATAAAGGTGTTGAGCTGTCTCAGATCTAATATTGGTCGAAGACCCCCATCTTTTTTCGGGACAGTAAAGTAATGGGAGTAGAACCCCTGATTGATAAGGGGAGTTGGTACATGGGAGATGGCTCCCTTGTCAAAGAGAATTTGTATCTCTTGGAGAAGTGGAGTCAAAGGTGCCGTTATCTTTAATCCTGAAAAAGGAGGGGTGGTGTCAAACTCGATGTCGTATTCATTGCGGATGATGGTAAGGACCCAAGAGTCCATGGTTATCTGTTCCCATTGGTGAATGAATTGCTGTAGTTGGTGACCGAAAGGTGGTAGGTGAGGGTAAGGGCAGTCAAAGGTGCTGCTTTTTGCCAAAATCTGGTTGTCGGCGGGCTTGTTGGTACCGGGGCTGGTAGCTCCTCTTCCTCTGCAGTTGTTGCTGCTGTTGTCTAGGCTGCTTATCATATTGAAAGCGCTGCTGTTGCTGAGGGGATGGTTGTCTGGACCATCTTCTAGGTCTATACTGGACCATAGGTGCGGAAAAACCCATTCGTTTTGCCGTTGTGCGGGCTTTGTGGATGGAGTCCATTGCCTCATCCATTTTGGCATTAAAAAGGCCTTCGCCATCGAAGGGTAAATTCTCAATGCAAGTTCTAGTCTCATGGCTTAGTCCAGCAGACCTAAGCCATGCATGTCTACGAAGTGCTATGGAGCCCATCATAGTTTTAGAGTCACAATCTGTTTGGTGTCTCGTAGTACTGAACTGTTGCTTTGCGATGGCCGATGCTTCTGCCTGGAAGACTCTGGCTAATTCCCTTTTATCATCAGGTAAATAGTCACAGAGTGATCCAATTTTTCCCACAGGAAAACCAGGTACCGTGCCATGGTTGCTTGGTAAGTAGCAGCTCGTAAGCCTAAGGAAGTAGATGCATAAATTTTTCTACCCAAGAAGTCTAATTTTCTGCCTTCTTTATCAACAGGCGCAGAATGAATCTTTTGGGATTTCCCTTGTGACGACTCGACCGCAATCGAATTAGGCTTTGGGTGCTGAAATAGAAATTCAGCCCCCTTTTCCTGGATGCGATACATCGCCTCAAGTCGCTTTGAAGTTGGCGCTGTAGAAGAGGGTGCTTTCCATGACATCTGTGCCGTCTGTAGCAAGGTAGGAGGAAATGGTATGGTAACTGCTACATTGGCGTCCGTGTGGAGTACATCATAGATGGAGTCATCAAGTCTCTCCAGAGGCTGATGGGTTACAAGCCCTAACGATTGAGCCATTCTTAAAATGTGCTCAGAGAAATGTCCCATATCCTCGGACGGAGACGCAGGGTCTTTGGAATTTACTGCATCGTCTGGCGATGGAATAGAAGGCGTTGGTGATACAGAGGAAATTGAATCCAACTGATAATCATCGTCAGGTGAAATAGATTGACATTGTGGTGACGATGGAAGAGGTTGAACTTCTTGTTCTGGCTGCGAAGGCAGTACGGGCACGATAGCCATGTTCGGTATCGTGACTGATTGACCATGGTATCAACGGGATGTTGGAGTTGGTGGCGCCAACTGTTCATGGTACCGAGAGGGTGTCGTTATAGGTGGTGGAGGTACCATTGGGCCCGGGAGGGCTCTTGATACCAGCGGAGGCTGAGCAAACTGGTTATCAATAGGTTGTCGGTATCGATAGTAGTAGTCATCTGCTGGTAGGTATGCCTGTGGGCGATAATATTCCCAGTCGCCCCAGTCGCGGCGTCTATAGGGATCAGCATATGCTGATTGTCTGTCCCAATCAGAACGGGGAGAGTATGATCTCTCTCTGTAAGCAGTCGGTCTAGGCGATCTAGACCTTGCTGGGGAGATCAGAGGCAATATTTGTTGTGGTTGCCTTTCGAGGTCTACAGCCGTTGGCTCACATCAAGGTGCCTCATGTTGCACCAATCGTGTCGGCGTCGAATGTCTGATCTCACCCTCAGAGATTGATTCCAGTGGCCTCGGTACCGAGGTCAGTACCGATGCAGGCCTGCTCGATACTGTAGCGGTAGGTACGGTAGAGCTGCGCGGCGAGGAAGATTTGTTAGAGTCCTTTCTCTTTTTCTTCCTTTTCTGCAATTCAGCAGACTTTGGTGTCCAGGCTTTTTTTGAGATTTTTCTAGAGCTAACCAAATAGTGACCAGGCGTGAGGGGTATACCCATCCTCTTTTCTGCCATGGTCGTTTCCGAGATGACAAACGTTTGTACGCCAGAGCTCTGGTCATCATCGATACTCTGTTGTGTAAGAGTAATGGTCTTTTTCGGAATCGCAGGTTTCTCCATAGTTTTTGGTTTGGGAATGTCGGTTGCCTTGAGGGCCTTTTCCCACAAAATGGCTCTCAGCCGATCAGCCCAGTTCTTGCGTGTCTGTTTAGTAAAGGACATGCAGTGGTGGCATGTCTCGACTTTATGGCCCTCACCTAAGCAGATTATGCAGAGCGAGTGACCGTCAGTTGGAGGGAGTTTCGCTCGGCAGCTAATGCACTTCCTAAAGGGAGCTTTACTGCCATAGGACCAGCAGGCCCCTGCGACCCGCGAATCGCCGCGAAAACAAAAGTAATCAATACTATATCTAATAATTTTTATTTATTTTTTAGATAGTAAAGAAGGGAAGGATAAGAAGAGAAGATACTGAGAGGAAGATAGTAATTTAAGGTAAGTATAAAGGATCTATTAAGAAAACGCTAAGAGGTCGGTTTTCTAGGTCTAGCCACAATAGCGGACGACAAAGAACTGAGGTATAGGCGGGAACCGCGTGTACATGTGCAGTAGCGCCAAGGATGGTTCCCGCCTAAAACGTTATATTTAGCTATTTGAGGTTCCAGTTCAGGTCTCCGCGCGGGCGCAGAGCCCATATGTGTGATGCATAGAGAGGTTGCAGTTTCTTCTTTGAGTCAACCTGCAATGATTTCCAGGCCCCTGTCTATATGACAACGGGATTGCTCCTCATTAAATATAAACCCAAATTTTTGTTGATTCGAATCTAGGTAAAGAGCGTCACACTGCATCAGCAACAGCGATTTATTTCCTGAATTTTTTTCTATAGTGCAGTTATAAATGCGCACATATACATATACGATGCTACAGAGTAGAGACGATGGAAGCTATAAATTTTATATGTGGAGCTCCGCAGATTCATATAACATACAAACCGGGAACGGGGGGCGAAGGAATGAGGCAGCAGAGGAGGATGCCCGTTCCCCCTTCCTTGTTTTAATAAGCTCTCTTCGGAGCTTTGGAGAATCAGAGAATTCAAACTAAAAACGGCGCAAAGGAACGGGGCAGCCGATAGGTGGGAAATCATCCAATACCATCAAAGCACCGCCCACGTGTCAAAATACGATTTAACTCCCCCAAAGAAACATAACCATAACGCAGTGCAAACTCGGACGTGATCCAAAAGTTGTGGTAAATCACAAATGTGAATATGTACATTATCGCATTAAAAACACAGTGCTACGGCGAATGGATGGCTGCTTCATGTGTCCTGAAATGTGGATATGAGCATTTAGGTCGGGGTAAACAAGCCGTATAGGCAAGGCCCAGCACACATTAATGACGACACAAACCAAACTCAGTATGGATATTTTTTTCCCATGCTGCTGCGAGAATGATTTTTCTGAACACCTCTTGAGAGTTATTTGATTATGAGGATGAGGCCAGAATTGGATACTATTAATGGAAGAGTACCACCAATTTGGGCAAATGTCACCCTGGAGATGGGTTATTCTTTTGCTTGCTATCTAATATGACTTAAGTATTAAATATAAACAAGGTGGGACTAGTGAAAATATCCCAGGTGAAGGAGTAGGATGGCTAGGTGACCCATTTTACAAAGAAGAATCCTGTTTGAAGGGCTTTCAAGGGACACTTTTGTACAAATAAATCTCTTTGCATTCTGAGGACTCGTTCCTTCCTTCTTTTCTTTGTCTTTAAACCAGTCTTACACTGGAATTATTATTGTATTTATTATTATATTTATTTGTATCCAGCCTTTTGCCCAATATTTTAGAATGACTTATATACATATAGAATATGCCAGTTTTATGCAAATCACTGCCCTCTTTTTTTGCCAAAACACCAAAAACAAAAACCACCCAACAACCAGCATGCTTTAGTTTAAACCTCTTACTGCCAGTAACTAAGCCTTGGAAGAGGCATTTCAACTTTTAGAATGGGGGAAGAACTGCACAAAAATCTGGGAAACTACCAAATGATTGTGTGTGTGTGTGTGTGTGTGTGTGTGTGTGTGTGTGTGTGCATTTTTTTATTCTTATCATTGTTCCAGTTTAGGATCCATGCAAGTCTCTTATTAATATTAAACATCACATGTGGCACTTCCAGCCCTGGTCATCAGTATGCTAATGGAAACAACAAGTCTTGCTTCTTGTATGATCTAGAAAAAGCACTCTCCTGACATTTCCACTGTCTGGCAATAATAAAAATCCGGATGCATGCTACTTGGCTCAAACTCTGCACAGACCAGACTCCGTGACACGATGGTTAGAATAAAGAAGCACTCATTAAAAAAAAACTGGCAGTAAAACAGATGTGACTCCCCATCTTTCATTACTGCTGGCTGCAATCTTGGGAACACCCCAGCTACAGCCTGATTGGCAGTTAATAAGTACCACAAGGAATACATTTCAGCACATTTCACTGGGCAGAGTATGTTCCTGCAAGCAGAAAGGTTTCTGCCTTTTTTCAAGGTCCAATGGTGTCTGAGAGAGTGGACAGCAAAGGGTTTTAAAAGAAAGGGAAATGGATTGCATCCCACCATTTGGTGAGAGGATATAACTCTCCTCTTGGGCCTTAGCTAGACCTAAGGTTTATCCCGAGATCGTACCAGGGTTGTCCCTGCCTGCTCCCGGGTTATCCAATGTGTCATTTACATGAACAGGGATGACCTCGGGACGATCCTGGGATAAACCTTAGGTCTAGCTAAGGCCTTCCTAACACACCTGACCACTGAAAAGTCTGTAGTAGCAAGAACAAAACAAGCATAATGTTCTCAAAACTGGTCCCACAGATCCCCAAACATGGAAGTCTTACAAATTATCTGGCAAATGCTCAGTTCTCTGCCAGTGAAGATTGCCCACAAGCATCCATCTCAGCCAGGGTAAAAGTGCAGCAGCAGTGCCAGTAGTAGCAACCCAGGACACATTCAAGGATCTTGAATGCGCCACCACAACTTACTCAGGATCAGGATCAGTTGGGAGTGTCTCCTCCCGCCCCTCCACCATTTCACTCCTGCTTGGCGCCGTATATCAGAAATGCCAAAGAAGATGGGCAAAGGGGAGGGGGATGGTGGTTGCAACGGACGTGAGCACAGGCATCCTGTTTCCATTTAATCCCCTCTCCCAGGGCATGTCTACACCTAGGGAGGGAGGGTGGAGGATCTCGCGATATGCTGATTGCGAAATCCTCCCCTTGGATTCACACATGGCGTGCGGTGTCCAGGGAGGAAGCAGGACATTGTGGCTGCCATGTAACCCTATTGTTGCCGCTTTGCAGCAGTGATGCTGTGAGTTTGGGCGGGGGGGAATCAGTAGCAAAAGCGGTACCCCTAGTCATGGCTTAACATCCCTTAAATATTGACTCCTCGTGCGGCGACCCTTAAATATTGATAACCTCCATTTATTTACATTTACATTTCCCATGGGTGAAGTCCCATTTGTATCTCCTCCTGAATTCTCAGAGGTGTTGCATCCTCACAGGGCGTGAGAACTATGTGAAGGAGTTAGCAAGAATGTTTTGGCAATTTGTCTTTAGACTCAGCTCAACACAACCTACACATTCTGGTTAGGATTGCTTCCAAATTATTTGTAAATGATAGTGTTTGTTCAACATACAGTACATAACCTTATTATTACTGCAAGTCTGCTGTGACTGTATTGCTACCTGAGACATGCAGACATACATGTTCACAGGGTATCGAAGAGGAATTAAGTATCTTCCTTAGTAAAACAGAAAGAATCACCTCTGACTTAAGTGGAACTATGTTATGGGTACCTCTGACACACATTCAGAGCTTCGGCTTATATATGTAATATAAATATATTACATTTATTTATAAATGTAATAAATAAATAAATTCAGTCTTTCAGGTCTCAGCTACAAGACACATCCATTCTGTATCTTCCCATTTATAACTGCTTAGCAGAGCCAGTAGTTTCAACAAGAATAAAAATGTAGTGCAAATTCCTCTTGCGTAGATTTCAGGCTGATACCAGCCTCAGAGCCACTCCATTTGCTTTAGGAGAAGCATGCATTTAAAGATAAGATGCATCAGCCTTCCTTAGATAATGGAAAAATGGACCTGATAAAGATGGAACAGAAGTAGTTGACAGCCAAGGTGACTTTATCTGTGCAAATGGAAGTAACGTGCTCTCCAAGATGGTATAGTATGCTCTCTCATGTAGCTGCCATTCATTACAGCTCAGAAATTGTGCAGATTTAGTCACAAGGCTCTAATGACAGAAAAGAGGTGAGCAGAAGGTTAACTGTGATCTACTGGTGGATGGCTGACCAGTTTCTGGAGGGCCATCTAGCAGCTTGGTTTGCTGGCATTTCTGCAAAGAATGCTGAACCAGGAAAATCCTTGACTGATCTAGCAAGCTACTTCTTAGGTTTTTAAGCAAGAAAGCATATGCAATCTTGATTTTTTTTAATTCAAAACATGGACCACGGAGTTTTCAGGCAGGTAGAGAAGGATATGAAGCAAGCCTACTTTTGGAACAGGGTCAGAGGAAAATAGAAGAATGGATAAGAGTGAGGGATGATTCACACTGGAAGAATGTGTAAGAGTCAGGGAATGCGTGATGCTGGAATTCATGTTGCTCAACTGCTCTGGTTTCAGGCAGCAAGGCAGGGTCAAGTTCATTTGCATAGCATCTGCAGGTGCAGAAAAGCCCTTGCAAAAGAAATGGCATTGTGCTTTTGAAAATGTGCCATGCAACAGAACAAAGGTCAATGTCCGGATTCAGATTTCCTGTGCGGCCATGAAGCTCAGAGTAGCATCAAATCAAGGAACTGTATTTCGGCCTAATCCACTTTACAGAATAATAAGTAAATGAACTGAGCACCTCAGTTGTACAAATGGAATACAAACTTCAGGATGTTAAATGTGGTCCTCTGAAAATATAAAAGAAATATGAAAGCTACTCCTAAATTCTGGGCGAAGGAAGCAGAATTCTGTGAGCTACTTACCTTGTGTTTTAGCTTAGAAAAAAGGCAACTAAGGGGAAACTTCACAGAGATGTGAAGAGAATGGAGAGAGGAAAAGGTTTTTTCTTCTTTCATAGTTACTAGAATAGGGATGCAGGATTTTAGTCCCAGGCCCCAAATCCGGCCTGCCTGGGAGTCCCAATCCAGCCATCCAGATTTCCCCAAATAGCCACTCTCCTTTCCCCTACCTTCATCCCCTTCCACCTAACCACTGATCATTTGGTGGTTTCCCAGCTTTCTGCAGTTTTTCCCCCCTTTTCTAGAATGCTGAAATGACTCTCACTTCATTACTGGCAATAAGAGTTTTAAGCTAAAATATGCTGGACTTTTGGTATTTTGGCCCCACCTACTCACCCCAAGAATGTGCCACCCAAGAGCTTCTCCAAAATGGAAATTGGACCACAGGCTGAAAGAGGTTTTGTACTCCTGCACTAGGAGTTTGGAATCCTAAAATAAGGCTGATAAGAAGGAAATTCAGTATAGACAAACGGAAACACTTCTTCACACAGGGCACAGTTAAACTATGCAACTTCCTGGCACAAAATGTAGTGATGGGCCACCAACTCTAAAAGAGTTTTAGACAAATTCAAAAGGGCTATCAGTGGCTACTAGCCATCAAGGCTGTGTGCTACATCCAAGGCCTCCGAATGCCAGTCCCTTTGGGTGAAAAGAAGGGAGAAACGAATTTATTTATTTATTTATTTATTTATTACATTTATTTATCGCCCCATAGCCAAAGCTCTCTGGGAAGTTTACAAAAGTTAAAAACAATGAACATTAAGAACAAATATACAAAATTTAAAAGCATCAAAAGCATCAAAACAACAATATCCTTTCAAAACAAGCAACCAATGAAGTGAAGAGAAGGGAGAAACGAATTCTCAGGATGCTGAACTTTTTATTGTAGATTGTGAAGCCTGATGCATTTCATCCTGTACCTTTACAAGGCCTTCTTCAGGGGTTTGTAGGATATCTGCAAAGATCTTATCAACAAAATGTCTTTCTCAGAGAACCCTGCCCTCTGCAGGCCATTGAAGCTTTGTGTTCAGTCCACCAAATGTTCTCTAAGACATTATCCACATGTACTCTTCACCATCTATTGGGCTAGGGAAAAAAAACCCTCCCTTAAAAATGAAAGGTGAAATTCTTAAGAGGCTGAACAATATCCATTTTTGCTAGGGCTGTGCATGGACCTCCTGATCTGCAACTTCCGGATCAGGTCCGCTCCGCCCCACTTTGATCTGCCTATGGTCCGCTTCACTTTGCTGCAGAGCTCCGGATCTGGATCAGAGCTCCGTTTCCTCCCCCCCCATAGACTTGCATTGAAATCCAAATGCCTATGTTTTTTTTCTGTTATCGTTAGAAACCTCAAAAATGGCATCATGAGAGCTTATGCATGTATCCACATTCTTGCCAAGTTTTAAGCAAATTCGAGCATCCAGTGATTTTGGGGGAATATTTGAAAATCCCCCATCCCATTTTCAGAAATGGGATTTACTCCGACATTTTTACAGATACAAACTTGAACATGGGCACCCTCGGAGATGCCATCTAGATCCACATTCATGCCAAGTTTCAAGCCAATCTGAGCATGCCTTGATTTTTAGCATTTTTTAAATGTTTTAAGCATCATCCCCTAACCCCAATTCACACCCCTTTCGATATCTCTGTCACTGTAAACGTTAGAAACCTCAAAATCACCACCATGAGAGCTTATCCATGTATCCACATTCATGCCCAGTTGGAAGGAAATCCGAGCCTCCATTGATTTTTGGGGAATATTTGAAAATCCCCCACCCCATTGAGCAGGGGGTTGGACTCGATGGCCTTGTAGGCCCCTTCCAACTATGCTATTCTATGATTCTATGAAATTCAAATATCTCAGGGATTTTTAAAGCTGCAGACAGCTAAATGGGCTTTCCTTATTCATGGCCATTTCAAAGGAAATCCCAACATGCCATGAATTGGGGAGTATTTAAAGATAAACCTAAATATGAATCTTCTTCCACACTTCAAAAATTTATTTGGAACTTCAAGAAGTGATTTTCCTTACTTTGGTTTGAAAAGCTCCAGGAATCTAAAGGATTTACTGGTACATACTGATGTTGACCAGCCCACAATAAGGGTGGACCCTACTTTTGGGCATTTTAAATGTGGAAAATGCTCTGCGTGTGCATTGACTCTGGAAACGAAAACTTTTATACATCCTGTGGATCATCGTCGCTTTGATTTGGGCCATTTTTCAAACTGTGCGACTAAAAGGTTCATTTATTTGATCATTTGTCCATGTGGCCTTATTTACACTGTGAAGACGATGCGTTCGGTCCGGACAAGGCTCTTGGAACATAGATCCAAGATTAAACATCAGATCACGGAGGCACCTCTTGTGCAACATTTTATGGAGATGGGACATGGATGTAATGATTTTAAGTTTCTGGTAATTGAATGGGTTTATGCACACAAATACAATTGGCAGTGTTATGACAATGTCTTGCTTAGAAAGGAGGCTCAGTGGACATTTAGGTTAAATACAGTGGCCCCACAGTGTTTAAACTCCAGTCTGGAATTTTCCTCTTTCCTGGGAACTTGAGTCTAAGTGGTGTATGGTAGATATCACTTTAAGAACAGAAGTTACAGTTGGGAGATCTATGCTGTGGTTCATTATTTAATCAACTGAGCAGACGCTGCTGTCTGCCAGCTGAGAAACAAAACAATGTGACAAAGCAAAATACGTTTTACTGATTTTGGTATGTATGTAAGGTCTTAATTTTGTGTTGACTTCCGGGAATGTTAAATAAGTATATTGTTGTGCAATGGCACAGAGCTTTGTCTGTTTAGGAAAAATATAGCTAATTAGCTTTCTGTATACTGTGTAGATATAATACCAGAAGATGGTCTCACCTTGAAAAACTTAATAAAGAGACATTGTGTGAGCTTTCCACTGCCTGTTGGTGGTAAGTTGTCTGAATAAAGCAGTTCGCGGTGTTCTTACCTTGTGAACCAGCCAAAAAATAAGAAGTAAATGAGAGTTGTTACTGTGGAGTAACTCTAATCAAATGTGTTTACTTTGGCAATTGTTATTTTTTACAGAGTACTAAGACTGACGTTTTTGAAGAAGATACTTCGAAACAAGGAATAACATAGAATCATAGAATAGCAGAGTTGGAAGGGGCCTACAAGGCCATTGAGTCCAACCCCCTGCTCAATGCAGGAATCCACCCTAAAGCATCCCTGACAGATGGTTGTCCAGCTTCCTCTTGAATGCCTCTAGTGTGGGAGAGCCCACAACCAGGGCCAGTGCCAGACTATTTTGCGCCCTAGGCAAGGTGAGCTACTTTCAAACCACCCCCACCCCCAAAATGCCAACTTTGATTTTTAAGAACATATGTTTCCTGGAAAAAATAAGAAGCACAAAACTTGAATCTGCTAAATTTACTTTAATGTGCAAGAAATACGTCATCCCAATTATAGCAAACAAATTGGAAAGGAACATCTATGGGTCTAAAATGCATTATTTAATAGGAATATCACCTCCAAATCATCCCCCCCAACTCACGCACGCACACATGCGCACACACACTCAGCATCATTCACTCCAAACAAACACATGCATGAACACATGCATTCACTCAAAGACCCCCTGCACCCCATTCACCCATACATTCTTTCTCTCTCTTTCTCTCTTCCGGGTGCGTTCCGGAAGTCTGAACGTGGAGCTGCCCCACCCCCACCCCAGCGTCCCTGGCTTCGCTTCGGCTGGGTGGGCGCAAGGTGCCATCTTGCCCACCCAGGCCCAGCTGAATCCTCGGGCCGGGCTGGCTCACAGCCAACGCGCATGAGTACTGCGCTGCACCCGACGCCCCTCTTAGCTTGGCGCTCTAGGCGGCCGCCTGAGTGGCCTCTATGGTAGCACCGGCCCTGCCCACAATCTCCCTAGGTAACCTCCCTAGGTAACTAACATGAACCTTGTTGACTAAATTTGGTCTTAATATACTGTTTATGTGATTAGATGATTGTGTTTGATGTCTATGGGTCAGATTTCCATGCAATGACTGTTTAAATCTGGTTTGAAATGATTGTTAACTACAATTGAATGCTATATTGATATGTAATGAAATGTTACACTGATGTGATAGTTGATTGTTGTAGACTTGTATTAGTATTGGATTGAAAATAGTTATTCTAGTATAAATAAGTGTGTACAATTTTTGAATGACGATTTAATTCATTGGGTTTATTTTGTTTCTATGGTGGTCGTCTTTTGGGTTCCTTTTGTTTACATACAGGGATCACCTGGCTGAGGAGGGCAGAGCTAGTGCTCAGGGTCTCGGTGGCCTCAAGGAACGGCTTGAGGACCACCACCAGCTGGGACATGGCCTCCCACTGCTGCCTGCCCAGTGCTGCCTGTAAGCCAATGTCCCTGACCCTGAACAAGTCGTGGATGGCACGCTGTTGCTCCACCATACGCTCCAGCATGAGGTAGGTGGAGTTCCAGCATGTCAGCACATATTGCACGAGGACTTGCCAGGTAAAGGGAACGCAGCCCAGACAGAACAGCTATGCCATGTTCCGGTCCGTCCTGTACCCACAGGTTTGTTGGTTGCACTATTGGTCCTCACCTATACGACAACTGGATTGCACCTCATTAAATATAAACCCAATCTTTCGTTGATTCAAGTGTAAAAAAGAGCATCACACTGCAGCAGCAACAGCGACTTATGTCCTCTGCTTGCCCCGCTAGCCCACCTGTCAAAATGCAAAAACCCTGCTGCCCCTCATCAAAGAGGGGAGAGAGCTACCCCCCCCATTTGGATCTGTCTGCCTGCTGGCTTGCCTGTGGCAGCGGTGACATCCCCCTTCCCTTCCCTTCCCTTCCCTTCCCTTCCTTCCTCCTCCTCCTCCTCCTCCTCTTCCCCTGCCTTGGTCGAAGGCGCAGTGGAGGAGTTTGCGCGGAGCTCTGTGTGTGCGCATTGATGGTCAGCAACCTTGACAATGAGGACTCAACCCTCTCTCCGATGGGGGCAGCAAGGCTCCAGGCTTGAGCAAGCTCGCAGAGGAAGGGGGCCGCTCTTTCGCCTGCCTGTCTGCTTGCTAGCCACCAGCCTGCCCACCCAGAGGCTGCCTCGATCGCCTCGCCACCAACCGCCCCCTCCTCTTCCCAAGAGGGAAGAAGGAAGGAATAAAAACAAATGGGTTGTGGGGGAAAGGGCGCGAAGAAACGAGGCTGCTAATAGGTGGGAAAACGGGAGATTGGCGAATCACGTTCTCCTAGCTTCAAAGCTCCGCCCACCTGTCAAAATGCGATTCAACACCCCCGAGGTCACATAAGCATAACACGGTGCACAGTCGAACATTATCCAAAAGTCGTGGTAAATCGCCTGTTGCTAATATGCGCATTAGCGAGTTAAAGAACCAGCACTGCGGCGAATGGACGGCTACGTCAGGTTACACCATAGGCTACCATGCTCTAGTGAAAAAGCAGCTGTGAGTCATGTCTTTCTTGTTTCACCCCCACGCTCCCTATTTACAGTTTGGTTGTAGGCTTGGTAGTAAAGAAATGAAATGTGGAACGTACTAATTAAATTTAATTACAATCAGGCAAATGTTACCAGTAAAAGCAGTCTTGTGAGGGAACTGCCTAGACTTTCAAAACTTTACAGAAGACAAAAGACAACTAGGATTATATTACACCCTATATATCTCTACCCACTGGAGTTTTCAGTTTATAAACTGGAGACAAATTAGACATAAAGGGGTACAATCTAGAAGAGGCAATCATGTAACTTATGTTTTAAGGTTTTTATCTCTATTTTCCTGATTGAGGTTCTTGGTTCTGAAGTACAAACCGTATTTAAACTTTTGAGCACATCAAGGAAGTTTGACAGTTATTTATTATTATTATTATTATTTATTTATATAGCACCATCAATGTACATGGTTCACTTATTAGATAGTTCACTTATTAGAACTTCGGCAGCTGCAATAAAAGCCACAGAGATCTTGCAAATTGTGCCCAAACATGTGTTGTTATTTTTTTGATCATTCAAATGACTAATCTTAAAATGCTGGTTTATGGATAATCTAATCTGCTTCATTTTTTCAAAGGATTGTCAACATATTGTGGGTTTGCAACATTTATGCCAGGGTTTCTTTGGGCTTTTTTAAATAAGCATTTTAAAGAACACTCATGACCGGCTAATCACAGATGTTCACAGGTCATTTTGACAATGACATGAGCCTCCTGCACATCTCCCACTCCTTTTCCTGGTTTCAGCGAAAAAAAATAATTCTCAGAAAACCCAATTCTTCTGAGATATGTTGGGATTTGTCAGGATTTCCTGCTATGTGCAGGTGAAGTTGTGTTATAAAACGCCCACTAGAAGGTGCTGTCATATTTAACTGTACAAGCCACGTGGCCGCTGCTCTCTTCCCTGTGTAATTTCAGCTTGTTTCAAATACAGAAAAGAAGCAGGAAGCAGAGCCACAGTAAGGAAAGCAGAGCCCACATCTGAAAGTCGTCTTGGTTTTACTCCCAAGGTAGCAGGACTATTGAAATGGCCCTGATTCTCACATCATGCCTTTCTACTTCTGCATGCTAGTGATAATTGAGGAAGGAGCCTGATGGAAGTGGTTTTTCAGCAGGGCTGGTGGAATGTTCCCATTTTATCTTCCTCTGCTACACTAGTAGCTTCACTGCAAAATTTGCTGAAAAACGAACTCAATCCCATCCACCTGGCAAGTTACATATGGGCATGATCCAGCCCAAATTGAATTATTCGCAGAATTTAGACTCGAAGCCTAGGTAAATTTGCTTGGAAGAAAGTTATATTGAATTTGCTAGACTTACCTCTGATTAAACATGCATAGGATTAAGCTGTAAGTGAATTCCAGACAAAAATCCCCATTCCACACATAAACGTGTGTTTAAAGAGTGGAAAAAAGTTTAATCATTCTCTGAGTATGAAAGGGCCATTAAAATTTCTAAAGCAGCAACTGATCTGCACCAAGGGATCTTGAGAAAATGGCACTTTCAGTTAGATTGGACAGTCAGCTAAAACAACTGTTTTGAGTAATAGACACTGGCCTCTTTTTTCCATTCTCTACACTTCAAACAAAGCATATACCAAAAATTGTTCTAGGTGGATTCCATTTTAGTTTTGTAATAACAAGAATTAATTAAAAAAAAGATCAATTTTTATTATTTTATGCTTATAACATCACATCAAAATATAACTCACTTAAAATAACATGAAACATTTCTTTTTGATAAACAAAAAGATTCTTAAATCTTAATAACTTAACAAGAAGTAGCATTTTCTAAATATTTCTTGTTCTTAGACTTCTAATAGCTTAAAAAGGGAACATTTCATTCTAAGTACCAAATAGACTTTTGACCTGGAATAATAGTTTCACACCTTTACTCAAATAATCCTGGGAGTGTCTTCATGGCACCGGGTTGGCGCTGCGTCCCTCAAAAAGCTTGTGCTTTCCCTCCCCCGGGGTGGCGTTGGATAATCCCGAAGCCAAGGAGGGAGTGTGGGATTTCTGGGCAACCATCCAGGGACCGTAGTTGCCCCTGCCCTCTTCCTGGTGTCAGGCGAACAGTAGCAGGTTGCGTTCCACCAGGCACCACCTGGTCACGCCTCTGCTGCAACTCCGGAGCAAGGCTTTGGGGCTGTCTTGATGCCATCTTGCACATCCTTGCCTCGCTCGAGGGAAAAAAGTCGGGTAAGTCCCCAACTTTTTTTCTCCGCAGTTTCAGTGGAAAGTCCCAGGGTGGGTGCACAATTACAGCGGCATTGTTTAATCGAAACTGCACCACTGTGCACTCACCCCAGGACTTTCCAAATGTTTAGACGGGCCCCCCATGTAGCCCAAATGATAGGGCTTTAACTCAGCATTTTCCCTTTATCCAGGTCATCCTGACTATTTCTAATGTGTTACACAGAATTAATTTTGAACCTACTTGTATCTTTGGGTGTTTTCCCTTTAATACAATTATTACTTTTACATATTTACATTTGCACATTCTTATTCATTTATTTATTTATTTCATTTCTATACCGCCCAATAGCTGAAGCTCTCTGCGCGGTTCACAAAAATTAAAACCATGAAGAGCATAATAAAACAACCAACAATTTTAAAACACAAATACAAAATACAATATAAAAAGCACAACCAGGATAAAACCACACAGCAAAAATTTATATAGGTTAAAATATAAGATTAAAACAGCAGAGTTTAAATTTAAGTTAAATTAGGTGTTAAAATACTGAGAAAATAAAAAGGTCTTCAGCTGGTGACAAAAGGAAAACAATGTAGGCGCCAAGCGAACCTCTCTGGGGAGCTCATTCCACAGCCGGGGTGCCACAGCAAAGAAAGTCCTCCTTCTAGTAGCCACCTGCCTCAATTCCTTCGGCAGGGGCTCACGAAGAAGGACCCCTGTGGATGATCTTAAGGTCCGGGCAGGGACATGTGGGAGGAGGCGTTCCTTCAAATAACCTGGCCCCAAGCCATTTAGGGCTTTGAATGTTAATACCAGCACTTTGAATCGGGCCCAGACCTGGACTGGCAGCCAATGAAGTTGTAGAAGGACTGGCGTGATATGATCTCGTCGGCCAGTCCCTGTTAGTAGGCGGGCTGCCCTGTTTTGTACCAGCTGAAGTTTCCGGACTGTTTTCAAATCATTACATATCATTAAACATTTGGCTTTTGCATTTCATAAGACAGCTTATATTGTTTGAAGAGAGGTGGGTTAGTATTTTCTTAATAGCCTTCCCACCAAATCCAATAAAGTAAAATTAGGCACTTCCTAAAAATCCAGGGCATACAGATCGTTGTAGTAGCTGATAAATGAAAGAATTGAACCTTTATGGACAGTGAGAGTGGAAGTGGGTCTAGGATTTGTATGCCTTCTCCCCTTTTGCAATATGTAACGGGCAATTTGGGAGATCCCACAATTATATAAACACAGGATTATTCTCACCATATGAATCAAGTCTGTTGTTACTTCAACAGGTCTATGGTGGATTTTCTGATCCCTTATTCAAATGCAATCACAAAGTGAGACATAGCTCCTCTGCCTTAATTTAGGCAAAAGCAGACAGAAGTCTATTAACTAATTACAACTTTTAGAGTAGCCAAGGGTTCATGACACAATTTCAGGCTACGCTGTGGTCAAGCTGAGTTTGGGCAGAGATGTCAGGAGATCATGTGAGTAACCATTATTATAACAAATAATAACAAGAATTTTGTAATACCTGAAAGCCTTTTTTTTTTTTTTACTGTTGAACAAGCTTTCACAGGCTGGAGCACACTTCCTCAGATGCATAACCAGTCTTCCATCTATCTTCTTGGAGAGAATGGGATTAGGTGGTGGCTAGCAAAATGGTGGCAAAAATGGAATTACATGTAGGGTAAGATGGAGCAAAATGTGGGGCACTTTTTTTAAAGTGAGTTAAAAATAAGTTAATCCTATTGACAAGGGTAGTCTTGTGATAGTTAAGCAAATTTTATACTACAAGGCAGCATAACTCTGGAATGCATTTTATCATTTTACCATCTCTGAGCATGAGCTGGGTGCATCTTTACTCCATATGCACTACAGAAGGGGTGGGCAACTTGCAGCCCTCCAGTTCATGGGAATTGGCCTACAATTCCCATGATCCTTCACGATTGGCTTTATGCACTAGGGCTGATGGCAGTTGTAGGCCAAAACATCTGGACAGCCACAACTTGCCTATCCCTGCGCTGGAGTAAAGATGCATCCAGCTCACATAAATATTGGGTTGGATAGTGTGCATAAAGATACACGAATGCATACCTGCCAGTTCATGTCCTACAGAAGCTGGTAAGGTTCATTTTAAGCAACGGATCATGTATTATTATGAAGCAATTGTGTTTCCCTCCGATATCTTTAACCAAAAGAGCCTACCATCTCGTCATGTTGAACTCATACAGGCCAGGCTGGTCGTCTGACATCGGCTCTATCTTGGCTCCTTAAAATGGTTCCTGTTTCTGGCATACTTCCTGTATCATGTGAGTGAGGCTTCAGATTAAGCAGCCCCCCTATTGGTCTTTCACCTAGTTAGTTTAAAAGAAAAAGCATGCTCATCCCTTCTTATTAGTCCTTTGCCTGTTTAAAGACACCCTCTCGTGCTATCGATAGGTAAGCTACTATATAAATAATGTGAATAACATAGAAACGATATGCTCCAACCTACCCCTATAAATCAGAACAATGTCCAGATATTTCCGTGTCTCCTCTGGGTCCTTTTTCCTGAGTTGAGAGACATTTCCTTCCATCTGTCACTGAAAGAGAGAGAGCGCTCTGGTAAGGAAAGAGAGGTGACTTTGGGACTAAAACAGGGCTGGACAATAACAAAGAGAAGGAAGGCCACAGAGGTGAAGATAACAGGAAGAGCTGTGGTAGATTTAGCGTCAGCAACCTACCCCCACCCAGTGGCCAAGGAATTCCTTGAGGGAGAAAATTGCTGGAACATAATTGAACAGGAGTCATAATAAACTAATTCCTTCACACGCTATTTGTGTTATTGCGAGGTTTTCTGTGAAAAATACAAAAGGGTGCCTCAATCTACCACATTTAATACAACTACTTACACGATATGAAACAGAGTCAAAACCAGGCTGGGATATCCCCACAGGGCCTCACTGGCGGTGACATGAGGGAGCAATGGACAATATTATATGTTCAGCTGAAGCGCATGGTGTAACATACCCTTCAGAACAATTCCTTCAGAAGTATTTAAGGGCCCAATCAGATTTATTTATTTTATAGTCAGCATGGTGTAGTGGTTGGAGTGTTGGACTGCCTGGAATTCAGGCAATCTGAATTCTAGTCCCCAGTCAGCCATGAAGCTCACTGGGTGGCTTTGGGCCAGTCACTGAATCTCAGCCTAACCTACCTCACAGGGTTGTTGTGAGGATAAAATAGAAAGGAGGAGGACCACACATAAGTGGCCTTAGGTTCCTTGCAGGAGGGGAAAGGGGATGTAATTGCAATAATAAATAAAATAAGGGCCTACACATGGCATTAAATGACTTGCCTATAGCATTCTGTGAGGTGGTGCATGTGGTTTTTGTTTTTAATTTAATTGTAAGTATGTGTGGGAGAGTCCATTTTGAATTTACTCATTCTTAACCTTTGCCTCCACTTCCACAATCCTGACGATGACGACGACAACACACAGAGACCAGAAATACTAGTAACTTTTTAAAACCCTCACACAACACTCCAGGCAACACATTTATCATCATGTGTAGTTAGGGTTCTCATGCATACGTATATAAGGCATGAAAGTTTTGCGCTCCAGTGAAAATATGTGAAAATATGTAAAAATTTAGGCTTGCTCAGGGCATTATTAACTTGGGAAATCTGGTAGCATTTTCCAAGAGTCGCTAGCAAGTCTCCAGCAAGAACCTGTTGGAAGGCTAGAGTTTCTGTTTTACATCTATTTTGTAAATCACCCAAAGGACAATGTTTGAGTGGGCAGTATATAAGCAATGTGGTTTTTAAGTAATTATCTTACTCTTATTTCAGACAGATAAACTTTTGAATACATCAGAAAACAGGAAATATGATGTTTTCAGCCTTGAAGTATCAGGCAGTAGATTATTTATATGAGGTACAATCTCAAAGCTCTACATCTCTTACTCACTCAGAAGTGACTGGAATAGATACATCTAACAGTATAGACAACCTTTTAAAAAAGCAAGAGATTAAATTCTGTTTCAATTATTTTTTATTGTTTTGATAGTATTATAAAGTTTTATTTTCTTATCGTTTGGAAAACAGATTGATTTGGCAATTGACTGAATGTCTGATACTGTTTATTAACTAGTTTCTTCTGTGCATCTCACTCTAAGAATAGGCTGCAACATAGAAACAAATATTTTATTGCCTTTTTTGCAGAAGGAATAACTGATTTTAACAGGTATTACAATTTATCTGCTCTATTGTACACAGAATGGTGTAGATTTTCTTAAAAAGCACAATCCAGTCAAAGTTAAGAAATCCCTATAAAATTTGATAGGATGGTTTTAGATGCAATCCAAAAAACAGTTACCAAGGAGTAAGTCCCATTAAACATATTTTCTGTTGAAATCAGTAGAATTTATCAGAAAATTAGGAGCTGGATGTGAGTTTCTGCATATGATTAAAGTAGACTTAAAATATGTGGACAAACAAAATGACTATGTACTCTAGAAAAAGGAAATAGAACTCCTAGTGAGATTGTTAAACAATTCTAATGAATAGGACTGGCAATTGCTAAACACATTTGTATGATTTTTGGTGAAGCAACAAATTATTTAATATGACCAAAGTTGGAACATATCACTCATAATCATGTGGTACATTTTTCTTGTACAGAGAGTAACTAGACAGCGATTTTCCTTTGAATCGTTATCAATTCACATCCCTTCCTGTTTATACCAGGATAAAAATTATTATCATGATGGAGGCTTTGCTGATGATAAATATAGGAGACCCTGGACAAGAGGTATGTTATAGCTAGCTTTCTTGTTTAATTTATATTTAAAAGGTTAAACAATCGGTTACGGCTAAAAGAGAAAGGCAGTGAGAATTTTGACCATTTCTAAAATAACTATAGGCAATCTTCTTGCACAAAAAAATACATTAGCCACTTTAAACATTCTCTTGACAAGTCACAGTAACCCCAAACAATCAGGAAACCAAAAATAATCATTCAAGATGTTTGCACCATATGCATAATAGTTATCCTTATATTTATAACATATTGTGTTTATGGCAGTGTAACCTGTAGCACTGATTGAATGAGCTGATATGAGGGCACAGAATGTTATTCATAACCATTCCAATGACTCAAATCATGTTTGCAGTCCAGTTCCTATGAGTGATGGGAAAGCCAAAGATGTCAGTTCGGGAGTAAACCATATGTACACACTAGGGATAGGTGTAACTGGGAAAATTGAGGATTGGGAATTGATTCTGGATGGTAAAGAAACTAAGAGATAGCATCATTGAAGGAAAGAGCAAGACTCTGGATTAAGCTGTGAATTGACAGAAACAGGAAGCTGAGAAAGTGTGAGGAAAAGGGGAGTGGAGACATATCTATACCAGCCTTCCCCAACTGGTGCCCTCTACAACTCCCAATACCCCCAGCCAGCAATGGCCATGTTGACTAAGAATGATGGGAGCCATAGTCCAACATTTTGGTTTTGGTGATGCCTGTGGTAGTGATTGGCTGAGCTGCCCTTGCTTCACAGAGAGGTGGACCAAGGGGTTTCTTGCTGCCATTGGCCATGCTGCTTCTTGTACTATTGGCTAAGTTTCTTTTCCTACCATTGGCATTCCAGTCAATGTAACCAAAGATTCTAAGAGAGCAATATTACGGTCTCTAGACAGTATCTAAGGAACCATAGGATTTTTTGGATTCCTGGATCCAAGGCTAGAGACAGCACTCTGACCTTGGACCCAGGAATCGGGGTTCTGAAAATGCCTGTCTAGCTAAATTGCAGAGCGGGAGGCACAGCACATCTCCTACTCTGCTTTGGATACTTGTAAGCCTCCAAGTTTATCGACTTACGAGTACCCAGAGCAGATCCAATAGGATTGCACCCTAAGGTTCACAGAGGTTGCTGCTGGGCTCCTAAAAGTCTGCAAACACTGTAAACATTAAACTGTCTCTTGAAGATGTGCCATTCGTGTCTCTGCCTGGGGATTCCTTTCACCATCCTTGATACAGTTTCTATTTCCATTTAGTAGGATTTTTCTTCCTGGAGGTATGGGGTGGGGTGTGGAAGAAATGGTTTACATACTGTTCCTTCTGTAGTATTTTTGTTTTCTTTTTCTTTATCTGTTATAGTTTCAGCTGATTCTACTCAAATTACATTAAATATTTCTGTGCTTGATTATTGGAAGAAATGTCTCTACATAGAAGATTTCTTGGAAAAGTAAGTTCCCTTATGGTTGATTACGTATTACTGACATCTAAAGTTGCAGACCAACATTCATCTACTTAGTAGGAAAAATAAAATGTCTCTGCATAGAAGATTTCTTGAAAAAGTAAGTTCCCTTATGGTTGATTACGTATTACTGACATCTAAAGTTGCAGACCAACATTCATCTACTTAGTAGGAAAAATAAAATGGAAACCAACAGGCTGGCCCAGGACACTTTGCTACCTGAGGCAAAGGATAAGGTTGTGCCTCCTACCCAACAGGGGCCAGTTGAACTGGCAGTTGAACTTTACTTCAATACTGGTGATGTGATAAGAGCTCTACCACACCTGAAGCAACAGGCTGGTTTAGTGGGATACGTTGTATGATATCCACAGCTCTGTCCTCAAAGAAAGAGGAATAGCCAGGAAGTCCAAAAGGAACAGCCAGGAGGCTGCTTTTGCTAACCCCAGCAGCTCTGCCTAATGGTGGGGCTGGCCATGGAAACCAGGAAGGAGTGTGCGATAAAACACTTGTCTGATGATGCTCAATGTCATGTAAAGGACCCACAAACTTTCATCCATAAGTGATAATCACGAGTATGCAAAAGAAAAAAGCCTCATGTAGAAATGCTCCAAGAAATTAGTGTGTTTAAAATGACATACATGATCTTATACATAGAGTCATTATTAATATTATTATCATCAACATCATCTCTGTATGGGGAGTGAATCAATACAGTGGTGGGCCTTGGCTTGTGAGATGTATGTTCAAACATCATTGTTCAGTAGCCATGCCTCAATGTCCAACCTGTAAAATGCAAATAATAGTAATAACTTATCAAATCAGGTATTGCAAGGAAAAATGAATCCAAGGTTATAGAGCACTTTGCACTTTAATAGCACTCTATACATAATTGGAAAACAGAAAGATTTTGTATTGCTAGTATCACAGAATATATAGGAACTTAATGAAAAAAATCCTTGTTGCAACTTACATTTCCTGGAACTTCCAATGGAAGACTACTCTGAAAAAGGCTAGTTGAATATTTAAAAACATACATTGTGTTTGGGAGGAATAGAAAATATCTGATTGCACTTTAAGAAAAACAAATTGCTTTCCCCAAAGAATATTTTCCACATGTTAAATGCTAGGGCTGACGCACAAGTGTTTGCTGCCTGAAGCAGAGCCCAAATGGTGCTCTCCACAGTGGGCAACGCTTTAAAATAGACTTCCTCCACTTGGTGCCCTGCAGATGCTTTAGACTTCATCTCCCATCATGCTCCAGGCAATCATCTGCAACCCTGGGGCTTGTAATCCAAAACATCTAGAGCAGTGTCATGACTAGGCCTGCTCCCCTTAAGCTGGGGTAGGGTAACCATATGAAAAGGAGGACAGGGCTCTTGTATCTTTAACAGTTGTATTCCAAAGAGAATTTCAGCCGGTGTCATTTGTATGCATGCAGCACCTGGTGAAATTCCCTCTTTATCACAACAGTTCAAGCTGCAGGAGTATAGCTAGAGTGACCAGATACAAAAGAGGCTAGGGCTCCTGCAGCGTGAACTGTTGTGATGAAGAGGGAATTCACCAGGTGCAATGTGCATACAAATGACATCTGGTGGAATTCCCTCTTCATCACAACTGTTAAAGCTACAGGAGCCCTGTCCTCCTTTTCATATGGTCACCCTAGGCTGGGGGAAGGAGTTTCGGGCGATCAATCAGCATCAGATTCTGAAGCAGAAGAGACAGCACCAGTAATGTACCAGCCTACAAGGGAAGTGAGGGAAGTGATTCTCACAGGCTCTTCACCAGCTGGGGATGAACCTTCACCAGTCCTTATCGCTGCAAACGTTAACAACACACAGTCTGTGGGAAATCAGTATTCTTCAGAGGGGGAAGGCACTTCAGGGCTAGCTGATCCTAGAGTCCGACGCAGACTCAAATGGGTGGAGCTAAAAGAAAGTGAAAGAAAGTCGGCCCAGCTAGCTTTTCGCCAAAGGCTTCTTCAGAACCAGCCTCCTTAAAGTTAAAGCGTTCTGGGGAAAGGCTTTCCCTTTTTCTTGAAAAGACAATTGTCTCACTCAGTTCACATAGTTTTGCCTCGAGGAAAGTTCTTAGAGGTTAGACTCTCTGTAGGTGGGAAGAGATGTTTATCACCCGAATAAAGCTCTGTAGATTACGTGGCAGACCTCTTTATTGTCTCCTTATAAGGCGGGAGGTTTTGAGAAACACCACAAGCAGCCTGGTGTCCTCCAGCTGATCTGGACTTCAACTCAGCTCCAGCCAGCACAATCAGTGGTCAGGAATGATGGCAGTTGTAGTTCAGAACAGCTGAAGGCCACCAGATTGGGGAAGGATGCTTTTAAAAGTCTTGCTGCATACTTCATTCCTGCTTCCTACTACTTCCCACACCTATCGCATGGTGTAACTGGAAGCATGTTGCTTCACCCTAGTAGGGCCAGCCCTGTTAAATGCACAATTGTTATTTATTTGCTGTCGTGCGAACTAGACATTTTTTCTTAAGGTGGACATTTCATTGGGTAGGTATCATCTTTTTCTGTAATTTAGTCCTATCTCACAGAAATGTGATTTTTTTTCTCTCCCATGTGGCAAACCCACTGAAATTGTGGGTTTTACGTGAAATATGTTTACAAAAGTGTCACCGGCACTCATTGTATAGAGAAAGTTACATCAGTGACAAGCAGCATCCTCTCTCCTTCTTATACAAATGTGTTTGTTGTTATTGTTTTAAATTAAGCTTTTTTAAAGTCTGGGAACTGTTCTGCTATATTACGCCAGTGAAAGAATGCTACTCTTAATGTTATCCAGACAAAGCCATGTTAGTCTATTGCAATAAAAACAACAGAGTCTTAATGCATCGGATGCATTGATTTGATCCATCCATCTGATGAAGTGGGCTATAGTCCATGAAAGCTTATGCCAGAATAAATGCGTTGCTTGACCCTACCCCACTCATCTGACTTTCCTCTGGGCCCATGGCATGTTCACATGTGGATACTACATTTGCGTAGGGCCTACACATGTCGGTCCAAATACATCAGCCAGAAGCATAGAATCAGTATCCCACATATAATCCAGGAATTTACCATACAATTTGATCCCAACTGTGTTGAATTTTATGCATGTAGGGGCTCAATGCATACATTATACTAGTAGTAGATGCCACTGCTTGGTGGGCCCAAGGAAACCGCCCAGAGAACTTTGGCTATGGAGCGGTATATAAATGTAATAAATAAATAAATAAATACGTAAATTTGATGGGCAGGGCGCAAACATGCAGTTTTGTTCCCCATTATGTATACCCCCTATTTAGGGAGAAGATCTTTAACTGGCCATAAATGTTTAAGATAATATAATGAGAGATCAGTCCTCTCTACACATAAAGGGCAGATCAACGAGGAAGGTAAAAAAGGAAGCAGGGAGGACGAGGAAAATAAACCACACAGCTCTTCTTCATTGTTTATCACATTCCTTGTTCTGCTATCTTCCTGGCGTTTCTATACTTTCGGTATGATTATAATCTAACATCTTTTACTGTTCTTCATTCTATGGGAACATTCTGAGCCTTTCTACATGAGGCATTTATTGTGCGCTTGTGATTCCTCACTCACAGTAGTTTGCAGGTGGTTTACACAACATCATCCTACTGCAGTTCCTCTCCTGTTTTTTGCAACTATTACAGGTGTTTTTTCCTAACAAAGAAGGTCTGGTATTTCTCTGAATGACAGCATGAAACCCTGATGTATTTGCTCAATTCCGATATACCACAGCACCACCTAGTGGTTGTGTAATGGAGTATATAGAAAGGCGGGGTGGGGTGGGGGGGGGAACCAGGAAAAAATGTTTAAAGGAGTTGATCTGTATTCTTTGATCTGCAAAGAATACAGAAGCAGAAACCTTGGTAAAATGGTGGGTTAAAAGCCTCATGTAGAAAAGCTCTCTGTTATAAACTGAGTTCCATCATTGACATTGTACATGTAGTTAATAGGTTTGCCCCACAATCTTGTACAAAGCAAACAAACTGAAACCAGTAGACACTCTATGATTTTATATTATGCGGAGTGTCAGCTCCAGGTTTTGGACAAGTTACCCTGAATAAGCCCCTGCCTCAGTGAGTTTATTTTCGCACCACCATTGTTATCAGCTCCTATTGCTCCTCACCCTCTTTCTCATCACTGCTACCACTTCCTTGCTTGAAAGGCAGAGAGACTGTGAATACACGGGCAGTGGCATCTCCTTCTCACCACCACAGTTGTCTGGGCCAGAAAGCTCCATCACACCGGGTTTTAACACGCTCCCTACCTCACTTCTCCGCCTGTGTTTCCCTTCCTCAAGTTACTTCATCTTTTCAGAAGAGGAAGTACCCAAGGAGCACAAGGCTCATTGAGTCCGCTGTTCTAATGGCGCTGCTTCTGCACACAGCAGGAGAGAGCAGCAATTCCAAGTTTAAAAATACATCGGACTTAAGGTGGGGGGTTTTTGTCGCGCAAGGAAGGCCGGAAGGAGTGGAAGGCAGACAACGTCATGTGAGGGACCTGAGCAAACTCCATGAGTGTCCAGTAACGAGCATGCAATAAAACGCTCGTCAGATGGAGCTTAGAGCGACAGGCCGTTGAACAGGCAGTTTGCAATGGTGAAGAGGAGAAGCAGCTCCAGGGGACTCCTATCAGTGGGCCCCTGCTGGGATGTGGACCAGCCATGCCTGCCCTTGATGCTGGCCCTGATTATATGGCATCATAGCATTTTAGCAACTGTTTACTTACTCTTAAATAAGAAAGAGGGGGAAACCAATCACAGAGTGACCTTGTTTATTGAAATATAAGATATTTTAAGGAATGAAAGAAATAGGAAAAGACTGAATAGGAAAAGAATTCCTAATCAGTATGTTAAAATAATATTCTAGACTGGTGGATTAGAGGTCATCCAACTTTGTCATTTGTTATGAATTAAAAATCTTTTTATGTCTCCAGGTTGATACATTTTAGTTTATATGAGAGATGTTATTTTTAGACATTCACATACACTATGTCATGGAGTCAATTAATGCTTTTCATAGGATGACCTTGTTCCTCTTGTCTCCTGCATTTAGTTAATTCTACAGATTGTATTGACTTTCCGCTGACACTACTGTTATTAAGCCAAGAGTTTACTTAGAGAGCCACGTAAATTAAGTTTCAGACATACAGTAATAGAAACAGGCAAAGTCAGTAAAGAGGGCAACTTAATAATCAAAAGGTATGGTCTTCAGATCAGATCCTTAAATTAGAAAGTGCAAAGGAACATTTGGTTTAGGTCCAAAGGTACTATGGTACTATTCTGAGCTGTAGGGTTTATGAGAGAGACATTTTACTGTTTGCCATTGGAAGTGGGTTTGGATACTGCAAACGTGCTGCTCCACAGGCAGATTACACCTGTGGAAATGTCTGTGGATGTAAGATAGGGCCGTGGAACCTCAGGCCAATGGGCCAGATGAAAGGAGGATTACGGTTAGGAGATTTCTTTCCCATCTCCAGAACTTTGTCCCCCCTCCCCAGCTATAAAATGCTTTGGTTTGGGGCTAGAAGCCCTCTAGCACTATTTAGTCCACCAGTAGGGGAAGGCGTTTGGCAGGGGTGGGTGGGTAGAGATCCTTTTATCAGTTTCCCACTCCTGAAACGTAAAGCTCCATCACACCGGGGGTTAACACACTCCCTACCTCGCTTCTCCGCCCGTGTTTTTCTTCCTCAGTTACTTCCTCTTTTTGAAAGAGGAAGTACCCAACGAGCACGAGGCCCATTGAGTCCGCTGTTCTAATGGCGCTGCTTCTCCTGCACACAGCAGGAGAGAGCAGTGATTCCAAGTTTAAAAAAACATTGGACTTAATTAGGGTTTTTTTGTTGCACAAGGAAGGCCAGAAGGGGTGGAAGGAGTGCAGGAGGCAGACGACGTCATGTGAGGGACCTGAGAAAACTCCGTGAGTGCCCAGTAGCGAGCATACAATAAAATGCTAGTGGAATGGAGCTCTCTCTCACACACACACACACACGCACACACACACACACACACACACACACACTACATGGCTTCTATTCCAGGGTGTCTGGAGACATGAGCAGGAACACTACTGTAACAAGGTCCCACTAGTTTTCCATAATACCCATATTTGCTAGCCCCTTGTGAAACGTAACGGAATGGGAACAATTTTATGATACAGGTTTGACTGCTCTGAATTTTCTTTTTTGTTTTTCAAGGATCAAACAAAGTGCCCTTCTTACTCTGACTATGCTTCTGGTTGCTACCTACCAGAAAATCCCTGTAGCTAATCCCTTACTATTAGGAACATTCAGTGCAGGGTTACTTCCCTGTATTGTTCAAGATCAGGAGTGGACAACTTGTGGCCCTTTAGATGTTTTGGCCTATAGCTCCCATCAACCCTAGCCAGCATAGCCAATGATGAGGGGTCATGGGAGTGGTAGTCCCAAACTTCTGGAGGGTCACAAATTTTATTCCCCTGTTCTAGGGCTTGTCTATACGGCTTCTTTACCCCAACCTAAATGCGCACATTCACATTTTAGGTTACATGATGCTGGCAGCTGTCCATTCGCCTCAGCCCTAGGTTTTAACTGCAATAATGCGCATATTTGCATTCGCAGTTTACTGCGACTTTTAGATTGGGTCTAAGTTTGCGCCGTGTTATGACTGTGTGTCTTTGGGGGAGTTATGTCAGATTTTGACATGTGGGCGGAGCTTTGAGGGTAGGATAACGTGATTGGCCCATTTCCCAATTTTGCACCAATCTGCTGCCTCCTTCGTTCGCGCCGATTTTAGTTTGAAGTCTCTCTGCGGAGCTCCGCAGAGAAAGCTTCTTAAAACAAATTTATTCCTCTCTCTCTCTCTCTCTCTCTCTCTCTCTCTCTCTCTATTGCTTTCTGTACCGCCCAATATGCAAAGATCTCTGGGCAGTTCACAAAAAGAAAGAGAGGGAAACGGGCAGCCAGATGAGGAGACGTGTTCTGCTGCCTCCTTCCTTTCCCTCTGTAGCCTCATTCCCCCCCCCCCACTCCTGGTCGTGGAGGCTGTTTCTTTGAATTTCCTTATGGGGAGCAATGATGGGAACATAGCTGGAAACAGGCAGGCAGCCTCCTTCCTTTCCCTCTGTAGCTTTGTCCCCCCAACTCCCACTTGTTTTGTGTGTTATATTAGTCTGCGGAGCTCTGCAGATAAGTTTTATAGCTTCATTGGCTTCTACTTTTTAACATCGTATATGGGATAATGCGACAATGCGCATGTGCGCATTAATAACTCACTATAAAAAAATAACAATTCAGGAAATAAATCACTGTTGCTGCTGCAATGGAACTGCTCCACGCTGGAGTGGTGGAGTCGTGCTTAAGGGGTGTTTGGATTTCGTCCTTGGGTGAAAAGAACATTGATCTAACAGTGTGACGCTCTTTACCTACATTCAAATCAATGAAAAATCGGGTTTTTATTTAATGAGGAGCTATCCCGCTGTCTTATAGACGAGGGCCTAGATAGAGAGTTTTTGGAAGCTAGGATATGGTGTAGGTAGGGCAGCTGCCTAAGCCCTGTCTCTGCTAGTCTGGAGCAGGTGTCATGAACATGAAGTTGCTGTGCTGCAACATGGGACAAGTATCAGTTCAGCAGCACAAATGGCAACTTACTACTGCAATTTCAATAGAGTTTGGGTCACAGCACCTTGCATAACAGGCTGTAGTAGTTGATCATGGGATATGATTTTCTTTCATGTACTAAAAGAATTCACTCTCCACTATTCAGGAAACCCATTTCAAGCACTCTCTTCCACATCCATAATGAAGATGTTGAAGTTGTTCCAAGTTCAAATCCTTGTTCACAGTTGGATATAGAAGATGCCTATATGCTTATGAAGGATGCCAACAAGGCAGACATTTCTTATGCCAGTCAACTGCAGTCTAATTATGTTCCAGTCGTGCTTAAACAGCAAGAAGGTAAACGAGCCTTTTGTACTTCACATCTAAAGGAATAATCAAAGCAGTGCAATCTGGCATCATTTTTAATTGTGCACTGCCCAGAGAGCTTCGGCCAATGGGCGATATAAATATGTAATAATAAATAAATAAATACATGTACAAAACCTGTACATGCTGGAAAAGTTGCTTGCCCATATGTGGCTAAAAAGCCAGGAAATTGCTTGCCCAGAATAAGGCAAATGTCTAAATCCAAGGCTGTTTTCATGCCTATTGTATTTTTACATTTACATTATAATGTTCGTGCATTTTACATTATATTTTTATTATTTAAAGAGTCCAGTCCTATGTTTCACTACACTCTTATAACTGAGATGGACTCCCTCCCCGCACCCTGAATTAAAATTGGAGGCACACTTCATTCTTACATCCCTAAAGATTATTTTTAGTGTGTAAGGGCCCTTCCACACGCCGTACTGAAGGCGCATGCATGCGCCCCAAGTACGACCCTAAAACGATAGTGTGTACTACAGCCAGAAGAGACGGAGGAGGCGGTGGCTGGGGAATCCGGGCGCGTTCTTGCCGCCACCACCGCCTCCCCGCCGGCCTCCTGCTGCCTGGGTAAGAGCGACCTGGGTCGGAGAGCTCGGCTTCCGCCTCCGCCTCCACCGAGCTCTCCGACCCGGGTCGCTCTTACCCCGGCAGCAGGAGGCCGGCGGTGAGGCGGCGGCAAGGACGCGCCCAGATTCCCCAGCCGCCGCCGCCGCCTCCCCGCCAGATTCCTGCTGCCTGGGTAAGAGCGACCCGGGTCGGAGAGCTCGGCCCCAGCCGCCGCCTTTGTGTTTCTGCAATAGTCACTGTTCTGAATATGCCTCTTGATTGGAAATCAAGATCACTTTGAAGTTTGTTTCTGTCTTCCAGGGTATTAGCTATCCCACCCAAATTTGTGTCATCTGCAAATTTGATCAGCGTTCCCTGCACCTCCTCGTCCAAATCATTAATAAAAATGTTGAAGAGCACTGGGCCCAGGACTGAGCCCTGCGGCACCCCACTCGTTGCCTCTCCCCAGTTTGAGAAGGTTCCATTGATAAGTACTCTTTGAGTCCGATTCTGTAGCCAACTGTGAATCCACCTAATAGTTGTTCCATCTAGCCCACTTTTAGCTAGTTTGGTAATCAGAATGTCATGTGGTACTTTGTCAAAAGCTTTGCTGAAGTCAAGATATATGACGTCCACAGCATTCCCATAGTCCACAAGGGAGGTTATCCTATCAAAAAATGAGATCAAATTAGTCTGACAAGATTTGTTCCTGACAAATCCATGTTGGCTTCTAGTAATCACTGCATTGATTTCAAGGTGTTTACAGATTGACTTCTTTATAATCTGCTCCAGAATTTTCCCAGGGATGGATGTCAGACTGACTGGTCTGTAGTTCCCAGGTTCCTCCTTTTTGCCCTTTTGAAGATAGGGACAACGTTAGCCCTCCTCCAGTCGTCCGGCACCTCACCCATCATCCATGATTTTGCAAAGATAATAGACAAAGGTTCTGAGAGTTCTTCTGCTAGCTCCTTCATTACTGTAGGATGCAGTTCATCGGGCCCTGGAGATTTAAACTCATTCAAGGAAATTAGGTGTTCTTTGACCATTTGTTTATCAATCTCAAACTGCAATCCTGTCCCCTCAACTTCTGCTTCACTTTTTCCAGGGGGGTCATAGACCCGCTTTTGGGAGAAGACCGAGGCAAAGTAGGAATTGAGCACTTCAGCTTTTTCTTTGTCATCTGTTATCAATTTGCCATCCTCATTAAGCAGTTGAACCACCATTTCTTTCCTCTGTCTTTTACTACTCATGTATCTGAAGAAAGCCTTTTTATTGCTTTTAGCATCCTTTGCTAATCTCAGCTCATTCTGAGCTTTAGCCTTCCTGACGCCATTTTGGGACTTCTGAGCCACATGTCTGTACTCTTCTTTTGTAGCCTGGCCTTCCTTCCACTTCCTATATGTATCCCTTTTTGTTTTCAGGTCATCTCTAAGCTTTTTGTGGAGCCACATTGGTTTCCTCTGTTGTCTTCTATCTTTTCTCCTGGTTGGAATTGTTTGTAACTGTGCCTTTAAAATTTCCTTTTTTAAATACTCCCACCCATCCTGCACTCCTTTTCTCATTAGGCTCACTTGCCACGGGACCTTACTTATTACAGTTCTGAGTTTATTAAAATCAGCTTTCCTAAAATCCAGAGTACATGTATGGCTACGCTCGACTTTTGTCTCCTTCATAATCAAGAATTCAAGTATGACGTGGTCACTTTCCCCCAGAGTTCACGTAACTGCCACTTTATCCACTAAGTCATCTCTATTGGTCAATAACAAGTCAAGGATTGCCGATCCTCTAGTTCCTTCCTCCACTTTCTGTAGGAGAAAGTTATCACCCATACATGTCAGGAATTACTTGGAAGGGCCGCTTTTGGCAGTAATGGTCTCCCAACAGATATCAGGGTAATTGAAGTCCCCCATCACTACTACATCACACTTCCTTGAAACACTGGCAATTTGTTTCTCAAAGGTTTTGTCCTCGTCTTCTCCTTGATTGGGTGGTCGGTAGTAGACTCCGATTATCATATTCTTTTTATTCATTGCCCCATTTATTTTAATCCAGACGCTCTCGACGGGGCTCCCAGTCTCATCCGCCTGTATTTCTGTGCAGACATAAGTATTTTTAACATATAGTGCAACTCCACCTCTCTTTCTATTTCTTCTGTTCTTTTTGAACAAGTTATATCCTTCAATTGCTATATTCCAGTCATGGGAGTCATCCCACCAAGTTTCAGTTATACCTATCAAGTCGTATTTGCCTTCATGTAATAAGAGTTCAAGTTCATTCTGTTTGTTTCCCATGCTCTGGGCATTAGTATATAGACATCGAAGACCATGTGTTTTATAGTCTGGCTTTGTTCCTACCTTGTTGCAGACACTATTTTGGGACACTATTGGAGCTGTTCTCTGTACTGTGGTGCATTGGCCTTCATCCATTGTTGCCTCAAAATTTACGTCTCCCGCCCCCATAAGATTCAGTTTAAAGCCCTCCTGATAAAGTTCTTCATGCTGTGGCCGAACTCATTCTTTCCAACCCTTGTGAGGTGCAACCCATCCCTTGCCAGCAGTCCATGTTCCAAGTAGCATAGCCCGTGGTCCCAGAATCCAAAACTCTCACGACGGCACCACCTTCGAAGCCAGTCATTCATCCAGAGTATTTTTCTTTCCCTTTCTAATCCTCTTCCAAGAACCGGGAGGATGGATGAGAAAACTACCTGGGCCCCAAAGTTCTTCAGTTTCCTTCCCAGAGTTTCAAAGTCTGAAAAGATTTTTTCGTAGCTCTGCTTGGCGACATCATTTGTTCCCACATGGATGAGAAGAAAGGGGTATGTGTCCGTGGGCTTTATGAGCTTCGGTAACCCTTCAGTCACATCTCTAATCTGTGCTCAAGGGAGACAGCACACCTGGCGAGTCCATGGGTCTTCACGACATACTTGGGTTTCAATCCCACGCAGCAGGGAGTCTCCCACAACGACTACTCTTCTCTTCTTCTTGGTTGACCTACCTTCTGCCTCTTGTTCATTGTTGCATGGTGTCTCCTGTACTTCTTCCTCTGCAAACTGTCCTTCAGTCTCATTCTCCAGAAGCTGAAAGCGGTTGCTTAACTCTAATGGTTCCACCGGTGCAGAACGCCTTCTAGTTCTTCTGCTCCTAACTGTCACTCTTTTCCAGGGAGTTTCCTCTTCATTGGCTTTCCTCCCCTCAGCATACTCCACTTCTGCTTCAGCTGGCTGTTGCTCTTCAATCTCATGTGCTTCTTGTTGCTGTTGCAGTTCCACCGTTCGGTCTAAGAGCTCCTCGACTTCTCTTATTCCTTGGAGGGTGGACACTCGCCGCTCAAGTCCTCTCACGTTTTCTTCCAAAAGTGCCACCAGCTTGCACTTGTTGCAGGTATATGCCATGTTGAGCTCAGGCAGAAACACGAACATTGCACACCCTTTGCAGGTCACCACCTCTAGGGACTCCTTTCCATCCATATTGTCGATTTCTGCTTTGGTTTTTTCCTTTTTGATTATATTGGAATTGCCTTTGCTTTGTCCTGTCCTCTCTGAAGGTACACAACTATATGAGTATGTCTTAAGGGAAAGTAAGATCTTTTGGTTGTTGTGGGGTTTTTTGTTTTTTGTTTTTTGTTTTTTTGGTGGTGGTTTTGTGGGGGGGTTTTTCTCTTTATGTTTTTCTTTGTTTTTCCCACCTCTTTTTTTTCTTAGAGGCCTCCCCCTTGACCTCCCCTGCCGAACTCCCCCTGTCAAACACCTGTTTGCTCTTCCTGTTAGCTTGCTCTCTATTCCCTCGCTCCCTGTCAACTTTAAAAAAAAAGTGAGAGTGGTAGGGACCCTTGGTGGGTGCCAAGAAAAGTGTCTGGCACTACATTGCCTACCCCTAATCTAGGAACCCAGAGAATACATGTGCTTACACCCCTAGAATTTATCCAAAAGATTAAAAAAAAAACCCACCATATGAATACATAGGGCTAGATCAAGAGACTAAGGCCTTGTCTACACCAGCCATTTATTCAGGGATTATATTGAAGTTGTCCCTACTGGGCCACATGACATTCACCTACTCTCGCGGTGATCTCGGGTCGACCATTCAGTTACTCAGGGATATCGCTGGCTGGATTTGCAGCAGCTTTTCTGGTTCTCCAACTACAATCCCAAAGTACATGGCCGGTGTCTTCCCACTCCCTTTGTGAAGCTTTTACTGTACAGCACAAGCTCCTGACACAGTGAACAGCCAATCCACGGTCAGGGGCATGTGCATGGGCATCAGTGTGTTTCATCACCAAGTGCTTCTTTTTTTTTACACAAACGTATCAATGCACAGGAGCGCATTTTCGACACCGTATATATCCCCCCTGCATTGCTGAGTGTCTGGGTTGGTGTGCACCTCTCAGGAGTTTGTTTTTTTTAAAGCCCTGTACCCATATGTCCAGTCTCGCCCACTTCTCCCGATACACATTCGGAAAAGTTGTCACAAAGCACATGTTCTCTCCCAACGGCTCTCCTTTACTTTCAGGAAACTTCCCTTGCATGTGCCCCGTCAGCGACACTCGTAGGAGCGGGAAACCTCGCAATTATACCTCCTCCATTGTGAAAGGGCTGTAGGTGTAGATTAGGCCTCACTGCACAAACCTATTACTTCCTACTACTCAAAAGTAAACCCCATTAAGCTGAATGGTGCTTACTCCCAGGTAAGTGTGCATAGGACTGCAGCTGAAGTTACTCACGCTTTGGTTTGGGGATAAGCAACTTGCAGCCTTCCAAATGTTTTGGACTACAACTCCCATCCACCACCATTCACCATGTAAGCTAGGGCTGATGGGAGTTGTAGGACAAAGCATTTGGAGGACCACAAGTTGCCCATCCCTGCTTTAGTCCCATTAAAATCAATAGTCTGAATCCAACCCCATAGATTCCTATGGCACTTTCCAGTGTACAAAGTGATTTGCAAAGCTAAATATTTATTACTTATTGTATTGTAATTTGATTTTCATTTCTTAAAAGGTTTATATATTGAAGATGAACTCATTTTTACGGACAATTTGATACAATATGCTAAATGGCTACCTACTCTGCGTACGCTCTTGAGCCGACTAAACATTTTCCACATGCAGGATCCCCTTTTAAATTCTGAAGGTGACAATATCACAGAAGAGGACATTTTCAGGTACCATATGGCCAGATGGTGTGCAGTATGTGATATTTATGATTAGTATTTTAATATCCGGCCATGAATTATTTTTGTGCACATTTTTGATTGCATATATAGGTTCTTCTTCGTGGTCTCTATGCATCACACATATGGGCTTTGCGCCTGCGCAGAGACCATATGTGTGAATGCATAGATGACCACTCGAAGAACTACAGTTACAGGTAAGCAACCTGCATATATAACCCTGCCAAACTGGAGCTCCTTTAAGTCAAATTAGTCTTAAGTGTATATTTGAATAGAACAGTAGGCCAGGATTTCCCAGAATTCCTCTTGGCTCCTTTTGCAAGAGTGAGAAGTAGCATCTGAACTGGTGATTCAGGCTTCCTGCTCCAAAACTAAGCAGGATTCATAAACTAACCTGGTTTATCATCCTGCATTGCTTGGGAGCAAGAAGACAGAATCCCAAATTGGGACAACAGAACTAAATGCGCAATCTTATGCCTGTTTAGACAGAAAAAAAGGCCTACAACTCTCAGCATTCTCCAGCCAGCCACATTGCCTGGGGAATGCTGGGAGTTGTAGGACTTTTTCTGCCTCGACATGCATAGGATCACTCTCTAAATAAACAATTTGATTTCCCCCCCCCCACAAACCACTCATGCTCGTGGAAGTGAAAAGACTTTGTGCCCTAGTATGCAGCTCCTTCACAGCAGAGAGCTTTGGCTATGGGGCGGTATATAAATGTAATAAATCAAATCAATCAAATCAAATCATTTAAACAGTTTTCTAGACTACTCTAATGAAAACATCTGTATTACATTGTAGTGTGCAAATATTACTTACATTGGTTCACAATGAATGTGAATGCCAACTTTGGAATTTTGGAGGTAAATATTTGTGGAAATACTTGCTTTTGCTTACTTCCTCATTACATCCTCAGATTCATTGCCTATTTACCAATGGTATTTCCCTGAAGAATACTAATCCTGAATGAATTATAGTTTTGGACTATTTCCCCCTCCAAAACTTGCTGCATTTAAGCATAATGGTATCCAGTTAATCTCTGCTATCTATAATCTACCAGGCTTTATAAAACTGCCAAGAACTCACACTTTTCCTACTGAATGTAAACACTACTGTTGCATGTTTAACTGGTTTTGCAAAGGGAAAATGTGTTTGCTGTTGTTCAAGCATAAAATGTCAGACTAAAACAAATTAACTTGTGATTTGATTTTAAAAGGGAGTGCTTAACTTTCAAAAGGAGTGTGATGCCTCAATCAAAACAAAAAGAACTACATGAAGATTTTTGCAAATTTTCTTTAAAGGATGAAGAGGTACGTGGGTGACATAAGTGAAAGATCTACACTATGGGAGGATCAACAGTATGGGAGGATCTACACTAGATCCCTGATGCACTATTGTACCAGTATTTTTTTCAAAATACAATCATTGCTGCAGAGGCACATGCTAATGAATACAGCACTGTAGCCGCTGTGTTTATATTGAGTGCCATTCAGAAATGCATAGTGTTCTGATTGTGAGAAAGGTAGAGGAAGTTTGAAAGGTCATGTATGTTCTATCATTTGTATTTGTAGCGTGAGCACATGACACAGGCCTCAGCATAGTGCTGCCTTTGAGGGGGAAATGGGAGGGTATGTACTGTGTGAATTTCCTTTTTCTCTGTTTTTAAATATATATTTTTAGTTCACTTGACTGCATGTGCACCTTCAATTGTGCACAGCAATGGAGGTTTAAAAATAAATTGTGTGGTAATTCACAGATGCTCAGCTCCATACATGTGCAATCTAAAATAGCTGCAAAATAAATAGAAGAGGAGGGAGACAACGATGGGTGCAGGGAGAAGGTGGGGAGTTCATGGTGCTGTTTTTATTGTTCATTTTTGTTTTTTCCTGCCTAAAAATCCCATCAAAACCACTGCATGGGAAGAGCTCTAAAGCTGCTCCTACTGTTATGCATTATAATGCTGCTAGATTGGAACACGCATGTCTTTATAGTGTACAGAAATTGCAAGCATCAGAAGAACAATCATAAAAAATAGTTTGGGAAACAACAGAATATTGAGGGAGGAGTAGTGTCTGCACAATAGGTTGTGGTTCGTGTCCTGTGTGTGAGTGAGATGTTAGAGTACCGTGATAAAATGCTTGTGTAGATGAGTCCTAGGTATTTGTTTCCTAAATTGAAATTGGCATGTAAACCATGTTAAAATAACATTTTGCCAAAATTTGGAAGTTGTATGTATAAGCTTCTCCTGTCTACTTTTGATCATCCCTAGTTTAGTGAAGCTTGCATACATAGATGTTAATAAGTCATCTTGTACAAAGCCAATGAGCTCATATGTGCTAAAATGTAAGGATTTGCTATGTAGTAAGCAGCTGGTGATCATGCTTAGATTCATGCCATGATTACTCTGCCTTTGTTAAAAGCTCAGGAACGGGCTTGGCCATTTTCTTCTGGACTATTGGCAGTCTTAGAAGGCACATGGATTTTGTGCTGGGGTGATTAGATTTACTTTGAGTTTGATGTAAAATTTTAGAAGTGCACTAATTATTTACAATGGGATTGAATCTAGAGTTGTGTGGAATGCAACTCTGCAAGCTAGATTATCCCACAGGCAGAAAGTGTGTGGGAAGCCTGCCTAGAAGGTTGTGGGTGGGAGCCTCCAGAGCAGTTTGTGAGGTGGTGTTGGAGACTGTAGGAGGAAGGCAAAAATCCCAGCCTTCCATCCTCCCGAGGTCGGTAAAATGAGTACCCAGTTAGCTGGGGAAAAGGTAATAACGGCCGGGGAAGGCAACAGCAAACCACCCTGCTATAAAGCCTGCCAAGAAAACGTCAGCGAAAGCTGGCGTCCCTCCAAGAGTTAGTAATGACTCAGTGCTTGCACGAGAGGTTCCTTTCCTTTCCTTCCTTCCTCCAGCAGGGGCCGGTGGTGATTCCGCCAGATGCTGATCAACACAGCAGATTTAATGCGGAGAAAGAACACATTGAGGTTGTTCGCAATAGATGACGCTGTAGCCAATCCACAGCAAGCCTGCAGCTTCCCTCTCGGAAAGCCATTTTAGTGCGTCGTTTTTCCTTAAACGCAGTTCCTGAGCGGTTGTGCTGCAGTGTGCCCCATCCCCCCGCATTAAATTTTGGGCATGTCCATTTCTGTGACTTGGCTGTGAGCTGGCAATGACTTGGGTCAAGAGGTGGGGCTATCCTTCTCCCTCCCCCTGTTTTCCCCATTTGCAGTAGGGCTGCTTTCACCATAAGGAGCCTCCTTTTCCCATTCACAATAGTGGAGTAGCCAGCTTAGTGCACAACAGAGAATACACAGAGGGGAAGGAGAAGGGGCAGCCAGTAGCGGGAGCATTGACAGAGTGAGGAACAAGCCTCTCTCATTCGCTGAGTAGCATCTCTGCGGTCGGTCGATGGCATTCACCTCAACTGGTGAGAGTCCGCCTACCCCGCCCCGGCATAAGGTGGTTTAGTGTGCTCTGTGACTTGTGAACATGGTTTCTTAGGTGTTTATGCTCTGCTTTTTTTGCTTCATGCGCCGCTGACGGACCAAAGCAAATTTCTTGATAATCTGGATATAAAAGCTGAAAATACTTCTGCGTTCATTCCCTTGTAGATTGGGTCCTGGTTCTCTCTGCAAGTGGAAGAAGCTCTTCTGTTTGTGGAGAGGCAATTCTGTATCTAAGCCTTTGTGGTTAATATGTATCACTCAAATATAAAATTCTACATGCTATTTTGAGAAATATTGCTCAAGTTATTTTTGTTTCTAGACGCTTGTACTTCCTATTCAATTACATTTCTACAAAACAACAAACTTCAGGCTGGATACTGAGATTCCCACCTATTTGGCTCTGAAATCTTTATTACAAGTAACTCCGGAAGTTATAGGAGATGAAAATGAATGTTTCAAAATAATTAGCCAAGGTAAGCTAGTGATATTTTAGCACCAATTCTCAGGTTTTATATTGCCCAATTTTCTTATTTTATGTCTGTTCTTTATAACTGGTATAAAACAAATAATCAAACTCAGTCTGTGCATTCTACAGGGAGAAAAAAGGCCATTCTTTGGATTTCATGTTGTCTTTTTCAGACTTTAGAGTGAAAATTACTCCTGAGAAAATAGAGAGTTCAAAATACTGCTATACACAAGAAGTTGGTAACAGAAATGCACTGGAATTCAGCAACCTGGGTAGGTCTACACAGGCATATCTGTGCTGAGATATTTTTGTGGATGTCAGAAAACTATTGATCTGGTTTTATTTCTTAGGCCTTAGCTAGACCTAAGGTTTATCCTGGGATCATCCCGGAGTCATCCCTGTTCATGTAAATAACACACCGGATATCCCGGGAGCAGGCAGGGACGACCCCGGGATGATCCTGGGATAAACCTTAGGTCTAGCTAAAGCCTTATTCCTGAATTGCTGAAGGGGAATTGGCAGAGAAATTTAGATTAGGAATCACTGGTGCTATGTATAAGGAACACTGAGGGTGCATAGAAAAGAATATACAAATGGATTTCTCTCAGAGTTTCTTATTTTTTCAAAGTAAACTTTGCTTTGCTCCAGAGTTGTTCTTTAAATAACATACATACTCAGCCTGAATCCTACATGGATTTTTTTTTGTCTTTTCCTGTCCCATGGATATCTGTCTGCCTTCAAAATCAATAAGTTAAATTAAAGTTTATCTGTTTAAAATTTTGTTCAGCACTTTATTTGGAGGTGCAGGTGGAAAAAGCTTATTTCTTTGGAAAGGAGTTGGGGTGACTTTATTATTGTCACAAGGGCCATATTACGGGGCAAGAGTTATTTTAAATGTATTTCAGTTCAGTGTATTCCAAATTCATGCTTTCTCTAATTTTGACTCTTTTTGTAATTGCCAGCAAGTCATGCTTCATTCTATCCTGGAGAACTGGATGTACCACTGACTCCTCCGAGTAAATCAGAGAAATTGCATGTGAATTCACAGCACGCACAATTACAATCAGAACCAATTTCTCCCATTAGTAAAAGGTAAGGGAAAGCCTATGATGGAATAAACAACTGTGGATGAACAAAATTGATATTTATTTATTTATTGCATTTCTATACCACCTAATAGATGAAGCTCTCTGGGTGGTTCCCAAAAATTAAGACCATGAAATACAGTTTAAAACATTAAACTTCAACCACAGTATAAAAACACAATATAAAATACAACCAGAAATAAAACTGAGCAGCAATGAAGAGATTTAAAATGTAGATTTAAAATACAGATTTAAAACAGCAAAGTTAAAAGACTAAGATAGTAAACTGTTAAAATACTGGGAGAATAAAAAGGTCTTCACCTGGCATCAAAAAGAGTATAACGTAGGTGCTAGGCGAACCTGTCTAGGGAGCTCATTCCACAGCCAGGCTGCCACAGCAGAGAAGGCCCTCCTCCTGGTAGCCACCTGCCTCACTCGCCTCCTCCATAGGGTGTTTGGGAGCTCTCTCCAACCTCCCCCTTCACAGTTGAGCAGTTGAACGGAGAACTGCCCCATCCTCTTTGTCAGCAAGACACACATGTTTCCAAAAAATGGGATGGTCCGATATAGCACAAGGACAGCAATACACGGGACGGAGGAATCGCTTTATTGTGAATGAAGGAAAAAACGGACTTTCCCCGCTCCAAAATAAGATGGAAAAGGGAGGGGAAGAGGCGAGATGAGCGCAGGACAGGGACGAAGACATGTGAGTACCATGATGCAAAAATACATACCAGGCATGGTGAGAGTGCGATAAATCGCTGGTGTGATGGACCTCTGAGAGTCCATTGGACTCCGCCCTCCCATCCACTCCTTCCCAGCTGCTCCCCCTCCCACTTGCCTGTCCGCCGACCCACGAGACTTACCTGAGGCCTCTGTATGCGCCGATGAAATGCTCACCCTCCTCTCTGGGCTTCCACCCCCTCAGCCGCTCCCCCCTACTCCTTCCCAGCCGCTCCCCCCCACTTCCAATGGTGTTTATATATCCTATTGCTTAACAACACAAAAGTTATTCTCCTAGCTTGGAACCTCCAGGGTATCATAGCTCAGAACCTCTGGCATACAAAGTTCCATGCCACACATTGCTATGCATCACCATCGTGTTTTATTTATATATAGATGTACTGACAAAAAACCTTTCACATTTGACCGTGCAGCTGCCTGGAGTAATAAAATGTTTGGGGCAGGGCTGAACAATTTACACTGCCAAACAAAATTCACCAGCCATAACGTAGCTGGTACAGCCTGTACAAGTTTTGATCCATTTGCCAGCCGTTTATTGTGGTTGCCTTTGCCATATATGCTAACAACAAGGCAGGAGGTTCATCAAGCCTTTGACAGCTCACTAGTGGACGATATTCAGCTTGATGGATCAAAAGTTATGGAGGGTTATCTTTCCCCCCCCCTTACCCCACAGATAGTTCCGGCCTGGAAATTTAATGGAAGCCTCCAAATCTCAATATTCCTCCAAAGCTAATTGATCCTGTGCTACCAAGAAAATCCTTAGTTTGCTGTTAGAGGTAGCCATGCTGTGTGTAGGAGAATAAATTAAAATTTCTATATGGGTAAAGCTATGGTTCTTGCTGTTTTTCGTTTGCTAGAACCGTCAGAAATTAGTACAGAAAAATGTTCGCAGTATTCTGAGCATGTAGGTATTGGCATTTGCTGGGGGTTTTCATTAGCACTCCAACAAATGAAGAAGAAAAATATGAATTTTCCAAGCATGATCCAAGCTAGCATTTAATATAGAATATTTTCTCCCCAAATATTCATATTAATAAAAGGAAACAAGAGGGAAGGAGTCACCCTTTGCATAATAATATAAAGCAAGTTTGAAATACAACACAGTACTACTCCACCCAAGTACTTTTTTCCTTTCTCTTCCTCTCTTTTCTTTAGTGATTTTATTACAGAATCCACTGCAGAGTACTTAGAAGGCCTGATGTGGCAATCAGAGAAATACCAAAACCTTATGAATTCCCTTTTGCTCACAGGTAAATAAGTACAGGTTTTTATTTCAAATTATCTTAATTCCAAATGTTGAATGCACACAACAGATTCATAAAACCCAAGAATATTCAAAGCCTGTGAGATTGCATTCGAGGTATAGGGGGTCATCAGACAGGGAGGAAATCGCATTTCCTTACCGTCGCTCCTGCTTCCTGCTGCTCTTCCGCTATAGAGACGAAAAGAATCACACAGGAGAGAAAGGGGGAAACAGGCTGCCACCATGTGGCCCATTCGGTGCAGTGAGACAGCACCCTCTAGTGGGCGTTTTATAGCAAAACTTGTCTGCACACGGCAGGAAATGGCGACCAATTTCATTATAACTCAGAAGCGTCGCATTTTCTTTGGACTATTTTACTACCAAAAAAAAATGGCAGAAGGAGCAGGAAACCAGTGGGAGGCACGCAGGAGGTGGGCAGCGTCGTGAGAGGGACCCGCAAAAATCCGTGAGTGCCCAGTAACGAGCATGAAATAAAATGCTCATCTGATGACGCTCAAAATCAGCACAGTGCCTATACAAAGCTGAACATCTGTCCCAAGTTCATTTCATTCATTCATTCATTACATTTCTGTGCCACCCAATAGGCAAAGCTCTCTGAGCAGTTCACAAAAATTAAAATGCAACATGATCAAATCTAATATAAAACTTTTAACATAAAAAAATATAAAGCCGTTTGAAACAATTAACAGTAAACTACCAGGACACCAATTAACGACCAACCCCAACTCCCCTATTATCGTACTATGTTGCTGATCCTGAAACCAAGGAAGACATCCATAGTGTTAGGGATGTGCTCGGGGAGGTCTCCTCGGAGGAGGAGGAGGAGGAGGAGGAGAGCACTTCTGCAGAAGAGGGAATGTTGGGTCCCACAGTCGAGCCAGAAAGAGGCTCACAGAGGGAGGAAGGGTCTGGAACAGAAGAAGGGCCAGAGGCACAGGGTGACCAGGATTTAGCCGTACCTGAGGTTTCTGAGGAGGTGGACATGGAGCCGCCCAGCCCTCAGGAACGCCGACGGCACAAGCGAGCAGTAGAGAGGCAGGCGGTCAGAAGGAGTGCGCGCGTGCACAGTCGGGGAGAGAGGAATGCGTTGTGTAAATAACAACCTAGGGTGATAAGGCACAGCTGGGGATGAGGGCGTAGGTCGGATGCCGAAAGTAGAAAAGAGGAAGCAGGACGCTTTGCACGTTCTGGCAGACACCTGGAATAATTCCTAGCAGCCAGCCTGTTCCCTGCTCGGAACCCTGCTTCATCGGACCCTGCTCCCATTGTGTGGATTCAGCTCTTGACCTTGGACTGCCCTGACAACGCTCATCCGTCTTGCTCCTGCCCTTGGACTCCGGAACGACATTGACCACGTCTCTCCGTCTCGCTCCTGTTGCTGACTTCGGGCCGTGCTAACATCGCTCTCCATCCTGCTCCTGCCCCCCCCCCGGGAACCCCGGACCGGTTGGGCTACGCTTCCTAGCTTTGGGCTCCAGTCAGTATCTTGAACTCTACAAACTTTATGCAGCCTCTGTGCTAAAGCGGCTGCTCTGCGGAAGCCTTCATTCCGTGGGACGCTGAAACCCGATCTCGGGCTAGCTAATCTCCTGTTGCGCTGGTTAAAGGATTATTAGCATAATAAAAGCACTTGAAAGCAGATACCGGGTGGCTGCATTTCTAACACATAGGGAGGCATGGACAGCCATTAAGGGAGGTTCTGACCCCCCCCATTGTGACCCTTAGGCCAAAAGACATAATACTCTAGTTCAACTTGTGGTCCTCCAGATGTTTTTGCCTACAACTCCCATCATACTCACCATTGGCCAAGCTGATTAAGGTTGATGGATGTTGTACACTAAAACATCTTGGAGGGGCACTAGCTGCCCACCCTTGCGTTAATTCATGGATCACAAGAGGTTATGCATCCCTAAGATGCTTTTTTCTTATCATTTTAAAATACATTTTTTAAAGGGAAAGTCACTGGCATATCCAACCTAGCCAATGCAAGACAACATCTTTGAAAATCTTCTGTTTGCAAGGAATACAGCAATTTCCCAATTTCCCAATCCTATACATGCTTAATTGGATGTGAATCCTACTTTGTTCAACAGGGCTTACTCCTTAGTTAGTGCGCTTAAGATTGTGGCCTCAGGCTTACCTGGGAGCTGTCTATTTGTTTTAAAAGGCCCAGCCACCTCGCAGCCACCTTGGGGCTCTCCCTCGAAGCTGTGGATTAAAAAGTCAGGGACTTACCCCACCTTTTGATGCTGGAGAGAGGTGAGCACGGCCCTTCCACCATTTGACCTCGCTCTGGCATCAAGGTGGAGGCATTCCCGGGCAGAAGGTGGGCCCTGATTGGTCGCTGAAAGCCTGGGCAGAGGGCGGGCCCAGCGAGCCAAATGGCCACTGGAAAGCCCACATTGCCTTCTGCATTGGGATTAGCCGCCACCACCACCACCCCGCAGCAGCGAAAGTGTGGAGTTTTCTCAAAAGCGGCGGCAACCCTGTGCCATGAAGACAGCTCCTTAGAAATAAGCCCTATGGAACTCAGTGCTCTTTACTTTTGGACAGACGCGTCTAACAGGGGTGCAGAATCTTAGGCCCAGGGTCGCAATCCCACTCTCTGAGGTTCTGCAGAAAGCCCTTGCCCCCTGCCCCTGCCCCCCTCCTCAACAATGCATTGTTTGGTGGTCTCCCAGCTTTGGGGCAGTTCTCCCCCTCCCCCCATTCGAATAGGTTAGAATGTCTCTCCTAAATGTCTCTTACTGGCTCTGAGAGTTTTAAGCTAAAATATGCTGGTGTTTTGGCTCTGCCCCTTTTGCCGTGGGCCCCACTTCTTTTGCCTTCAGCCCCACCCACTCGGAAATGGAACCCGGAGCTTGGGCTGAAGGAGGTTCTGCATCCTTGATATATAGAACCATACTGGCAGTCTATTATGTATCCCAGCCCAGAAAGGATCATATATGCCTTTGCTAACTGGGAAACATCCCTCGCAGAAGGGTTTTCTGCACATCCATTGTGCTATGATTGTGGGAAAGGTGCAGTTCCTTCTATGGCATCCCTGGACTGTGTATCTGGTTCTGGTATCTGGGACTGGGAACCACAAGTGCAGCATCGAACACATGGTTGGTGTTCTCAGCTGTGGTCAACTGTTTTGAGGAGTGATTGGAGGAGAGAGAGACTTAAAGCATCTCACCTCTCCACTTCTTCTGTGTTGCGGGGAGTAGGACCAAACAGAAAGCAGGGCTTGGATCAGGACCTCTTCAGTCCCAAACGGGTAATCACTCAGCACTGATCATCTGTTCAGCAGCTAGCCAGACCCAGATGTATATGCACATAAGACACAAGAAAAGAAGTAGATTATTTCTATTAATAGATTGTATTACATTTTTGTCCCTTTTTTTCATAGAAAATCAGACTTTTGTACCTCTGTGTCAACAGCTTCCAGTTACAGAACTGAAAACACTGTTGTCTATACATGAAGACATCTCAGTGTTCAACTCCTTGGAAGAAGATGGATGGATTAATTTATGGGGGGAAATGCCTTTACCATGTGTTTTAGAAACACTGAGTACAGATTTAAGTGACAGAGAAAGTCTTGTTTGTGCTAATGTAGAAGCATTCTCAAAAATGACTGACTCTCAGTTAGACAGTAAGTACTTTGGATTTCGTTAGACATTTTTCACAGGAGGCAAAAATGACAAAGAAAAATTGTTTAATAGACCATTTTCAGTTTAGCGGTGGGTAATAGCAGTTTCCCAACTATTACTCCAATCCTAGTTATATTTACCTGACAGTAAAGCCTAAGTGAAACTTAGAACAGGGCCATGCATACCTTCTAGCAGGAGAGGAGGAGGAGGAGAGAGAGTTATCCTTCCTTATGATCTGTCCAAATACAGGAGAAGGGAACAGGGGATACTTAGGCCTCAGCTAGACTTACCTGGTATTGCGCGATGGAGGGGTGAAGATCTCGTGCTATTTTTATCACGAGATCCCCCCTCTGTTTACACGCGGTGTGCGACGACCTCAGAGGTAGAGGACATCGCGCCCACCATTTTCTTTTTTAAAAACAAACAGAAGATGCGCACGAGCACTCGTGCGCTCAAAGGTAGGTGGGTTTTTTTTAAAAAAAAAACAATCCCCGCTCCCCCCATCCCACTCCCGATGGGCACAGAGCTCCTGAGGAGCTCTGCACCCCATGTGCAGGTCCGTGAGGAGTAACCGTGAGTAGCCGGGACAAACCGCGACACCCGCCCGCACGTTCAGCGGTCTCGTGATCAGCCCGAGACCGCAGAAAAAGCAGGCTCAAAGGGCAGGGTGAGATCCCAGGGCAAGAGAGGGATCATCCCTCCCTGATCCCGTGATCCTCTGTGTGTCATGTGAATGCACAGGGACGATCCCGGGGGTCGCCCCGGGATTTCGCCCCGTCTAACTATAGCCTCAGTGTAAATCCAAAAAGTAAAGGAAAAAAGCAGAGACTTCAACAAAGGGGTATTGAACCTCTAACCCTGGGCCTGGTGTCCCAATCCAGTACTCCAAGGTATCCCAGATGGTCACGCACCCTTCCCCGTGTCACAAGGTGGTGCCCACTTCCCCCAACCCACCTGTTGTTTAGTGCTTTCCTAGGTTTTGCACGATTTCTTCCCCAATCAAAAAGGTTGAAATGCCTCTCCTAAGACCAAATTTCTGGTAGATTGTCACATGTCTGACAATCTCTACATGCACATTTCCATGTAGGGGGGAAAATGGTGCCACTCTGATGATGGAATGCTCTTTGATCTATCTTAAAGCTTCCATTAGCAGGAGGTGATTTTTAGCAATTCCCCCTACCCTCTGCAGCACTCCTGCATCTGCTCTGGTGAGTTGGGGGATCCTTCAAAACACCATGAGTGGGGTGGGGGGTCTGCAGGAGGGAGGGGGAATTGCCGAAACTTGCCTCCCCCCTTGTTCCACGGATGGAGATCTCTGCTGGTTCAAAGATCATTTCACCAACAGAGTTGTCGTCCTTGTTGGATGGGGTGCGGGGAAATGACAGGACAAGCAGTTAACTATTGTGGTGCATCGTTTTTATTGTCCATCTTCATTAAAGAAAATAAACAGTTGATTCACAAAGACTTGACAAGACTTCTAGTTGCACCTCAAATAGAAGTGGCAGCTTACTGGAGAATGGGCAAGGGCCTCTCATTATAGAGGTGAATGGATAGAGCGTAGGTGTTGGCCCTTTCAGAGAAATTAATGCATGAAATAAGGAAAACAAGCAGGATTAGAAACTTGTGACAAATTTATTAAGATGTCGTTTCTTTTCATAGCATATATTAACAAGAACTCTGGGAGGAGACTCACACTAATTGGATACAACCCAGTAAATGAGAGAGCCAGTGTGGTGTAGTGGCTAAAGTGTTGGACAGGGAGTCGGGAGATCCAGGTTCTAGTCCCCACTCAGCCATGGAAACTCACTGGGTGACTTTGGGCCAGTCACAGACTCTCAGCCCAACCCACCTCACAGGGTTGTTGTTGTGAGGATAAAATGGAGAGGAGGAGGATTATGTATGCCGCCTTGGGTTCCTTGGAGGAAAAAAGGCAGGATTTAAATGAAATGAAATAAATAAATAAATGGACCTGCCCTTGCTACCTCCAGTATCAGAGGCAGTAAGCCTATATACACCAGTTGCTGGGGAACATGGGTGGGAAGGTGCTGTTGCACTGCGTCCTGCTTGTGTATCCCTGGTTGGCTACTGTGACAGCTGGTTGGCCACTGTGTGAACAGAGTGCTGGACTAGATGGACCCTTGGTCTGATCCAGCATGGCTCTTCTTATGTTCTTACAAATGCTATTTACAGCCATAATTACAAGAAGTTTCAATAAACCACATACACAGTACACTAACTGACCATGACACAAAGTATTGGGTGACTTGGAAAATTAGAATGAATTTGTGGCCAAATTCATAATCCTACATAACTTCATATTCCAAATTTATAATCCTAAATAATGTCCTAATCTCACAGGGTATGGGAAATTATTGGTTTTGGTCATGATTTTGACATCCTTTTAATAACTTGAAATCTATGTTTCAGGGTGAGCTGTCTTCAATAGAGAAATAGAGACACATTTAGATGGACAATCTGAACATTGTTGTCTTTCCCCCTTTTCAGAATGGCTTGAACAGAAGAGTTCTTTTCTGGACAGTAAACTGGAGTCTTTCAGTGTCCCTGATGATAGTGAAACAAAGGATTCCTGTTGGTCTCTTCAAAAGAAAGATATATTTCCTGCACAGTCCTTGGGGCCTACATCAGTACAATACATTGGCTCTCTAACAGGAGACAACACACCTATTGGAAGTCACATGAGAGAAATCAAATTGCAGAGTGAAACTGGAAAAGTGATGCATTTTGGAAACCAAGAAGATGAAAAACATGATCCAATACAACCAGTCAGTTGCAAGGAGGTGTCCTTTGAATCAAACAGCGCACCAGGAAACAAAAAGCCTAGCCCTTTTGAATTGCCTAAAAAAAGTAGGGATGATTTTGACCTTTTGAGCAACTTTATCATGCTGAGATCTAAACGTATGATCATCCAAAATGAGGAAGCAAACAATGTGGATATTCAAAAAGAAGGTAGGTTAAGTGCTGTTTTGCAGAAGCCTTACATGTCACAACTCCAGGCTTTAAATCTGCTCTGTACTGTAGACTGAAGGGGGGGGGGTGAGGGAGGGAAAAGGAATTACTCTCTATTTTTGCTTTAGGTACTCTTCTTCCATAGAATATCGTCCCAACATTTGTTCCAATCTGAAATATTCATGTAAAAATGGGGCTTTCAAATCCAGAATATTACATTCAAGTCCCTTCAATGCTGTGACTCAGACTGTTGTACAAGTACAGCTGCTACTAAAGATCAGCTGTTTCTTTTCATCAAGTGATACAACAGGGAATGCTATATATGGGAAACGCCTGTGTAAACCAGTTAGAACAGAAAGAGGCATAATTAGAGGCAGATAAATCCTTGGGATTTTGGTCAGCGTGTTTTTGGATTGGGGTGCAAGTTAATAAGTAATCTAAAAGCCACACTGGCACATTTAATTGAAAGGAATTCCCATTAATCACAGCTTCATTAATTAGTCTAGTGAATAACCTGATCATATGACTGGACAAATTCTCAGGTGCTTAGGATGAAATGTAGCAAGTATTGTGACAGCGCATGGTTTACAGGAATGTGTAGCAATAGATTGCACAGAGGAAGTGAGAGTGACAGTATGAGAGTCATTGGATGAGTGTTTTATTGGATGAGCCTTGCTGGGCACTCACACTCTCACGACGCTGTCTGTGTCCCACATGCCTCCCGCCCCTTCTATCCTTCGCGCGACAAAAAAAAAACCCAGTAAGTCCAACTTATTTTTTGAGATGCAACTTGCCACTATCTCCTGCTGTGTGCAGGAGAAGCGGTGCATTGTTTACTTCCTCTTTTGAAAGAAATGAGGGACAAAAGTGTGGGCGGAGAAGCGACTGTAAGGAAACGTGATTCCCCCCCCCGCCCCCCGTGTGATGACGCTCTAGAAGTCACAAGGAAACTAAGCAAGATATTACTACAGGAGAGAGTTGCCGTAACCCTATTATTTTCTTTTTGTATAAAAACAATTGGTCTAAAAAACTGAAGGCTCTGGTTCAATGTAAGACCCATCCTAGTCCTTCCCCACTTCCTGTCCCCTGGAGCCTCTGGGATACCCTAACAGACTGCACAGCAGGGAACTCCCAAGCAGTACCAGCTCCAGGTATTTGAGGGCCCTCCATGGGCCCCCTCCCTTAGCATTTCTACATTCTCACCCGCTGCTATTGCTCCTCATCCTCTGTCTCATAGCTGTCACTACCTGCTTGCTTGAAAGGCAGAAAAACAGTGAGCAAGTAAACCATGGCAGCTCCTTCTCACCACCACCATGATCTGAGCCAGAGCGAGAGGCAGGTGAACAAGCAGGTTGCAGAGGAGGAGCAATTCCAGGGGCTCTTGTCATTGGGCCCCTACTGGGGTGCCCAACTATGCCTACCCTTTTGGCCAACGAGGTGGGCTAATCCCTGATATTGGGTGTTATGGGGCTTTGCTAGACCTACTGCCTAATCTGGGCGGGAGGAATGGCGAGCCCGTGCTACAAGCAGCATGGGCTGTCGCACCTTGCTAGACGTGGACACGACGGGGGAAAGCAAAGCCCCGCGCCATGTGTGTGTATATATACAATATATATTACAATATATATTAAAGGGGCCGGACACAGGAACGCTCCTGCACTTAGGTAAGGCCCTTAAAAAAAAACCTTCTCCCCGCTCTCCCCTCCCTGGCCATGAGTCCCCCCCCCGCCAGCTTCGTTTCCCCCCCATCCCCGCCAGCCCCGTCACCTGCCCGCCAGCCCCCTTCCCCCTCTGCCTCTGATCTTCACCCCCCCACCTCCCCCGGGCTCCGATCTCCCCCCCCAGTAAGCGTGGTAGCCGGGAAAAGTGGCGGAACGAGCTAGACGCCCACAATCTTGGGCTTATCCCGAGGCTGTGGGTAATACTGGGCCAAAAGAGGTTCCAGTTAGCCCAGACCAAACGAGGTTTCAGCCCTGCCTGAGCCCGGGATCCCCTGTGCGCCATCTGGACGCACAGGGGCCGGGCCGGGGCTTGTAGTGGGCTACCCCCGACATCTAGCAAGGCGCATGGTGTAGTCGTGCCTCACAATTGAGAAGACTGATGGATTTCTATAAGTGTAAGGGCGGATTCCTCATGAAGTGTGGATTACCTTTTTATGTTCACTTATGTTTTACAGAAGCTTAGGTTTAAACTAAATGTGTGCATTTGTTTGTGGGGGTGTTAATTCAGGTCTACTGTCATTCCGAATCATTTACCATATCACAGTCTCACTTTTTGTTTTTTTAGTGCAGGCTTTTGGGAACTGAAAATCCCTGTTCTATACATACCATAGCAGGACGTTTGTACTTAGGTCTTATATTACCATCTAGTGAACTCAAGCTAAAACTGCATCTGTATGTTGACATTCCATAGGTGTTTTTGGGCTTCTTCAGATGGTGAAACCTTCCCCATTACAGGTTTCTTATTATATATTGGGAGAGCAGCAGCAAAAGAAGAGATGATAAGTGGTGATCATGGTGGGTTTGTGCAACAGTCGCTTTTTTAGACTATGCCATCCATTCAATCCTTGTGTCTCCAGACTGCCATTTGGATTTGCGGAGATCAGTTTGGGATTTGTCACGCTCCCCATAGGGTTTGCTAGATGTTAGGCGTTCTGAATAGCTCACTTCAGACCTGAGTCTGGAAATCTTCTCCAGAGTGGGCTGTATAGAGTTTACAATATGATTTAACAGGAAATGTGGCTATTGTGTCCGTTCACGTTTCCCACAAAGTAAATATGTGTACATTGCCTTTTGTTCAATTGCTGGCTGAATTTGAAATGGTGAAGTATTAGAGCTGTACAGTAAGGGATTGAATTGTCTTCTACTTTGTCTTATAAAACTCATGTTTTTGTGATTCTTAAGTTCCGGATGTTATTAAGGAGGAGAGCCCAGCATTTGAAAACCACACCAGTCCTGTTGTTCTTAATGCTGCCGTCCCTATGGAAAAGCCAACAAAGGAAAATGAAACAATAGCCTCCATTGAAATTAAAGCATCAGGTACTGGATAGTTTAAGGCACCTGATAATTAAAAGTTTCTTTTGTGGATGGTATGATTCTGTAGTTTTCAAACCCTGTTCCTGGGAAGCCTGATGCCCCCCAATGAGAAGATTAGCAATGGAAAGTCAAGCTTGTCTGAAAGTTAGTTTGCCCATCACTACCCATCTTTCCTTGTAATGTGCAGCCACAGAGGAGTGTTGCATATGTTCTAGGGCAGCCTTCCCAAACCTGGAGTTTTCCAGATATTTTGGACTTCAACTGCTATCAGCCCCAGCCAGCATGGCCAAAGGTCAGGAATGCTGGGAATTGTAATCCAAAACATTTCGAGGGCACCAGGTGAGGAAGGTTGTTCTAGGGTGTACTCAGTTCTTGCAGGGTAACAATAAAACACAGGACACCTACCCGGTGCTCCATATAAACTGAGTAGGCATTCTAAAATAAATGCAAGATTTGTCAGCAAAGGACAGGGGTTCGGTGGCAGATTTGCAGAGGTTCCTTGGTAGAAAACTCAGTTTAGAAAGGGTTTCCTGAAGACAGAAAACCATAAAGCCAATAGCGAAGTATCTTATCTTCCCATTTATGAAACACTGTTATTGCTCATGTTGATTAGTGTCAGGAAGTTGATGTTCCTATGTGGTCCCCTCCAGATGTGTTGGACTGCAACTCCCATCATTCCCAGCCAGCCATTGGGGAAAGCTGGCCCTGAAGTGCCTGTGGTTAAACCTTAGCAACTGATTAGACATCAGCAAGAACATAAAACTGAAATAAAACATTTCTATTGTAGAATTTTCAATGAGACTAAATTCAGATGCATTTGTTTTTGAAAAAGACAATTATGATGCCACCTAGTGTTTATGTGTAAGAGTGGCTGGTTAGGAGTGATCATTTTCACAAGAGCATTAGAAATAAAAAGTGTGCAAGTTCTATTCTGAGTTGTGGGACCTAAAAACATTTTGCATCGTCATCTGAGTGTATGTTATTTAACCATGGGCTGTTACTTTGAGGTCTGCATATTGTGTGTTTGTTTGTTTCTAACCAGAGAGCCAGATTCAGGCATATCATGTCCTTGAAGCAGCAGTGGCTCCAGTTTTGAAAGAGCTCATGACTCTTGGCATGAATAATTGGAGGTTTGCTACCCTTAATTTTGATGAAACCAGGTTTTTTTTAAAACAGCAAGAGAAGGTGATCAGTGATACTTTGAAACAAGGTGTGACTGGTAAGGAGAGGTTCACTTCTTAAATCAACGTGCATTGTTTATAACCTTAACAGAGTTACATGTATTATACAGGAATATAAATGCAATAATTTATAATTTAATGGTGAATAGTCTTTGCCACTATTCTCCAAGTTCTCTTTCTGAGAACCTTCTACATGGGATCCTTTTAAACTAAGATGGCAGGGATTGAATCTGGGACCTCCCCACACAAAGATTGAGATATGGGCTCACCTTAGTATCTCCAGTTAAAAGGATCTTGTGTAGGGGGATTCTACATGCTGTACTGAGGGCGCTTCCATGCGCCCCCAGTGCGGCCCCAAAGTGATCGTGTAACTTGCCTGGAGAAGCGACGAGGAAGAGGCGTCCTTGCCGCCGCCACCCACCTACCTCCGACCCAGTCGGGTTGGAGAGCTCGGCGGAAGAAGGCGGGGTGAAGAGCGGAAGAAGCTCTCCACCCCGCCTTCTTCCGCCGAGCTCTCCACCCCGCCTTCTTCCGCCGAGCTCTCCACCCCGCCTACTTCCGCCGAGCTCTCCGACCCAGCCGGCGAGGAAGTAGGTGGGTGGTGGCGGCGGCGGCAAGGACGCCTCTTCCTCGTCGCTTCTCCAGGCAAGTTACACAATCGCTTTGGGGCCGCACTGGGGGCGCATGGAAGCGCCCTCAGTACGGCGTGTGGAATCCCCCTGGCAAATCTAGGAAAGAATTCTATTGCCAGATTAAGAAACGGGAAAGCGGGACCTTTGCTGAATGGGACTTACTTACTTTTTAGTTAACATGTATTGCTGCTGGTGGGGACAGACGTAGCAGGACTAGAATGCAGATCATAGCACTATTAAAAGTGCTATGTAGAATAACCGATTACAGGATTCAATTCTGCTTTCAACCTATTACAGAAGAGTAATGCCTCAGTGCCTCTAGTGTGGGAGCAACCGTTCGGTCTTAAACCCCACACATAGAGCTCTGTCATCAAGGGAATGGTAAGAAATGTTATTCCCACCTTTATTAACTAGCTTTTCTATTAGGGAGGAAAATCATATGCAAACTGTGCCTTTTCCTCTCTCCTTTTTTAATAGATACCAAAGATGCAAAAGATACTACACTATTCAAACATGCTGCTATTCTTCATTTGCTGGTAACAGTTCGAGATCTCTTATTAACATGTAGCTTGAACACTGCACTAGGTTAGTTTTATAAGTAAATTTACCCCTTCATTGTTCTAATGAAATATAGCATACAAAACCCAAAGCACTTTGAATCAGGCCTGGACCTGGACTGGCAGCCAATGAAGCTGGAAAAGAACTGGTGTGATGTGGTCTCGTTGGCCAGTTACTGTCACGAAAAGCTTTAAGCTACAATATACTGGGATTTTTAAAAATATAATCTGGCCCCATCCCTTTTGCCTTCGGCCCCACCCACCACAGGAATGTGGCCCCCCAAAACTTCTCTGAAATGGAATTCAGCCCTTGAGCTGAAAGAGGTTCTGCACCCCTAGCCTAGGCGAACCTAATTCCTCCTTGCTTCCTTTGGAGATTAGAGGAAGCCACTGTGAGGAGAGAAAGGATCACATAGAGTTCAGTGCTCTTCGTTAAAGGAAAAGGGGAGGTTAACTGTGTGAAGGGCAGCTGCAGTCACCCAGGGGGGATCCGCACGTCGCTCCCAGAGTGCTTCTATGCGATCCCAATGCACCCTGAAAACGATAGTCTGACTTCCCTGTAAAAGAAACGAGGAAGAGCCGTCCATGCCGCCGCCGCCGACGACGACGAGAGCTCTCCCCCGGCGAGGAGAGCTCGGCAAAAGAAGGAGGGGTGGAGAGCTCCACCCCTCCTTCTTTTGGCGAGCTCTCCCCGTCATCATCGGCGGCGGGTGGCGGCATGGACGGCTCTTCCTCGTTTCTTTTACAGGGAAGTCAGACTATCGTTTTCAGGGTGCACTGGGATTGCATAGAAGCGCTCTGGGAGCGACGTGCGGATCCCCCCCCAATCCCCTGAAGAGGCCACACCTCAGATCATCCACAGCAAAGAAAACCTGCTGAGATCTGTGTTGGGCAGGCCAATGACAAGTTGAGCTGCCTTACCTAGCCATCACACGTGCAGGGCTGGGGAAGTCCCAGGTACCTGATCAGCTCGGGCCTTAGTTCTGGAGCTGAGTTCTCCAAGGTCCTGTTATTTTCTTAATCTTCGTCCCTCTACCTCAGATCTGATGTGGGTAAGGTTTCACATAATATTTTGCAGAGCTTGCAAAATATGTTCACTATATGCTTCAGGTTACAGTTAGTCCAGAATATGTATTAAGGTTGTTACTGATCATAGAAAAAACACATTTTTAAAATATATATATATATGCTACATGTGTTAATCAGTGCACTATTGCAGGGATGCCTGTGTTATGAATGGTCACTGTTAAGGAAATTATCACTGTCTGTACTTTCTGCATTTCAGTTTTCTCTGATCTCACTGTTAAGAATCCTCCCCAACTAAGGATAACATTTCCTGTATCTGATTAAATGGACTGTAGTCCACAAAAGCTTATGCAATAATAAACATATTAGTCTTCATGGTGCAAGAAAACTCTTTATTGCTTTTCACATATTTACTGGCATAATAAAATCCTTCCTAAAACTGAAAGTGTGTATTTGTCTCTCACTTTGGGGCATATTTTTATTGGTTTAGCTTTTTAGCTTTCCTTTTTATGCTGCCTCCAAATGTAACAAAAGTTTGTATAGAACAGAGAGAAGGTACCATTTTGGTACTGCAAGTACAAGATTGTGAAACATGTGATTCATGTATTTAACACTTATTTGAAATAGGATATTTGTCCAAGGCAAAAGATAGATATAAGGACTTCCTAGGTTCCAGCCTGGATAATATTTGGAGACAGTTGGAGATTGTGCAGTTTGTCATACAGAAACATGAAACCATCCCCAAGATAACAGAATTGCAGCACCAAATGTTCAAATGGATGCAAAGTAATGTGAATGACCAGAATAAGGTAGATAACACACTTTTTAACAGCTTTTAATGCTTTATGTGTGTATGTTCTGTGTTTTAGAATCTTAAATTTTGTATACTCGTTTTTATCTTAATTTTTTAGAATTTCTGTAAACCGCCCGGAGAGCCCTGGCTATGGGGGCAGTATATAAGTGTAATTAATAATAATAATAATAATAATAATAATAATAATAATAATAATAATAATAATCCCAACAACAACAACACACAAGGTCTTATTGCTGGAATTATCATATGAAATTATGAATATTGTGTGAAGTGTCAGCGAAAGAATGTTTCCCCATGAGTAGATCTACTAGCTAGGAGGGCTCCACCTTGCTACTTTAAAAAGGTCCCTTTGTACTCAGCAGATCTGTCCCACTCTTTGTAAATTCCTTAGCTACAGCTCCTAGAAGGTGCAAAAGCAGCTAGCAACTGCAAATGCCTCCAAATCTGTGGGATTCTTCCCTATTAGAAGATCTCAACCCAGCTTTAACCATGGTGGTTAAGCCAGAAAGCCTTTTTCACTGTGGTTAAAGCCATGGTTTAAGGTGTCTTCTGAACACAGCCCGGCTTTCTGGCTTAACCACCATGGTTAAAGCCGTGGTTTAAAGTGTCTTCTGAATGGGGCCATATTGAACTTTTCTCAGTCTGCTGTCCTTTGCTGGAAATGCCCTGACTACAACTCCTAGCTGACACAAGAGCTGCTGGTGACGATAACAACCATTGGTTTTACAGTTTCTCGAAATTGTTATTGAACTATGGCTTTAGTGTGGAGGTTCTAAGTGCTCTCAGTTCCGATATAAGAAATGTTTTTAAACAAAGAGTACTGGATACCAGAGCACAGATGGACATTGCTGCCCTGTCAAACACAAGGTCTATGAAATTGTTAGTGAGGGCTAAAACCTAATTTCAGGAAGAAAAATATCTCTTCTTTCCAATGAAAAGGGGTCAACGCATGGCCTTTACCTGTCTTCGATTTGAGCAAATGGACTCAATGATGCCACAAGGAAGATTCTTGGGCATTCCAGTAGAACACAGACGTTGTATATGTGGTGCATCTGAAGTGGAAGATCTGGCCACTATTTACTGGAATGCTGGTTGTATTCCAGTTGCAGGGAACACTATTTGTATCCATTTCTTGGGTGTATGAAAAATTGGGTGGTTGAGGACAAGCTGAATTTCCTTTTACGAGGATCTAACTAGTTTGTGACTCAGAGGGTTGCCCTTTTTGCAGTTTAGGTGGCTAGTTTAAGGAAAATGGAAAAGGAAAAACTGATTAAATAAGCCATGTAACAGCTTTTAAATCTTAGGGGCCTCAATAGGAGCATAAACACTCATTTTATCAAAATCTATATGTATTTTTATCTTTTTAAATATTTTATTACCTCAATTTTAGACTTTTTTAAAGTAATGTTTTAAGATTCATGTATTTAATGTTTGTTTTTAACGCATGTGTGAAATGGTCTGAAGACTTATTCAATAAACCTTTTGATTGATTGAACCATGGGAGCGTCCAATGGGGCAGTTATCCCCACCCCCACCCCAATTCTCTGATGCCTTGCTGGTTGTATAAGTGAGCGCCTCCAACCTGCTTCCTTCCAGAAACAAGCGTTTCCAGTCATTTTGGGTCCTCCCCTAGAAAGTGCTAAATGTCCCTCACGTAAGCGGTGTCTCCCTCTTGTGCAAAGGCAGGGTGAAAAGGAATCAGCTGAATTCTGCCCCGTGTCACCAAAAGCTGATAGCTTATCACTCCCATTGCACCAAAAAACAGAAGCAGTGATGGCTTTTGCTACTTTTGCATAGTGAGTAGGTAGGGTGACCATATGAAAAGGAGGACAGGGCTCCTGTATCTTTAACAGTTGCATAGAAAAGGGAATTTCAGCAGGTGTTATTTGTATATATGGAGAACCTGGTGAAATTTCCTCTTCATCTCCACAGTTAAAGGTGCAGGAGCTATACTAGAGTGACCAGATTTTAAAAAGGGCAGGGCACCTGCAGCTTTAACTGGTTTGATGAAGACGAAATTTCACCAGGTTTCCCATATATACAAATTACACTTGCTGAAATTCTCTTTTCTATACAACTGTTAAAGATATAGAAGCCCTGTCCTCCTTTTCATATGGTCACCCTACAGCTCCCAGAACTGAAGCAAGGGAATACGGGCTGCGGGCTCAGCAAAGCATAGGTCTGAGCTTCAACGTAGTAGATATCATTGTTCTTCCATTGTCCTGCTTTTTATTTTTCCACATTCTATAATTTACTTCTGTGTTTCTTCTAAATTGCTCTTGCTTCTAGTGATTAAACCTCTGATCCTGGTAATACTCTAACAATGTCTCAAAATACTACAATATCTTTTAAGTATCAAATACAGACTGGTTCGTTCTTATTTAAAGAGGCATACTTTATTTTCTCTATAATGTGTCAGGCAGTAATTGTGACTAGAATGGATTTTGATGAAGAAACAGCTGCCCTGATCAACACCGTCAGTGCAGTGCAAGGTAAATGTTACTTTTCATAGTGCTTCGGAAACTACCGTTATTCTTATTTTTATATTCATAGCTGCATATTTTAGTTCAAATCTCTTGGATCAGGATGCCAAATTCCTAGAATATTATTACACTGTTCCTCTGAACAGTGAAAATGTCCATGTTTTAATTGCCTTTCAGATGGGAAAGACCACTGAAGGCTTATGACAATTTTGTTCTATGTCTCTATTGGTGTGGATGTCTAGGGAACCTCAGAGAGTCAGCTTTGACCCCTGGGCCCGAGATTCTGCACCCCTGCTGTTCACACATCTGAGAGTAAGCCCCATTGACCACAACAGAGCTTACTTTTGTATAAACATGCATATGATTAGGCTGTTAAAACCTTTCCAGTTCATCAAAAGCCATTCTGTAGGCTTCTTCCACTTATTGTAAAAATATCAGCTGGCCATTAGAAAGCAATCTGGTATACAAATGATGATCACTTAACAGCTGTGACAGCATGATATTTTAATTAACAAAGCATCATGCACAATGTAAAGTGCTAGAGGATTAATAATAATTTGGCTTACAAAATGTAAAGAATAGAACTTCTTGGCACATTTATATAAATGAAAACAATATCAGTATAATAACTATATGCTGTTATTATTTCTTTCTCATCCGGTGTAAACTTGCAAATGTTTTCCAGACTGCTGAACATTGGCTGTATGCCAGTCTTCAGAACTGCAGATGAGCCTTTAATAGTGTGTCTCTGTTTTTAAACAGGCTTGAAAATTGTATATCTGGAGTGTGAGAAAAGAGGAACTTTTCTAGAGAGCAAAAATGTAATAAATAGGTGAGCATCATCCATTATTATTGAAAAATAGACCAAGATCCTGATGTTCTTACAGAAAAAAAATGTCTGTAGGATATAATTGAAGGTACCATACTAAAACATTTTTTTCTTGATGTTTCATTTTTAGTTTGGAAATATATTCTTGTGTGGTTGTACGTAATCAGCACATTGGACCTGATTTTCCGTGGACTCGTTTTTCATTAGTGGTGGAGTATAACTATTCAGAAAATTCCTGTTGGATTGATCATTGCAAAAATCTGAGTGTTTCTTATATGACTTTCAGAACAGCTCTCCCAGAAACTGCTGGAATTGGTGTGTGAATGTTTAAAATGCAAAACCAGTGGAGGTCTTGGGCTTGCTCCATACCTAATCTATTTTTAAAAGGTTGCATATAATTGGTCCTGGCGAGAAAAGAGACAGATAAGCTTCCCTACATGAGTGATTTATTGAACGCTCGTGATTGGCCACCCACGGATGTTTGCGGGTCATTTACATGATGCCATCAACCTCCAGGATGTCTCCTGCCCCTTCCGCCTCTAATCATGCTATATATTTAAAAAACCACAGGGATAATGGAGTATTTAGAATATCACAGGATTAATTCTGCCACTAGATCTTTCATTTAACTTTATGGAACATTGGCCAGAGGAGAAATTTTCAATTACAAATCGTGTAGTCGCTGATGCTTGCCATCTAAAGAAGCCTGCAGTGCATGCAAAAAGACCCGAGGGGGGGGGAAACCTTGTTAAGAGTGTTTCCCCCCTTAAGGAAGAGATGTTCATAGCTGGACTTTCAGTTATACATCTATACAAAGGCAGAGGTGAACTACTGCTGTAATCTGATCCAGTGGTTTAAAGTAATAATTGGCGTTTAGCACTTGGATAGAAACACAAATAACAACATCCCAAAGGAAGATAATAATTACTACAGTGCATGTCTTTCTTTTTTAATAATTGGACCATTTACGTGACTAAAATTATTGTTCTTTAATGTGCTTTTTGGACAGAGCGTCTGTTGTTTCTGTGTTCTTGTTCAAGCCCTCGTATCCTAGCATTAATACTATATCATTAACATTGGGTCCAGATTTGAGCTGGATCAACTGTGTTGGTGGAAGTGGACTTCCACCCCACCCCTCTTTCCCACAACAGCTCCTCCAGCTGCCTGAAACTGCTAAACAGAGAATCAGGGGACCTTGCTGATTGTGGCAGGAGCAGGGTGGAGGAACCTTTCACAAGCAGAGCCCTTCCTTTTGTAGAAGGCAGATCTTAGATCCAGCAGGTGGTGTTTATAAATAGATAGTAGAAGTAGTATTCCATTTTGTGAAGTTTCTTTATTACTTATCTTCAGAAGAGGTTTCGCCAGATAATTTTGGATGGGTCCTTCAGAAGTTGCAAATCCCCTATGTTTTTCTGACATCTGAGGGACTTCTCAACACCCCAGAAATTCTCCAGTTACTGGAGTCCAAGTAAGTAGCAAAACCGCAAGCCAGAATAGTATTGCATTTCTCCATCAGCCACACATCTCCGCATTAATTTGGTCTGCATTTTTAAGCAACTCACCTAATTTGCACTTCACTTCCCAGACTAATATGCAGTTCGAAACATAGTTGTCCTTCAGATTCCACACTTCTCTGAATTTTGCAATACAGTTCTCAACTCAAAAATCCCATACAAAAATGCATACGTTCACAAAAGTAGTGTTACAAAATGATGATAATAATAATTATTTCTTTCTTACCCGCCTCTTCATTTTGATTGAGGCGGGGTATAAAATACATAAAATACTGATTAAAAACATAGTGTACATTGTTAAAACATCCTTAAAAAAATCCTAAAGCATCCTAAAAGCATCCTAAAATTCCACTGGATAGGCCTGCCAGAAGAGATCTTAGCATTTAAGAGCTTTCTTAAATGCTAAAAAACTGTTAAGTTGACGAATCTCCTCTGGTAGGCTATTCCACAGTCTGGGAGCAGCAGAAGAGAAGATCCTCTGGGTAATACCTATCAGCTGAGTTTTGGCTGGCTGAAGGAAATTCTTCCCAGAGGACCTGAGTTTGTGGGTTGGATTGTACGGGAGAAGGCGATCCCGCTCGGAAACTAATTGGCAGCCAGTGAAGAGATTTTAAAACTGGTGTTATGATGTGCATGTTAGGTAAAGTTGTGTGCAAAATAAATACGCATTTGTGTGTGATAATTTTTTTAAAAAAAAGTTTGCAGACTTATGTGGAAATTGGATGGAATGGACTTACGATTGAATTAATTTTAAACTGACCTGGGGCGGATATATTCCAAATCGTCCATTCCTAAATCCAGGGGGGTGGCATGAGCAAGGAAGGGTGAACATGAGAAATAATGTTGGGAACTGGGGTATGGGAAGAGCACAACTGTAATGTTTTGGTTAGGCTGGTGAAATGCTGACAAGGACTAATCCATGCAGGTACAATATTTCATTTATTGAGAGAAGCTGCTGTGACGCATTACAGTTTTTTGGGAGCACAGAGCGTTATGTTGTGATGGCTATTGATGAATGCACTGCTATTGTTATGCAGGTAAGAAACAATTAACTATGTGTGAGTTACACCAATACTAGGCCCTCCACATAAACCTTTCTCAGGCCAAGCATCACCACTTGAAAACCTGAGAGAGAGTTAAATAAAACCTTTCCCCTAGCTATGAGGGAAACAGGTTAAATATAGGATCTGTTTTTAAATGTACTGTGAGTATATTCTGGTGTGGGTGTTTGATAAGTGTGAGGCAGGTAAATAATGCCAAGCTGACACATGGTAATTGGTAGGTAACAAAATAATAATAAGTTTATTGTAATGTTAAAAGCCTCAAATGAAAATATAATGCTTCCAATCCTGCCTAATCCAAACTCCCCACACACCAACCACCTCCCCCCTTCTCTCCACAATAATCCTAAATCCCTAACAATTAATTTCCTCTCACTCCACAAACAATTCCAATCTATACTCCCAACCAAACTCAACAACCCAACACCCTAACAACAACTACCTAACTCCTCCCCTCAGTCACTCTTTATAGACTCCTTCCCACACCCTACCTATTACATCACAAACCACACCCACTCAGTTCTAACATTCCATACACACCAGACATACTAAACTAGATGTATACAAAAAACTCACTTGTGGGGTAATGCCACACTATGGAACATCTGTCCTTAAGTACACCTTACCGTTTCACATATCAGTGAAGCTTCACATTGCCCTATCCACGGAGAGGAGTCGTGTGGGTTGAAGGCTGTTTAATAAATTAACATGAGGTGATGTTGTTTATTCATTCAGTCGCTTCCGACTCTTCGTGACTTCATGGACCAGCCCACGCCAGAACTTTCTGTCGGCCGTCGCCACCCCTACCTCCCCCAAGGTCAAGTCTGTCACCTCCAGAATATCATCCATCCATCTTGCCCTTGGTCGGCCCCTCTTCCTTTTGCCTTCTGCTTTCCCTAGCATCAGCCTCTTCTCCAGGGTATCCTGTCTTCTCATTATGTGGCCAAAGTACTTCAGTTTTGCCTTTAATACCATTCCCTCAAGTGAGCAGTCTGGCTTTATTTCCTGGAGTATGGACTGGTTTGATCTTCTTGCAGTCCAAGGCACTCTCAGAATTTTCCTCCAACACCACAGTTCAAAAGCATCTATAGTTCTAACAAATCTACTTGCAAGTAGGAATTGTTCTGTGATAGATATACATTGTACAATATACAATATAGGTATACAGCTGTTTTTGTGTATTTTAATTTGCCAACTGAATTATTGTTACCCATGGTAAAGCATAAACCTTATTAATGTATTAATGAAGATTGTTGGATAAAATGTTAGCCCTACTAAATTAGAAACCACAGATAAAAAGAGGAAAAATTATGTTAACATGGAAACTGTTAACATGGAAACAATAGTATTGGTGGGTGTTGTTTGTTTTTTAACCACACCTTCTGTAGAGCTGTATGTTATACATGGGTTGATCACAGAGTTTAAGAGATTCATAATAACATTTGGAACAGTTACGACCTGCTCACTGATTTTCCTGTAATTTGACAGGCATCTATAATATAAATCTCAAAATACATCTTAGTTTAATTATTCCTATTTTATAGAAAGGAAAACTGAGCACGGAGTAGCAAATAGCGTGCCAAATTGAGAGTGAATCATACCTGTGTTCAAACCATTGCAGGTGCTAGGTACAGTCTTGTATATAAATTCAGATACTGACTCTATGCCAATTTTGTTGTAGAATGTGGAAGAACTCAATTATGAAAAGTCTTCTGATAATATTGTATTAAGACTGATGGTGCTATCACTCCAGTACAGCGCTTGTTGGATCATTTTATACTCCAGAGAAAGATTAAATTCTAAGTAAGTTCAAAAATGCTTTGGATGCTATATGTGGTTCAGGAGTTATCTATTGCCCAGCACCATACGATGTACTGTTTAAAGGTAGATGCCTCTTAAAATGCTATATCTTGTCCAGTCACTACACAAATGTTCTTCCGGCTACAAGGGAACTGGGTCCTTTCTGCTTCTATTTTCACTTACCTGGAGGGCATGCGTCCCTCTGACAGAATAGCTATCAAGTGGTGCTCTCCTGCCTTAAATGTTCTTTCCTTGGGAGGTTGGGAGGGGGTGGGGGAGAAAGGGCTGTAAGAATGCAATCCATCTGTGTAGATTTCAGATTTACTGTTATAAAGGCAAACAGTTTCCTCTTTCCAGGGTGCTTTGGGGTCTGGTGGAGAACACATTGGTTTTCCCTTTCATCTAATGTGTGGTTTGGCAAGGATGATGTGGAAAGAACTTCTGTAGAGCAATCTATGTAGGCCTACTGAGATCAATGGGACTTACTCCTGAGTAAGTTGCATTGGATTGCAGTCGAAGATATCAAATCAATGTAAAACCTATTAATGCTGTATGTAATCTGGATTACCCTTTGCCCAGCCAATATGTTCAGGTTTTTCCTCCTAAACCCTCTCCTCACCTCTCATTCTCTCTTACTGTCAACGATGTCACGCTTACTCCGGTCAAGGAAGCTCGTAGTCTTGGCTTTATATTTGACTCCTCGCTCTCCTTTACTCCTCACATCGAGGCAGTAGCTAAATCCTGTCGTTTCTTCCTGTATAATATTGCCAGGATTCGACCATTTTTGTCTGTCTCTTCTGCCAAGACTCTCGTTCACGCACTGGTTATCTCTCGGTTGGACTACTGCAACCTTCTTCTCTCTGGCCTTCCTTCGTCTCACATCAGTCCGCTGGTCTCTGTCCACCACTCTGCCGCTAAGATCATCTTCTTGGCCCGCCGCTCTGACCATGTCACTCCACTACTGAAATCTCTTCATTGGCTTCCAATTCACTCCAGAATCCAATATAAACTTCTCCTGCTGACCTTCAAAGCTCTTCACGGTCTAGCTCCTGCCTATCTCTCCTCTCTCATCTCACACTATCGCCCCGCTCGTGCTCTCCGCTCCTCTGATGCCATGCTTCTCGCCTGCCCTAGGACCTCCACTTCCCTTACTCGGCTTCGTCCTTTTTCTTCTGCTGCCCCTTACGCCTGGAACGCTCTTCCAGAACACTTGAGAACTACAAACTCAATTACTGCTTTTAAAACTCAGCTAAAAACTTTTCTTTTCCCTATAGCCTTCAAAAATTGAGTTTGTTCTGACTCTATACTGTTAGCTTCTCCCTACCCAGTGCCTGTTTACACTTCCCTGTGCCTGTTTGCATTCTCCTTCCCTCTTTATTGTTTACTACAACTTATTAGATTGTAAGCCTATGCGGCAGGGTCTTGCTATTTACTGTGTTATCTGTACAGCACCATGTACATTGATGGTGCTATATAAATAAATAATAATAATAAATAATAAGGTACAATTATAGGGCAGTAAGACGGGGGGGTGCGTAAAAGAAGTACAGAGAATACCCATAATATTCATTAGTGATTTTTTTTAAAAGATTATGAACACAGATATTGAATAAGCGTAACAAAATGCTGCTTCATTTAGGTACAGCCTAGCTGGAAAGACTCTGCATCACCTAGCCTTGATTTATGCAGCCTTGGTTCCATTTGCTCAGAAATCAGAAGACTTTGAAGTGAAGGTAGTCCAAGGCAAAAGATATTTTTTGACATTGTTAATAAAACTCCATTATCACATTAGCAAAAGATGTGGTCCTGTGATCAGACAAAAGTGATGAAATTGATTTTCAATATCTGATGCAGAGAAATCTTAAAGGATGCAGGGGATCTGATTCAGGGGAGAGCATGAAAGGATTTCTTCCGTAAGCATTTGGTTGGCTTCACCCTTCTTGCAATAGTATGGGTCTAATTTGGGGCTGCCATCTGATCTCTGGAGTGCTGGAGTTTCGACTTTTCTAAGTAGCTAATTGGCACAAAGCAAAATTGCTTTTTTCCTGTGGCTGCGACATTTCCCCCTAGGTCCAGATGTGTGCAACAACTCCCAACCAAAAATGTAGAAAGCTTGTGTGGATGCAGCACAAAGTCAGATTCATCCAAGGAGTTAATGGGGAAACCATCCTTCCTAAACCTGGTGCCTTCCAGATGTGTTGAACTGTAACTCCCATAATTTCTAGGTAGCGTGTCTGTGCTGGCTGGGGATTATAGGAGGCGCTGTTCAGCACTATCCAGTTATGGTACAGTCCAACACTGACTAGGCTCTGCCCATTATAGTTGACATGTTAATAAGTATTTCAAATAATCATTCTGACGTTTGAGCATGGGGTGGGGGGGAATTGATTGTCTGAACAGAAGTAACTAATGTTGTGTTAGCACAAGAGGGCAGCAAATTTAGGTATCACAATTCAGCAGTTTCCTGTTATTGCAAGTTTTGTACATTTTATTTTCCTTGCTGTTTGGGCTGTTTTTTTGTTTATTTGGCCTCCTCTCTTTGTTTTTTGCATCCAGTTCGCTTTTATACCTTGCTATATGACTATGATGTTGGGTGGGTTAGTGATGGTGAATAACTGTTTCTTTTCATGCCAACAACACAAATCTCAAAATTATTTGTTTATGAAGTATTCATTGTAGAAAAATTACAGGGTAGTTTGAGGTGAAGGCAACTTCTGCTTTTCCAGCTGCTTTTTAAAGTTGAAGGCTGAAATCCTAGTATTCTTATGTACCTAGGAGTAAGTTCCATTGAATTCAATGGGATCTGCTTCTGACATGCATAGGATTGACCTGTAAGATTGCTGTGTTGAAGGTCATTACCATGCAATTTTTTTTACCGCTTTTATTCCACAAAAGTGACCATCAGCTTCAGCAAAAATGACAAGTGTCTTATGATACCTTAAGATTACTGCATGACTGCTCCTTATCGGTGTGATATAATTCTGTGTAAATTTGGATGTTTATTTCTACTATCTGCAACTACATAACTACTACCTTCTAGGCGGTTGCTGTGTCAGACTGGACTTTTATGTAGAATATTGTTTACCATTTTTTATAAGTATTTTCTATCACCCTTCCCAGAGTGGTTTACAAAAAGAACAAAACAGTTAAAATGTAAATACAAAAATACTAAACTGAAAGCCCCCCCCCCCATTTTTGTGTGTGCATAAAACAGCAAGCAGGATTAAAATGTTATCTAAAATGCGTTGGTTATTATTTCTTAATAATAAAACCAGCTTTTTGAATTGGGCCAGAAATGGGCTGGGACCCAGTGCATTTGGAATAATGCAGGTGTAAGAAGATCATAACACCCAGTTCCCATGACTAATCTAGGAGTCACGGAGCTCAACTACACCAAGCAGGATACTCCACTATGAAAGTGGTATATAAAAGGCAGGAGCCACACTACTGCTTTTAATGGTATTGAAGTGTACTGACAACTGTTTGGGTATTGAAGTGTACTGACAACATATACCGCTTTCATACCACTTTCATACCGCTATATCCTGCTTGGTGTAGATGAGTCATGGGCCCCAACAGTTGTCAGTGCACTTCAGTACCACTATAAAGCAGTAGTGTAGATCCTGCAGTGCACTTCAATATTGCTATAAAACAGTAGTGTGGCTCCTGCCTTTTATACACCGCTTTCATGCCACTTTCATAGTGGAATATCCTGCTTGGTGTAGATGAGCCCACTGTCTCTACTAACATCAGTATTTGAACAGCTTTCAAAGGCAGCCCCATGTATAGCACTTTATAGTAGGCTAACTTAGAAGTTACCAGACCAGAGCATGGCCAGGATAGATTGTGAACATGCAGCATCACTTGGGCATTAAGATGCCACAAGACTCTACTTACTTACTACTTTTATATAATCTTCATTCTAAATTTATAAGGAAACAATATTTTAGGTGGCTCTTACACCAGGAGTTGAAGAGACTGCGCTCTTAGTTCGTCAGATTGCTGACCATATTCTAATGAATTCTAAAAGGCACCCTCAGGAGTGGTTGGACAAATCCTGGCTCTCTGTCTTGCCATTAGAGGTCTGTTTATCCTAATTTAATTGTTTTCCTTTTGTTTACAAGGTACGAACAAGTTCCAGTTGCATGTATTTCTTTTATTATTTGCTCAGATGACATTAGGTGTTTAGGGTTGAATCCAGACTTAGGCCTCAGCTAGACAATGGGGGTCAGAGGGAGGTGATCTCGCAATTTTATGATCGCGAGATCGTTGCCCTGGTTCACATGCGGCGCACGACATCGTGCCTGCCATTTTGTTTTTTTGTGCCCGAGGCCCGGCTCCTCGTGGTTACTCGCAAAGAGCTGGGACAAACCGCGACCCCAGGCCACACGTTCCGCGGTCTCGGGATCATCCCAAGACCAAAGAAAAAGTGGGCTAGAACTGTAGGGCGATATCCCGGGCCAAGGGAAGGATCATCCCTCCCTGCTCCCGGGATGCCCTGTACGTCATTTGGATGCACAGAGATGATCCCAGGGCAAACACCGGGATATCGCCCTATCTCGCTATGCCCTTAGTCATGCTTATAATAGACCCATTGAAATCAATTGCACTTATGTTAGTCATGTTCTACATGTCCCATTGGTTTCAACAGGCCTACTCTAAGCACGACTGAGGCTCAATCCATAATGTCTCCGGAGTCTGAATAAGCGCCACCAACTGCTATTTTATTTGGACACAGTGGGGCAAGCGTTTCCATGTTTGTCCTTCCTCGCCCTGACAAGTTCCTGCGTGTGTAGTCTTTCCACATGTGTTGTCTTCAGCAACATGGAAATTATAAGCAACTGTCACATTCATGTGCAGCTTGCCTGGAGGAGGGGGGAGGACTCCAGCCCACTACTTTATGAGACAGGCAGCAGCCCTTCCTTAAAGCAGATTGGAGCGGAAGAGTTGCAGGTTCCCCCTCTTATCAGTAGATAGAGATTTGGCTGCTGAGATGAGTTGGCTAGCAGAGATACTCTCAGAAGCTGCAGGTGGGTGAGTTGGCAGGCAGAGAGAGAGAGAGAGAGAAGGGGGTAAGTGGATTGGGTTGACAGAGGGGAAATGAGTGCATTGAGAGTTAATTGAAAAAGGAAGTGATGAGGGGGGATGATTTGTGGTGGTTTTCCAATACATGTGGGGGCATAAATTAATTTTAAAGGGATTTACTTAGGAGTGATATTGGGAAATTAATCGGCTTGCCTTCTGTGAAATGGTGGTCTGCTGGAACAGAAAACTGTGAGTTCAAAGGAGTGGTTTGGTTTTGTGCAGCTCAGGCATGGCAGCCATTTTGTGATGGTGCCCACACCACTTTCTCAAAATTGCCAAATGTGCCTATGAAGAACCCAGTTTTGGGCCATTTACCTTTAATTGCCCTATCAACAGATGTGCCTGGCAACTTGGCCTGTTGCCCACTAGGGAACATTTTCAGTCATTCCTGCCTGTATAAACTCCAGATTATTTGTCGCAGTCAGAAAATCTCATGGCAATATGTCATCTTTAAAAATTACCTGGATGTTATTACTTTTGAATTCAAAACAAAATTAAACATCGCCTGCAGGTGTTTGCCTTGAAAACATAACAAAGCTAATTCTTTTCCTTCTGCCCCCAGGCAGAGAAATACTTGCTTACATTTCCATGCATGAACCCTCTAGTGGCTCAAGTCATGTTAAAGAAAAGTTCTTCGCTGGAGTGGCTTCTGTCAGCAACATTTGACCAGCTCCAAGAACTTCTGCCTGAAGTGCCAGAAAAAGTTTTGAAGGTCAGATGTATTAGCAATTCATTTGCTTGCAACACAGACATAGTTAAAATATGGGATGGGAGGCCTTGCCCCCAAATGTCCCCATACTCACGGCTACTTTAAAGTTCTTTGTGTGTTGAGTGTGAAGATCCGAATAGAAGCTTGTAAATGCATTTGACTATATATGCTTACGAAGCACCTGCAATAGAAAACCCTGTGTCTATTTGCATTTATATGTACAAAGCAAGAATTCATGTTGTTGTTGTCGAAAGAGAAAGATGGCCTGGGATTGCATTCATTTTTTTAGAGCTTCATCCTAATCATATGTAATCGCACAGAGAGTGTCTGGTGCCAATGCAGTTGCAAAAAACACCAGTGCCATATAAATAGGACAGGCCTCTTCTACAGCTCTTGCATTTCCTTTGCAATCCCATTCCTAAAAGGTTGCTTATCAAGAGGACCACATATCAAGAATGGAGGCATACTCTGATACAGAATCTGTTTTCATATTGTTACCATAGTTTGGTTGGTACTGAAAACCACTTCAGCATGGTGAGGCCACAACTCTACTGTAATGCACAACAGTCATATTTCTTCTTATTATTATTATATTTATATCCTGCCTTTTTTCCTAAAAGGAACCTAAGGCGGTGTACATAATCCTCCTCCTCTCCATTTTATCCTCACAACAACAACAACCCTGTGAGGTAGGTTGGGCTGAGAGTCTGTGACTGGCCCAAAGTCACCCAGTGGGTTCCCATGGCCAAGTGGGGACTAAGAGCCCGGAATGTCTCTGTAACATCGTTAAGAAGGACGGCATGATGGGGCGCATCCCCACACCAGTATCAGCAACCCTGATGTCCCTGCTTATGAGACTGTCGTTACTGGATTCTAGATGTGACCATTGTGGTGTAGGCCTTCTCCATGCTCAAGTGGTTTTCCACAATGGGAATGTTAAATTGAGGCCATAGCTTTACAAGATACATTTGGGAGTCCTGCCTCCACCTTGCCCCCGCCCCTGTGTGAATGCTTTACTTCAGGGGTGGGCAACTTGAGGCCCTCGAGATGTTGTTAGCTGGCAACTCCATAATCTCTCACCATTCTCTATGCTGGGTAGGACTGATGGAAGTCGCAGTCCAAAGTATCGAGAGCCACAAGTTGCCCACCCTTGTTTTGCTTGATGATGCTATGTTGCATTTGCCAGGTTAGCTGCTGCCCAGTATAGTGCTACTGCTGCCCCATTATGAAAATCCTGATATATCACCTTTATTTATTTATTTATTTATTTATTACATTTCTATACCGCCCATTAGCCAGAGCTCTCTGGGCGGTTCACAAAAATTAAAAACATTCAAAGTATAAAACTACAGTATAAAACCATAATATAAAATACAATATAAAAGCTCAACCAGATAAAAACAGCAGCAATGCAAAATTACAAATTTAAAGCACCAAGTTAAAAATTTATTTATAGACTGTTAAAATGCTGTGAGAATAAAAATGTCTTCACCTGGCATCTAAAAGCATATAATGTAGGTGCCAAGCGAACCTCCTTAGGGAGCTCATTCCACAGCCGGGGTGCCACAGCAGAGAAGGCCCTCCTCCTGGTAGCCACCTGCCTCAATTCCTTTGGCAGGGGCTCGGGGAGAAGAACCCCTGAGGATGACCTTAGGGTCCGGGCAGGTACATATGGGAGGAGGCGTTCCTTCAGATAGCCTGACCCCAAGCCGTTTAGGGCTTTAAATGTTAATACCAGCACTTTGAATCGGGCCCAGACCTGGACTGGCAGCCAATGAAGCTGGAAAATGACTGGTGTGATGTGGTCTCGTCAGCCAGTCCCTGTTAGTAACCGTGCTGCCCTGTTTTGTACCAGTTGAAGTTTCCGGACCATTTTCAAAGGCAGCCCCACGCATAACGCATTGCAGTAATCCAAATGAGAGGTTATCAGAGCATGGATAACTGTAGCTAGGCTATCTCTGTAATTAGTACACCAGCAGTGTTCAATATACTATGAAAAGCATTTGTTTGCCAGCCCATAGGATTTTTTGGACTAAAGCATTAATTACACACACACACACACACACACACACACACACACACACACTTCTATATTCAAGAGGCATCTGGACAACCATCTGTCAGGGATGCTTTAGGGTGGATTCCTGCATTGAGCAGGGGGTTGGACTCAATGGCCTTGTAGGCCCCTTCCAACTCTGCTTTTCTATGATTCTATGATTTCCCCCTTAGCAAAACTATAGTTATCCCTCCTTGGGTGCTAGTTCCATTTTTATATGTACTGTATCTAAATTGACATATTCACTGTTACCAAAGAGTTGCATGTCTTTCTAAATTTGTATCAACTTGAATCTATTTCTTCCATTTCAGCTCTTTAGTGACATCACCTCATTGTACACCTTAAACCCTCCAACAGAGTCACAACTTCTAAAAGAAACAGTGCCACTTGAAGAAAACATGAACCCTGCCATCAGCCCCTGTTCTCAAGTTCCCAGTTCTAAAGTGTTGTTATCCAGCTTTCAAGGACATAGTCCCTTGACTGAGTATTCAGGTTGCTTTCATGAAGTACAGAAAAGCAAAAGCCATTCCCCACCTTACTGCCAAAATGAGTCTTGCACTCCTATGAAATCAGCTGCAAGGCACAATTTTATGGCACTGTCAGTATCAGGCAAAGGAGATGTTTGTTCCTTTCAGGATAATATAGGGGGGGAGAGGCAACAGTACCTCCCATTTCTGAAAACAATGGAAACAGAAAGAAGAGTAGGTTCATCACGCCTATCACCAAACAATCTTGGCAGACTTACCCATATTAACTTTCAAGCCACCATGCCATATTTGGGGTACAACCAAGGCAACACTAATACTAACCTTGTAAATGGCCCACAAAACAGAATGCGCCTTCCGAAAGAAGCAGAGGTCCCAGTCTTGTTAAAGAACTGTACCGATCAAGATGTTGAAAATGTATATGGCATGAAAACGCAGCCTCTTGTGAAGCAACATAACTCTACTCAGGATTTTCAACATTCTTGGTACCCTGACTCTGATAGAGAAGATGTCCCATTCCAGCAGAGCTCTGACAGTTTTCTAGGAGAATTTGGAGGGACAGCACGTAGCAGTCCAGAATGTCGGTTTGAGGAGAGGTTTTGGGATGGCCATCCATTCATGCAAGCCATGTATTCCTCTCCCCATGATCCAAGTTTCTATAAAACAACATCCAACCTAGATAGGTTCTTTAACCTGGACGTTCAAACGACTGCAGAATATACAGGAAAGAAAAAAACCAATGTATTAACATGTAATCAAAGAGAACGAGATGTTTCAGCAGGTATAGTAAAAGAAAAAGAAAAGCGCAGCTACATTTATTTATTTATTTATTTATTTATTTATTTACGTTTCTATACTGCTCCCTATCCAAGGATTTCAGAGCAGTGAACAAATAAGGTAAAAGAATAAAAACAGAATAAAAATACATTCAATTACATTTTTAAAAGAAACGAAGTACAAATAAAACCGTGGCTCATCATTAAGAGAAGTCTTCCTGCAACAACGTTTTCAAGAGGCACTGAAAGGAATACGAAGTTGGCGCCTGCCTGACCTCCAGAATTCTATAGAATTCTATAGAATTCTCAGAGGCAGGGAATTCTATAGGAAGAGGGCCACCACACTGAAGGCTCTTCTCCTAGAGCCTTCAAACGGACCATAGGTCCAAGTGGGACCACCAGGAGCATGCCCTCAGATGACCTCATATATTATTTTATATTTTCTGAAGTATAAAATAATAGTGAAAATTAGAAGAGAGTTTTTCCTTAAAGTTTTGCTCTGTTATAATTACAGAGCAGTTATTCTGTCTTTTCACTTTATCGGGATATGCTTGTATACTTTCTGTTTGGAATAATTTGCAGCTTTTATATACTTAGGGCAGTATCCAACGTTAGTCTTACACTGAGTAGACCTACTGAATGCATGAGACCTAAGTTATTCATTTCAATGGGGCTATTCTACACAGGACTAACGCTGGATACTATTCTAAGGAAAAAGTCAGAGGGCATCGGCTTTCAGATTTCGTAAGTGATTTGCTTACTTAGATATTTTCCTCCACATCTTAAATTTGTAACTCTTTGAAGCACTGACAATCTTACCTGCCATCTCAAATGACAGTATAAGAGACAAATGATTAGATGTCCGTGGACTCATTGCCATATGCCATAACAATTTATTTAAAAGGAAATCCTGCTGTTGTTCAAAATCACGCAGATATTCTTAGAACAGTGGGCAATCCATTTGTTAAATGAAGAATTTTACCCAAGTGCCATTCCTGCAGGGAACAAAAGTGGGCCCTAGTCTAGTCATAAATATTGACTGTATTAAATTCCATCATGACCATGTTGTGGCCACAGCCCTCAGTTTGCTGTGTCAGGTACTGCAAGGCTGCGTAAGGCAAGCTTGCACTGAACAGGGGAAATGTCAATTGAAATATGTTTCTCATACTGTCATACCTTAGGGAATTGAAGTGATTATAAGATACTTGCAAACAATGATGTCAACTCTTCCTCATGGGTTAGTTGAGATCGGAGTGTCTATACTGTTATGGATGACTCTTTTTTTATACTTATCTTCTAGCAAAATGTGCCTCTGTTTTCTTCTTAAAACAAAAAGGACTTGATATATTATGGCATAAGCTTTTTTGGACCAGAGTCCACTTCATCAGATGCATGAAGGGTTATCCTAAGTTGACAATATGTGTACTTGTCAGTGTAGAGAAGAGAGAGAAAAACTATGCAGTGAGGTCACATAAAATTGAAATGCAAAAATACAGACTGCAATAATAACATTAAAACTTATATATCTATGTGTAAAATAACCGCAGCGATCGTTCACTGTGGCCATTCACAAAGCTGTATTCATAATACAAATGTCCTGCCATTAGTAGGCTGATTAACACATGTGGAGGGGTAAAAAAGCCGTACTTAGCAGGATGGCTCCAGAAGGTGGTGCTTGGGGGACATTGCTCGGCCCCGTGGACTCTTCGGTATGGGGTTCCACAGGGGTCGGTCTTGTCCCCCATGCTGTTTAACATGTACATGAAACCGTTGGGTGCGGTCATCCGGAGTTTTGGAGTGCACTGTCATCAGTACGCAGATGACACGCAGCTCTACTGCTCCTTTTCAACTTCATCAGGTGTGGCTGTGGATGTGCTGAACCGGTGCTTGGCTGCGACAATGGACTGGATGAGGGCTAATAAACTGAAACTCAATCCAGACAAGACTGAGATGCTGCTAGTGGGTGGTTCCTCTGATCGGATGGGGGGTGTTCAACCGGTTCTGGATGGGGTTGCACTCCCCCTGAAGGAGCAGGTTCGTAGCTTGGGGGTTCTCCTAGAACCATCTTTATCACTTGAGGCACAGGTGGCCTCGGTGGTACGGAGTGCCTTCTACCAACTTCGGTTGGTGGCCCAGCTACGCCCCTATCTGGACAGGGATAACCTAGCTTCAGTTGTCCATACTTTGGTAACTTCCAAATTAGATTACTGCAACGCCCTCTACATGGGGCAGCCTTTGAAGACGGTCTGGAAACTGCAGCTTGTGCAAAATGCGGCGGATAGATTGATAGCTGGGAGCATATAGCACCGATTCTGGCCTGCTTGCATTGGCTGCCTATATGTTTCCGAGCCCAATTCAAGGTGCTGGTTTTAACCTATAAAGCCCTACATGGCTTGGGACCACAATACCTGATGGAACGCCTCTCCCGACATGAACCTACCCGTACACTGCGCTCAACATCTAAGGTCCTCCTCCGAGTGCCTACTCCGAGGGAAGCTCGGAGGATGGCAACAAGGGAGAGGGCCTTCTCAGTGGTTGCCCCCCGACTGTGGAATGATCTTCCCGATAAGGCTCGCCTGGCGCCAACGTTGTTATCTTTTCGGCGCCAGGTCAAGACCTTTCTCTTCTCCCAGGCATTTTAACAGCATTTTAACAGCATTTAATAACGTTAAGTATGTTTTAATGGACACCAGAATTGTTGTTTTAAATGAATACTGTTGTTGTTTTTATACTGTTTTTATGTTTTTTAAATTTTTTGTATACTTTTAATGTCTACTATTTTTAATTGTTGTAAACCGCCCAGAGAGCTTCGGCTGGGGGGCGGTATATAAATGTAATAAAATAAATAAATAAATAAAAAAATTGGGCCCGTTCAGAAGACACCTTAAACCATGGCTTTAACCACAGCGAATAAGGCTTTTTGCTTTATTCACCATGGTTAAAGCCATGGTTTAAGGTGTCTTCTGATCACAGCCTGGCTTTCTGGCTTAACCACTGTGGTTAAAGCCATGGTTTAAGGTTTTTTCTGAATGGGGACACTATCTCAATTTATGGGCATGTTAATCTTAAAATTTTTCCTGTACTTACATGCTTCCTCCATGACACCCAGTGTGGTGTAGTTGTTAGATTGTTGGACTAGGACTCAGGAGATACGGTTTCTAGTCCCTACTCAGCCATGAAGTTCACTGGGTGACTTTGGGCAGCCCAACCTACCTCACAGGGGTGTTGTGAGGATAAAATGGAGAGAAGTACCATGTAAGCCCCGTTGGGTTCCTTGCAAGAGAAAAAAAGATAGAAATGTAATAAAAATAATGTGGAGTGCAAGCAATGGGGAACCTCTGGCTCTTGGGTTGGATATGGCCTACATGAGGTCCCCATTCAGCTCCTGTCCTTATCTCTGATCAGAGATAAAGGATTTCCCTACCTTCCTACATTGCAAATAAGGCTTTTAAAAGCCCGATTACAGTGTGTGTGTGGGGGGGGGGGATTTGAAGTGTGTCACTAAATAATAGGTGTGAATAATGCTGAATATGTGCAATTGTACATGTTCCAATACATTTGGTTAAAAAAATATTTTATTTGATTTAAAAAATAGATCAGTTGATGCTGTGAAAATACCCAAAGCCATACAATTGTTGAAACTAAAGAGAGGCAGATATAATAAGTGCTTTTATTAGAGACCTCTGGGAGCCCGTGTAAGTAGCTCTGAGCTATAAAGGAAGAGTGAGCTATAACGTAAAGCTCATCATTACATGGCCTAGGATGTCAATTCATGTTTATTTATTACATTTTTATACCGCCCAATAGCCGAAGCTCTCTGGGCGGTTCACAAAAATTAAAACCATAATAAAACAACCAACATATTAAAAGCACAATTTCAAAATACAGTATAAAAAGGGAAACTAGGATAAAACTACGCAGCAAAATTGATATAAGATTAAAATACAGAGTTAGAACAGTAAAATTTAAATTTTAGTTAAAATTAAGTGTTAAAATACTGAGAGAATAAAAAGGTCTTCAGCTGGCGACGAAAGCAGTACAGTGTAGGCGCCAGGCGGACCTCTCTGGGGAGCTCATTCCACAACTGGGGTGCCACAGCGGAGAAAGCCCTCCTCCTAGTAGCCACCTGCCTCACTTCCTTTGGCAGGGGCTCACGGAGAAGGGCCCCTGTAGATGATCTTAAGGTCTAGGCAGGTACATGTTGGAGGAGGTGTTCCTTCAAATAACCTGACCCCAAACTGTTGTAACTTTGTCTCCATTTTAAACTCAGCGATATATTTTAAAATACCCCATTACTTTGGCAAGGAATTAATTTCATTTTAAGATAGCAATTAATGGCACAATCTAGCCAACATTAAGCAGTTTAATCCAGGGGGAGAGTTAAGCTGGTGCTAAACTCTCTCAAATTGAAATCAATAATATTTAAAGTGTTTAACTTTAGCTAGATCATACACTTAAATATTAAAGGATGCACATTTTTGCATAGGACTAATAAGCTAAATCTGCATAACCATGAAACGCTTACTAGATAATCACTCATTTCTATTTCTATTTTTATTTTAGATGCAACAGGTTTAGAATTCACCCAGCTACCGCAAATTAAAAAAAGACGTCTAACGTTTGAAAAGGACCCTGGGAGAAGTGATGGTCAAACACGTCTTAAATTCTTTTAAAGGAAATGCAAGTGAACCCTTTAGATATCTATTTGAATATGAGACACTTCATAAAGAGCAGTTTTAGGTTAATTTTATAATTAACCTAATTTTATAACCACTTATTTTAATACATTGTAATCTTTTTCTATAACGTGCTGTTAAGAAAAGTATTCATGCATATTTAGGCTTTTGAGGATGTTAGGAAATAACAGATACTTCTGGAGAGTGAATAGAGAATATGTGCTGTTGGATAGAATGATTATATTATATTAAATTTTTAATTATATAGCATCTGTATAATTCATTCACATCGTCAGTATAAACGGGCCTGCATTTTCAACTCTGCATACAGAATTTTGATGGTACCTCCAGGGACTCATCTCAGCGATTCTGAGAGAATCTAACAGAGCAAGGACTGAGAAGACACTGGTTGCCACGGACAATGGGCTGCCCCTGTGCTCTGTGGAGCAGTGGTTGCCCTAGCAACTGAATCAGCATCTCAGCGAGTGTAGGGTGACCATATGAAAAGGAGGACAGGGCTCCTGTATCTTTAACAGTTGCATAGAAAAGGGAATTTCAGTAGGTGTCATTTGTATGCACGCAGCACCCGGTGAAATTCCCTCTTTATCACAACAGTTAAAGCTGCAGGAGACCTGCCCTCTTAACCAGATATAAAAGAGGGCAGGGCTCCTGCAGCTTTAACTGTTGTGATGAATAGGGAATTTCACCGTGTGCTGCGTGCATACAAATGACACCTGCTGAAATTTCCTTTTCTTTACAACTGTTAAAGATACAGGAGCCCTGTCCTCCTTTTCATATGGTCACCCTAAAGTCAGCTGAATGAGGAGATAGACAGGTGGCAATGGCTTTACTGTTATGGCAATTAGCCACCTTTCCTAACCCAAGTCCTGGATTTTCTGCAAAGGAGGATCCTCCATGTCTCCCCATTTCTCTCCAGGTGCCCAGGCAGAACAAGGGAGAGAACAGGAGAGAAGGGTAGAAGCCTTGGTGATATATATACCCTTCCCCTCTAGATCTGAAGCTGAAGAAGAGAGGGAAGTCAAGTTGCAACTTGCCTGTCATGTTCTCTTTGTTACCAAGCAAAGAGATTGTCTTAGAACACGTCAAATATATCAGAAAATATTCAGACAGTTCTACAAGATTGCTCACTAACAAATACAAGTCATTAAAACAGCAGTAATTGTCACTTCCAACCGTTCAGTTTCACAATTAATTATGAATTTCAATCTTACTGGCTTGGAAGCTCTTGTCCTTTTAGGAACAGATTCCTAGAAATCAGTAAACAACCATGTGTTGTTGTTTTATGGAAAATTAATAGCTTAATCCTAAAACGTGCTGCTTTGGTACAATACAGCCTACTACTAACTTTTGCATCACCAGAATGTTGTGGGTAATGCCCAGTTGTCAGAACCCTATTTAAGTTTCTTACACTTGAGCTGCTACAAACATATTATCCCTATTAAAGGGACGTGGAACATTCTAAATGCCCAGAGTGCGGCAGTGCTTTGGTAACAACTTCTTGCACTCCTTATAGTACAATATTGTATTCAAAAGGATCACATAAAACATCCCCAATAAATGCAGGTAGCTTTTCCTTGGGAGATTCCCAGAGCTCACAGTCAGAGGCGACATATGTGGACTACAGAGCCTGCAATGGAAACTGAAAGCCATGGGGAAGCACCATAGACTTCAAATACTCCATATGTTTGGGCAGAGAGGTTAAAATGCTAAAATAATGCACCATATAGACGTGCCTTAGGGAAGCATTCTGGATTATCTTGTAGTAATTGATCTGCAGTTAGTGGAATAGTTTGCTAGATTCTGCTGCCCTTGTTTTTTCTGTTGCATAGGACTGCTTCCTAGTGGTTCAGTAAATATAGGGAGAGGGGGATAGTGGGTGGTGGGTAGGGATGGAATCCAGTATTGCTGATTTTTTAAAAGAATTCAAGGCAGAGAACGTGGTGCAGAGGCATATAGACACAACCGTAAAACAGTCTGGATTTAAAAAGAAAGCAGAAAACATTTACTACTTTTGTGGTCTGTGACCTAACAATTTTCCATTTCTACAAGTTTGGCAGTGCTCTTAAGAAAAATGTTCCAAATTGCTGTTCTCCGGAATCTGTAATTTTAAAGCAATGCATCTAGAAAATATAATCACAAGCAGCCACAGGGTGGGAAGATGTTTCTGCTTTCTTTCTGGGATATATAGTTTATCTAACATTTCCATTTCTTTTTCACCTCTATTGTGCTTGTATCACAATTGTCATCCAATCCTACATGAGGCATCTTTTATGGCGGGGGGGGGGGGGGGAACTGGTGGGAAAAACCCACCCCAGAGTTTGGCAAAAAATGGCAAACTTTTAGGAGACTTTTTAACAAGTAAAATTTCCCACTTTGACTCAGCCTCAAAACATATACTGCAATTTGTTTCCAAAAATAAATTGTAAAACCACCAAGTTATCAATGGTTGGGAGAAAGGGGTGTGGCAATCTGGGGAAACGCAGAGCTGGATTTGGCCCCGGGGCCTGAAGTTCCCTACCCCTTGCATTGCTAGAGGTGGCTGTTTCACAAGGTGAGGCAGTTGTTTCATCTGGAAGATTTTGGATGCCACTTAGGCTTGCAGACAGACAGACTGGGTTCAGACAACACGATAGGCAATGGTGGTTTAGATATTCAACAGTTGTTTATTTATCCCACCATGGGTTATCGCGTGGTGTGGAGGGAGTTTATAACAAACGCAAATAACCAACACTGTGCAGAGTTGGCTATTTGAACCACCAATGGTTATCGTGCTGTGTGGAGGGCACTGTTGGTTATTTCCTTGGCCACCATTGGTTATTTCGTCAGCCACAGAGTTGCAAGGCAAGAGAAGGCAAGAGCAGTCAAAGTGGTGGCTGCCGCTCAAGTCCAGCTGGCAGGATAGATGTTCGGCAGCAATGGCTGATGGGATACTAGTGGGAGGACGGGGGGGGAGAGAGGGCAGGGGATGAGTGAGTCAACTCAGGAAGGAAAGGAACCTCTAGTGCAAGCACTGAGTCACTACTGACTCTTGGAGGGACGCCAGCTTTCGCTGACGTTTTCTTGGCAGGCCTTATAGAGGGGTGGTTTGCCGTTGCCTTCCCCGGCTGTTATTACCTTTCCCCCAGCTAACTGGGTAACTCAGTGTAGGCGAATAGTCAACTTACCGCTGATCATAATCCACACCATGGCTGATTATTATCATATTGTGTGAGGAGTACCCCCTAGATAAACGGTTGAGTTGACTATTACCCCACCATTGACTATCATGTTTTATGAATGTCATATCTTATGAGGTATGGGATGTTCTCATTGAAAGAAATACTTCGCATGTTGGTCTCAAAATGCACTAATATTTTTGGGTGGTTAACTGACTACATCAAAGTAAGAATTGCTTCCAGAGGAGCAGGTAAGTATCTTACCATGTACTAGATTAGAGTGGATGCTTCTTTTTCAGGTTATAGCTGTGTCACAAATGACTTTTACTGGAAGGCTACTTTTTTGTGTGAATTAATAACTTCTGTGGATATATTTACATGCCTAACTGTCCTTTTTCATAATATAAACAAAATAGTCCAATTAATTAAGGAAAGATTTTTTTATTTTTTTTAAAGCTTCTAATATATTAATACAAACAATGGTGTGTAAACAGAACATTCTTTTAAAAAGTAAACAAGTGTGTGTAAAAGTGCTTGGTAAACAAAAAGTCAAAGGCATCCCGACCCAAAAACAGATTTTTAGAGCTTCTATTAATGTTGCAAACCTTAGAAAAGTTTGGGTTATGGAACTATTTTCATTTATGTAGTGTAGCGTTTTTGTATGTGATGATTTGCTGAGTTACAGCTTAGACACTTTAAAGAAACAGTTTTCTGAAAAAGCACAATCAAAAATAAAGACAGACTAGACCTTCTGTGGTGAGCATGTTGGAAAAATTCCATCTTGTTACAGATGGCATCAGTTCTTTCTGTAAATTGTCACCCAACTGATTTTCAAGGATAGCAAAAAATGTTTTAGAAAGAAAATGTCCTTTTCCCTATGGCAGTGGTACTCAACCCTTTTGGCCCAAGGGCTGCATGCGGTATCGGTTGTGGGCCACATGGCAGTGACGAGCAGGGCTAAGAGGTGGCTGGCAGTGGGCGTGGCAAGGGATAGCATCTGCCTTCCCGTCTACTCACATAAAAATACACACATACATATATACAGAAAGAGAGAGAGAGGCTGCATTCAGACAACACAATAGTCAATGGTGATTTAAGTAGTCAACTGTTGGTAAAATAGTCAACGGTTGGTTATCGTGTTGTCTGTCAGGCAAAAACCACCCCACGGTTGATGACTTCCTCAAAATAACCAACAGAGATAGCCAACGCTCTGCACAGCTGACTATCTACGCAACCATTGGTTAGCACGTTGTCTGTCGGGCTCAGTGGACTATTTTGCAGGGTTGAGTTGACTATCTTGGCTGTCTACAGAGTTCCCAGGCAAGAGTGGCCAAAACCACACTGGCTGCTCTGCTACAGCCTGCACAACTTGCAGAGGCTGCTGGGAAAGCACCGGGAGGACTGAGGGAGGGTGGTGAGAGGGGCGGGGGCTTTGTCAGCCAAATACTGGGTTCACTATTAGCCCACTCAGCAACAGCCCCAACCACTCATAGAATAGCAGAGTTGGAAGGGGCCTACAAGGCCATCGAGTCCAACCCCTACTGTTGTGTAGGAACATGTTGTGTGGGGAGTACCCCCTAGATCAGTAGAGTTGACTGTTAACCTACCATTGACTATTGTGTTGTCCGAACGCAGCCAGAGTTTTTCCCCACTCACACACAGCCTTCTCTCCTCTCTTCCATAACCCTGTTTCTGCATATCTAGAGAAACCACATGCACCAATCTCAATAGGCAGGGATTAGGAGTTTTAATCTCCTCCCTGTGTGCTGAGGTATCATTGCACCTCTCTCCACTGCTGACTGGCAGTGGGAACAGCTAAGAAGCACACCGATCAGTGTGTTCCTGAGCTTTTTTCAATGCCAATCATCTGGGTGTATGTATGTGTGTATGGGAGTGGCTGCAATGGGGAGGATGAGCGGGCACCCTCCTTCCCATCACAAAGATGCTAACCCCAGCCAGAGACAGAGTGATTTACATGGGGTAGATGGCATGCAGGAATGGCCATTGCCATGCACCTCCTCCACATTAAAATCCCTTTCCTCTCAGTCCACTGAAGAAAGCTTGCAGGAGTGGGGTGTGTGGAGGAATTTCTAGGGTTGACCACAGTGAAGGCCTCCCAGGGTCACTGGCGGCCTGCCTGGATGTCATATAGGATAGATGAGCCCTGTTCCCTTACTAAAATTAGGTACACTCTAGCCAAAGTTAAGCACTTTTAAGTGAAGTCTTCAATTTCAAAAGGAGAGTTAAGTACATGCTTAACAATGCCTCATTGAAATTAATGGAAAATACAGCCTGACCCTAGACATATTTACTCAAAAGTAAATTTGTTCCCACTGAGGCAAACCTGCATTGAATGGTAGCCTTAAAAGGCTTGATTTTGGCTGGATCAAGCCCACCATGAGCATCTTTGTTCAGAAAACACAAAGCTGTTAGTAAGAAGGTACCTGGTGAGTGCTTCATTCAGGCACAGCTATTAACAAGGAAAAAGTTGTTTGGTTGTGTGTTTTTCTTCCTAAAATGTAAACATCTCAGAGGAATAAGTGTAGAAACAAGGCTTAATGAATTACGAAAGGAAAGCCTTTTCCTTATAAAATCATTTATACAAATAATAGCAAAAAAATCTAATCAGTTCCTAAGACAGTCAAGCAGACTAATAAATATCTAACGATACTGTTTTGGCCACACAAAAGTCAGGGCTTAGAGAAAGTGTTCGTTGAAAAAAGGAAGGCTGCTGGGATTCTTCTCATACTTGAAGAGAACTTTCCGATAACCTTCCCTGCAATGTGGAAAAAAAGGTTTATTAAAAGCTGCTCTTCCCCTTTACAAGTCAAACATCACCACATATAACAGCGGCAAAATACATTCACATCCCCCACCGTCATTATGACAAGAAGGCATTCCATGCATCCTCTATGGAAGGGGGTGACATGCTGCACAGAGGCACACACTGCATTGGGCAAGGGTAGGAAACCTGGTGCCCTCCAGATGTTTTGCCCTATAACTCTCATCAGCTCCAGTCAACACAGCCAATGGTCAGAGATTATGGATGCTGTAATCCAAAACGTCTGGACGGCACCAGGTATGCCCTCCCCATGGCCTATAGCAGTGGTGCAGAACCTCTCTCCCAGGGTCCCAATTGGGCCCTACAGGGGGTTCCCGTAAAGTCATGACCCTTTAATACTTTTCTTTGACTTGTACACCGTCTTTCTACCCAAAAATGGCACTCGGGGAGATCCTTCCCGCAACCCTTCCCAGATTTTGGGCACCCCCCACCCACCCCGTTTTGAAAGGTTTGCATTGCATTTGAAGGCTTCGTTATTGTCAGTAAGAACATTGTACTAAAATATGCTGGTATTTCTTGGCCCCGCCCCTTCTGCTAATGGCCCCACCCACCACTGGGACGTGGCCCCCGAACCTTCCTCCGAAATGGAATTTGGCCTTCTGGCTGTACGAAATTCTGCGCCCCTGGTTTATAATGTCTCTGGTGAGGACTGGTCCACTCAGCATCAGCGGTGGAGAGAGTACGCTTTGCTCTCACCGTAACAGGGTCCCCAAGTGCAGCATTGGGGAGAAATGAAAGGGGTGCACTCATGGTGGAAGGGAAGGTTAAACTTGATCCTTTCCCCAGGTGACTTCACTCATTAAGGATCAAACCTGCTCCTGCCTGCATAGCCCCATGTGGATTCTGTTTCTTGATCACACTAAATCGGGTGCCGGGAACCATATTCAGCCCAAGAGCTATATGCCAGCAGTGGGTGGGGCCACCCAGCCATCCACACACAGTCCATCCTCACCCAGCCATTCTGGCATGCAACACAGGCACACACATATGAAGACTCTCAGCAATCCCACCCCATCCTGCACAGCAATTAGGCTTTAAAAAAAAGCCTCCTGGTGGAGCCAATGGGAGGCTTTTTCTAAGCCTAATTCCCAGGTGGTGGTGATTTTCTCAGGGTGGGGTGTTGCATCTGGGAAAGGAACAGTTGTGTCCCCCCAAATCATGCCCCATGTGGCAATTACAACTGAATAAAGCCTCCCACTGGAGCCATTAAGGCACCTTTTCCAGCCCCAATTGCTGCTCAGGGGTATGCCCAATGGAATCTGCAACTTTTCTTCCTCCATCAGCAAGCCCTCATGCCGTATCATATGTGGCTTCACTAACCACTCTGCTTCAAAAGTCTTCTGCAATGCTGAAAGAGGGGTGCAGGTGGGTGCCTGCCTGCCTGCCTTTCAAGCCCCCAAACTTGTGCAAGTTGTTTTGTGCACTCCAGGTTTCTTTGGATCCTGGCCTAAACTCAGAAGAAAGCTGCAAGCTTCTCCAAAGAGGACCCTACCTGCCTTCAGAGCAGCGCACAGGACCTGGGCTCCCGAAATGGATTGCTTCCAGCAGGGACTCCCACGAGCAAGGCATCTTTGCAAGCGTTCTGCATGCAGTACTGCTGAAGCTCTGCAGCCGCCTGAGAGACCTGGACAAGAGAAAGCGCAGGAGATGTTGCAGGCAATTTGACTTCTTAGAAGCCATCATGACCTCTCTGGCAAGCAGCACCCTGTATTTCCCAAAGCTGCCGTCATTATCCGAGGTTCCCAAAGCTTTGATTGACTTTCAACACCAAAGACAAAGAACCCCAAGTCAGTTTTCCTCAACCCTCCCACTGATGTGTTGGACTACAACTCCCATCAACCAAACTAGAGTCTTGCTGGTTTAACCCAGCATCCTGTTTCTGACAGTGGTCAGCCAGATGCCTCCAGAAAGCCCAGAAATAGTGCCTGAAGGCAAGAATTTCTCTCTTGTCCCCAGCATCCAATATTCAGAGGAGTCCTGCCTTTCAACATGGAAGCTCCACTTAGCTATCATGGTGAATAGCCACTGATAGTCCCACCACGAATCCATTTTTTATGTTATTTAATTATCACATTTATACGGCCACCCATTGACCTACACCCTCTGAAAGGCTTACAGAACTGAGACTAAAATACAATATTAAGATACAGTACAATACCGTATTTTTAAAATGCAGTAAAATGCAGCATTAAAAACTTTCTTTCTTAGCAGTGGAAAAAGATGACGCCCTTAAAAACTTAAAAGGAACAAAAAAATCCACACCCACAAGTTGTTGAAAAGGCCTGAGCGAATAAACAGGTCTTCACCTGATGCTAGAAAGTCCATAAAGAAGGCAACAAGGTAAATGTCTCTAGGGAGGTTATTCTGAAGCTGGGGTGTCACGACTGAGAAGGCCCTCTTGCCCGTCTTACTTCCCTTGGTGGAGCCACACAGAGCAAGGCCTTTGAAGATTGTCTTAAGGTCTGGGTAGGCATCTTATATAAGAATACAGTAGTGTAATGCTTATTCCTCGAGATCTAAAAGACCAATTTTGCTCATTTTTGCTTTCAACGGAAGCCTGAGAAGTGTAGACGTGCAGAAAATTTTGGAAGTTCGAAAAAGTTCAAAGCTCGAGCTTTAATAGCAATTACTTTTCTCTGCACCAAACAGGCAGGGCAGCTCCTCTGCCAGTAAGTTGATGGACAGCCCTGCTCGACCCATCAGTGTAGGCCGAAGGCAGGCCCCGGCTGCAGCCGCATGGTTAGGCCACCGCCACCAGTGAGGAGGAGAAAGGGAACAGCAATATCCTGGTCTGGAGAAGTTAGCCTTCAGGGCAACTCTTGTCAGGCATGGTGGGGAACTGCATGACAGAATGAAACTGTTTGCCCTGAAAGACCAACAAAGAGACTGTTCCAGATGCAATGGGGCGGGAAAAACCCTGTGTACATAAAATGGGGCAACAAACAAACATTGCAAGCTGTAGCAGCAACTTCTGGCTGAGAATCAAAAGCTGCTGTGATAGATAGCTTGCAATGTTTGTCCTAATATCCTTGTTTTGTTTTAGAACCGATGCTCTTCCTTATTTATATTAGTAAAGGAACTGTGCAGGATGGTGCGTTGAGGATCAAAGTGAGCACAGTGCTTTGTTTTCTGGTGAAGAGACAGATCCGGGGGGGAAAGACGGGAAGCCTATGTGCAGGAGGTGATGCTCTTTGGAAGTCTATCTGTCCGTGTAAATGCTTTTCTTCAGGGCAAGGGATTATAACGCTATTGGAGAGGAGATTGATACTATCACAGCCAGCACCAAGGGTAAGCATAGGTGGGCTCTTGCCAAGAGCCCGCACCCCAGTAGGGGCTTACCGACAAAAACCACCTGGACCTGCTCCTCCTCTTCCCCATTGCAACCTGCTTGCTTACTTGCCTCTTGCTCTGGCCCAGGCCACAGGGACGGCGAGAAGGCGGAGCAGTAGATGAAACAGCCTATTTGCTCACTGGCTCTCTGCCTGCCAAGCAAGCAAATAATGATGAGAAAGAGGACGTGTCTTCCTGCCTGCCTGCCCCCATAATTTACTCTAGAGTAGGCACATGGCCTCCAATCAGGACCTTAGCATGGTGGACAGGGGGACTTTTAAGTTCTGGATTGGGTCCTCAGCACCTACACTTGAGTAAAAATGGAGGGGAGAGACAGCTGCTAGATACAGATATAAAGTAATGTCTATTTTGGCCCTCAGTAACAGAAGGAGCGGTGGCTTTTTACTAGGCAAATAGGCATGCAGACGCTGCTTTGACTGGGAGCAGGTGGCAAAGTCCCTAGTGCAGGATTAAAAACCAATTGTTCGATCATAAGGTCTGGCTGCCCCTGCCCCCACCCCCCCACTAGGAATTATTATTATTATTATTATTATTTATTTATATAGCACCATCAATGTACATGGTGCTGTACAGATAACACAGTACATAGCAAGACCCTGCCGCATAGGCTTACAATCTAATAAATGTTTGCCATAGCAAAAAGGTAACAGAAAGAGTGGTCTGTTGATTAGCGGATTATTGTAGTGTTTGGCAGCTGAAACACTTGTTGAGCTTTTAATGCAAAAAAAATGCAAAGTTTGGAATTATGCGGGGTGGGGTGGGGTGCGGGCAAGATCCTGTAACAGAATATTTTCACAAAATTTCCCTGACAGAATCCTGCCACAATATAAACTCCCCAACTTACCGCATATTAAAGTATTTGCTTTAATATAGAATAAATATTATTAATATAAAGCAATAAAACAAGGAATGGGCAGATCTCATTGCAACCAGCTTTTTTCAGGTGGAGATGCAAGAAGCGCTTGCTTTTATGGCTGTGTCTGGGATCTCACATCACAACAATAAATGGGGATCGTCTATATTATTTATATTACAATCTACCTCTCTAGGGAAATGTCCTTCTGTTTCTTCAGTCTCATTGGCTGCACTCAGCCCAACCTCAGCCCAGCTCTCAAAAATGAACCCTGTCATATTCCCATCACCCAAATTTTTCCTAGCATGGGAGTGGCACTTCACAAAATCTCATTCCGTTGAAAGATATCTATTTGAGATATGGAGAAGCATATAAATATTGTAAATAAGTAATAAATATACAGCAATTTCAGTGTGCATGGAACAGAAAGGTCCCCATAGAAGGCATAACCTGAAGTTTGCAAGTGGAGAGAAACAGCGGAAGGAAGGGGAGCAGTGGTAGAGGCAAGGGTTAAGGCTGGGTGAACAAGAGCCAATGAATCATTGATGATAATGAACAATATATGAAGCTCCACCGCTCTCCTGGCTCCTCTCAGCAGCGCACATTCCAGCAGGGAAAGTTCCACAAGCAGCAACGAACAGCACTTTCCCAGGGGCCAACTTTAATACCCTGTGTTCTCCTGCCAGGGCAATTCAAGGCAGAGCTGCTGACATCTCAACATCCCCAGGGCAAAATGATCTCTGAGCAGAAGGCAAGCCAAGAAGTCATCCAAACACACGCAGCTCAGAGCAATGTCAATGTGTCAACTTGCACATGTAGAAAAAGCCAGTGTGCACTGAATAGGGCCGAGGAGCCCGATTTTGGCTCAGCCAAACTCAAGCTGTTGTCCTGACGCTACTTAAGTTAACACGGCACTCATTTGTAACAGCCAACAGCAAAGCATCTCACAGGCAGTACTATGCCACACTACGCCCATTACTAAAATCTAAACTAACACAACAGACACTGCAGCACGTCATGATTTGAAAAAGACTCAAATAAAGCCACCATCCTATCAGGGAACTGATTGAAAGGAAAGAGTGGAGCCATACAAGCATGCATTATTTAATTCAGGGGTGCAGAACCTCTTTCAGCCCGAGGGCTCGAATGCCATTTTGGAGACGCATAAAGGGGGCACATTCCAGTGGTGGGTGCGGCGAAAATGCAAAAGAGGTAGGGCCAAAATGTGAAACAACAAAAGCCAATGACACCCCTAGCATATTTTAGCTTAAATCTCTGTCTGCCAGTAGTGGAGGCATTTCAACCTTTTAGAAGGGGGAAACAAACTGCAAAAAATCTGGAAATCCACTAAATAATTGGCTGGAAGCAAGGAGGTGGTGCCAGGGGAAGGGGTAACCCTGGAGGGCCAGATTGGGACCCCATGATTTGGCTCCCAGGCCTGAGGTTCTGCACCCCTGCTTTCCATGCAATCCATGAGCATGATTCTCTTGGCACACCGATGGCATTTCAAGCATTTAATGATATAAAAATTACAACCCTCCCCACCCCAGAAAACTAGTCCTTCTAGCCAAATATTTGTGACCCATCAATCATTTCCAACTCTTTGGCTTTTCAAACTCTTGCCTACGTAGTCACTTGGGAGCAATTTTACTCACCATCGGTAACTGGATGAGAGGCTATTTGCAAGTCTGCTCCAGTGGGAGTAGGTAAAGTGGCAGCCCCTCTGTAGTAATTCATTCATAGAATACATTCAACCACTTATGCCTTTCAGTGCTTAAATTACGGAGTGGCAGGGAGATGAGCAGGCGGGAGCGTCATGATATATTCACCCCCTGAATAGCCTTACTCTTAGCATATTATTTAGCACATGATTTTAGTTCACCATAGCCTTTTAAGAATAGTAGCTAAATGGGCCTGCACAAAAGGTAATGGGATGCCCACCACCTTGCAATTTGAGCACTGGTGCTCCTCTTTCTGAGAAGCCAGGAGTCATACTAAAGTCTGATGACCTTTCTTGACATGAAAAGTGATATGCTGATGGAATTTGCAAAACTTACAAATATAAAAGACATTTTCAGTTTGTGTTTCCTAAGAACCCAATGCTTAAAGAAAATCTGCATCTTTTTCAGTAGTGTTAATTTAGTACAGAGAGCTGCATGCTACCTTATGGAACTATGCATGTGAAATGTTTTTACACATTTCTTCGATTTGGTTCCCCACCCCACCTCTTGTTTACTTGTTAACAGGCCCTTGACAATTGATTTCACCTTGCTGCTGCCCTTATGCTAAGAGAAATAAAAACCAACATCATACTTGAGGTCTCATCGGTAAAACTGGTGATTATGTATCATCTCCATTTGACTACAAAAATGTATTTAAAAAAAAATGCACCAAAATGTGCTAAAAAAAATAAATTCTGCCCAAGACTATTAAATATCTGGTTATGGTACAATCCTATACATGTTTAGATAAAAAAAAGTCCTAAAACATGCCAGTTGGCTGAGGAATGCTGCACTGTAGTGTTTGTCAGACAGCCACCAGAACCAGCTCCTTTGGGCCTCCTTGGTAGCTAAGCGACCACTGTCCATCCCCTATACACCAATGAATGAAAGAAGCTCAAGCGCACCTCTTACCGAAAGTTTCAATGTATGGATGCATTTTCGAAGATCTGGTCAGCCTATATAGCAGGGAAGCAAGCTGCTGTATATGCTGACCAGAGCTATCTGGCCCCGTTGGGGGTTCCCCAAAGGCTATGCCCCGTTTCCCCCAAGGACAGCTCATTTCTGGGCTTCTGGGCAGATTTCCCCCCTCTAAGAGCTTGAAATGTGTCTCCTAAGGCTCGATTCCTGGCATTAAGCTGTGTACTTTGGCCCCGCCCCTTTTCCCCCACCCACCACTGTAATGTGACCCCCAAGAACTTCTCCAAAATAGAATCTGCCCCTTGGGCTGGAAGAGGGTCTGCATCCCTGATAAACAGAGACTTTTGCCTAAGGATGCTTCTAAATGAGGCTTTGACTGTGGCATTGCTTGGCCTCAATCGCTGAATTCTACAGGGAGCCCATCACACAATGGCACAACACTTGTTTTGCTCTGCCTAAGACCCACTGCAAGCTATGAGAAGGGAATACTGGGTTTGATGGACTCCTGGCGTGACTCAGTAGTATAATCCAGTTTCATATATGTATATTGGACGGGACTAAAATCTAAGTAAGGCTACCATCCTAAACAAACTTACAAGCAATTCATCCCCATTGAACCAAGTAGAACAGTGGTTCTCAATCTTCCTAATGCCGCGACCCTTTAATACAGTTCCTCATGCTGTGGTGACCCCCAACCATAAAATTATTTTCGTTGCTACTTCATAACTGTAATTTTGCTACTGTTATGAATCGTAATGTAAATATCTGATATGCAGGATGTATTTTCATTGTTACAAATTGAACATAATTAAAGCATAGTGATTAATCACAAAAACGATATGTAATTATATCTTGTGAAATATTTATTTCTAATTACAAATAAATGAAATATGTGTTTTCCGATGGTCTTAGGCGACCCCTGTGAACTGGTTATTTCTCGGTTGGACTACTGCAACCTTCTTCTCTCTGGCCTTCCTTCTTCTCACATCAGTCCATTGGTTTCTGTCCACCACTCTGCTGCTAAGATCATCTTCCTGGCTCGCCGCTCTGACCATGTTACTCCACTTCTGAAATCTCTTCATTGGCTTCCAATTCACTTCAGAATCCAATATAAACTTCTCCTGTTAACCTTCAAAGCTTTTCACAGTCTAGCTCCTTCCTATCTCTCCTCTCTCATCTCACACTATTGCCCCGCTCATGCTCTTCGCTCCTCTGATGCCATGTTTCTCGCCTGCCCAAGGGTCTCTACTTCCCTTGCTCGGCTTCGTCCATTTTCCTCTGCTGCCCCTTACGCCTGGAACGCTCTTCCAGAACATCTGAGATCCACAAGTTCAATCGCAGCTTTTAAAGCTCAGCTAAAAACTTTTCTTTTTCCTAAAGCCTTTAAAACTTGATGTTGCTTGGACTTTATACTGTTAGTTCTACCCTACCCTGTGCCTGTTTACCCTACCCAGTGCTTGTTTGCATTCTCTTCCCCTCCTCATTGCTTTACTATGATTTTATTAGATTGTAAGCCTATGCGGCAGGGTCTTGCGATTTTCTGTTTTACTCTGTACAGCACCATGTACATTGATGGTGCTATATAAATAAATAAATAAATAAATAATAATAAGGTTGAGAACCGCTGAAGTAGAACGTCTGAGTTAAAAAGACATAATATTGCATTGTGTGAGTTACAGCCCAAGGGCTAAACGAGACATGACAGTTTTCTCCTTTTACATACTGCTAAGAGAGGGAAGGAGGGAGCTTTTCAAAGCCCAAGTAGATTTGTAGAAAGCAAAATGCCTACTCAATTTGGTTACTGCAAAAGAAGATGTTATTCTTAATTACCATTGGCTTGGATGCTAATTAGGCATCTGTGAACCAAAGGAGCTTGTATCTGTTCATGGGCTTGAGATTCAACAGAGGATTCCCATGGTGGAAGGGAGGGAGGCAAATTTTACCACTCCTACCCTCCCCCTTCTACGGAGAAGAGGAAATATGTGACTCTTTATGACAGTCCTCATAGCCACACCCATAAGGAGAGGCTAAAAATGCAGGTAGCTATCAAGAAACCAATTCTATTAGTTTTCACCGCTATCAAGAGCAATACTTTTATAAAGCTATTGGGTCTTAATTGCCCATTTGAATCCGAGGCACCCCCAAATACTTTGCATTACAACAGGGATAGCTCACAGCTATATTTTGCTACTGAGAAAATCCATTCCCTCCCCCACGGTCCACAGCTACTGTGACTATTGGTGGGGGTGGCAGGTGACATCAGCATCCCTGCTAACCAAAAGGTTCTGATGCTGCATCCCTGGCTCCATTACACCACTTCTGTCAATGGGAACAAATTACGGATCCTGGCCTTTATCTGAGACTCTTCTCCTCGAGTGAACATTGTGTCATTGCTGTGCTCCATCCAACTGGACACTGTTTATTCCACCCCCGCCCCTGTTTTATTATGACCCTGGGGCAGAGTGGTAAAGCAGCGGTTTCTGCAGCCGAAACTCTCCCCATGGCCTGAGTTCGATCTCAGCGGAAGCTGGTTTCAGGCAGCCGGCTCGGGTCGACTCAGCCTTCCATCCTCCCGAGGTCGGTAAAATGAGTACCCAGTTAGCTGGGGGAAAGGTAATCACGGCCGGGGAAGGCAACGGCAAACCACCCCGCTATAAGGCCTGCCAAGAAAACATCAGCGAAAGCTGGCGTCCCTCCAAGAGTCAGTAATGACTCAGTGCTTGCACGAGAGGTTCCTTTCCTTCCCTTTATCTGGAAGATCGACATAGTTTGAACGTTTATTTTGCCTTCTGCAATTCCACAAGAGTGTTGGTCTAAGGAAAGGAGATCTCTGGGGCTATTTAGGGGATGTAGCCTGAGAGTCGACTGACACAAAGGCTGTTCTGGTTATAAAAATGATGTGGGCCCCTTCCATGACCGCTAATTAGGGGGCGCCACTGCTCATTCCTACGGCCCAAAGCGCTCATCCCTGGGAACAAAGGGCCAATTCAAAAGCGGATACAGAGCGGCAGCCGAAAGAATCACCAACCCAGCGAGAGCCTGAAGTTCAGCTGCTGCCAAAAAACAAAAGGAAAATCCTGGAACCCACCACCACTCTCAAACAAGACTTCATCATAAACTCCTAGTGGTGTCCAAAGCCTGTTTCAATCTGGAGTCAGCCGCCACCATGCACACACTCTCTTTTTATACACATGATCACAAGGGTTACCTAAGGATAAAAGGGGGGTTATACTCAGACTCAGTTTATTATTTATGCAGCTGCACTCTCCACAAATACACCGTGCTCAAAATGCTTCACGGAATAGACAGTTTAAATACAATACAACAATAGCCACAATAAATGAACAGAACAAAAATACTCTAAAACAGCCTTCTCCAACCTGGTGCTCTCCAGATGTTCTGGACTACAACTCCCAGAATTCTTGACCATTGGCCATGTTCGCTGGGGCTGATGGGAGTTGACATCCAAAACATCTTGAGGGCACCAGGTTGGGGAAAGTGGCACTACAACATAACACGGATAGTTCAGCTAGGAACAGTTCACACTTCAAAAAAATACCAACCGTTTCGATGAGCACAAATACACAACAGTAAGTCAGTTAACAATGTCCAGTAGCATCGACAATAAACCCATATTAAGCAATCGGGTTCCGCGGTTCGTATTTAAGAGACCGAACAATAGGATTGCCTCGCCCACTTCAAACTAGCGGAGAAAAAGATAAAACTCAGAAAATCGAACTGCCTCCAGCAGCAGCCTTCAACCCAAGGAAACGATACCACTACACAAGAGTAAAGCGAAAATATCCAGATAAAATCCCAAAACTGCCCAGAAGAGAACAGAAACCCACCCACCCCCAATCCATTCCGAATTCCCAGCCAGCCACGGCCCGGAGGTTTCGAAAAGCCAACTGCGTGCATTTTCGGTACAGGCCAAAGAGGCTCTCCCAGTAGCCAGACTTCTGGGAAAAGCAGAAAGCCTGGATCCGGATTTGTCTCCGGCGTTCAGCCTCTTCCTAGAGGTCCGATCGCGGAAAAAATAAAGGGCGCTTCCAACCCGGAGCTTCCGAGTGCTGCGAGGACGACACGAAGGCGAAGACAAAAGGGAGACGTTGTGGCGATGCCGCCAAGGGAAAGGCGGCCGATCCGACCCCCGGCGCCGAACTGCGGCCAGCGGACGGGCCACGTCCCTCTCTGGCTCACTCGCCCGCGCTTAAGCGCCGCTGCGCCCCGAGCCCTTCCTTCCCCTTACCCGGATCCTTTCCACGCCGGCCTCCAGTTTCAGCTGCTCCACCAAGCGCTGCATGGTGCTGAGGCTGGAGTTGGAAGACATGCTGGCGGCGGCTGCTGCAATGACGCGCTTCGCTCTGCCGGACCTCTCCGACGCAGAAGCCCCCGAACGAGCGAGGCGGCGACTGAGCGCGAAGGGGAGGCGGCAGCGCCGCTCCAGCTCCCCCCGCCGCTCCCACTTCTCCTTGCGGCCCGCCCACCCGGAGGGCGAGCAAGCGGCCAGTTGGCACAGCCCCGCCTCGCGAAGGCGGTGGCTGGGGCCGTGGCAGCTCCTCTGCCGCCGCCGACCCCACCCGGACCGAGGCTCCTTGGGAGGAATGACATCTTTCGTGGTGTGTTTGGATTTTTCCATTGGCATTTAAACACTCTTTTTTTGCTCTTCTCTCCGCTCTGTTTTGGGCCCACCTATAGCCTTTTAATGCAAAAATAATAGATAATGCCACAATTAGCAGGCTATTCTTTAAACGTAACAGGGCTGTTTCGGGTTTTGTCTTGTCTCACGGCAACGACTTTTCTAGCATTGATCCAAAGAAGCATACTGTCTGTGAGGGTAAGGTCCACTTAAGAGACGGGTGAGCAGAAAATAGATCTGCAGACCTTCGGGTCTTTCAACTCCCAGCATTTCCCGACCGTTGCTGACAACTGCTTCTGGGAGCTGAAGTCAAAAACATCTGGAGATCTACTGCCCATCCCTGAACCAGCAGGACATGGTGCAACAGCACCCTTCCAACCATGTTCCCCAGCAGCTGGTGCATACAGGCTTACTGCCTTAAATACTGGAGATAGCAGACAACCATCAGGGCTAGTAGCCATTGATAGCCTCCAGGAATTTATCCAACCCCCTTTTAAAGCTATCCAAATTGGTGGCCATCACTATATCTTGTGGTAGTGAGTTCCATAATTTAACTATGTGCTGTGTGAAGTACTTCCTTTTATTTGTCCTGGATCACTGACCAATCAACTTCATGGGATGACCCCTAGTTCTAGTATTTTGAGAAAAATGTCTCCCTATCCACATTCTCCATACCATGCATAATTTTGTATGCCTCTTTCATGTCTCCCCTTAGCCTCCTTTTTTTCCAAGCTAAACAATCCCATTTGATGTAACCTTCTCTCGTAGGGGAGATGCTCCAGCCCCTAAATAATTTTAATTGCCCTTTTCTGCTCTTTTTCCAGTTCTATAATATCCTTTTTTAGGTGTGGTGACCAGAACTGTACACTGTATTCTAGGTGTGATCGCACCATAGATTTATATAAGGGCAGTATGATACTGGCCGTTGTAAGCCTGTAGGCAGGGACTGTCTACTGATATATGTAAGCCGTTCTTGGAGCCTTTTTGGCTGAAGAATAGGGTAAAATACTTTAAATAAATAATGTGAGGTTTGCAAAAGAAAATCGTTTGTTTATAAGGCAGCTGAATGAAGAATGAACATGCACAGTAGTCAGGGAATACTGAATGTCAGACTGAAAACAAAAACCAGGAAGCAGGATGGAATAGATCTGTGGGCACATTTGGATTTTTGAGAGTGTTGTGGGCACTGTCAGAAAAATGGCTACAATAGACGAGTCACAAAAAGGCTGTCATCAGGAGTAGGAAATCACAAAATTTACTGCTGCTATAAAACACCAGTTTCATTAGGAAGGCAAACTGGCAACCAAATTCAAATACAGCCTTTTGAACCCAGCTTTCCACTCTAAAAAACCCACGTTTCATAGTAAGGCATGCATAGTAAGTGAATTTCTCCAATTCACCTCTAAATAAGTTCTTCTAAATTTTATTCCCCCAACAAGGAAGATAGTTAGCACACACCCCCCAACACAAAGTCAGCCTCCACACTGCTGACCACGCACACACACACACACGCCATCTCATCCTTTGGATCACCCTTAAACTCATTGGCCTGGTTCAGACAACACGCTAAACCGTGCTTTTTAAGCACAAAATGGTTAATGCATTCCATTAACCATTTTGTGGTTAAGCAGCATGGTTTAGCGCGCTGTCTGAACCAGGCCAATCTCTTCCTTACATATCCACACAACTACACATCCATCAACCCCTCTCTTCCACCCCATATGGTTGCTTCCTGATGGCTTTCCTCAACCCCCCTTCCCCTGCCCTGTCCACTCCGTCTTCCCCAGTCCATGCTTATTGAAGCAGCATTTTTAAAAAAACGTATCAAAAGTTTAGATGATTTGTTATGCCTTGAAAAAGGATTAAAGCCTCATGACAGGCCTTTGAACTTTGCTGCAGTGAAAAAGAAAAGGCAAGACAACGGCTAGAGCTTAAATAGCAAGCTTCCCAAGATTTGACTACTGATACCTAAACTTTAGGCCAACTGATTTCATTATTTGCATATTACACCTATTTGTATGTTTACTACCACACTAATATGAAAGCTATTAATAAATCAGCCTCAGATGTATTTTTAATTCAATACCAGGTCAACAGTGGAGTGAAACAATTGTCCACTTAACAGATTTGCTTTTATTTTATATATATATTTATATATAAAAATCATAAAATGTTACTAGTTTTCTGCCTGATTGAGTAATTCCTGAGTTTTAGAACACTGCAGAGACACAGCAGTTAAACTCTGAATATTTTATGTATGGATTTTCTTGCCAATCATCTGTAACGGGACTATACATGTTTTAGTGAACGTTAATCATCGATAAAAGTCAGTCTTCCAGGTCCTTCATTCCTCATCCACCGCCGGTATCTTTTCCATCGAGGGTCTAGTGCCATCTTCTTCTTCAGCTCTTCCTCTTGCTCGTGTTTGTAAAGCTAAAGAGAAAGGAAGATTTAAATGAAAGCAATAATGCCATCCTTAGTGTGTAGCTGCACCTACACATTCTTTGCAAATTGCATTAGTTCAATATTGTGAAATGAACAACAATAAGTGTAAGAGCTGGCAGAAGGTAGACTGAGATGTATTGGTAAATTTCTGGGTGACTTCCAGTAAACCCCAAAGAGTTGCTGTCTCCCAAAAGAACAGCAAATAAAACTGCAAGCGGGGGGGGGGGGAACCCTCTGCCATGGCTGGCCTTGTGCTAATTGCTTATCTCTATCTTAGAGCCCTCCATTCACAAAGTTTACACAAGTGAAGCCAGCATTTGCCCTGCTCTTTTCAAAGCATATTAAGCTGCACACAGTAGTCCTTGCATGATATTGAAAAGAATGGGGCTGTGAGGCCTCCCTCAGGACACTGTCAGTGTCACTTTGTATCTAGGCTTTTATTGGCTGTAGGAGGTCTGTTTGTTTAAAATGGCAAGCAGGACAGAGACTGACAGCTCTGCTCCACTTGCTAAGCACAGACAACTACTGTTTTATAGTAGATAGATCAGACTTTTGGATCTGGCAGCCCCTGTAGCTGAACCACTATGCAGGAGTAACTGCTGAATTCTGTATTCAGTAAGGCTGGGAATATGTAAGCATATAGAACTAATAAGCATATAGAAGGGTAGGTCCTGCTGAAGAAGAATCAACTTGGCTTCCACAAAGGCAAGTCCTGTCTCAATAATCTACTAGAATTCTTTGAGAGTGTCAACAAACATGTAGACAGGGGTGATCTGGTGGACATTGTTTACTTGGACTTCCAAAAGGCTTTTGATAAAGTCCCCCACCAAAGACTCTTGGACAAACTAAGCAGTCATGGAATAAGAGGAGAGGGCCTTGTGGATCAGTAACTGGTTAGAGAGCAGAAACCAGAGAGTAGGAATAAATGGTCAATTCTCCCGATGGAGGGAAGTAAATAGTGGGGTCCCACTGGGATTGGTATTGGGACCAATTCTTTTCAACATATTCATAAATGATCTGGAATTAGGAGTGAGCAGTGAAGTGGCCACGTTTGCTGATGACACGTCATTAAAACACAAAGGGATTGCGAAGAGCTCCAAAGGGACCTCTCCAAGCTGGGAGAGTGGGCATCCAAATGGCAGATGCAGTTCAATGTAAGCAAGTGTAAGGTGACGCATGTTGGGGCAAAAAAAAAACAAAAAAAACCAACAACTTCAAGTATAACCGAACAAGAAAGAGATCTTGGGATTGTGGTGGGCAGCTCGATGAAAATGTCCACCCAGTGTGCGGCTGCAGTAAAGAAGGCAAACTCCATGTCAGGCATTATAAGAAAATGAATTGAGAATAAAACTGCCAGTATCATACTGCCTTTGTACAAATCTATGGTGCGACCACACTTAGAATACTGTGTACAGTTCTGGTCATCAAACCTAAAAAAGGATATTATGGAGCTGGAAAAAGTGCAGAAAAGGGCAACTAAAATGATTAAGGGAGTGGAGCATCTCCCCTATGAGGGAAGGTTACATCAACTGGGATTGTTTAGCTTGGAAAAAAGGAGGTTAAGGGGAGTCATGATAGAGGTGTACAAAATTAAGCATGGTATGGAGACATTTTTCTCCCTCTCTCAAAATACTAGAACCAGGGGACATCACATGAAGCTGATTGGTGGGAGATCCAGGACAAATAAAAGGAAGTTCTTCTTCACACAGCACATAGTTAAATTATGGAACTCACTACCAGAGGATGTAGTGATGGCCACCAATTTGGATAGCTTTAAAAGGGGGTTGGATAAATTCCTGGAGGAAAAGGCTATCAATGGCTACCATCCCTGATGTTTGTGTGCTATCTCCAGTATTTGAGGCAGTAAGCCTGTATACACCAGTTGCTGGGGAACATGGGTGGGAGGGTGCTGTTGCACCATGTCCTGCTTGTTCATCCCTGGCCGATGGCTGGTTGGCCACTGTGTGAACAGAGTGCTGGACTAGATGGACCTTTGGTCTGATCCAGCATGGCACTTCTTACGTTCTTAACAAACTCCCACTCTAGCCAAAATCACCTGAGGTAGTCCTGCTGCACAATTCCCTATATTCAGTAGCCTATTTTGTAGCTGCTTGTAGCAAGCCTGTCTCCATCTTGGTGCTATATCTTTGTAACATTTGTTGTAAGGAACTTATAGCCCTCTGCTCCAAGGGCCAAGAGCAAATTCAAGGGCAAATTAAGATGTCCTTATCTTGCATAGCCTACAATACTGGCTAAAGGGTTGAATCAAGCCACTTTTGCAATGACTTCCCTGTTAACTTCACAGCTTATCGCACGGTGTTTGTCTTTTATTGGTTATGATTTGGTGTGATGCTTTATTGATTTTGATTGTTAACTGTTTTGAGCAAAAAACTTCTAGAAGGGTAAGAAATAAAAAAAAGAAAGTCGCCCAGCCTCTAACAAAGGCAATGATCATGAAATGTATCTGAATAGTGAAGTGTACAACTACATTATTTCTGCACTGTCCATGACTTGTAGCCATACTATAGTATGGATGTTTATGTAGTAGCCTAAGCTATAACTAGAAGTTGGGGAGGGGCTACAAAGACATTGATGCAAGACAATTTATGGTTGAAGTGTGAACAACCTTTATAGGAATCATCTAATGTATTTTAGCTGTGCAAGGAGCAGTGATCACTGCTTGTGACTCCAAACACGCTGTTTATATTGCATGAACCAACACTTTGGAAATTGCATAAGCAAGCTCCTTACCTTAGCCAGTAGTACTAACATTGTATAAAAAGGAATTAGGACATATTAGGTCCTTTTTCACCACCTATGTACCACACCGCTCACCTCATAGTTCTCTCTTATCCAGAGCTGTCGTTCAAGAAAAGTCTCTTTCTGCTGATCTTCCAAAGTGTCAAACTGAGACTGTGACATTTTCATGAATTTACGTATGATGTACAGCTTCTCTTCTTCGCCATACTCTTGTCCTTTGATATTGAAACAATAAATCCACCAACAATACCATGCTATGTACTTGCAGAGATAAAAGGGTGCTAAAACAATTTGGAATAAGAGAATGTCGTATATTTGGGGTTTCTGATAACCACCCTTGATATCTATTTTGTTTTTTATTACATCTTTAATTATTTCCTCTTCTTCCTTGCGGATTTCTTCCTTGGACCGCCTGTTTTTGCCCTTTTCTTTGGCTCTGTTCAATAGCCCTTGTTGCCTGGCAATCTCAGTGGCTTGTATACGATATTTTGGCACCGTTGCTAGGTAGTTGATAGCTTCATTGTAGCTGCCCCACCAACTGAAGAACTAGAATACAAAATGGTAAGAAAATACTAAGTAAGCAAACTTTGATACTCAGACTGTATATAAGATACAATATATCAAACTTGACCTACTGCATTTGCATAATCTTGCATTCATGATTGCTACTCCTCTTTTGAAATTCTAGAGCTCCTTTCCACCACCATCACCACCATCATCATCCTTACAAGATTTTAAAACAGACTTTCATCCAAAGTATCAAAAATTCTCTGTGTCATATCATGTAATTTCAATGAGATCTGAATGAAATCTTTTCATATGTCACTTGCTTTTGCTGGTAGTTAAGTTATCTGTATGCGAACATGCATGTATAGATGTATAATGACAAACAAGGGAATGAAGGGCCCTTTCTCAGAGGTTTGGAACACATCCAGGAGATTATGTACTGTGCTTCAACAAAGTGGGGTGAAAGCTACTTCTTGAGAACCATTATCACAAGTATCTCAAAGAAGAAAAAATGCTTAGTTAGGATTTTTTCAGACCAGCGTTATACTGTGCAATCACTGCGAATTGCGTGCAAAGAACTCCGAAGTTTTCCATCTTATAATCTGCTTTTACTGTGAAGTACTCCCAGGCATCCTGCTTTAATTGCGCTTCTTAACCAAAAGAAGTGCAATATTTTGCTACTAGTTTTCGAATGCATCATTTGTTGTTTTCCAAGCAGCCACTGGGGTGTAGGAGCAGGATTTGAAGAAAAATAAACAAATGCTTTCATCTGTGTAAGCTTTAAAGATAAAGACATCAAAATTGGCACAGTAATAGATTTTAAGGAGAATTTTAAGCATACCAAATTTGAATCGGATTGGGTCATCCGTTGATTTTTTTTACATTTCCCCCCCTTAAACCCATTTCCTGGTATGCAAAGGATCTAGCCGTCCGGTAGCAACAACAACAATGGCGACAGCTTAGTACTGTAGGGGATAATTCAAGGGAAACAGGGACGTGGGATGAAGCTCGTAGTATACCAACCCGCTAGCATAGCCTTCCCCAACCTGGTGCCCGGCAGATGTTTTGGGCTACAACTCCTATCAGTCCAAGCCAGTATGTTCAGTGGTCACAGAAAGAACATAAGAAGTGCCATGCTGGATCAGACCAAATGTCCATCTAGTCCAGCACTCTGTTCACACAGTGGCCAACCAGCCATCGGCCAGGGACCAACAAGCAGTACATGGTGCAACAGCACCCTCCCACCCGTGTTCCCCAACTGGGAGTTGTAGCCACAACAGCTAGAGGGCACCAGATTGGGGAAGGCTGTCCTGGCATATGGACCAGCAAACTAATTCTCAAAGTTCTAACAAAGACGGAGGTAGGGGAATTAGCATCTGCCAACTAAGGGGTGGGGTGGGTGCTATGAAAATGATGACACAGGGCTTGCAAATGATGACACAGGGTAGTTCGGATGCTGGTGACATGGGGTGGGTGACACGAGGGGAAGAATGGATAGATCAAAAGAAATATCAGTAGAAATAGAAGGAAATAGATGAAGCAATTATATTTATCTTATTTCAAAGTGAGTGAATTTAAAGCACCTCACTTCCTGATTGGTCACAGATACTCGAAAACTCTTGGAAACAAGACCATAGTGAACACAGAGATCTTTGTTCCGATATGGGCAAAGGCACCAAGGTGATGATGCAGGGAAACAATTTTGTCACAATCAAACAACCCCAAACCCACCCACCCCGAATTTAAGAATAGGGAGCCTAAAAACAAGTCTTCTCCTTAAGCCCCAACTACTTGGATGAAAAGAAACACAGAGGGACGAGAACTAGATATCTGGGTGGTTGAGTTTGACCCAAGACACTTGTAACCACCACCCAACTCCCCACTTGTCTACTAAATCATTGGGTTCTGAGTCAATAACTCATATGGAGGGCTTCAGTTCCCATAAGGCACAGAACACCTGCAGGCCATGAACTCACCAGGTAGGCTGTGCCATGTACGGCACTGGCTAGAGGCTCAATGGGGTAGTCTGGTGAAGCTGTAGCTGAGCATACAAGGTAACAAAGTGGTTTAAACTGATGGAAGAGAAGAACCAGGGAATATGGGCTAGGCACAAGAGTAGAGCAGGGAAAGTGTGAGGAGAGGATCAGACTTGGGAGGCAAGGATTCTTCAGCCCCAGCTGATCTTGCAGCTGAGTGACAGCAAGCCTACCCACACTGTTCCAAAAGCAGCACTGGGAGCCCAAATTCAGGGGCAGTTATAGACTTCAAAAAGAAAAGGGAAAAAAGAATTCAAAGGAATTGGGCTGGGGCTGGACTCAGGATGGAATAGAATAGAAATCAGCAGCATGACTCTGGGGAATGAAAGGGAATCTCAAGGAAGTTCTAGTCTACTTGACTGAATTAAAGATAGCTAAGTGAAAGACTGCAAGCTAAAGAAATACAAAAGGTTTCACAAGAGGAGCTCAGAGGCTACTTTAATCAGCTGACCTATCTTGGGATGGGGACATTTCAGGATTGATCCATGGGCAGTATCCAATGGTAGCCCTACTTAGATTAGGCCCATTCACTTCAAAGGGTCTACTCTGTGTAGGAGTATCATTGGATACTGCCCCATGTTTCCAGCCAAGGCCAATTAAAAGATACCCTGGGCTGGTGGCTTGGTAGTCAGGTCGGCATGTGGATATATCCAGAGTTCCACAGGGACAACTTCTTTTAATTTAATCAGTAGAAGACGCACAGAAGTAATTAGGTATTGGTCCCCTGCTACCTTCTGACTGCTCTTTCTCAGAACAAAATGTATTCTTTAGCCAAGGTTATACTAAAAATATATAGAAAACACACACTATATGTATAAAGAAAGGCATAATAGCCGAAGTTCTTTAACAGTAATAAGTACAGGTCAACAGGCTCAGGTCGACTCAGCCTTCCATGCTCCCGAGGTCGGTAAAATATGTACCCAGCTAGCTGGGGGAAAGGTAACAATGGCCAGGGAAGGCAACGGCAAACCACCCCACTATAAGACCTGCCAAGAAAACATCAGTGAAAGCTGGCGTCCCTCCAAGAGTCAGTAATGACTCAGTGCTTGCACAAGAGGTTCCTTTCCTTCAATCTCCTTTTCATGGATACAATAGAAAGCAGACAACATCTGATCTAAGCACAAAGAATGCCTTTTACACAAAGGAAAAATATGATTAAGGAACAAGCTGTAATAGACTTCAATACCGTTGGATCTAGACTGGATGTTGCATTCACAGGAGGCACCAAAATCCAGCAGATTCTCCCTGCCAAATTCCCTCTTTCCCATGCATACCTCCCATGGTGCTGCTCAATGCTCAAAGGATTCTCCAACGCTTCAGGGTGACTTTTTAGGAGGCATAGAAGGACGGGGAAATACGCAAAATCACTGCTCCATTCCTTCTTCCAACACAACTGCAACTTTGGATTCAACCCTTCACCTTTTTGTATTTTCCAGATTAGGAAATAATATTGACGGAGATAGGAGACAAACATATTTACCTGAAATACAGAGATGGCACAGACAGTGACTAGAATCACTATTCTGACATCCACCTTGGGTGCCAATCTTCTAGAATAATAGTGATAGTAATGGCTGTAATACTCCTCAGGATGATCCAACATATAATCATAATCCTTACGAGTTTCTTCATCCTGAAAACAGTGATTGGCAAGTTGTGATATTTGCAAATATCCCATGAGACAATAAATAAAAAAGACAGCATGTAAGTCTAAAAGGTAGCATATTGCTTTTGAATGCACTTTTACATTAATTATACCCAGCTGTACAGCTAAACAAAATACAAACTGGTAAATCACACTCCCAAACATAAAATAATCAATACTATTTATGTAACAGGACAAAAACAAGCAAAATGTTTATGCTTATGCTTCTAATATAAGTTACCTTCAAAGACAAAAGGCACCCTGTGTTATATGCTTCTAGAGGAACACAATATACTATTGACTGAAGCTATTCTTTAGGCAAGGCATATTCAATATAGTGTGTGTGTGGATTTTTCTCTCATACACCGTCTTTCTCTCCCTCTCTTACACACATAGCATATAAATTCTTTGCTGTGGCACCCCGACTGTGGAATGAGCTCCTTAAAGAGCTTCGCCAGGCATCTACACTATACTATTTTATACGCCAGGTGGAGATCTTTTTATTTTCTCAGAATTTTAACCGTCTATCAAATTAATTTTAACTTTGCTGTTTTAAATTTGTATTCTTAAATCGATATTAATTTCTGCATTGCTGCTTTATTTTGTCCTGGCTGCGTTTTTATATTGTATTTTATATTATGCTTTTATACTGTTTGTTTTATATTTTGAATGGTTTCTATGGTTTTGATTTTTGTAAACAGCCCAGAGAGCTTCGGCTATTGGGCTGTATAAAAATGCAATAAATAAATAAAACATTCTACATGCAGCTAGGCACAAGAGTACACAAAGGTATGCATGTTACTCTATTTACTCTAAACATCATACTGCACCTGTGGGTCAGTACAGCCGGAAGCTCACTCTTGTGCTTTTTGAACCAGACCAAAGTTGCTCTTTGTTTTAACTGTTTACTGCATTGCAGAGGAAGACTGATAATGGCACACAACTTGTCTACCACTGGCGGTTTTCTCATTCCAAAGAAACCAGTATGAAAATCAATGACACTGAAGGGCATTCCAAAGAAGGGTACAATGCATATCTGTGCACAGAGCTCATAGAGATTACATTAACTGCATCTAGCCAGGAGCCTTTGCAATATACAAACTTTCCTTTCACATACTGTCAAAGTGATGGGTGTTTTGCTACATTCAAGCACAACCAAGAAGCAGAACCCAGGATGGCACCATGCAGATGAAGAGGGGCAGTTACTCATATAGCTGGTCAACACCTGGGTCAAGAGCACATTCAAGCTCCATTCCAAATGGTGTTCAAAAGCACAGTTCTTTTGGGCAGTATCCGCTTCTGCTGGTTCTGTTGTGCTCACAGGACCCACCGCTTGTGCAATGGAGCTTTTGCATTTCTAATAACAACCTTGGTAATGAACAGAAATGCTTGTTTGCAGAGCGGGATGAGCCAGATCTGGGAACTCTGCTGACCTGCCCTGTCCCAGAAATGAGTGTCTCTGCTCGTTTAAGGTCATTTTTACAATTGCAAAAGCCCCATTGCACAAGTGGTAGGTCCCGCAAGGGCATGTGCAAAGTAGGGTACTACTCTTACTTTCCAGTCAGAAGTGAATAGCTGTCTGTAGATCCTATGGGAGAAAGTAAAACTTTGTTCTTGGGAGATGCAGATGTTTTGAGGACTTTCCATGACTGCACCCATATACCCAGAATCCTTACAGTTTAAAACCCCTCCCTTCACGCACACATCACTTATCACAATGATGGGTGTTTTGGCCAGTAATAAAGTGGCGTCACATTTTGGTTTCTCAGCTATGCTGAACTTAGTGTGTGCAGTCCACAATATTCAACATGCTCATGGAAGAGAGAAATCGGTCGCTTGGTTGAAGAGCTGAGAGCTCTGTTCAAGCCTCTCATTTGTCTTCTCACTGATCAAGTCATTTCCTATCATCCTATTGTAAGTGAGGGGCATCTTCAAATTAAGCTGTCCCCCCTGCAGGTGAAGAACAGAAGAGAAAAGGTGCTAGAACTGAACCAAAGCAAGGCTGCCCCTTACCACATCAAACACAACATATGTATATTAGTTAAGGCCACATTAGAAGGTAATGTGCAGTGTAGGAGTTATTCTTCCCATTAACCTATCTTAATAGTCATATGTGCACATTAATTTATCATAATGGATCCCCCAGAGTAATTATTTCAGATGACTTACCAATATCCAAATCAACGAGATCTACATTTCCATAGACTAGAAAATCAGACATGATCTACTTTTAAGTGACTTGCCTTTAGTTTACTATACCATCTTCAATGTCTTCAGGAATATTGTGTTCTATGAATGCTTACCACCAAAGACTTTTTTTAAATGTTTTCAGTACTCAGCAAGTATACATTATCATTTTCAAAATATAATCATGCCTGGAATGGGGCAAGTTATGAATTGAAATAGTAATTCTTTAAAACTAGCAATGAACCCTGTCTAATTAAAGATGGAGAGGACAAGAGAGGCTCATAGTTTTACTTGGACTTCAACCTCTCAGAGAGGCACATTTCAGTCACTGCTAATACAGCATGGGCTAGAATGAACTGGGACAGTGCTTGGCTCTTCTGTGAGCCTCTGAAAATAACACTCTTGACTCATTTCTCTAACCTCCAGTCCTACAGGGATCATGTTCTGCACATGTCTTTTTGCCTCAGCATGTCACCATTAGTTTTGGTATTTAGAAAAATCTCCAAATCTTGATGTTGCCCACACAGAACAAGTGACTAAGGGCCACTCCCATGACGAGACAAGATCCTGAATGCCAACAAGTTACATTTTGGCTGTCATTTTTAAAAGTGCCAATTAAATTAGGAGACATAGTTGACTATATTCCTTAAGGTTCAGCAATGCAAAGATCAACCTATGTATTGCCTACAATCCAAAGGGTTAATTTAGGCAAACTCAAGCGTTTGGGCACACCGATGAGGTCTTTGACTCCCTCACCCATCTTCATACAATTTCACACACTGTATCATAAAGTAGTTTTGAAATGCTCTTCAAGTTTCAGAAGCTATTTGTCATGCAACTGCTGCTGGGCGTGTTGTTGTTCATGTAGTTCCTTAGTTCTCATCATTCTTATGCCTAAATCGCATGGTAACTTCTTTTAACAGCTGTGCACTGGTGCTGGAAACCAGTAGACAAGAAGGCTTAATACCTCACTGACACAGCATATAGACAGTTTACAGTGGAGTTGGGTGGATCAGCTCATACCTAAAGAGCGGTAACCAGTGGGGCCACTCTGCCTCCACTGGCTCCATTGGACTTGCGGGACTCAATACTTGCACCACGGGAGTTTTGCATTTCTAAAAATAACCCCAGAAATGCTCGTTTCCAGATTGGGACAAGTGAGTGACGCTCCCTTTTTGTGTGCAAGTGCTGGGCACCCTGAGTGCACAGACACAGTGGGAAACTACCCTCAATGTACAAGTCAATCACTTTATCTATGACACTTTCAATTTTCACATTGTTTTTCATTACCAGGAAATCCACGATTCAGAGCTGAGCTCTCCTCTCCACTGTGGGCTTAGGCAAGGCCCTCTTCTCCCAGCTTCAGTCTCCCATTTGCAATATGGGGATGACAGAAGAGGCCTACCTTACAGCAACGCTGTGCAGATTATTAAAATACAGTGAAAACATTTTGAACCAGCCTTCCCCAACCAGAGTGCCACTGAGATATTTGGGACATCAACCCCCTTCATTTCAAGCAAATATGACTAATAGTAAGACTGGGAGTTGAAGTCCAACCATCTGGAGGGCTCCAGGATAGGGAAGGTCAAGATACCATGTACCATCATTTTCATCATCACTTCCAGCTGTCTTGAATCTCCAATGCCAACCTCGTCATGTCAGATATTCAAGGCAGAGACAGTCAAGAACAACTCTTTAAGTCCAAAAAAAGAAAAGGAAAAAGTATTTGACATCTAAAAAGCCTCCCCCTATATATATATATATATATAAATTGCCCTGCTGGATTAGACCCAAGAGTTCATCTAGTCAGCAACCTGCTTCCAACAGTGGTCAGTCAAATGCCTCTAAGAAGCCCACAAGCAACAGGCAACAGCTCTCCTTTGTTGCTTTTCCTGGGCATCTGGCCCCAGAGATAAACTAGGATGCTGATGTAGGGGGAAAAATGCACCAATAAGCGTAGATGCTAAAAAGAGAAATCAACTCTGGTGCTTGATAAACGTATTAAAAACTATTTTATTCTTAAAATCCAAAAATGCTCTGCTCAACATTTCGGACATGTCGTCCTTCGTCAGGAGCTATAATAAAATATAGTTCTTTTAAAAAATAACAAAACAGGAACAACACCCATGCATTAATGAAACATTTCATGTAGAAACCTCAGCTACTCCTATCTACAGATTTTGTAGTTGCCACAAGTCATGGAGACTAAATGTTTTTCTAGGGACACTTTTGTCAGTCAAATGCCTCTAAGAAGCCCACAAACAACAGGTAACAGCTCTCGTCTGTTGCTTTTCCCGGGCATCTGGCCCCAGAGATAAACTGCCTCCATGCATGGAGGTTCCACTTAAGTTAAAATTAATGGATCCTCCAAAAACTTGACATTTCTGGGAAGCCCACAAGAAGGCCATGAAGCAAGAATGGGGTGGGTGGGGTGGGTCCGCAGAGGTTGATACTGGCCCATGTACCAGCTCTATCAGGGCTCTTCTTAGGTCATAGCTAGATCTAAGGTTTATCCCAGGATCATCCCAGGTTCGTCCCTGCCTGAGCGCTGGATGCCCTGTGTAGCACTTAGATCAGTGGTTCTCAACCTTCCTAATGCCGCGACCCTTTAATACAGTTCCTCATGTTGTGGTGACCCCCAACCATAAAATTATTTTTGATCTTCTCTACACGATCCATTGTCATGGGATGGTTTGCTAATGAAAATAATACATAACAATAGCTTTAATAATACAAAAGATGATACATGACATAGTTCAGTCAATACAGTTTCCTAAGACCATCGGAAATATGTGTTTTCCGATGGTCTTAGGCGACCCCTGTGAAAGGGTCATTCAACCCCCAAAGGGGTCCTGACCCACAGGTTGAGAACCGCTGACTTAGATGAACAGGTTTGACTCCAGGACAATCCTGGGATAAACCTTAGGTCTAGCTACGGCCATAGTTTCATGTCTAACCCAGGGTTCTCCAACCTGGTGCCCTCCAGATGTTTTGGACTATACCTCCCACATCAGCATGATCAATGGGAAGGTATGATTGGGGTTGTAGTCCAACACATCTGGGAGGCACTGGGTCTGGGGAAGGCCGGACTAACTCTTCTTAATACGTCGCCTCTGGCTAAGGCAGCCTCCTCGCCCCTGTACCCTCCTTTTGTGTGGCTGGCTAGGGGATGCTGGGAGTTGTAGCCCAAGACATCTGGGCTAGGGTCTCCCGCCACCACATCTCCCGCGTGCTTCTGGAGCCGGCCCTTCCTGTCACACACAGCTGCTCCATCCTCTCCAGGCGGCGCATGTGGGGAGAAAGGCAGGGAGGGAGGGAGGCAGGGCGCGTGTCTTACCGGAGGGATCCTCCCGGGACCGGAGGAGGGAGGGGGCGGTCCCGGCCCCGCTCTCTCACCTTGAGGGTCTCGTAGGCGGTGGCGATGAGCAAGAATTTCTCCTGAGCGCTCTCGGCTCCTCTGCCGTCCGGGTCCCGCTGCCTGTCCGGGTGGTAGCGCAGCGCCAGCTGCCGGTAGGCGCGGGCGATCTCAGCCTTGCTGGCGTCGCGGCTCACGCCGAGCACGTCGTAACACACCAGCTTCCCGCAGTACAAGCCCTCCACCAGGGCCTCCGCCGGCCGCGGGCAAAGGCACAGGGCGCCCCACACCACCACCACCACCACCAGCGGCGGCGGCGGCCAGCGCCCCGTCCGCCTCCGAAGCCCCTCAGGGCCCCCCGGCGCTAACGCCATGGCCGTAGCCAAGGGCGACGGCCCCCGCAGGGCGGCACCGGCGGGCCTCACGCGCACGACCACGACGTCCCCTCTTTTGCTTCCTCACTCTAGCCTGAGCGCGAGCATGGGGCGGGGCTAGAACACATGGACGTGGACAAAGCAAGAGCGCTGGCTGGCTGCCTGGGAAGCACCGGGCGGGAACCATACGTTACTAAGCTGCCGAACGTCAGAGAGCGGAGGGCAAATGGCAATGGCCGGGATGGGGAGAGGAGGGGCCCAATCAGTGAGTTGGAAAACGGGCCGGCAGGCGGGCTTTCCTGAGACGGGAAGCAGCACGCAGGAGGGGCGGGCTGGGCTGGCAGGCAGGCCTGGCAGAGATGGAGGAGAGAGCGAGGCAGGAGGCATGGCGACAGAAAATGCCAATGAGGAAGGGAAACGGGTGGGATTTATCCTAAGAAGGTGAGGGACGGAGTATGAAACTTCTTAGGGCTCAAATCCTATGCACGTTTAGGCAGGGAAAAAGGCTTCCAACTCCCAGCAACCCCAGCCGATCATGTAATGGTATTGCAATGAAAGACATCGAAGCTATGGTTTGGAGTTGCAGAGTGCAGGGGGCTGCACTCTGCAGTTGTCCAAAAGTTGGACAGTGCAGGGGGCTGGAGATTGAGCAGTGGGTGACCGTTTTCAAATGAGTAAGGCTTGGAAGACTGTGTAAAAAATGGACATTTTTCACAATGAATGGCGATATTATTTCAAACCTTTAAAAAACACATATTCTTTAAAACAGCTTTCCACAACCTAGTGCCCTCTGGATGTGTTGGACTACAACTCTGATTATTCTTAGCCAGCTTGGCCAGTAGGCTCTCTAGAACATAAACAAATCTTCACTGCCTACCTGTTCCTTCTGTGTAGCTCTTAATGCGGCAAATAAAACATGTTGAGTTGGGTGCAGACAACTTGTTTCTTATATTAGTTCTCATCTATTAATTCCAAATAGTTAATTTAAAAGGGAAAAATTACTGCCCGTCAGCTGGCAAATGTGGGAGGATTTTTTATTTTTTAAAAAATATGCATACTGTAGAGATCTGGTGTTGCTTTATAAACTGCAGTGGTGAGATTGGGTTCTTAAAAATTGACATACTGTCTTTCACAATATGTATAGATCTGACTGCTTTTTTGTGGTTAGTTAGGGACAAAGACAGAAGAGTATTAAATGATGAACCAAAAAGGAGGTTTGTGTATCTGATGTGTCTCAGCCACCTGGTCTCCATAGCTTTTGCCCTATGATGCTTAGCACATTAACAGCACAGCCCTATACATGTCTTCTCAGAAATAAGCCCTTTTGACTTAAATGGGACTTGCTATGGGATTTTAGCCTAAACTGAAAGTAAGTTTTATTTAAATCAGTTTTAGAATGTAAACATGTTAGTCTGTTTTAAAGCACAACTTCCAAAAAGTACAAATATGCCCAATGAATGTGGTTTGGTAGCACACATGAGTGTTAGGTTCATTACTGATACTTCCAGTTAATAGATTGTAAAGCTGGTAAAGACCTCTGCCAGACACATTTGGAGAGTTACTTTTAGTCAGTGCAGCCAGTATTGAGTTAAATGAACCAGTGGTCTGTGGCGGATTCATATGTACTGTGGCCAGTGCTAGTTCCAGTATCATATCAGTATATCCTCTTAATGACAGAAAAGATCCACATATTTATTTGATTTAGACCCCACCTTTCCACCCCTCCCCCAAAATGGCACTCAAGGTGCCCAACAATAAAACCAAGATTAAACAAAATTTAGTTGAAACAAATACATTAAAATACAATTTAAAACACACCAATAAAAAATAAAAGGCCTGCTCGAATAAAAACATATTTGGCTTGGTGACAGAAGAAGTTCCAGAGCTTGGAAGCAGCCACTGAGAAGGCTTTCTCTTGCCCCTCCACCAAACATGCCTTTGATGGTGGCAGAACCAAGAAAAATGACCTTCTAAAAAGATCTTAAAACTCAAACAGGCTTGTATTGGAAAAGGTAACCACAATGGAATTGTACTATTTTCCCCTGGCCTGTTTTCAGAGAAGAGTCCCATTATTCAGCAGGACAAAAGTATGCTTCTGTTTTTTACCACACATGTACAGAATGCTGTCCCCTTGCCTCTTATAAGGAATCTAGATTCTAAGAAGAATAAAAAAAATACTCTTGACGAGAAATCCTGTCAAAAATAACATATCTGTAGTGCTAATGGAAGCAGGTTCAGGATGGATAGCACTGTCAGTGTGGATAGTATAGCTGCCATGCTTTCTGAACATGCCTTACCGTGGCTCTTAACATAGGTAATTACTTCAGCACAAGAACAGTGGCCGGCTGCGTTCTTAGCTGACAAAAAAATAAGAATACTGGTAAGTGAGCTAGCATGGCATGACAAATTGAATATAATTTCTACTGCAGAAGATATAAGGGAGACTCTGTGAATGGTGAGCCTTAGCTAGACTTAAGGTTTATCAGGGGTCGTCCCTGCCTGCTCCCGGGATATCCTGTGTGTCATTTAAATGAACAGGGATGACCCTGGGATGATCCCGGGATAAACCTTAGGTTTAGCTAAGGCCTATGTGTGTATCTATGGGCCTGTTCAGACAACATGCTAAGCCATGGCTAGGCTGTTAACCCTTTTGCAGTAAATGATTAGTGAGCATGTTTAAACTTGAGTCTGTAGCCACCATGGTTAGGAATGGTTCACATGACACATTAAGCCATAATGTTTAGCCCAAAATGCTTAACCAAAATGGCTTAGCATGTCTTCTGAACAAGGTCAAAATGTGAATGCTGATAGGATAATGTCTGGTTTATGGGAAAGATATGTGTGGTCCCCAGGATATAGATTTTGCCTTGATCTCCCATTATTTTTAACCCAGTATTGGGAGGAAAAACAATAGTGATATATAAGCACTATCATAATTGTAGTGTTTTATGTGAAATACACTAGCTGTTCACAATGGAATAAATCAGAGTATTTTTAATTTACTTGTGCCTTAGCCAATGTGCCTTAGCCAATGTGGGAAACAGCTGGCATACCTTTTAAGAGTCTGATAAGTAGTACCTATTATGAGAAAGGATTTACAGTTTGCTGCCATGTGATCTGTAAGTTATATGTAGTCAGGTGCAAAAACTAAGATGTACTTATTTTGCTGTGTCCAGGGCTTCATGTTACAACTGGTCTTGCTTGAAAAATGTATATCATATACATAGGAACCTTTCCAAATCTCTTGCACAGCCTTGTTAAACTGGAAGCTTCAAGACTACTGTCAAGTTTATTGACATTTTTTATTGTATAAATTTCCAAAAAGTCAGAACATTAATAACAATGCCATTTCCCCCTTGAATGAATAAGTTTATTGCGGTATAACAACCAGCACTCCAATCAAACACCATACAATTTAACACATTACATTATGTTACAGATGTAAAAACGTGCATATGTTATTAACGTCTCGCCTCTTTACGGCATGAGATGGCTGCAGCACAAAATCTGGCCGCTTTCACAGTAACTTGGGCATTCATGCCTGACAAAAGGTAATCTAAACAAAATTTGTCCGTTCTGCCCGGGATTTTTTTTATGAGTGGTGTTATTAAGGAAACTCTGAGGTCTTTATACAGGTGGCAGTAAAGTAAAACATGGACCCTTCAAAATTGCCAGCGCTCTTGTGGCTAGGACATTGCTTTATATGTATTGGGTTCTTACATTTATCAAGAAATAATATACAACACTGTTAAAACATATATTAAAAACCCCTTTTCCAAGCTCGTGCCCTCCAGATGTGTTACATCCATGTTATGTTTGATATGCCCTGCTGGTGGCATTGCAGCCCAACACATCTGGAGGGCACTAACTTGGAGAAAGCTGTGCTAAAGATCCTGAGATATATAGCTCCTGAGACATACAGCTCCACTGATTTTTTCTCTTAATTTTTCTTCCTCATACACAATTCAAAAATATTGTTGAGATTGTTTCTTAAACATTTCTTGGCTCTCGCTGCATGGTCAAGAGGGGCCGAACTAGATAAAGTGATGAAGAGTGAAAAAGCAACCTGGTGTTCAAGAAGAACGCACTCTGCTAAAACTAAAAAATTGACTGGTCTAGTTGAGACACCCATCAGAATGACCACCACCTACATAGGCCAGAATGAGCGCACAAGTCTTTAGTCATGAATTTCTTTCTTCCGAAGGACACTTACTTTGTAAAAGTTAAGTTGAATTTTCTATTGCTTGATGAAGGAGGTACACAATTATATAATATAATTATATAGGGATATAATCCAGTTTGGTATTGTATTTGATACTATCAAGTCCTTACTGTAAGGGTTTTTTTGTATTGTTACACTGAATGGCTAAACAATACTATTCTATTATAGTTTGGTACTGATCATGAATTAAGTATTTCAGATATCTGATGTTTTCCAACATTTTTTTTCCTCTTTAGAAAAAAAAATCTAACATTTTTTTATAAGTTCCACTAGCGGTCCAACTTTTTACTTTTATATAGCAATTAATTAATGAACTTGTACTTATGCAAGCCTCTCAGGACTATGTCTATATTAATACATCTGTGGGTTGGTATCACATTGGATGGGAATGGCTGTACAACTGACTCATGTACTCAGTCTCTACACAGTCAAATTTTCCTCTGCAACATAATTCCAGATTGAAGAAGTACCCTGCAGCACTTCTTGCTTCAAAGTTGGTGAACCAGCATAAACTTTTATCATGTTGCCCTTGAGCTATTTAATCCTTAATTCTAGTAAAAGTGATTTCAGAAAGTGCATACAAAAATGCAGACTTTTAAGAACAGGTTTTCCCAAGCTTTTTGAGCTGGTGGGCACATTTTGAGTTTTGAGTGTTGTGAGTGCTCTCACAAATTGACTGCCATGGCGGGGTGGTGACGGCTTGCCCATTCATAAAATATTTACCATTGTGGGCATTACCAGTCACAAAATATACATTTTCTAGAAGGCAAACTGGTAAGATTATAAGAAAAGTATCTTGGCCAAGAACCTAAGTACAAGGCAGAAATGGGGGCTGAGCTCCCACACAAAACCACCTTCTTTAATTCAAATAAACATGGTGCTTGGAGGGCTTCACATGCCAGTCTTCTAGTTATTATTTTTTAAATTGTAAGACATTTCCGGTCTAAACACGCATAGGATTGCATTGTAAGTAAGAAAAGACACAATAGCTGTGGAATGCCTTTTGATTACTAGTACCAGGATTCCTCTGTCTGGAAGCACCCTGTGTTTCTGTGCACAGAGTGCGAAGAGACACATTTTGCTCCCACTAGCGGGTTTCTTGAAATATACAAGATATTCCTGTAGTAATAATTATGTAATAACCAGTAATAATTATGGGCCTTTTTAGGAACATAGAGTAACTTATACTCTTGGTTTTACATTCACAGTCACTAATATCCCCATTTCAGTCATACACATACATTGAAAATCTGGGTTTTGAAAAAATACCTTCCTTCTGCTTTACCATTCTTTAACCACCCTGACTACAAGCATGACTGAACATTCTTTAACCACCCTGACTGCAAGCATGACAGGACGGGTAATGGGTAGCAAATCCCTGTTAAGATGTAGGGATCTTAGGTTTGCTCCTGAACATGTCACTCAAATCTCTTTCGAGGCAGAAATGAATCAGACTGCTACAATCACCTTCCGCAGATAGGGGGAGAAACTCTTTAAAAAAATTTTTTTTTAAGTGCTGACCTGCTTTTTCTCCAGCACCCGTTTGGGAGAAAAAGCATCTACTACACCGTCGATCATGGAGGTCAACATGGACCCAGGTCAGTTCATTTCCGCACCCTCTTTGAGAGAGAAGACAGACGACGGAGAGAATGAAAGCTTTGGCAGGGCATAAACAATAGGAAGCTAGGGTCCCCCCCCCCCCTTCTTCTTTTCCTTTCCTTCCCTTCGATGTTAATACCTTGAGTCCATCTCTGTGTGGAGCTCTAGGCTTAGTTTCCCAGAATCAGGGAGCGGAGAGTGGCTGAAGGTAGTAAGGGCGAGGGAAGAGAGGGTGGAGGGATAGATGGAGGGGACGGGGTGGGTGGGACGATGGCTCAGCTTTTTCTAAATATAAAACTAAAGTAAAGCCGGAGAGAGTGGATTGGGGGAAGGGTGTGTGCCTATGGCAGATACACACGGGGAGGGAGACGGAAAGAGAGGGAGAGTGAGTCGCAGGGCATAAGCTCTGCTGTCTCCAACCGTGGTTGGTGTTTTAAGGGAGAGTCACAGGCGGGAGGAGGAGGAGAAAAGCAACCACCAGCCCTTTCTGCCCGGCTGCAGCTCGCTCCCAGAAGCCGAAGGAGGGAGAAGGGGGTGAAGGAAAGCCCCGCCGCCCTCTCCCCACCCCATTAACACAGCAGCCCCCCTGAGCGAGGAGAACGCCTGGCTAAGATCCATTCTCCCTCCTTCTCTTCCCCAGCTGACAACATGGCTGCGGCCGCCTCTGCTGCCCAGGATGAGCTGAGTAAGTGTGGTCTTGTGGTGTTGCGGGGGAATTGGAAGTGTGCGGCCGAAGTGGTCAGGGAGGGGGCACTTCTGAGCTGACAGGTTTTTATTCCTCGCTTCTTCCGTCCGTCCGTCCCCCACGTTTCTTTCAGGGGTCATCTTTTAAAGCGGGCGTTCCTGCTCCAAGGGAGTGGTCGAGGCCTCTGTTCTTGACTCTCTGTGTGGAGGGAGGTTATGGGCGTGGAGGGAGGATTTGGAAAAGGTGCTCATTTATATAATGTTTTACCACACTTTGAGGGCTTGGGGTTTTGTGGTGTGTGTGTGTTTTTGGGAGGGGTGGTGAGGCTAAGCGTGGTTGGTGCCCTGAAAAGATGTGAGATAAGGCCACTGAGGAGAAGCCGGGCGTTTAGGCCTCTGTTGTGCAAAGTCATATTAGGAAATTGAAAGTAAACCTTTCAGGAGGACCGAGGGGGGTAGTTTTCAGGGCCTCAGAACTAGCCCTCCTCGACACTGAAGCATTAATACCCCGCTCCTTTTCCTCGTCCTTAATCCCCCCTCTTTTTTTTTAAGATCCACTGATTTGACTTAAGCGTTACGTGTGTCTCGTTCCTACAAGGGATCGAAGAAACGAGGCGTATCTGGCCAAAGTCTGCCTTGCTCTCATGGGGAGGAGAATTTAAACTCCCCCCCTCCCTTTGGTTTGAATGACTTCTGATTTTCTCCCCCCTCCCTTCAGTCTATTATTATGCAAAGCGCAGGCCAAGCAGCAGTAATGACTTCGCTTTTCCGGATTTGTATCCGGTTCTAGGAGTCTTTCAGATACTTCTAAAATTGGAGATCGGCGGACCTGGGGGCGGGGGGGAATTTACTAAGGTTCATCCCCCCCCTTTTTTTTTTTGCTCCAGATCCCGTCCTTTAGCCGTAGATATCTTTGGGGAAAGAGGATGCTGCAAGTGTAGGGGAAGCATGTTCTCAACGTGCCTTGCCTGCTGCTCCCCCTCTTTCCTATTGCCCTTCCAAATTCAGTGCTCCCCCCCCCCCAACCGCCCCCAATATTAAAGGGACGGAGGCCTTGCTTTACTGAGGCGTGGCATGCCGTGGAAATGATTCTTTGTGACAGGAAATGTCTGCAGTTTATGGCACTGAGGCAAGCTGGGAAATGATTTTTTTTTTTTTTTTGGTCTTGCTGAAAAATGACTCCACCACAATCTTCACATGTTTCTGCCTCATCCTTGCAGAAGAGATACTGGTGAATCTGGAAACTGTCCGCATATTATTTTGGGTAAAAGTCCCATTGAATTCAGTGGAATTTAATATTTTTTAGTTAAAGGACATAGGATCGGGCTGTAATGATATTTCTGTTGCTTGGGCGGGCTACTTACTCTCTCAGAATAAGTCTTGTCTTACCTTGGATAACCCTCCTTCCATACATCAGTTTCTTTGCGTTTGAAATGGCATGATTGGCTTCTATGCTTGTTCCAAAATGTTGAGTGTCTATGAAGCATACACACATTTAGAGAGCAAAAAATACTCAATTTATTTTATGTTCTTCTCCAGAATATCTGACTTAAGGCAGAAGTAAACCTTTTCTGTCTTATAAATTACATTCAGCATATGTTTTACCTTCAGCATGTGTTTTAAAGTATAAAATCTCTTAGCAGGAACTTGACTTTGAAACTTACTATAACAAAAATTACCTTGTACATTTCAAAGTAATATACATACATGGGATTTACAGCTCACTCATATTTACAACCGGTCTATACAATAGGTCAGTATTGTAATAAATAATATTTATTATAAATAATAATAGATAATATTAGTGTCATCAGATTGCACATGGTGGGGCTGAGCTGGAGAGATAGTGAGTTCCTTAAGGTGACATGCAACACAACCTAAGCATGTTTACTCAGAAGTAAGACACATTAAGTTCCATGGGAAGTCCTTTCTGGTAAGTGTGCTTAGGCTTGCAGCCCTAGTGAATTTGTGGCTGAGATTTCAAAATCAAATGCTGTACTGTTCTGATACTTCTTCTATGGAAGTCCATGGGGACACAGTTCTGAAAAAAGAGATCACCATTATTTCCTCAGTGCTCACATGCGAATATGTTGTTGCCTGCTTCACATAACATACATCTACTGCAATATTTGAAAAGTGGGTGTCACTGGCACCTATTGGATAGTGCTCTTGACATCATTGGTGAGAGGTGACACAACTTTCCTTTGCCATCTTGTGACCTTTATTAATGTATAATTCTTTCTAAGTTCTTTATTAAAGTCCTTTAAAGTACAGCTAAATACCAGTAATATTTTTCTCCCACTAATTAACCTCCCTTCAAAAATATGCAACTCTTCTCTCCCATCCATCACCCCAGTGCAACCACAAAGTTGGAAAAGCTTTGCAGCAACAGCTTTGTGTTATGTGGGATGGGTGACTGCATGTGGATGTTGTCTGCTATGGATTATTCACATGAGGATAAGATACTGAGCCACTGGTGCTGGATTGAGGCTAGCATCACTATAGTCCTGATAATAAACTCCATTTTTAAAAATTGTTTCCAAAATGTCCTTATTTCCCTTCTCATTAACTCTGGGCTCTGATGGGAATGGTTGCAGCATAGTTACTTCCTGCACTGGGCCATATGCAAGAGGGGCATGCTGCAATTCCTTCCCATGCCAGGGTAGCCCTGTCTGGAAACTGGGAGAGCACTGCTGTATGACAGAGCAGCTCTATAGGGTCAGGGGATTTTCATGTTACTCTAGTGGTATGGGAAGGAGCATACTGCAGCAGCCCCAGCACTTGAAGGCAACAGAAGGAGTCCTATGTCCCAGGCAAGTTCAGACCCTACCCCAAGTCTTTGCTTTGTGTTTTCTGCCATATGCCTAGAACAGCTTTCCTTTCTCTATTTGTCAAACCATCTTCCAGCACTTTCCTTAAATCCCCTATTAAAATTCAGTACTTCCACAAAGTCTTCCCTAGACTACCACAGCTCCATATTTTTCTACATTGGTTGGGGCTAGTTTGCTCTTCCCTGACAGAAGACATTTTAGTGCTGGAGGCAGAAAATCTAAATAGTACCCTCATTTGGTGGTAAAAAATATATCCACAGACTAAATAATATGCAATTGTAATGGTAGCCTAAAAATCGTTGCCTGTAATAGGATGGGCTGCTTAACCCTGCTGATCGTAGGAGCAGCTTTGCCTCCTTTCCTTCCAGGATTTAGAAAGGCATTTGGTGGTGAAGAAGGATTTTTTAATTGACTTTTAATGCAGCTGAAGGTTTTAATTGACATTGTTCTGTGTGGGTTTATTATTCCTTTTGTTGCAATGATTTTATTTTGAGCCACTCAGTCAGGTCGGTCTAAAGGGTAGAATAAAAATATATAATAAAATCAAGGTCCAAACCTTTCCCTATCTCTTCTTTTTGGCCTGTCTTAGATTGTAAGTAAACACTATCATGCTTATAATCTATATGTAGTTCCCATTCCATTGACTTAAATAAGTCTGGACACCTCTCTTCTCTTTCACTGTACTACAGTATGTTTTTTAAAAAGAAAAGTGGGGGAAGCTCGGAGGATGGCAACAAGGGAGAGGGCCTTTTCGGTGGTGGCCCCTTGACTGGAATGATCTCCCTGATGAGGCTTGCCTGGCGCCAACATTGTTATCTTTCAGGCGCCAGGTCAAGACTTTCCTCTTCTCCCAGGCATTTAATGGCATTGAACGCTAAGTTTGTTTTTTAATGGACCCCAGAATTGTTGTTTTAAATGGATGCTGCTGTTTTTATACTGTTGTCTTTATGTCTCTGATGGTTTTAAAATTTTGTATACTTTTAATGTTTACTGTTTTTAGCTTTTGTGAACCGCCCAGAGAGCTTCGGCTGTGGGGCGGTATATAAATGTAAATAAATAAATAATACTACAAACAGGAATGATTAATCCAGCTCTTCCATGCTGATAAATGGGCCTTTCTAACAGGGTTTTGGGGCGAAGGTTTTAAGGATCATCATACAGTGCTCCTTTGAAGTATTTTGAAATAAGCTGCCTTTAAATAATGGGTTCTCCCTTATGATTATAGTGTTGAAATCTAGATTGCTCTTGCAAATTGATGCCCTCTCTTTGAGATCGGGCGAAATTAATTTCCTAAACCAGTGGAAGACAGACCGCAAGTTTGCAGGATCCGATTTGTTTTTAACTAGACCCTCGAGATCCGCCAACTACAGCCAAGTGCAAAGCACTTATATTTAGAAGTGAAGAATTCAGAGACCAAGAATTTGCCTTGACTTCCAGAACTGAACAGAATTCACACAAAAATCCACTCCTGATTGCTCCAAGTTTTATTTTAATTTTTTCATTTCAGCAGTCTAGTTTAGGGCTGCTATTGTTAAACAGTTGAGCTGTAGAAATCCTTTCTGATCTACTGCAAATCATCGACAGATCTACCAGTAGATTCATACCTCTGTCCTAAACCACCTTACGTAATATTTATTTATTTATTACGTTTTTATACCGCCCAATAGCCGAAGCTCTCTGGGAGGTTCGCATATTACTGTTGCAAGCCCTGTAGTTTAATCCTATTATGTAAAAGGCCTATTGTGTAATATATTTTTTATCTGTATCTGTGCAGCTTTGTAAATACAGATAAAAAACAAAAACAACCAGGAGGGTGTGAGGAAAGGCCCCTGTTTCTCTCCTCTAGCCCCCCTCCATTTTTTTTATTTACAGGGACGTGCGGAGCTCTCCTGAGTTCCCGGAGGTCCACCCACTTCCCTGTTCAGCTGATGGTGACCAATCAGAGGGTGCCATCAGCTGTGACATGCTTCCACAGCCAAAAAAAAAGTCAGGGTAAGTGCCTGACTTTTTTTCAGCAGAGTTTCTGGGGTTTGCCCGAGCTGGGTACACCTGTCATGAAAATCATCAGGTTTGACATATTCCAGGCACACAGCTGTGTCCATTTTGTATTCAGTCTATGAATCTGATATACTGATACTATTTGGATATTCTACTATGAAAATAATCTCCGTCAAATTACTGAGAATATTGGATAATATTTTTACGCCATTATTCTTGCTATGAGAATACCCATTCCTGGTCTGAAAAAAATGGAAATAATGGTATAAACAAACATTTTCACAGGTTTGAACATGCATGCTAAACGGAACAGGCTGCTTTGAAAAAAAGAGCAATTTGAAATTGGGGCTCAGTCTCTGAAAAGATGAATTTATTGTTTTGGGGGAAAGTCTTGTAGTCTTAAAAAAAAGGAATGATATGTAGTCAGATTGTATAGTTTTGTTGCCAAAATCTGACCCTGTGCTAGTACTGTGTGGCCAGCCTAGAGGGGAACTTATTTTAAAGCTTTGGAAGAGGTGTTATGGTAGTTGAAGGGGCTGGACGCTAGGGTGGGAAGCAGCGGCTACAATATACTGTAAGGCTAGATCTTTTTAATCTGCCTTCAAATGTTTTGCGTGAGTACATCCACTGCAGCAGTTTGGAATAAGGGCTCCTTTCTTCCCAGGCTGGTCAGTGTCTTGCTTCTCCATGTCCCTAGAAACACCTTTAGTGGCAGTACCTATATAGCCTTTTTTCAGATCAGCCAAGCAGGATGCTCATGCAGAGTAGAAGCACTCAGTGGCTCAACTCAGACAACACATTTCTCTGCGCAATGAGAAAATTCCACTCAGTGATTGAGTTTGTAGGGGGTACTCACCATGTTCTGATTCCACTGTTGTTTGACTGTGGGCTACCGTGGAGTTGAGTAAAAGGCAACGTGATGTTTGATTGACAGTTTCTCCGCCCTCTCTCCTCCCGCAGTCCTCCTGATGGTATCCCATCAGCCATTGCTGCAAAAAAACAATCCTGGCGGCTCTCCTACAGCGGTACTTGCTCCTTTCGCTACTCTTGCCAGAGAACTCTGTAGCCAGAAGGAAAAGTCCACTCAACCCAACGGAAAACTTCATGGAGCCCTCCACACAACACAACATTTGTGCAGGAACTGTCCTTTGCACAGCATGGATATTCAGCATGGAGTATTTTCTAAAAAAAAAAAAAAAATCACAACTCCACCGTGGGGTTGGAGTTTCCCTCCGGACAACACATTTCTCAACAGTGGTATAAAACTCCACTGTGGAGTTCTAAAACCACCATTGAGAAATGTGTTTCCTGAACTAAACCAGTTGCTGCAGCATAGTTGCTGAGCCGGTTGCAATTGTTGAGCTGTTAGGATCCCCCCTCCCCCTGCTTTATGGCAACCAGTGGGAAACAACTTGTGTATCGAGCGGGATGTTAATTGAACAACTGCCATTGTCCTTAGTGAGCAAATTATAGGCCAGAAAAGTATAAAGTTTTCTTAAAAGTATACAGGTTTCTTAGGATATATTAGATTGCTAGGCACTACTGTGTAAAATACTATAGGAACTTGGGTATGGCTTACCATTTAAAGAGCAGAGGGTGGAGTTCATAATATATTCACACATGTCTTCCAACTATACTTCTCTTACACCATTAGTAGTTTAGACCTGAAAAATGGCCCAGATGTTTTGTTTTTTAGATATTTATTTATTACATTTATATAATGCCCCATAGCTGAAGCTCTCTGGGCAGTTTACAGAAATGTGCTATCAAGTGTTAGAACAATATTGATCCCCCCCGGTGCTCCCTGTACTTTAGCCTAGTGAGATTTAACATTTATCACTTCTGCTTGCTGTTGAACAAATAGATTAGAAGAGAAAATATATCCTCTCACTATAGAAGTCTTGTATCATAGATAAACTGTTAACTAATCTCTAAAATATATTATCTAGCTGTGCAGTTCTTACAATGGGTGGTTCAAGGGTCTACAGATTTTGAATGAGTTTTAAGGCTTGCTTTTATTTTCAGTTTGCACCCACCCCTGGGTTTGGCACATGCATAAAATCTGGGGAAGAGTGGGATCCCATCTCACTTTGCATCTGACTTTAAGATGGTCAGAAACAGTAAGTGTCTCTTTTGAAGGTTATGATCTTCCTCAAGCATTGCAGTGATCGGAAGCTCCTGAACTCTGAGGCATCTGATCATCCAGTGCACAGCGGGAAGAGAGGCAGAGGCAATCCACCCTGCAGATTTTGCTAGATGGGTTTTTAGATGGGTTTTTTAGCCCATCTGGAGAGCGCGCTTCGGAGGGGGAGGGAAGGAGGCGGGAAGAGGCTCAGGATAATTCGTATCCTGGCCTGTCAGATCTCCTCCTCTCCTCATCCATTGGAACACCCACACCCTGAGATTGAATTCCGACTTTGTCTGAGCTGGCTGCAAGAGGGTCAGGAGTGGATCTCTGACTCTGCCTTCTGAGGTTGGAACGCTGTCGTAAACCTCGGAGAGATTTTACAAGCAATTCTATGGTCCCTAGGAGGCTCTCTCAGAGACCATAGAATTGCTCTTTTCGTTGATTAATATATCAGTTAAAATTATTAAAGGTTTCAACTTTGGGATATGCCATGATTTGGGCAAAAAAGCAAAAACATATGACTTAAATGCAGATCCAGGGTTTGTATATCATTCATGATGTTCTCTCTTTAGGCATGTCCTTTCACACCGATAGATGTTCTGCAAACTATGGTTACCAAATTGAAGCCACTCTCATGAATCCGTGCTCCTCTTTTCCCTTTCCCACAGCAATTCACCTCTCCCTTCCCTTAACCATGGTTTGCATCAATGTAAATCTTATACAGAACCATGGTGAATAAATAAAATTGTGGCCAGATCTACACCAGGCAGGATATAACACTATGAAAGCGGTTTGACAATGGTATATGGAATGTGTTATGGGCCCCAACAGTAGTCAGTGCACTTCAATTCTGTTATACAGCAGTAGTGTAGAACCTGGTTGTGTGGGGTGGGGGAGAAATGGCACTGAAAAGGATGATGTAACTGGCTGACGGTTTGCAAACTATGGTTTGGAGAAGGAAGCAGCGTTATCAATAGCCCACTGATAAGGGAGCTTTCAAAAAATAGCTGGTGTACACACACAAACTGTATTCTTGAAGCAGTGTAGCATATTTCTCTTCATTATAACTTTGTGTCCACAAATAGGTGTGGCTAGCATGTTAATTGCAGTTAAGATAATTGTTTAATGTTTTATTACCCATACTGACACCTTAGGATCAGACTAGCCACAAATTAAAACAGACAAATAAAAAGGATGATTGGTGACTCTTACTGACACAAATGGTCTTATGTAGCAATGAAAAGTATAACTGCTAGTGCAGTGGAATCAGTGGCATTGTTCAGATATGGGATATTTGTATTCATTTGTATGGGATGCTTTGCTGGCACTGTTGTGAAGGGTGCTAAGATATTTAAAAAGCTTGAGTCTTGACAGTCAAAACCTTTAGTTAAGCAGTACTAAAATTCAGTCAGTTTTGTTTTAGTGGTGAATAAAGTAATGTATATATTTTAAACAGTAGCTAGTTTACTAATACATCAAAACCAATAAAAACGCTATACTCCTCGAGAATTTTGTTTCTCTTGATTGGTGTTTCAGACATATTTATTCGTTTTCATAAGTTTTCACAATCTCTGTCAATCCAGCAGAAGGATCACATTGTTCTAGGAACATTGTATTGAGGGCATTATTAAAACGGAGTAAGATGGAAGTATATTGGGAATTACGGCATTGTATAATTTCATTTAAAACTGAGCTTGAGGTATGACTGTTTTACTGTTAGTTATAGATTTTTCGTTCTTAAATACATTTTTCCTTTTCCTTTTTATAGATCAGCTTGAACGTGTCTTCTTACGTCTTGGCCATGCAGAAACGGATGAGCAATTGCAGAGTATTATATCTAAATTTCTACCCCCTGTTCTTCTGAAGCTTTCCAGTACACAGGAAGGAGTACGTAAGAAGGTATGTATGGCTGTCTGGGTAAAGAAACTTAGAAAAATACAAAGTGTTAAAAATTCTCTCTCATATTAGTTTTATATGCATATAATTAATCTTGGTTGAAGTCAGTGTCCCAGTTCACACGTAAGACAACCCATGGGTTGTCAGGGTCACACGGAAGCAAGCAGTTGCGTCCTGAATGTTTGCCACTTCCGCTTGGCATCCATTTTCTCCAACAACCCAGGAATGCCCTTGGTTGCATGATGCAATGTCTGAACCCAGAACTCTGGGTTGTAGAGGGACAAATAACCCAGAGTTTGAACCCAAGGTATGTTCCAGGGTTATTAAGAGAAACTGGATGCAAAGTGGAAGTGACAAGTGGGTGGGTGACAACATTCATGCTTGCTCTTGTTTGGCCCTGACAATTCATGTGTTAAACAAACCATGAACTGCCATTATGTGAGAACCGAGACAGTGAGTGTACCATCACAGATTTTTTTTAAATTAAACTTTTATTTTTTGCTGGTAACATACATTTATTATAGTGTGCTGTTCTGCTTCAGGAAAATATAATGATTTGGTTGACTTTTTGGTTCAGATTCAGCTTATCTCCCTGGTTTCATCATATATACAGGCAAAAGGAATAACAAATGGAAGCCATGCTGAAAAAGATTATATGGAAAGAAATATATAGTATATGGCCATTTGATATGTTTCCCCTTGATTATATAGACATTATTAGCTCATTATATTTCATGCTTCAGAAAATGTACAGTAACTATAGAATCCAAACCAGTGAAATCAAGGATTATTTCCTCCCTTTCAGGTTATGGAACTGCTGGTTCACCTGAATAAACGTATCAAAAGTCGTCCCAAAATCCAGCTTCCAGTGGAGACCTTATTAGTCCAGTACCAAGATCCTTCTGCTGTGTCCTTTGTTACAGTAAGTACTTCCTTCCTGAAGAATTTTCTGATGAAATAAGAGATACTGTATTTTTCTCCTGAAGACTTGCTACAGTTCTAAATGTCATCCAGTGCCTCATAAGGATGACTTTGTTATTTTTAAAACTCAAGGCACTTATGCCATCGGAACAGATGGAAGGGATTCTGTTATTAGGTTTTTCATGTATGGACTTTAATATTCCTGTTGCTGTCAAGGGAAGCCCAGTCTAGCTGAAGATCCCATTAGAAAGCTGTCTTATAATAAGTTAGACCATTGGTCTGTTTAGGTCTACACTGAATGGCAGTGGCTCACCAAGGTTTCAGATAGGAGTCCTTCCCAGCCCTACCTGGAACCTTATGCATCTAAAGCATGGGCTCTATTACTGAGCTCCAACCTTTCCCCACTGACTTAGGAGATATGTAAATATCTAGTAAAAGATTGCAAACCTTAATTTCCAAACACTACAGTGTACATCTATATGTGTAGAATTTCTTATTTTTTACTTGGAAGTTTGGATGCGTAAGGAAAGTAATGCCTTTATTACTTCCCTTACTTTATTACTTTCTTTAGATTTATAACCTGTCTGATTCCATTGCCAAAGGTCATGTCACATTAACACCCTCCCACACCCAAATCCAAGAAAGATTATGCTTTGGCAGATCACTGGGGCAGGATGTTGAAAAGGGTTGGGTGGCGAACAATATGTAGATGGTTGCTATTGGGGGTGGGGGGGAAGCAGCTCACAGGTAGTACTAAGGGCTTTCCCAGTAAATTGGAGAGATTGTGGTGGGACATAGACAATCTTTTAAATATAAGGGGCCCAATTCATTAAGGTCTTTAGCAGCTGAAGGCAGCGTCTTAAAATTTACCCAAAAGACAGTGCAGTCACTGGGGTGCAGAAGTAGTGTGGTCCTTCTCTTAGGAGGTAGAAGCCACTTCTCTTAGGAGGTAGGCTCCTGAATTCAGGCCCATTTACAGTGTATTTCAGTATTTCAAGTTTATAAAGGTGAACAGTGTTATGCATATTCCTGGTGAACCAGTCTAGTTGACTGTCAGATATTAAGATAATTTCAGTGCCATTTACCAAGTACAGGCTTTATATTTACAGGTTTCTTAAATGTTTATGCAGATGTCTTAAGAAAGGGATGCAGAATCTCAGACCTGTGAGCCAAATCCAGATGGCCAAACCTCCGTCCTCTAGCCATGCCTCATTCCCCCAACCACTGATTATTTAGTGGTTCCCAGCTTTTGTATGTTTTGTTTTTCCTCCAGTTTAAAAGGTTGAAATGTGTCTCATAAGGCTTAGTAGTAAGAACTTTAAGATAAAATGTGTTGGGGTCCCCCCCCACACTTTGGCCCTGTCCACCACCAAAGTGTGGCTCCTGAAAACTTGTCCAAAATGGAATTTGTCCTTGGGCTGAAAGAGTTTCTGCTCCTCTGTCTTAGGGGGCTGTTCTTTTGCGATGGTTCTATGTAGCTGTATCTTGTACTTTTGCAGAATTTTACAATAATATATGTTAAGATGGGTTACCCTCGTTTGCCTGTGGAAAAGCAATGTGAGCTGGCTCCCACTCTCCTTACTGCAATGGAAGGAAAACCTCAACCCCAACAAGACAGGTATGATGTCCTCAGCATACAGCTTCTTTTTCTCATCTTAATTTTACTTGCCCAATCTAAAAATAATAATAAATCTTTTAATGGGCCTGATAGTATTGCAGATCGCAAAAATCATGCGATGCTGCCCTTCTGGGACAATGCCACTTCAGATTTCACATGTGGAGGGGTTATGTTGTTTGAATGTTTTCCCATATGAAATTCTCTCTTCCTGCAGAAATCTAACATGTCAAGAAGAAGGCCGGATGGAATTGTCTTCTTTCTGGGCTTGCTTTTCTCAGAGACTTTTTGATTCTTTTTTTTAAAGAGGCAAATTTGAGTTCTTCTGTGTATTGGGTACTTTTGAAAATGTAGACATTAGAATTAGTTAGTTTTTAAGGCCATGGAGCTTATGACCCTGTCTGCACATAATGATGAACCAGAATTTTTGAGAATGCTGGCTTATTGTTAATGAGTTGTGCTTGTGCATGCCACCATTTCACAGGAGCAGCTAAACTAACCAGAATCCAAAAGCTTAGTGTGTTGGCTGAACCCGGGCTCCTGCCTTTTCAGTTGAGAATCACAAATGGTGCTTTGTTCTTGGTTTACGATTTCTGGGTTGTTTGGGAATTTCAAGCCAGGAGCTCCAGTTTGGATGATATCGTAAGCTTTTCGATTCTGGTGAATTTAGCTGTTCGCACTGATAGGAGCCAAGAAGAAGGGAAAAGTAAGCTAGGATTCTCTAGAATTCTGGCTTATTGTTGCATGTTAAAACAGATCATCTGTCCGGGTGCTCCAGTTGAGCATTTTCAATGTTTAAATATCTCGCTCCATTTAGAAAGAAATATTCCTACAGATAAATCATATTCTGGGGTTTAACCTGCTGAGCTGCTAATCACCCTCAGATTTAGCTGATTTCAGTGAAATTTTAAAGCTGCAGTTCCATTCGGGACTAGTTACTAACTAGATATAAAAGTGTATTTTTAATGTAGACATCATTGCCTACAATGTCTAATTCTAGATTGAGAAAATGTAGATTTATGTTTTCATAAATGGAGAGAAAATAAATCAAAATAAAGATGAATTTTTAAAGACTCTTAAAATGTTGTTGGAGTTTGCTTCTTGGGTACATTAATTTGCTTTCCCTCTCAGTGTTAAGTATCCAGTGAAAAAGGCAAGTTTCACAGGCGTGCCTTATTTGTAATTTATCTGCTTAGTGTAAAAATTCAAATGTTGTTTCATTAAATAGTTGCAGTAAATATAATTGTTTTTCAGCCTAATGCACCTTCTAATACCAACCCTTTTTCATATGAAATATCCTGTTGAACCTCTGAAAGCAGCTTCTCCGTTTAATCTTGCTGAAAAACCAAAGACTGTACAGCTGCTATTGGATTTTATGTTGGATGTCCTCCTTATGCCTTATGGGTAAGTAAAGGCACAGAGAAGCAATGGCCATTTCTGCTCCCATACTATTGTATAGCTGGTGCTGTTAAAGTCTCATAAGGAAGTGGGGAAAACTCTCATTTTTAAAATGGTGTTCTCAGGGCTGAGACCTTGTTTGCTACCTCAGATCTATTATAAATTGATGGGCAAATCCATCAGTGCTGATTCTTACAGGAGCTGCTTGAAATGCTTAGTGGTTCTACCTGTGTTTGGTTCAGATACAGTTTCAGATGAGTTTGGGGAAGCCCTGTTTAGTAATAATCAAAGTTACTGAATGTGTGTGGATGTAATTCATTGGGACTGTGACCGTATAATAAATGATGATGATGATGATGGTGTGGACGTAATCATTAAAAGTGGTCAGTCTTAGGTGCGGGAATGTGTGCTCTAAAAGGTGGTGGATCTAGTTTGCTTGTAACAGCAGCAAATTGTCGATTAATTTAAATATGCAACCTCCAGTTGTAGATTGCTGATGTGTTGGACTGCAATTTGTAGCCCAGCACACCTGTGATTTGCAAGTTGGTGCCTGCTGTGACACATGCAAACGAAACACAAAAAGACATTATGTTTTTCACAACTATTGTTTTAGTCATGTGCAAATTTATACGCTTAATGGACAGATTAATATTAACCAGATTACTATTAACCTGAGTAGAGCTCTGCTCAGAACTCCCCGGCTGGTGGAAATTGGTGGGGAGGTGATTTTCACCTTCCTCCTGTTCCTTTGCAGCCTGCAGCACCACTTTCCCCACTGTTCTGGAAGGTTATCCAACCCTCTGGGGCAGATTTTCAAGGGACATAGGGGACTGCAGAGGGGAAAACTCTTCCTCTCTTATTCAAGCCAGGAGAAAAACTCTGCTGGATCAAAAGTCTCCAGCTGACAGAAGGATCTCTTTTGTCTACAGGAGGCTTTTGTTGAACGGAACTCCCTGAATTTATCCTTCTCTGAAACGTGGTTGTTTGAAAACTTTGAATATGTTTTTCCTTTATTTTAAACAGTGATATTAATTTTCCACAGAATTGCTATATGTTGTACCTTCTAGTGATCTATTTAGTAACTTGTAGGGTCTTTGGTAGCAAAGTCATTGGGCCTGTTCAGACAACATGCTAGCCACGGTTAGGCCACTAACCTTTTTGCAGCAAATGGTTAGTGAGCATGTTTAAATCGTGGTTATGTAGCCCCCATGATTAGGAATGGTTCACAAGACATGCTAAGCCATAATGTTTAGCTCAAGATGCTTAACCACCATGGCTTAGAGTGTCATTTGAACAGGGTTTTTGTAAGGTATATGTTGTGACATCTCTTACATATTTGCTTGCATTCTTGTATATAAGGCATTCAAGATGAGCTACTGACATGGTTTGCACAATCACTGCGGCTTAAACAAGTTACAGTGGCTTGTTTAAGCCGCGATGCCTGAATAATCACTGCCTGGGCATAGCTTATTTTGTCCAAACTTGGGCAACATGGCTTGTTGAATGTTAAATAACCCTTAAATAACCCATGGGCTGTTCTTTTGCTCTCTGCTGCTCTGCAGTGCCACCAGGTATTACAGTTAATTGGCCATATGACTCAAGGGCCTGATTGGGCTTCTGTGTCTGGCTCGGTTCTTCACTCTGAGTAACTTGCAACTCTGGCACAATCTATGGTGTCCTTGGACTGATTCAGCCGCCAGCTCACCAACCCTGACTCAAGGGATTTAAATTCCCTTTCTAGAACTTCAACTTCTCTCTCCCTCTAGATATGTATTGAATGAATCCCAGAGTCGCCAAAGTGTGCCAACGGGACAGGGCTCTTCTTCATCAAGTAGTTCTGGAGGTTCTGGGATCCCTCAGCCTCCTCCAGGAATGAGCTTTTATGCAGCCAAGCGGGTCATTGGAGACAGCCCATGGACGCCTGAACAGCTGGAACAGGTAAAGCCAAATTCATTGCAGTGTCGAAGGGTAACGTTTGCATTAAAAACTGCCAAATGGATGCATATGAGCTCAGCTGTTAGGGACAAAGAAAGGGTAGTGTCGGGGAAGGTGCTGTCTTTTGATACATGAAAGACGAAGTGCAGAAGGTTGGTTACTGCAGCCCTTGCTATTTTGGCAGCATGCTAACAGTAGTACTCTGATGGGGGTGGGAGATATTTTGGGGTGGGGCGACATTTACCCCTTTAACTAGCTATTCATTTTATTTAGCTCTATCATCCTGTGATTATAACAAGTCTCAATCCTCACTATTGCCATTTTTAGATCTTGTGTTCAATCAGAGTAACTGACTTTTGTCCTTTTTTCTGTATTGCTGGGCAGTGTAAATTAGGCATAGTGAAGTGCATTGAAGCTGAGCAAGTGCCTGAACTTGAAGCTATCATACATTTGGTCATTGCTTCCAGTGACACTCGGCACAGTGTAGCCACCGCAGCAGATCTTGAACTGAAAAGCAAGCAAAGGTAATGATTTGTAATTTTAAAAGCTTTGAATAGGGCTTCTTTGTGTGTGTGTTTTGTCTTTATAGAAAGTGAGGCTAAATATTGGAAATCCTTGGGTTCTTTTTGCTTATTGCAACAAAAGTTTGCTTCTCACACTGGCCTGCATTGGCAATTGCATTTGCTAAGTTGCTGATGCCGTCACATTGTATAACCTCCCTACCACTCTGGTACCTCCTTTTCCCATGTGTTCTAGCATCTAGATTGTAGCAACATCCATGCTAGCAATGGGGTGAGTAATGGGGGTTTACTCACACTATAGAGAACCTGCTTTCCTTTCAGATTATGGTGAGGTGGGCAGTTTAAACTTTTGTGATGAGAATAGAGCCCTATTCAGGTGTTATTGGTTGAGCCTGTGGAAGGAGGTGAAGGACTGGTGCCAGCACAACCTCTTCTTACAATAAGGGGATTGGGATTATGGTCCTATGCTCCTGCAATCAAAAATAGAAAATTACTGTAAGTTGATTACTGGGGCAGTGACTATGATTCTATAAATTCTAATAAAAATTGCAATAGGAAAAATATAAATGTCATAAATAAAATATTAATGCATAATGATTATAACAAATCAAAATGTTTTTATTTGGATCCAAAAAGCTACTTTGTGCTCACCAATGTTTATTTAAGACATTCAGATATTACAAGATGATGACTTGGTTCACATGTTACCTAGGGAGGTGGTGAGCTCTCCCACACTAGAGGCCTTGAAGAGGCAGCTGGACAAGCATCTGTCGGGGATGCTTTAGGGTGGATTCCTGCATTGAGCAGGGGGTTGGACTCGATGGCCTTGTAGGCCCCTTCCAACTCTGCTATTCTATGATTCTATGATTCTATGTCATGACCAACTACGGGCTAAATATCCTATAGTTTGTTAAGGCTGCACAGAAGTAAGTCAGTACGCTGTTTCCTGTCCTGTTGCTGCTTCTACTTCATTTCTGCTTTTGTAAACAACCAGGAATGCCCCTACGAATCCAGAACTCTGAGTTGTTGAGGGGGAAATAACCCAGAGTTTAACCCAACAACAAACTATGAGTTAACCCTGGGTCGTTTCCCTCTCAACAACCCAGAGTTCCAGGTTCACACTTCATGACGAACCACCCAGGAACAGAAATGAAGCGGCAAGTGGGTGGGAGGCAGCGTACTTGCTCCCTCGCTCCTGCAAACTATGGGTTAAATAACCCATGGGTTGTCGTTACATGTGAACCAGGACAGTAGTTGGAAGAATGCAGACTTCAATAGAATAAGGAACTGCAGGGACTGGCATTGCTTTCCTTTTTTAAGCAATGCAGGCAGTACTGTGTATTTGTTATGATTCGAGTTTGTCATCTTTAGACATAAATACCCCTGTAATACGTGTTTAGAAAAAACAGTAAGGATATGTGATAATAAAACAGATAGAAAAGCCTAATTAATCACAACCACAAGAACAAACTATTTGTCAGGGAGGCAAACAAGTAGCAAGTTTTACAAGCTCCAAAGAATTGCTTGCTCTCAGTCTGTGTACTGTTCGTTTGTTAAGCGTGAGGAGAGTATGATAGTCAATTACTGAAATGTGTAGCATGGAAGAGAAAGTAATGCTCTGCTGGCAGCTAATTGGCTTCATTTATAATCATGTAAAATAATTAATTCAGCAACTTTACCGTGTATGTATCCTTTCAACATCCTTTAGCTTAATTGACTGGAATAATCCAGCCATCATCAACAAGCTGTACAAAGTGTACCTTGGGGACATACCACTAAAAACCAAGGAGGTAAGATTTGCTTTTGTACATATGTGTTCCTTCTTGATTTTTTATTAAATTGTGTGTGTGTTTAAAATTTGTCTTTATATTTGCAGCTTTTGTTATTTGTTGTAATAGTGATTCAGGCCAGTTGTGACTTTCAGGGTTAATCTGCTGCTCAAGCTGCTACCTAATCATATCTTGTTTGCTCAAAGTGAAGGTTATGTTTCAGGGCAGATATGCCAAGTTGTAATTTTCTGCTTACAAAAAACTAAGCTACTTAAGACATTACTTTCCAAATTAAAGGTAAGGATGTTGTTAAGGCATAATTTCCATTTAAGACATATGCTCTGTAATGCACGTCCATCGCTGCAAGGAGAAGGCTAACATCGGACTAGCTTTGTTAAGAATTTGTCACAACCTCAGGTTGACTAAAGAAAGGTCCAAACTTTGCAATTTAGGCCTTTAAAGGTGCAATCCTATGCATGTTTAGACAGAAAAAAGTCCTACTACTACATGCTCTCTGGGGAATGCTGGGAGTTGTAGGACTTCTTTCTGTCTAAACATGCATAGGATTGCATCCTAAAAGGGTTTGATACGTGGTGCATGAGAAAAAGAAAATACCTCTTCACACAAGGCACATTCATTTATGGAATTCAGTGTCAATCAGATTTGGTGATGGACCATTAGCTTGGATGGGTTGCAGAGGGGATTAGACAAATTAATGCAACATAGGTATAAGCCATTCTTGGCCATAATTGCCAAATGGAACATCATGGACAGTGTGGTCAGCATGGCACTAAATTCCGGTTGCAAGGCACAACAGAAGGGAAGGGCTGTTGACTTCATGCCCTCCTTGCAGGGTTCCCTCTGGCCATGTGAGTAACAGGATGCTGGCCTAGATAGACCTTTGGTTGGATCCAGTAGAGCTCCTCTTATTATTTACTGATTTTCAGGTCCATCAGCTGACATTAAGGGATTATATGCATTGGTCCGCTGCCAAGACGGCTGCTTTGGGGAACCTCTGATTTTGCATTTTGGTCAAGCCTAATCTACGCTAAATACATTTTTCTTATTGAGTCATCTTAGTGTTTGGACAATTTTTGTTAGAAATACATTAAGGAATTGAGGCTAAAACCATAAACACTGTTACCTGGAAGTAAGCCCCATTGAACTCACTGGGCCTTATTCCAAAGTAAACATAGAATCATAGAATCATAGAATCATAGAATAGCAGAGTTGGAAGGGGCCTACAAGGCCATCGAGTCCAACCCCCTGCTCAATGCAGGAATCCACCCTAAAGCATCCCTGACAGATGGTTGTCCAGCTGCCTCTTGAATGCCTCTAGTGTGGGAGAGCCCACAACCTCCCTAGGTAGCTGATTCCACTGTCGCACTGCTCTAACAGTCAGGAAGTTTTTCCTGATGTCCAGCCGGAATCTGGCTTCCTTTAACTTGAGCCCGTTATTCCGTGTCCTGCACTCTGGGAGAATCGAGAAGAGATCCTGGCCCTCCTCTGTGTGACAACCTTTTAAGTATTTGAAGAGTGCTATCATGTCTCCCCTCAATCTTCTCTTCTCCAGGCTAAACATGCCCAGTTCTTTCAGTCTCTCTTCATAGGGCTTTGTTTCTAGACCTCTGATCATCCTCGTTGCCCTCTTCTGAACACGCTCCAGCTTGTCTGCGTCCTTCTTGAATTGTGGAGCCCAGAACTGGACGCAATACTCTAGATGAGGCCTAACCAGGGCCGAATAGAGAGGAACCAGTACCTCACGTGATTTGGAAGCTATACTTCTATTAATGCAGCCCAAAATAGCATTTGCCTTTCTTGCAGCCATATCGCACTGTTGGCTCATATTCAGCTTGTGATCTACAACAATTCCAAGATCTTTCTCATTTGTAGTATTGCTGAGCCAAGTGTCCCCCATCTTGTAACTGTGCATTTGGTTTCTATTCCCTAAATGTAGAACTTGGCATTTATCCCTATTAAATTTCATTCTGTTGTTTTCAGCCCAGCACCCCAGCCTATCAAGATCACTTTGAAGTTTGTTTCTGTCTTCCAGGGTATTAGCTATCCCACCCAATTTGGTGTCATCTGCAAATTTGATCAGCGTTCCCTGCACCTCCTCGTCCAAATCATTAATAAAAATGTTGAAGAGCACTGGGCCCAGGACTGAGCCCTGCGGCACCCCACTCGTTGCCTCTCCCCAGTTTGAGAAGGTTCCATTGATAAGTACTCTTTGAGTCCGATTCTGTAGCCAACTGTGGATCCACCTAATAGTTGTTCCATCTAGCCCACTTTTAGCTAGTTTGTTAATCAGAATGTCATGTGGTACTTTGTCAAAAGCTTTGCTGAAGTCAAGATATATGACATCCACAGCATTCCCACAGTCCACAAGGGAGGTTATCCTATCAAAAAATGAGATCAAATTAGTCTGACAGGATTTGTTCCTGACAAATCCATGTTGGCTTCTAGTAATCACTGCATTGATTTCAAGGTGTTTACAGATTGACTTCTTTATAATCTGCTCCAGAATTTTCCCAGGGATGGATGTCAGGCTGACTGGTCTGTAGTTCCCAGGTTCCTCCTTTTTGCCCTTTTTGAAGATAGGGACAACGTTAGCCCTCCTCCAGTCGTCCGGCACCTCACCCGTCTTCCATGATTTTGCAAAGATAATAGACAAAGGTTCTGAGAGTTCTTCCGCTAGCTCCTTCATTACTCTTGGATGCAGTTCATCGGGCCCTGGGGATTTGAACTCATTCAAGGAAATTAGGTGTTCTTTGACCATTTGTTTATCAATTTCAAACTGCAATCCTGCCCCCTCAACTTCTGCTTCACTTTTTCCAGGGGGGTCATAGATCCGCTTTTGGGAGAAGACTGAGGCAAAGTAGGAATTGAGCACTTCAGCCTTTTGTTTGTCGTCTGTTATCAATTTGCCATCCTCATTAAGCAGTTGAACCACCATTTCTTTCCTCTGTCTTAAGATCTTACATGCTTAAGATCTCCTTGTTAGTGATTTTCTCTGTGTCCTGACTGAAATCTCTGCAGGAATGGGGGATCTTCTGGAATAGCATGGGAATTGGAGTGGGGGCCTGTAGGCAGAAGGGGGAAAGGTCTGTGAAAATGAGGGATCACCTCCTCACAGCACAGCACAGTTGGTTTGGAACCATTGTTCTTTTGTTTACAGAAACGCTCCCTCATTGGCAGTGTCACTACCATGCTCCCTACATTTCTGTCTGGCATGGCATAGTGGGGTTGTGTGTGGAGCTGCTTTTTCACTGCATGTAGTTCTTTGCTTTGTTCCTTTCAGTTTACTAGAAATGAGGAAGAACTATGAATTTCTGTGGGTCTCCCTCAACTAGAAGGTTTATTTGTTAGTACGTGGTGAATGGTTAACCATATAGACACTTGGTAGAACTCTAGGAACCAAATTTGTGGGGGAAAGTGGGATTGAGGATCATTACGTTTAGAATTCTAACTTCAGCCTGCTTTTAGAATGAAAAGAATGAGACTCTCGGGGTTTATTCTTAGGTGTACGTGCATAAACCTTGCACATGGGGTGAACATATTTGTTTATGTTTTTAAAAAGGTATTTCCCCACTTTTCTTTACAAAATAAGCTCAAGCTGCTTACAAAAAGTACATAAGTACATAAAACACATAAAAAACATTTCAATTTACTAAAACCAATTTCTTACAATAAAGCCTAGAGCAAGATTTTATCCAGCCAACATAAAGTCAATAAAAGGATGCCGGACATTAGAAAAACAGGCAGTTTTTGGTCTACCATCTCTTAACCAGACGTATTATGTTAACTTAGTCATCCGTTATACAACCATTCTTTCAAAGTGGGGATAGTATTATTCTTTCAATTCCTGGAAATCAAAATCCTAGCTGCAATCAATACTTTCTGAACCATTTCTTCATGTATAGAATGTATATGTTCATCTACATAACCAAGCAGGACTATTAGAGTGTGCAAGAAAAGGACTGGGTTCGGACAACCTGATAACCAATGGTGGTTTAAATAATTGATGGTTGGTTATTTAACCCACTGTGGGTTATTGTGTTGTGTGGCAGGAGTTTTTTTAACCAAGGGTTGGTTATTTGGCCCAAACAATCAACGCTGTGCAGAGTTGGCTAGTTGAACCACCGTTGGTTATCGTGTTATGGGGAGTCACCATTGGTTATTTCCTCTGCAACCGTTGGTTATTTTGTCAGCCACAGAGTCGTAAAGCAAGAGTGGTCAAAGTGGCCCCTGCCACTCTAGTTAGCCGCAGGATAGATTTTTGGCAGCAGTGGCTGATAGGATACTAGCAGACGGACTGAGAGCAGGAGACAGAGGGCGAGGGATGAGTGAGTCAACTCAGCGTGGACTAATAGTCAACTGAACCTGATCCTAATCCGTACCACGGTTGATTATTATCAACAGATAAACAACTGTTGAGTCGATTATTACACAGCTGTTAAAACATGGGTAATGAAGTTGCATGTGCAACCTTTTTCCAAAAGTATCAGAGGGTATTCCCATCAGATGTGCATTGCCAACACTACCTTCAGAGTTCCCATAAATGTAATTCAATCAATTAGGTGTAGATAGTCTAGTCTTGATGCAGTATTTTACAGAGCTTCACTTTCATATTATTGTAAGGCTGGAGGCAGGCCAGATCTCATTAGAGGCCCGTATATGGATACGTAAGTTTCATCTCTGGTTAAAATTACTGTTTGTCCCTGTGGGTTTAGCTCCGCTTACTCTAACGGACACTTTCAATTCAAGGTGGAAAGATACTTGGAATAGGAAGTTGCAATCCCTAGGCTACTCCACGACTGCGGTCCTGAACCTAGGATACGAGAAAGCAAAAATGGATATTGCCCAAAGGATTCAAGACATCGATCTACAAGATCAATTGAGTCGAGCTAGCCTAAACTTGGGGTTCAGGGAAAATAGTGGTCCTCCTGCACTTGCCACATACCTGATAAACTTGTCCGTTCCGAGGCTCAGAAGAGCTTTTACGTTAGCCAGGTTTAATGTTTTACCTTCAGCATTGCTGGAGGGCAGATTTAAAAAAATCCCTTACAGCGAACGACAATGTCCATGTGGGTCGGGGGATGTTGAGACAATAGTCCATGTTTTACTTTACTGCCACCTGTATAAAGACCTCAGAGTTTCCTTAATAACACCACTCATAAAAAAATTCCCGGGCAGAACGGACAAATTTTGTTTAGATTACCTTTTGTCAGGCATGAATGCCCAAGTTACTGTGAAAGCGGCCAGATTTTGTGCTGCAGCCATCTCATGCCGTAAAGAGGCGAGACGTTAATAACATATGCACGTTTTTACATCTGTAACGTAATGTAATGTGTTAAATTGTATGGTGTTTGATTGGAGTGCTGGTTGTTATACCATAATAAACTTATTCATTCATTCACTGTCATATTAATGCAGAGTAAACATGTTGGGCCTTGTAAATAGATTTTCTTCCAAACCTGCACCGTAATCAAACGGCGAGTCACTCCTCTCTTCTCTAGTTTTGAAATTAGTGTGTAAGTCTGGATAGGAACGCCGCAGCCTTAGTCTTATTGTCCAGTTATCCTAACTTAAATGCATCCCAGCAAGGGAACTAGAAACCCAACAAGGACCTCTCCCCTCACTGCAGTTTCCATATATTTTAATTACTTAATAGATTTGTATACCTCTGAACATATTTAAAATCATCTCTAAGTGGCACTTGCCCTTCTCCTGTTCTCTCAGTGGTGGCAAAACCCAAGGTGATGACAGTCCCTTCCCCCAGAGCAGTTTATTCTTTGCGGTGACCTCTGAAAAAGGCTTCTGATCTGCACTTCAGTAGTTGTGGCCAAAGTGGCTGGACGTTCTTGTCCTCATGAGGCACGGCCTGGCTCCTCTTGGCCCCAGAGTCTCACACCAGTTCTCTTATGCTCCCTCACTGGCACTAAAGCCCTAGGGGACCAGCTGACAGCGTCATTCCCCCTCAGCAGCTGGTCTGGCCACCACAGCTTGCTGTTGGTGTCAGAAAGGGGGAAAAACACAAATTACCTTATGGGTGATTATTGATGAAGTCATTGATTGAGGAGAAAAACTAAAACTTTTATTCACTGTACCACTGAACACTGCTGATGGCAGGTTTGAGGGAGCCTTGGGCAAGTTGTCCTCCTCCTGGCAATGCCACCCTATTTGCAGCCCCCTCCTGCCACCCCCAATAAGTTTAACTGGCAGTGGCTGGCAGTAGCGGAGATGGGAATCCCATTTTCTATTCTTTTAGAAATGTTTTTCGTAGGGCAGGGGGCCAGCAGAGAGGAACTGGGTGAGGTTGCATGTGCCACCATCTCTGCCCAAGGCTTAAAGGCCTCCTTAGGAAATGAAGGTGGCACCAGCCTTGCTTGCTGTTTTCCTTCATAGTATTAGTATAAATGTTTGGAAAAGGGAAGCCAGTGGATGATGTTAGACCACATGGGCCTTTGCATTTGCCTGCCCCCATGCTGGGTGCTGACACCAATCTTGCCACTGAACTATGGATGAACTAAGCTGTGTCTTGCTTGATATTCAGCTTTGTTTTGGTTTTTAGCAGCTTATTTATGTTTGCATTTTGTGACTGAATTCATCTTATAGAACCCAAATCAAATACACGCTCTACTTTATATATATAAAATTGTAACAATGTTTGGCTAGCATGACCGGTATGAAGTTCTGTCTGAAATGCACATTCTCCCATAAACTCTTATCTGCTTATGCCAGGGAGCTGTTCTGAAACCAGAATTGAAACGTGATCCAGTCAGCACACGGGTTAAGTTAAAGATTGTCCCTCATCTTCTGCGTTCCAGGCAAGCAGCAGAAACATTTCCTGCAAATATTCAGGTAATGTTTTCACTTTTATAATAATGCAGTTCTCAACCCCTCAGAACCCAGTTCTAGGCACTCTGTCCCTCTATATCAGCTTTCCCCAAACTGACGCCCTCCAGATGTGTGCACTACAAATCTGATCACCCCGGCCAGTATGACCCTTGCTGGCTGTGGTAATGGGAGATGTAGTCCAGCACATCTGGAGGGCACCACGTTGGAGAAGTTTGCTTATATCATAAGATGTGGTGAGTCTTGGGTCATGGAGTATACAGTCCACCTAGCTAGAGTAGCATGCTAATAGTTCTAGAAACATTTTTCTATGATACCATGTGTGTTGTTTTCTACACTTCCACACTAGTGCCTGTGCCCAATGAAGAGCACTTGTTTGCTAAAGAGGTTTGGATGCACAAAGTATACATAAGTAATTCTTACTGAAGCATATACAAAAGCATACAATTTGAGATAACTTTCCTAGGTATTTATTTATTAATTAATTTATTACATTTTATCTTAGTGTCTGAAGAGGGGCTGTAGCTCAGTGGTTAGAGCACATGCATTTTTTGCAGAAGGGCCCAGGTTCAATCCTCAGTATCTCCAGGTGGGTTTGGAAAAGACTCCTGCCTGAAACCGTGAAGAGCTGTTGCCAGTCAGGTGTCAGCAGTACTGGGCGAAACGGAGCAATGGTCTGACTCAATTCTATCCAGTAGAATTTTAGGATATTTTAGTATGTTTTTAGGATGCTTTTAGGATGTTTTTAATTAGTATTTTATGTATTTTATGCTTATTGTTGTTCCCTGCCTTGATCCTATCAGAGAGGCGGGTAAGAAATATATTATTATTATTATTATTATTATTATTATTATTATTATTATTAGGCAGTTTTCTATGTTCCTGTTTTTCATTAAACATTTATGATAATCTTTTTAATAAGTTGAAAGTAGGCCAAACTTTACTGGGATATAGAAAATCCTGGGAGGAAAAATTATATAGTTTATCAGCATTCATCTTATAATTGCACTTACTGTTGTGGTACTTATGGAAAAATAATATTGATTGTTTCAAATGAGTTTTCTTTTCCTGCTAGGTTGTCTATGATGGACTTTTTGGTGCAAATACCAATGCAAAACTGAGAACCTTGTCTCTTCAATTTGTGCATCATATTTGTGTAATGTAAGTAATGCGATATTTTTATGGCATCATACGCACAAACATAGCATTGGTTGTCAAGGTACAGTTAAGTAATTTCATGATGAATAGAATATAATGATAAACTAGGAGAAGTAGGTGCTATCAGGAAAGATTATTAATGTTATTTTAATAGCGTTATTTTGGATCTCATACTCCAAAGGTAGCTTACAAATAAAAAAACAGTAAAATAATAAAACAGTACAAAATAAAACAATGACTTCACACAACATGATAACCCACATTCAAGTTTGAGCATGGGTTGTGGATAAACCACAAACAACTCATGAAGAAAATCCATGGTTTGTTGTTGGGTTGTAAGCTGTGGGTTGTTCATGGTTAACAAATCATGGTTTGTAAGCGCAGTTGAGTTCAAACAACACAACCCACAGTTCAACGACAACCTACATTCAATTCATACTCAGCCTTGAGAGTGTGTTAGCATATTGTATGAACCCAGTCAATACATAACACTATGATCATATAAAGGGGTAAGAATTACCTAAAACTACAGTATAATTTCTTTTTCTTCATCAAAGTATGCATATACACAAGGAATGATATAAGATACACAGATACATCAAAAAAGTGTGCAATTACTTTGGGAAGGCTGCTCTGTATCATACTGTCTACTTATATTCTTTAAGAAAATGCAGCAGTGAAAATAATTAAAACTACAATATTATCATCTAAAAGCTTCCTTAAAGAGCCAGTTTTTGCCTGCCTGTCAATTAGTTGAGCAGTGACTACTAGGCTGGACAGGTCTTCTTTTGGAAGGGAATTACATAATATTTTCTTTTATTCAAAGAAAGCAGTTGCTATGAGAATGTCTTTTAAAAACACACTAAATTCTTACTCTTTCTTGTATTGAATTTCAGTTGCCCAGATAGTAAGATTAAGCCACTAGGCCCCATGCTTCTAAATGGACTGACAAAACTGATTAATGAATATAAAGAGGTGAGTTCAGAGAATACTTCTCAAGAGTGACATTTACTGTGGAATTTGCCATGTCTTTTTTCATATTTGTGGAATGACTTGATACTTGCTTCAAAAGAGCTATTGAATATACATTAGGTATCACTATTAAAGAAAACAAGCTGGAACTGTAATATAATGGCTGTGTTCAGACAATCTGAATTCATATGGTTCATGTTCCCAGTTCGCTCCTCTCTAGGTTCGTGTGAGGAGACAAGCCAGGAAGCCATTAACTATAGCTTCCCATTACATCTGAACCAGGAAACGATGATCAGTGACTTCCAAACAAATCCTGATTTGTTAGCCAACTTTTAACCATGGGTACAAATTCTGGTTGTTTGGAAGCCATCAACCATAATTTCCTGGATCAGATGTAACAGGAAGCTATAGTTAACTGTGGTTTCCTGACTTGTTTCCCTGCTCATGTGAAAGGAGGAGAGAAACAGGAGTAAAGGGCCTGCATGCAAGTGCATGTAAGTCATGCATATCCTGGCTTATTAGGACAAAATTTGATTGCCTGAACTGGAGCAGTGTTGCAGTGTTCTTCCTTCTAATAGGAATGAATTCCATTCAGAGTTCTATCAACCTTTCCTTCCAAACAGGGCATTCTGCTTTCCCCTTTACCCAGTTTTCCATGTTCCAATTGACAAAGTTATGTGGCTACTGAACATGGTCAGTTCCCATTGGATTTTCTTTTTGGGTGCCCCCTCACCATTAAATAAAATAAAATGTTTTATGCTTCTTCAAATGTTGGCATTCCTCCAAGCTTGCTGATACCTCCCTCTTGTTTCTCCCCATTTTGGCTCAATTTCTTTCATTGTTCAAAAACGATTTTGCTATTAGAAGGAGTTATATGTGTGAAAGCTGATGTGTGATTTCCAAATGGCCTGTCTAGGGCATCTTGACTGAAATTCTGTGAACATTAAGGAGCAGTTAAGTTCCCTTAAAAAGAAATGGAATTTCCAGTTTATTTTATTTTTATGTTTTATTTAAATTCATTCCTGTAAGTCTGCATAGTTGCAGCCTATGTTTAATGCTGTTGATATAGATCCGTTTTCCTCCAGTGTAGGATCTTGCTCTTGAACATGAAATTCAGTATTCAAGTTTTACAAAAAGCAAAGGGAGTTGTGTTGGCAATGGGGAATTTTATACTACCAGAAACTGGGTCATGATTCTCTGAGGGTTCATTCCCTCCAACTACTAAGCAGCTCTAGAGGCAGTCTGAGGTGCAAATGGAAAGCATCATACCACCGTGTAGAGCCTAACTTGAATGTCTGCTTCCTCCTTCCACATTTCATCTTAAGACTCTGACCATGAAGACTTCAAGTCTTCAACATTATGTCAGCCCTCATTTTCCTCCTCTCCACCCCCCCCCCCCACTTTTTGTAACATCTTGTCTGCTAAAGAGATCTGGAGATATTGAAAGTTTTCACATTTTTGTGCCCTTGAGTTGGCTTAATAAAGGCATTACATTGATAGAGATTCAAGAATATATGTGGAGTTGTGCTGCTCAACATCTGTTTCAAGCTCTTATTGTAAGGTGCTGCATGTTTTCTGGTTGTATCTGCATTTTCACATTTTTCAAGGCTCCTTTTTCATTCTTGACAAATACAGTTAAAGGAGCCAAAAGTAGTTTTATTGCCATATGCTGTGATTTTTATTTTCATATGCAGAACACAATCCCATCTGTTCTTCACTTTTAAAGTGTTTTGCATTAGGAGATGATTATTGTATTTTTGGAACTTTTGTGTTCCTGAAATATGTTTTAGCAGAAACAATATGGGAAGTAAGATATAGAATAAAGCAGAACTGTCTGGGATAAATGGGAAGCTGAATGTGTATTATCTCTCTCATGGCTCTTTTTGCTGATCTTACTTTTTTTTATAATTCAAGGACCCCAAACTGCTGTCAATGGCATATTCAGCTGTTGGAAAACTCTCCAGGTAACAAATGCATTTAAACTCAAGAGATGTCAGTTGTATTTTCCAAAGCAATTTTGTTACTCTGTTAGGAGGCAAGCAAGTTAACTTAGAACACCACATGACAATTTGTAATGGTCTGTAGAATGTGAAACAGAGATGATCTTTTGACAGCCTGCGAACTGTTAAAATTAAATCTGTGGGAGGCTTATTTGAATGCCAGAGATAATCAAGGGGCATCAAGTTCAAAAATTGGTTGTTCTCTGCATAGTTTAAGACTGTGCCAACTAAGCAGTCTTGCAGCAAAGCCAGTGGTATCATGCTGAATGAATTTTCGGCATAAAAATTAACCTACAAAAGGCTTATCAAAATTGACCTCCCTATGCAATTTCTTGTTTTTTTAATTATCTTTAGTGATTATTAGACAAAATCAGCCTCTTACTAGTAGAAGCAGGCAGTTTCGAGCTATGTTGTATTTGCAGATATATTTTTACTAGCCCCTGATTATTGATACCTGAAATTAACTGCTCTGTTTGAAAGCTAGTGGTGCATAGTGGCTATGAGAATGACATATGAACCAGGAAATTCTGCAATCCTAAATATACTTGCTAGGGACTAAGCTCCCTTGAACACAATGGACTTTACTTCCAAGTAAACATATACAAGAGTGCTGCAAGCCACTCTCAGCCTTAAGCTGCAATCCTGAGCAGACTTACTTGGCAGTAAGTTCCATTGAACACATTGACCCAGTTCGCATGTAACAGTGGCATATCACGGGGTAATTAATTAACCCATGATTTGCTGTGGTGTGTGCCACGTGCATTTCAGAACACCCTGATTATAGGTTGCTGTGTGACATCTGAATCTGGACACTATAGGTTAATTGCGGATTAAACAACCCACAATTAACCTACAATTAGTAGGTTCAGACATCATGTAGCAACCCTCACTTGGGCTTTTGAATATTCAAAAAGGCTGTGGAATTTTTATTTTTATTTATTTATTTATTACATTTTTATACCGCCCAATAGCTGAGGCTCTCTGAGCGGTTCACAAAAATTAAAACCCTGAAGAGCATAAAAACAACCAACAATTTAAAACACAAATACAAAATACAATATAAAAAGCACAACCAGGATAAAACCACATGCATATGCTATGGCAAATTATAGATTGATTAACTCACAATTTGCTGGGGCCTGTTTTGAGTAAACATGCATAGCATTGCTCTGTCAGACTCCTATTTATTTTGGTGGGCCCCACATTTGTGGAATTCTATCCCCACAGAAATATGTATGATCCCATGAATTCAGGCCTTCACACAGACTAAAGACCCATTTGTTTCAAGTTGTTTCTCTCAGGCAAATACTGGGCGCTGCTATTTTAAATTGGTTTTACACTGGTTGAAAATAGTTTAACTATTTTTAAGGTTATTATGCTGGGTTGTTGTTAGTAATTTTATTGTCAGACTCTGTTGTGTTTATTGTGCTCTGCTGTTTTATAGTATTTTGATTTAAATAACGTATGAATTTTGAGGCATGGCCTTAAAAGGTGTCATAGAAATCTCTCAAATAAATAGTCATATAGACAATGTGAGTTAGTAACACTGGCTACTTACAGGTTGTTTGTAAGAATTGCAGAGGTGATTTGTGAGAAAGCACTATATAAATGTATCATTATCAATATTAGTAATTTATAGATAGATTAATTGCAGTGTATATATTTTGTTTCACACTTAAAATGGAAAAATGGCACTTCTAAATCATTGAATTTTTCAGCCGAATACCTCAACTGTTCACCAAGGACCTGGCATTAGTCCAACAGTTTTTTGAAGCTCTCTCTAAGGTTGGTAATTTTGCTATTTTTTGTTTTTTGCCGTGCAAATGGTCTGTCTAGAAGATGCTCCTTGTGCATGCTAGATACTAAAGGACGTAACTTATTTCAGGAAGACCCTGACACCAGACTTGCTATTCAGGAGGCCTTGTCCATGATGGTTGGGGCATATACCAGTTTAGAAGGAGCACCACGTACTCTTATGGAGGCGCTTGTGGCCTCAAACCTAATTAAGGTATGTCAAGAAGATGGGGAAGTGGTAATATGAAGGGCTGAATATCTTTTCACATCAATTTCTTGTACATGACAAGTTTTATGGTAATGGAACCCATTCCCTCTGCCTTATGGAACACTTAAAAGAGGGACTACGTTTCTACATTTTGTAGGAAGACAACTCTTGAGTTTTGTCACCTTGTGAAAGCCCATTTTGTGTTGTTATCTATCTCTTTATGGTAGAGATAAGAGGATGTACTGTGCTACACATTTTGTTCCATCCCCTGAAGTGATGGTTGGTCTGGCCACTTGCTTTCTGGCCACTTAATTTTTTACTGGGCAAAAGAAGGAAAGCACTTGAGGAAATGGCTGCATGTGCTCTCTTCAGGTGTCAGGAATGCTGACTTCTGCTAAAGGATATAAAGTTTATTTATAATAAACTACTCAACTAGCTCAACTATAAATAAACTGTTTTTTTTCTGTAGTTACCTTTCTACTTCATAACAATTTTCTCCATGTATTTTTATATATATGCTTGTGTTTTTAAACAGCTTTTACATGTCCCCAATGATTTCTCCCCCACCCTCTCTTTTTAAGCCTCAAGTCCAGGTACGTCAGGTGGCTGTAAAGTTTGCCAGCACAGTGTTCCCTTCAGATCACATTCCTTCAAGATACTTGCTGCTTTTAGCTGCAGGAGATCCGTAAGTTTAATGTCAGATTTAAAATATAGTGTTGAGATATATAAGTAAGTAATAAAGATTTACCATTGTTGTAATAATGGTACACCTGGAGGCATAGTCAGCTTTTTTAAGACCACTTGATACAGAAGGGTACATGTGAAGGTGGGAGGAAGAAATTGATTCTTCTAATCTTACGTTACTGTGTTTTAAACATTGGCAAGAGTAAATCCCCAGTGGAAGAATGGCACTGCAATACTTGTAATGCAAAATGGCTTGTACCACAGCTAGCACATCCACTTCACAAATAAGATTGGTCTGCAGAGTACTTGGTTACCATGTTACTGGCCAATCTGGGTGTCTTTCTATTCTGTGACATGCAGAGCCAACCTAAAACAAATACCCGCCTCTTGAAGCTTTACATTAAACATTTGACAGTGGGGAGATAAAGGTGGAATGATGGGACAGGACAGAGTAAGAAGTGATGAACAGAAGCAAATGGCAGCTATATGTAACTGCACTTTGTTGTGGCTTTGGATACAGGGGGGTTTAACCAAGAGCTTGTGCTTGTTATGGTTTTAGTGAGTGTGTGGAGTTAGAGAGTGCCTGGTCTAGCTAAGTAGGTTTACCTAATGGTTTAAGCTGTAGTGATTCAGCTAAAAAGAGCTTGGCTGGGGTGACTTTGTGCACACTGTGCCTTCACCCAGATGGGGAAAGCCCACACTTGTCGAAGGTAGTCCTCGGCTGAAGTGCCTGTTGGAGGATTAGCTGGCACTTCAACTGGGGGCCATAGGACATCAGTGTTGTGGCTTTGCCCCCTACCAAATTTGCCCCCTACCAAAGACTGTTCCCTACCCCGAGTTTAGTAAACCAGAGACAGGGCACCCTTGCCCAATGTATAACCAGAAAAGAGAATTAATGTGAAAGTCAGATTCTCCGGATTATCATATATGATTCCTTTTGAGAACGTAAGAAGAGCCTTGCTGGATCAAATGCAATGTTCTTTTGGACCCAGTTTGCAAGGTACAGTGGCAAATTGTGGGTTATTTAACCCACGGTTTGCAGGGATACACACTGTGTGTGAATCACTTCTCTTTTCTGTAAACAACCTCTGATCTGTGCGATATGCACGTTTGGAGTTATCAACATGATATGTGAACCTGGACTGATGGGTTCTTTAGGGGCTGAATTATGGTTTTGCTTTATGTGTAAGTTGGTCATTAACTCGACTTTGTCTACTCAATAAATAAATTAGGGAGGGTGTGAGCGATAATTATTTATGTGTGCAACATTCTTTTTTTAACTTTTGAAAGACGGGAGGAGGTCCATGGAGAGGCACAACGTGCGCTGAGAACATTTCCTGGTAAAAATGAAAAGGAAAGTGGTGGTAAACAGATGCCTTCATTTCCAGAAATGGTCCAGTATATTCAAGAGAAGGTACAGAACTTCATCTTAAATCTCACAGATTATTGTGTGTCTGTTCATAGTCTAGTCATAATAGCACAAAAAAAACCCACCCCCGTACCCCAGCAAGAGCATGATCTGGGGCAAGTCTGGCTCTGAAAGCTGCCTGGAATACTTGGCAAATAATACAAAAGTCTCTCTGAGGTCTTTGAAGGGAGAGCGAGATATAAGGTTGATAAACACCAGCCCAATAAATACTAGGCAGGCACTCAAATAACACCAATGAATGCCGGTTGTTTGTTCTTTCTTTGGGCTACTTGGACAGGATAAATAGAGATTGGATGTTATCTTTGCTTTTCTAAAAAGAGCAATTTGTATTGGACTTAGAGTAAGTGTCATCTCGGTTATTCCTTGGTTTCTAAGCTTTGGTACAGCTTCTGGGGGAAGCCCTGCTTCAGGTGACTTCTCTGTAAGTGATTAGACTAAAATCCACTAGTAGCAGGGTCTGTTCAGGTATAGCACCAGTCTTATGGAACACACTTTCCCAGAAGTCCATGGGGCTAGCTCCCTGACAGACATGTAGAAAACAAATCAAGCGTTCCTGTTCTGGTAGGCTGCTCTTCCTGTCCTTTTGAGTATTTGGTTTGATCATGACTCATTTTAATGTTTTAAAGGCATATACATGGCATGAATCTTAACCATCCTTTCTTGTCCATGTCTTGTTTATGCTCACTAACTCCTTTCCCTCCTACTTGCTATCTTTCCAGTGGTAGATGATAACTGCCACACTTGAATTGCAGTCCCTGCCACCTCCATTTTTCATTTGGTATTTCTCCTCTTGAGCCCTGCAGATAGCTGTAGCATGTTTGCCTGCCCCAATTTTTCTGTGGGATGCATTGACAAGTAGTCAGTGGGTGACTTTGAGCCAGTCACAGACACTCAGCTCAACCTACCTCACAGGGTGGTTGTCGTGAGGATAAAATGGAGAGGAGGAGGATTATGTATGCCAACTTGGGTTCCTTGGAGGAAAAAAGGTGGGATATAAATGCAATCGTCATCTATGTGGCCATGACAGTAAGACGCTGATAGCTCTCTGTGATGGGCTGTGGGGTGGCGTATCTGGCCCCATCACCTCTGTTTTCTCTTCAGTGTGACCCTAGTTTCTGGGCAGAGGAATAGACTATTAATTCTGCATCCTTTTCACTTTAATTCTCTTAAGTTTGGGAGCCTCTGGCTGAGAGCTGTTTCCATGGCAACCCCAAAGGCCTGATAGATACAGCATTGTGCTTACCAACAATTATTGGCCCAGTTTCATTACCATACAAGATTGTATCAGGGGGGAAAACCCCATTTATGTTGTAATAAGTGCTTCCTGATCCATGGGAGGGTAGGGTGACAGACCATGACAAGATGTGAGCAGCTTAAGCAGCAGAAGAATCAAGTCTGTAGTCTAATGTGAGAGATGGGATTGGTGCATTCTAGCTTGTTTCACTCATTCACTTTGAATCTGGGAACAGTAGTTTGCCTTAAAGTAAAGCGCTTAAGAACTGGCCAGGAGTGCTTCCAGATGTAGGATTCCTAGCATTATCATTCAGAATGCATTATGGAACAATTTTGTCTTTTCTTCCTTAACAGCGTATTTGCAGTAAGGAAAAAGATGGAAGAAGTGGTGGGAAAATACAGGAGGGTTAGAAGTGGAGGATATTGTCATCGGGACTCTCCATAAAATTTTGTCAACTAGCACCTTGAAAACCTAGTCTTGAAGTGTATCTAGAGGCAGTTTAATTTAGTGGTACTTCAAGATGTGAAATGCATGAAACTAAAATCCTTTGTTTGCTAGGATCATGATACATATAGCAAATGCTTCTCTATTACACCAGGATAGTTTTAGCACCTTCACAGTTTCTACAACCTTGGAGGATTGAGCACATGCTTCTGCTTTGCATCAATGCAAGTCTTCAGTGGTGTGGGGCAATATATTTTTAATTGCGCTAGAATTATGGTATACTTATGCAGTGGGATTGTTGAGCAAATGCTGTCTGAACCTCTTGTCAAATATGCTGTTGTTGTTTTATCTTAGGCCTCTCACAGAATGAAAACGCCTGCTAAATATATGACTGGAACAACAGTTATGCCTTTCAATCCAGCTACTTTTGGAGAGGTATGTGTACCAATCTCAGCTGAGGGGAAGTCATACCTGACCAGATCTTCCTGGCATCAAATCTGTTCACTATAACAAAATAATGTGGCCATTGTGGCAGCCCTATTATTATTATTATTATTATTATTATTATTATTATTATTATTATTATTATTATTATTATTTATTTATTTATATAGCACCATCAATGTACATGGTGCTGTACATTACAGAAGACTGTAATACAGTCTTCTCCCATATGAACCTGTCTGAAATTTAAGATTTGCATCGGAGGCCTCCTTAGGGTTCCTTTCCTGGCTGGCTAGGTGGGTGATGACTAGGAAGAGGGCCTTTTCGGTGATGGTACCCCATTTCGATGATGGTACCCCATGCTCAACAGGTGAGGGAAGCATCAATAGTTATATAATTCAGATGGCAAGTTAAGACCATCTTGTTCTCCAGGGCTTTTAGTAGATTTTGTACTTTTTATTGGTCTTGTATTGGGTGCTGTTGCTGCTGTATTGAGTTTATGATTTCTATTGATCATCCCAGTTAAGTTCTAATAAATTTGTTTACTGATTTTGTTAATCAAGGTCATTAGCAAGATCAGTAAACAAAATAATCGCCTTGTTTCTATATTTTTATTGTTCTGCTTTTCCTTTTTTGTAAGCTCTTTTGTATATTGTTTAAATAAAAAGTGGCCTATCAAAATTCCCTTAGCCATGGTACTGAATATAATTTATTTATTTTATTAAAACATTTGCATCCCGCCCTATATCACTAGGATCTCAGGGCAGCGTTCAGAGAAAATTATATGAACATTATAAAACAATAAATATACACAGCTAAAAGCAAATTAAACCATTCATCAAGCTAAAACCAGTATAGAATTTAAAAGCAGTAAAACCCAATTAAAACTGTAAAAACAATGTGCAAGGTTGGTGAATTTAACTATCAAAGGCTTTGGTAAAAAGCCATGTCTTTACTTGGCATCGAAATGAAGTCAGTGCTGGTGCTAGTCAGGCCTCCAAGGGGAGGGCATTCCACAGTCAGGGTGCCACAAGAGAGAAAGCCCTCTCCCATGTCCCACCATAGCAAATGTCTTGCGTTGGTGGGATGCGGAGGAGGGCGCCTCCAGCAGATCTCAAGTCTCAGGCAGGCATATATATAGGGAGAGGCGCTCCCTCAAGTATTGAGGTCCCAAGCCGTTTAGGGCTTTAACTATCATTACCAACACCTTGAATTCCGACTGCAAGCATATAGGCAGCCAGTGCAATTCGTTTAAGACTGGTGTTATATGGTCTTCGTGGGATATACCAGTCAGCAGTCTAGCTGCTGCATTTTGCACTAGCTGCAACTTCTGAGTTGTCTTCAAGGGCAGCCCCATGTACAGTGCATTGCAGTAGTCTAATCGGGAAGTTACCATTGAATGATTACTGTAGCTAGGTTATCCCTGTCCAGGAAAGGCTGTATCAGCTGAAGCTGGCCCCAAGTACTCTGGGCCACGGAGTCCACCTGGGCCTCAAGTTTAATTTTTAAACCCAACCCACCCACCCCCTGCTTTTGGCACCCTGGTGGGGTGGGGAGTCTGGGACAAAAATGGGATTATTAGGAAGCTGAATTCTATGCTCAATACTACATTCTGGGTATCTGTGGATCTGTCCCCCTGCAGCTGTGTGAAATTGCAGCATACACACAGCCCTGGGTATTATTCAGTGTAAAGCACACTAAAATCCCATTGATTTAACTGCATAGTTCAATTTTGAGTCATATTCATAGTAATATTAGATCTGCAGATTGCATGCTAAATTTTGCAGCAATTAGCTCCAAGCGCTATGTGATTTTAAGATACTATTCATCAGATGTTGCAGTTCTTTCTGAAATACATCAATTGAGAAATGTTTTTTTTTCTTTTAATCACCTAAATTGCAGAGTTGGTTTAGGGTAGTGGCAATGAGATTTAGTTATGAACAGAGAATTTGCATTCAAATCTTTCCTTGGATATGGACTCAAGAGGTGGTCTTAGGCAAGGCATTCTCTCTCAACCTCAGCCCTCCATCTGCAGCATTGGATAATTATGTTGACCTACCGTACATGGTTATTGTAAGGAGAGAATGTACATGGGATCCTTTGAACATTCTAAAGCACTGTAGAAATGCATGTTAGTATTATTATTAAATCGGGAATCATGACTGAGGGAGTTAAGCCAAATACTTTCTGAGTGTTATGATGGTTGTTCCATCTGTCTTGTGGCCTGTTTTCTAACTTATCTTTTTCTTCTCTGGTTAGATAGTCCTGTACCTCCGGATGTGTCTTGCCCACAGTGCTGGTGTGGTCCCCACCTCTCAGAGCTTAGCAGATATGCAGGATCATGCCCCCGCCATTGGCCGTTACATAAGGAACCTCCTGTCTGGACATGTCATAACATCCTCCTCGTCAAAGGGTGGCGAAAGCAACCCCGTACAGATCTATATAAGTCTCCTTCAGCAGCTGCTCTCTGGGGTTGGAGGTAAGAAACCAGGAAGCACAGAGCTAAAAGCCAAAGCTCTTCTTGACTTCTTCAAAGCATCTCTCATGAATGAGTTCTGAGTGTGACGTTTAAGGTGATTTAATTCAGTGACTGCTATCAACCACTATGTCAGATGTGGGGTAGTTTTACTTCTTGAGGATGTAAGAATTGTTTGGAAGCATTAGACCAAGGTTCGTTGGGCTTGGCATTCTGTTTTCTTTAGCCAGGCAGATGCTTCTGGATGCTCACAAGCAGGGCCTGAAAGTAGGGGGCCTTCTCTAGTTGCCCACTGCTTCTGTATGTGGAGGCTCCATATAACTATCATGGATCATAGCCATTGGTAGACCCATTCTCCATTAACACCCTCCCCAATCCTTTTTTTAAAAACAACAACCTGTCTGTTATCACACATTGTGGAACGCCATATGTTTATTATGAATTTAATTTCCTGGTCCCATTTTAAATCACCCTGGCCATAAGGTGTCTCTAGGATATTTGTATGAATCATCCTAAATTAGTTTGTAGTAATGCTCTAGGTTGGATTCAGATTTAGTCATACTTTGGCTATAGCTTTTAAACTTTGAGTTTGTTCTGACTCTATACTGTTAGCTTCACCCTTCCCGGTGCCTGTTTACACTTCCCTGTGCCTGTTTGCATTCTCTTTCCCTTCTTATTGTTTACTACAACTTTATTAGATTGTAAGCCTATGCGGCAGGGTCTTGCTATTTACTGTGTTATCTGTACAGCACCATGTACATCGATGGTGCTATATAAATAAATAATAATAATAATAATTTGGCTAGTCCCATTGATTTCAGTGGGTCTACTGAAATTATGACTAAATCTGGATCCAGTTGGCTGAGGAGAATGTGGAGAGGTCTGACTTCCAGAGACGAACAATAAGAGTTTGCTAATGCCTTTACAGGAGCCAATTGCTAATGCTACTTTTTTATTTTACTTTTTTAACATCTCTCATCGTGCATTCCCAATTACATATGCAGTGCCCCCCCTGGTATCCCCACTGTTCAGCATGTATTGCCTTCTACCATTCTAAGCTTTCCTCATCCCTCCCTTACATCACTTCCTCTCATCACAGCGACACCGGAAGTGGCATCACTTCCAGTATCGCGGGATTTCGGCAGCTGTGCCACTCATTCTTCCATCTTTCCTGCTTTCGGTTTCTGTGTGGGTGAGTCCTGGATGGTGTGGTTTCTCATCCTGTCATGTAGAGTTATACTCAGATTTATGTCTTATTTTATGGGAGGGGGAAAAATCAATTTGGCATGGGGAGGGGTCACCTCCTACAATTTACAATATTTTTTATGAATTATCAAATTACTAGTAACTATACTCTAGGAATAAATATTTGTCAATTTCAACAATTATAAAAGCTTATTCCAAAATAGTTTATCTCAAAGTTAAATAAACTTTGAACTTGAGACAATAGTATTTTCTGAGCTCCAGGGGTAGGTGATCCTGTTTAGCCTCTGGACTGTGTTTCCTCCTCTTTGCCTGTACTGGAGTGAGTTTTATCTCATGAATGATAGAATTTGACTTGGCTTCACTGGCTTGCTTATTACTTAACTTCAGGTTTCTAAAAAATTTAGGAGCATCAGAAGTGACTTGTTAGCGCATGTGAACTGCCCGCTGTGAGTATGTTGTGCCCCTTGAAGGTGTTGATTTTGGACACACCTGCAGAATGACTTAATTTTGGGGGGAGCATCCTGATGTCACAAATACCTGTTGGTGAAGCATTATGCATGCAAGATTCTTGTTGCACCTCATCTTTCTGCCAGTCTCTATATGGAGCAGTTGGTTAACTTGGACTCTCAAGGTTTTTTTTGTGACTAATCAATTCTTATTTAATAGCCTGGGAATCCTAGGTCCTCTTTTTTTTAAGAGTATGTTTCTATCCCAAATTCTCAAAGACTCAAATTTGCGAATATGATATCAAACGGTTTTGACGGACTTCGGTGCCAAACAAGATTCTTATTTTTGCCATATGGTTTGACTTGCAAAATATATCTATCCTTGGTTTAAAAGAGAGATCACATTTTTAGCATTGCTTTTATTTATTTGCTTGGAACACTATTGGCATGTTTGTTTTATAGGCAGTGGGTGAGATCAGATATACAAGATGAAAATATTTTCATTAGCAAACGCCTCTGTTTGAGGGAACCTACAAAATAGATATTTATTTGTTTAGATTTTTGCCATTTTAGTAATTTGGCAATGTGACATTTGATGTGTGTTTTTAAATAACTTTCTAGGTTTGCCAGTGATGTATTGTCTATTGGAGGTTGTTTCAGTCTATCCTGAGAAACTAGCTGCAAGATTTGTAGACAAAATGGACTGGATAAAGGTATGTTAAAATACTATAAAAGAAATGTGGTTTTATTTCAATAAATGTTTTGGGAGTGATACAAACAGTTTGTTTGTATCACTCTCAAAACTTGAAGGGGTGGGATCAGAGAGGGACAAGCTGGAGCGTGTTCAAGGAAGGGCAACGAGGATGATCACGGGTCTGGAAACAAAGCCCTATGAGGAGAGACTGAAAGAACTGGGCATGTTTAGCCTGGAGAAGAGAAGATTGAGGGCAGACATGAGAGCACTCTTCAAATACTTGAAAGGTTGTCACACAGAGGAGGGGCAGGATCTCTTATCGATCTTCTCAGAGTGCAGGACAAGGAATAATGGGCTCAAGTTACAGGAAGCCAGATTCTGGCTGGACATCAGGAAAAACTTCCTGGCTGTTAGAGCAGTATGACAATGGAACCAATGACCTAGAGAGGTCGTGGGCTCTCCCACACTAGAGGCCTTCAAGAAGCAGCTGGACAGCCATCTGTCAGGGATGCTTTAAGGTGAATTCCTGCATTGAGCAGGGAGTTGGACTTGATGGCCTTATAGGCTCCTTCCAACTCTACTATTCTATGATTCTGTGTTACCAGGGGGCTCCTGATTTGTTAAAAATAGTTAAAAGATAGCCAGCGTCACTTCTTTGTAACCTGGTATTTCTTACCAGTGAGGTCCCCCCCCCCCAATCACATACAGATCAGTTTGAAAGGTCAATGATGGGAATATTAGTATGCTATTGCCTTTAAAAACATGATAAAATCAACATTTTAAAAAGAAAACCGAATAAGGGTGAAAACAAAAAGGGGATTATGGCAGTTCTGTTGTTATTTGATAATAACGTTCGTAGGCAAAACTGTTCAGTTTACTACTAGAGCAACTAAAACACTGGAGTAGAGGGATTCTTCAGGGCTTGGATCCATATTGACAACTTCTCTTGCTCATGCTGTGCCTGTCTTCAATCAGACATGGTGGTGCGACAATGTAGCAGATTCTGTCGATTAGCCAACAAAAATAATGCTGATACAGTACGTCTCATGTCACATTTTTTCTGGTTCTACAGATAAAACTTTAAGGACTGTCCTATTCAGATGTGCCCTAAATTGGATTGTTGGATTATTGGATCAGCCTTTCTATTGCTGAAGTGCTAGTAAACTGTGATAGCTATTTAACGTGTTACATTCTTTTTAACCTTTTCCCCCCAGACTCTTATGAATACTAATAAGGAAGAGATGCGAGAACTGGCTGCTCTATTTTATTCAGTAGTGTTGTCAACAGTTTCAGAAAACGAATTTAAAACATCAGTTCAACATCTGATAAAAACAGCAAAGGACAATCATGTAAGTCAGTTGTCTTTGTTTGCATTTTACAAAACTTCTCTTAACGGCGGCTATGAAATACTAGTGTACGCTGCTAATATTTTTTCCCCATCTAAACAAAATTTAACTAATTGAACAGGAAGGAATTGTTTATAAATAAATATCATAACAAATTGGAAAAAAATGGGAAGCAGAAACACATAGTTATCATTGGAGAAACAGGAGGTATCATGACATTTTCTTTTTAAAATTACTATATAGTTAAATATATTTTAAACATGTTTATAGTTCTGTTTGTAATGGAGAATATTTTTAGAGGGTTTTGTTTATGTCTTTTTCCTTTGGCAAAAGCTGTAAATAATCAAATTCAACAAGTTTTTGGAGCCAAAGATTTTTCTATGGGCCCCACTGAAACTCACTCACAGTGCAATCGTATACATTTCTATTCAGAAGTGAGTGTCATTGAGTTTGGTGAGGCTTGCTCCCAGATAAGTGAGATTGCCGCCTTAGGGTTTCAACCTAAATAAATAAATATTTATTCTCATCTACTGAGAGGGTAGAATTCTTACCCAGTTGTAGTTGTTGGAAAGTTTCCATTCCAGTCATCACCATTAGCGTTTTTATACTGCTCAATAGCCAAGTCAGTCATTAGAGAGAGGAAGGGCTACAGTTATAGTCCTAACTAGGACTACCACCAGATTTAAAAGAACCTTAATTGATTAATCAAATTAGTTTTAATCGATTTCATTTATTAAATCTAAATATACCTGCATATGCCTAAAGCACTGTGTTTAAAGAAAAAGAACATTTTCTTTGGTTTTTAGATGGCACATGTATAGATTACAGCAAGAAAATGCATTCTCTCTTGTGAAACTGAAGAGGGAAATGCATCTGCAGTTTTTAAAACTATATATATTGAAATCATTTATATTTTAAAGATGTATTCTTGATTCAATTGGTGATGAGTTTTTAGCTGATGGACCAATTGAAAATCTCTGCCCTACTATGCAGAGCTACTGGTAACGTTCTAAGTGTTGGTGTATATCGCTTCATGAATTACATCTCATTTTGACATTGTCGCTCTTTATCTCCAGAATCTGGAGATGCAACATGGATCCTTGTTGGCTCTAGGATTCACAGTAGGACGGTATTTGTCAAAGAAAAAAATGAGGATGGTAGAACTGCATGGCCTAGAAGATCCAAATACCATTGTTCTTCCTGAACAAGACCAACTGATAAAGTCAACAACAGAAACTATAGGTCAGTCCACACTTTCATGCTTTGCCTATATTTTTGACCCAGTTGGTCCCATCTCTGGATCTGAAAAATGAAACCTCTGTTTTAGCCCATTGTACTTCGTCTGGGTTCTCTGCTGCACAAATTCTCATAACATAGTAATGGGTATCAAACCCATGGGATTATGTATTATTGTTTGATGCTTTGGCACTTAATTCATAATGGAAAATTATTGTTTCTATTCTCTGTATAGTTCGTTACACAAGATTTCACTAGGTGCAACCAATATACACAACATAAAAACACCATCTGGTAGAATTCTGAAAATGAGAAATGTATTCATGTTATTTAGTTGAACATGAGAGTATGAAACTAATTATCTATGACAAGGATGCACAACTAATTGGCAGCTATTTTGATTGGACCCTGGAGACTCTACTAAATTTTAATCAAAAGTATGATAAAATATTTGCTCGTAGCTTCACTAGTTAAGAAAACTCGTTAAGTTGTAAGAGAATAGATACTTTAGTCTAAAATCTCTTTGAGGTTTTGTGTGTAATGCCTCAACTATGTCCAAAGGCATTGCTCCATAACCGTGAAGCCATTTCTTTTAGGGGCACCAGCTTTATTTTGAAGCCTGCCACTTGTGGGGAAGTTTATTTATACTGCAAAATACGCTCACCCACTTCACCTTGCAATCACTGAGTGTAGAATTTACTGGCTCTTACAAATACAGAAGTCAGCCACCCCTGATCTGAGATACTCGCTAAAGAAAAGACTCCCATCACCATAGAACGAATATTATTTCTATGTACATGGTATTACTGCAGAGTAACATTGTTGACTTCATTCCTGCAGAATAGTGGAATTCTTACTGTCTTTGGGGGCTCTTAAAATTTGAATCACTGCCTTTTAAAGGAAAAATACAAAGTCATCCTTTTTGTTTTCCCCAGGTTCCTTTTTGGATAGTACCTCACCACTTTTGGCAGTAGCTGCTTGTACAGCACTGGGAGAAATTGGCAGGAATGCCCCTCTGCCCATCCCCAATGAAGGAACTGGATTTACAAAGCTCCATCTTGTTGAAAGCTTACTAGCTCGAATTCCTTCTGGCAAGGAAACTAATAAGGTAATGTTTTGCAATGCTGTTACAGTTAATTCCTTTATGCATATGTGTATTTAGATTTACCCATGAAAGATAGATATAATAATAATAATAATAATAATAATAATAATAATAATAATAATAATAATTAATAATAAATAAATACATAATAAAAGATAACAAGGTATCAACAGACCTATGCAGGAAATGCCATCAATTCCAAGAAACAATAAACCATGTAACAGGAGAATGTGAAATTCTGGCAGGAATGGACTATACGGACAGACACAATACAGTTGCAAAAATAATTCACCAACAACTGGCCATCAAATTCAATCTTATCAAACAACTTACACAATACTATACATACTCACCTGAAACAATCTTGGAAAATGCAGATCATAAAATATACTGGTGCAGAACAATTCATACTGACAAAACAATACCTTGCAATCAACCAGACATAATGGTCATAGACAAAAAAAGAAAAACACACATACCTCATCGACATAGCAATACCGAATGACAAAAATGTTGTTGAAAAGGAAGAGGAAAACCATATACACCACTGGCCATGGAAGTCAAAGAACTATGGCAACAGGAAAAGGTAACAATTATTCCGTTAGTCACATCAGTCACTGGCATCACATCAAAAAACTATACAGAAATCCTTCAGAAACAGCATACCAAAATACATCCACACCAACATCCAGAAAGCAGTCATACTTAAAACATGCTCAATTGTCAGGAAATTCCTGAATCGGTAAAAGACAGCGTGACTTGGCAATGCCCGTCATGTCCATCTAGAATAACCGCCATGAGCCAGAAAGAGATAATAATAGCAACAACAACAACAATAATAATAATATCTTACCCGCCTCTCCCTCTGGATCGAGGCAGGGAACAGCACTGAATACAAAATATAAAATACATAAAACTGATTAAAACCAATACATTATTAAAACCTCAAAATCTTTTAAGACATTTTAAAATTCAACTGGGTAGGCCTGCCTATGACTAAAAGATGGAAGTTTATAAAGATGATTATCAAAAAAGAGGAAAAAACAGTCGTATATTAACTTCTTCGTGGTCTTGATGGCTCACACATACAGGTTCCGTGCCTGTGCAGAGCATTGTTCAGAATATCCCAGAGCTGAGCCAGGGATGTTGTTGCTAGGAGTCCACCCTCCTCCCACTGTGCATGTCTAGGTGTGGCTCCCACCTTTCCCCTCAGTTCCTTTTCATCTGCTGCAGGAACAGCAGCATTAAGAACATTCTCTGTCTTAGAAATTTCTGTAGGTCGTAGGATTTGCTGAGCCACAGTGTTTGCATAGGGATTCGCACATCTAAGACTCAATTTGCATAATCCCAGTTCATGCAACCTGTTTCCTTTCCTTAATGCAGTTACACGAGTAAAATGCTTTGGAAAGGTAGTCTTGTAAACTGTGGCATTAGTTAAAGAGATCTGTTTGAGGCAGGTCAAGGATCGGATTTTAAATAATAATTACCATCACAGAACAATATGAGACCTCTTCTTTCTCTCTGCATTCAAGTCCCTTTTCAAATCTCACTTTCCCCTAAAGTTTAACCTCTTAGTCCTCATCCTAAGTATATGTTCACAGACATAATATTACCCTTGTCTTTCACACTGTTGCAATTTAGATTGCAAGCTTTTCAGGGCAGGAAGCTGTTTTGTTCATATTATTCTGTAAAGTGCCATATACAGCGATAATAGTATATAAATCTTTTATATAGCACATCAAAAACAACAACACTCAGCTCTGTACTTTAAATAAAATGAATGGCAGGATCTGTCCATAGGCTCATAAAATCTAAAAAAATATATATATATTAAAAAGCACCTTGCTTAAGCTTAGAATATTAGACTGCATTTGTTATATACTTTATATTCAGTATAAAGAATGAGCTTTTTGTGCATTGTGAAATGAGTATTACATTGTGTTTGGCCTGGAATAGATATAATGTGCTTGATCTCCTAATTACATACTCCTTTCTCCTTACCTCTTGCACAAGAATTTCTGAGCTAACTGTGGCATCATACTTAGATTTGTTTGAGATTACTATCATTAGAATTGACATTAGCACAGATGCAACATGATAGTGTGGCTTTTTTAGGGAAAGGGAAAGGGGGAAATTTGCTTGCAGGAGAGGTGTGGATGTGTAAGACGAATGCCTGAGCTTAAGAGATTGTTTTCCCACCTAAACCTGGCAGACATTTAACACACATCCCTGTTTTCTTTAGATGAAAGAAAGAGCTATACAAACACTAGGTTACTTTCCCGTGGGGGATGGAGACTTTCCTCATCAGAAACTACTCTTGCAAGGATTAATGGATTCTGTGGAGGTAATGCTTTAATATTACTCCTTGAATATGTTTAAAACTGGCATGTATTAACTTGTGTCACACTTATCAAGGGGTACACTTTAAAATGTATCTTCAATTTTGTTTCGTTGTCTTTTAAAAGGGTGCAAAATCCTTGCCTTAGTATTTACCTTACTATATGTAAATGTTGAATGTAAATGTTTTTAGGTGGAATATCTACTGCAATGTAGGTTATGCAGTGCCATCCTATGCATATTTACTTGGAAACATTTCCCACTGTGTTTGATGGTGCTTATTTCCTAGTATGTGTGTTGTAAGATTGCAGCCGTAGATTACAGAGAAAACCAGAATTTATCTCTTTATTTGTCAATTTCACTTTTCCTAACAAGGTTTTGCTTTTATCTGATTGAGTTACATTATGATCTACTTTTATGATTTTTTAAAATGTCAGCCTGTTGTCTGCCATCTTTTGCTTTTTTTCTTTATTTACTGCATTTATATACCACCCCATAGCCGAAGCTCTCTGGGTGGTTTAAAAAAGTTAAAAACAGTAAACATTAAAACAAATATACAAAATTTAAGAACATAAAAAGCATAAAAACACAGTATTCTTATAAAAACAACTTACCGTGATATGGTAAGCATATTTATATCATTCGTAAACTTTACATGTAATGTTCAAAAATATTTTTTAATTCCACAAACTGTTCCTGTTGGCTGTGTTACAATAGAGCATTATCCCTGACAATGCTGAGTAACTCCCAAGGGTCAAGTTAAATTTGAATGGTCATCAAGATTCAGAGCATTAAATTGTATGTACATCATGCTAATAGAGTTCTGCTAGTGCAATAGGAATTTCTCCCTCTCTCCTCCCTATTGCATCCCTCGGCGCTGCCTAAAAATCTGCTCTGGAGGGATTCCCAGCCCTCTGGAGCAGATTCTGCAAATGTACAGCTTTGAAAATCTTCTCCAAGAATTTTTAGCAAAGAGTATCATACCTCTTTTTGCTCTCTATATTAGTGACAATTGGTATGCTGTCTGGCCACAGAGAATTATTAGGCTTTTAAGTGAACAACTTGAAATTTAGTGCTTTACTGTTTGTGTTTGTCAGGCCAAGCAAATTGAACTGCAGTTCACTGTGGGTGAAGCGATTACCAGTGCAGCAATAGGAACCAGCTCAGTAGCTGCCCGAGATGCATGGATGGTGGCTGAAGAAGAGTATACCCCTCCTGTTGGTAGGTTTGGGTATGGGGAACAACTAAAACATCTTTATTATGTTCAGTGCTTTATTGCTTTCTCCTAAGTGCCAGACCAATCTCAGTGGGAACTAATACTTCTGTTCCCTTTCTTTCTCCCTCCCATCTGAGCACTAGCTTCATACTCAAATGTTTAATATCTATTGGAATTAAGCCTGTATCTAGCCTCTTCCTTGCCTTTTAATATGATGTAGTCAATAACTTTAGTTCATGATTGATAGGGGAAAAGCATCAATTGTGAACAAACCCAGATTTCCAGATTTGTGTTGAACCTTTGCCTGCATAATTATTTTGGGCATCTTTCGAAAACTCACTTGATGCTGAACTTTATTGAGCATGGCCTTAAACCTGCACTCAGCCTTAAACTTGTGAGTAATAAGTGGATCTACTTTGCCTAATTAAAACCATCTTTCAACCAAGCTGCAGGCTTAAGCTGCAAATCTAGGCATAATCTAGTCCAGTACCTTTGTATTTGGAAGGCAGAATGCAGAGGTCTTGGCATATGCAGACGCAAGGGGCACACATGTCGTCCCCCTGTTCCCAGTGTGGTTTGGTTGGTCATTAAATAATTAGTTTCAAACATTTAGACACTGCTTTCAGGTACAAGCAACCTTTCAAAGCAGTTTACAAAAATATTGCAACCAAAAATTCAATAAAAATCCATGTAATAGAAAGGCCAGCAACAGAAACAACTTTTATAAAAACCATCAGGATTGTGCGCGCTTGAATCTCATGCCACTGATATGCTAGATGTGGTACTGTGTAGCAGGCTATGGTGTAGTAATCAAGAGTGGTTTGCGCTTCCATCAGGGCCTTCAGCTGACTAAGCAGTAGCCAGTTCAAGGATGTCTGGATCTTTCTGCATGGATAGTTCAGACAGAGGATGGTTGTGTGGGGGATGTCAGTGCTGGGGGCAGGGGAATCCCAAGGTAAAGAAGCTGCAAAGGCCATGGAATGCCCATTTACCTGGCCTCTTTATGCTCCCTCACACATTTATCTGGCCCCTCGTGTTCCCTTTGGGAAGCAGCCTTGTGTATTCCAGATACTTAGCAAGAACTGTGGGGATCCCCTACACACTTGCCTCAGGGCCCTGTGTGCACAAATATGCAGAATTTAGCAACAACAACAACAACAATTTTGGACTAGGAAAAAATGGGATATATCTGCTTTGTGTGTGTATTGTTAAGCCCTTAATTTCTCCATGACACAAGATCTGTTATGGACAATACTGAATTGCTTTGAGAAACTTTAACAATGTTGCTTGTGGGTAGGAGCAGAAAGAAGTTTAGAAGTTGAACATTAACCTACCAGAGCACTGATTTAGATCTCAATATAATCCCAAAAGAGCTGCAGCTTTTTAAAAGCACAAGCGCTGTTAAAGACACCTGAGCATGGATAAATTCCAGTAAGGGCCAGAATGCTGAATATTTAACTTAAAAAGGATAAGTGCTAGCCGAAGTCTCAATTTTTCAATCTCTTTTGTTTGTAGTAGTTTTCTCTCCCTCTCCCCATTTGTGTAATAGATGTTTAATTTGTTTAATAGATGTAAAAGTTAATGATGTGGTTCCGTGGGTCTTGGATGCCATTTTGAATAAACACATTGTCAGCCCCAACCCTCACATAAGGCAAGCATCGTGCATCTGGCTTTTGTCACTGGTGAAGAAATTGAGCACTCACAAAGAAATTAAGGTAGGAAGAAAAACCAACCAATCTCTCTTTTTGTTTTGGTTCTGTTCGGTTGTGTTAAACTTCTCTGCCCTCACGCTGCTTTCTTCTTGCCCTCTTGTCATGTTTTGTTTCTCTATGTTGGTTTTCTGCTTGATCTTGAACTGCAGCAACTGGCTGGACAAAAGGGGAAAAGAAGCAATAGAACATTTTGGCCTTTTTGGGCATGTAATTTTTTCCACATCTCATGAGAATGTATAAGGAGATTTATTGGAGGTCTCACACCTTCTGGCAACTGAGAGCTAATGCCATTGAAACATTTAGGAATTCATGTTTACAAAATGGTCCATTGGAAAACGCTTGCATTGTCTGTGGCTCATAATCACATTTCAAAGGGTTAGTTCATCCATCTTTACTTCAGTGGCATAGAATGGGGTTGGGGATTGCATTTCTTCAGGGGAAATCTATCTGGAACCACATGCCGGTGGTGGGCTTCTCTCTTTCTCTTTTCCACCCCTTTCTGCACCATTTGTTGGGATGTGAACTGTAGATTATTTTTGGTTAACAAACCATTTTTTTGTTAGCTTGGTTAACACAACATGATAACCTATGTGTCAACAACCAAACACACTCAACCCATGCTCAACCCTCAAGTGTGGGTTATTGTGTTGCGTGAACTCAGTCAGTGGGAGAGTTTGCACGACACAACAACCCACCCTGCGAAATAAGCTATGTAGTATAGGTTGTTGTTTGAACAACCTACAGTGAACCCAACTGACCTTCTGGCTTACCGCGAGTTGTTCTCCCTCTCCTTCCTCCTGGTCCTCCAGCTGGCTCCAGCACATATCCCAGGGACTTGGTGGCAGAAATGGTCTTGTCTGCTGCCAAGTCCCCTTCCCCACTCTGTTCACAACCCCAGTAATTTTCAGATGTTTATTATTATTTTTTGGAGCCCCTACATTTGCTCAAAACGGGGCTGATTTTTTTTTTTTTTAAAAAAAATTGGGCTGTGGGAATGTGCAGAAATGTATTTGTAACCTTTGGGGGATCTTTTTTGCAATTGCAGGAGTGTGCAATTGCAGCTGTCAAACTATATTCCTTGCCTTATCTATTGTCTTGTATGTTTCAACTGTCAAAGGGAATAAAGTGTACCAGGAAACATACATGGTAATTGACAAGACAGGGCTGTGTATAAATTAGTCTGACAAGCTTTGAGAGTTTACAGGTCAGGGCAGAAACCAGGTCCAGACTGGCCCCTTAGCAAAGTTATCCTTAAGTTTTTAATTGTGGGATTTACCCTTGTGGGGAGTGTCCCCCTTCCATTTCACCCCTCCTCATGCCTTTTTAAGGGTGATCTAGGGTCCACCCATTTTCTGAGCTCCCAGATGCAGCCCCATCTTGCCAATTACCTTGTATGTTTCATAGTACACTTCATTCCCTTTTGTCAACTGGAACATACAAAGCAATGTTTGAATTAGTTTTATGAACTTTATGGTGTTTTTAATTGTATTGTACCCGCCTCGATCCAGAAGGAGAGGTGGGTAACAAATTATTATTATTATTATTATTATTATTATTATTATTGTCAAGGCTGCGTATTGTTTGACAGCCACAATTGCACACTTCTGCAATTGTGAAAAACTATCCCCCCCAAAGAGTTATAAAGACATTTGTGCACATTCCTGAAGCTGAAAATATATTTTAAATATTTTTTTTGCCCTGTTTTCCACAAATGTCAGGGCACAATTATTATTTTTTTAAAAGGGTTGTCGAACGAGTGGCAGCGCCTCTGAAGTACTGCTTGGGCACTGGGGCTGTCACTGCTGCACGGGCGAGATGGCTTAGCAAGAATGACAGGCGTTTCTGCTGCTCTTGACAAGCAGCTTGGGCACCGTGTCCGCAATCCTTGAAGGGTTAGGTTTGGATGACACGGCAACTCATCGTGGGTACAACAACTCTTAAAACAAGCCATTGGTTGTTAGGGTGGCTTGTTGATCATGCACAAACTACTCTGCTGGAATCAGTCCGAGTTTGCACAACACGCAACCCACTGTGGCTTGTCACCCATGATGGGTTGTCTTGTTGGACGAACCCAGTCATTGAGTCAGATCATGGGTCGATCCAGCCTAGTATTGTCAACGCTGACTGGCAGCAGCTCTCCTGGGTTTCCGGCAGAAGATTTTCCTGCCCTACCTGGAGAAGGTGGGGATCAGCCTGGGACCTTTTGCGTGCCTTGCATACCGCTGAGTTATGGCCCCTCAATTGGGATCTTAGATTCCAGTTTGTTTTTTACTTGTCTGTGTTTTTGTGGGAAGACTTCTTTCAAACCATATAGTAGAATGAATCTCAATAATATCAGTTAAAATTCCTTTTTCCCCCTCTCCCTTTTAGTCTCATCTCAAAGAAATTCAGACCGCATTTGTTTCTATTCTGTCCGAGAGTGACGGTGAGTAGAATTGTACTTAAACAATTTTGTTTCTTGATTAAAATGATGCAGATTTTTATTCCAAAAAGTCATTATTAGGCATTGTAGATGGGAACTTGTGGATCAGTGTGTAAAATGCAGGCCTTATATGAGTACCAAGGCCAGTTCCAGACAGCTATAGAATGGGTCAGGAGTGAAGCATGTACACAACCAAAGGTATTATGAAAGTTTTTAGTGCCACTGATCACTTGGTTGAACCAGCCAGCCACAATAAAATGGAACATCGGTTTACCCATTCTACCTGCTTGTCACCACTTAGTTGTCCAGCCTTTGCGATTACTCTCCTTGCCAGTAAAAACTTCCAAAATATCATTCTGAACACACACCTCTCTCTGCTAGTTCAAGAATTGTCAGTTCAAATGCTAAAACTTTCTGAATAAGCCACTCTGAAGTGACTAAAATATTTGTTTTTCAATTCCCTCTGACCTCACCACTTATAATTCCCCCCTGCCCATCATGTGCATATGTACGTTTCAACTGAAGATAACACTTCATGCATCTGATGAAGTAGACCAGCCTTCCTCAACCTGGGGCGCTCCAGATGTGTTGGACTACAACTCCCAGAATGCCCCAGCCAGCTCCTGGCTGGGGCATTCTGGGAGTTGTAGTCCAACACATCTGGAGCGCCCCAGGTTGGGAAATGCTTAAGTAGACTGTAGTTCACAAAAGTGTATGCCATAATAAATAGGTTAGTCTTTAAGGTGCCACAAGTCTCTTTCTTTCTCTCTCTCTCTCTCTCTTTTTCTTTCTCTCTCTCTTTCTATCAAAAGGTTAAAGACGGAATCCTATGCATTTCCCAGCCAGAGTTGTAAGACTTTTTTTCTGCCTAAACATGCATAGGATTGCACCCTAAGAAAATGGTAAAGAGAATGTGTTGTGGTTTTGTTTGCATTTCTCACCTTGTTTTAGAGGTTTTGTACTTTTTATGGGTGTTAAGCATATTTTATTGTAACGTTAATATTTTGTTAGAGACCTGATTTTTCAGCTATTAGCAAGTTATTAGCAGCAACAACAACAGTGTTATGATTCCCAGTTATGAATTTGACTTGTCTTTCTTGTAGAACTCAGTCAAGACGTTGCTTCTAAAGGCCTTGGTTTGGTATACGAGCTTGGGAATGAGCAAGATCAACAGGAACTGGTTACCACTCTTGTTGAAACTCTTATGACTGGGAAAAGGTATTTTGTGTACGCCTTCTAAGCAGAATGCAGTTCAGGGGAGAGGGGAGAGTAAATTGGTAAGAGTTTAGGAGGCAGAGCTTTGAAAATGAATGATTTAAAAATACAGATAGGTTGGGTGGAAGAAAGGCCGGAAGGTCCGCTGCCTACCTCTGTAGTGTCATAGGATTGTTGCTAATGGGAGGAAGCAATATGTGAAATCAGGTGTGAAATGTTTCACCTAAATCATTAGGGCATCTTGCCGTATACTTGTGGCAGTCTATAATTTAGAAGAAATATGTTCTTGTGTTATTTATTTATTTACAAAATTTGTATACCACTCCATATCTGAAACAGATTCCAGAGCGGTGAACGTAAGAATTAAAGCCGTAATTATTATTATTATTATTATTATTATTTATTTATTTATTTATATAGCACCAGCACCATCGTAAAAGATACAAAGAATAAAACACCATTAAAATTATACTTTAAAACAAAAAACAAAAAATCAGAATGCCAGTAAAATCCGTGGCTGTCAGTCAGAGAATGTTTCCTGGGAAAGAACTTTTCAGGAGGCGCTGGAAGCGATACAGTGCTGGCGCCTGCCTGACCTCCAGGGGCAGGGAGTTCCAAAGAGAAGGGGCCACCATGCTAAAGGCTCTTCTCCTGGTGGACTCCAATCAGGCCATCGGTCCATGTGGAACCACCAGGAGCATGCTCTCTGATGACCTCAATGACTGGGCAGGTTGGTAAGGGAAAAGGAGCTCTCTCAGGTATCCTGGTCCCAAGTTGTTTACGGCTTTGTTCACTAGTACCAAACTTTAAACCTTGCTTGGTAGCAAATAGACTGCCAGTGCAGTTCCCTCAGCAAAAGAGTTGCACGCTGAAAAGGGACAGCTCCCGACAACAGCCAAGCTGCTGCATTCTGCACTAGCTCCAGTTTCCAGAGCAGGATTAATGAGCATAGAGTGCATTGCAGTAATTCATTCTTGAGGTTATTAAGACTAATGTAACCTAATTGTCTGGCAGCCCAATCCTAAACATGTTTGGATATGAAATGACTCACTTGGATTTAGTGGGGAGGACTGAATGACTTTGAAGGTTACTTCTAGCCTTGATATGATTATATTAATGAGCCTATTTGTAACATTTGTGCAAATTACTTGGTTGGATCCATCATTGACATTACGCCAGTGGAAAGGATGCTGCTGGCCTCCACAGTAGATTTGGAGGATGCACTGGGGTGTGTGTGTGCAGGGCGAGGAGAGGACATGGAAGTCCTGATCTACCAGTAATAGCAAACTTATTCTGGATCCTAGCTGCTGTATTCAATGCTTAGACCCCGAACCAAGCCCTTTCAAAATAACTAAAATACTGGTGATCCGCTTTTGGAGGGGGAAAGAGGGCTGAGTCCAATCCCCATGCTCGTCATCCCACAATTGGTAGCACTAAAGCCAGTGTGGTGTAGTGGCTAAAGTGTTGGACTTGGAGTCGGGAGATCTGGGTTCTAGTCCCCACTCAGCCATGGAAATCCAATGGGCTAGTCACAGACTCTCAGCTCAGCCTACCTCACAGGGTTGTTGCTGTGAGGATAAATAGAGAGAAGGAAGATTATGTACACTGCCTTGGGTTCCTTGGAAGAAAAAAGGCGGGATATAAATGCAATAATAAATAAATACAATAAATAAATAGTTGGCTCGCAGTACTGCTCCAAGTGAAGTACTGCTGCTGATGCACATCTGGGCATGACAGGTAGAAGTGTGGTGGGCCATTGCAGGGGCAAGTAGTTGTGATCTGCTGTCCATTATATACGCTCACTTTCACAAGAGTTGACATGTTAGCCTTTAAGGGCAGGGCCAATGGGTAACTATTTAGTGCTACCAAGAGTCATAACAGCCAGTGTCTTTAGGGGGTTTGCCTATAAAAATACGCATTCTTTTCAGAATCAAGCACGAAGTGACTGGGGAAACAGTGATGTTCCAGGGATCGGGCCTTGGGAAGACTCCAGATGGGTAAGCTTACTGATTAATCACAATGTTTGGACTAACTAGTATTTATGTTAGGAAAATCCTTCTTGGATTTCCCCCCACATTAGAATAGCAGTGGGAAACTTCTGGCCTGCCAAGTCTCCCCAGCTGGCCCACCAAGGCTCCTCCCCTCCCCTGAAGCTCCACCCTTGGGAAGAGTGTGGGATGAAAAAAGGCCCTTGTATAGATTTTGCATTGTTGCACAAAATAAATTTCAATTGGGCATCATTACGTAATATTTCAACTCAGGCTTCCAAAAACCTTTGGGAATTGTTTTGTCTTTAATACTGGCTGGCTTGCAAAGTTGCATCAGAATTGGTTAAACTTAACTGCTTTTATTCAAACCCGTGTCCAGGATACCACTTTCACATCATCCATCATGGATGCCTATTTTCTGGTAATTTCTGCATTTTTAATTTTTTAAAAAAGTTGCATTAATTGTTCATTTCTATTTCCCCAAGCCAGGGTCTTTCTACTTACCAGGAGCTTTGTTCACTTGCTAGTGACCTCAACCAGCCAGATTTGGTATACAAGTTCATGAATTTGGCCAATCATCATGCAATGTGGACCTCTCGGAAGGTAATACATTTGTGGCTACTGCAGTATGAACGGCAGAACAAAACAAATGAAAGTCCATAATACTGGACTTTAAAAGTTTTTACTGCTTTTACTGCTTTTAAATTATATATTGTTTTAACTTGGTTCGTGGTTTAATTTGTTTTTAACTGTGCATATTTATTGTTTTATACTGTATGCTTTTATCTGTATGCCGCTCTGAGATCTTAATGATATAGGGCGGGATATAAATGTATAAATAAATAAATAAATACTGTGTACATTCAGGGTCACATTGAAGGAATTTGGGCCCCTGTTCTGAGCTCTGATCTGAAGCCCAGCGTTGTGGAATCCAACCAAAATTGGAACAGTTCAAAAAGTTGTCCAGTCTTGTTGCAATTCCAGTGGGCCATCCAGACTGAAAAGTGCACACGCATTGCCCTCAGCCTCAGGGCTTTCTCTCTTTATCCTTATAAGCCACCCTGGGGAGCTTTGCACTCAAGGGTGTTTTATGTATTTACCAGTCAAATAAAATGAATGACAGTTTGCTAGTCTCTAATACTTTCTTAATTTTTTATAAACGACCATCAGTTATGGTCATGTCTTTATGACTCTTAAATGGTTGGTTTCTATGATATTTTTTATTCTTTGTTTTCTCAGGGAGCAGCTTTTGGATTTAACGTGATTGCTACCAAAGCTGGGGAACAGCTGGCTCCTTTCCTGCCTCAGCTACTTCCTCGGCTTTATCGTTACCAGTTTGACCCCAATATCGGCATCCGGCAGGCGATGACCAGCATTTGGAATGCACTAGTGACAGACAAATCTGCAGTGAGTGAACACACGGCAGTTCTATCCCAGTCTCATTGCTGTCTTTCTGTCAGCCAATCACACATTAAGAGATATACATTAACGGGGAGGAAATCCCAAGAGACAAAAGATACATACTTTGTTAAAAGTAAGATGAATGTACATAGAGAAATGGCCACACTGTGTATCTTGAAAGAGGGGGCATCCCAAGTGGCTCCGTTCTCCTCCTCAGAACATTGTATTAACCAAAGAATGTGCTCCTTGTGGATACTGCAGATTGTGAGGATTGAGCCTTAGCAGGTATCCACATGGAGATTTTGAAAGGATTGACATGTGACACTGCAGAGTAGTGCTGGTGCACTTGGGTCCTTGGCAGACCTTATCAAAGAAAGGGATCAACCACATGTGAGCGCTTGGCTATGCAGCACACAACCTAAGATCAAATATAAGACACCCTGGTTTAAAATCCCACCACTGACAGTCTGCGTTGGAACAGAGTCTTCTCAGCAGTTGCTCCAAAGCAACTGACAAATGGCTGTAGGTAAAGACTGCTGACTCAATCCAAAACATACTTACTTAGACGTCCCTCTGAGTCCAATGAAAGTATTTAATATGTGTGTTTAAGATTGCAGCCTGCATCATATTTGCCCTTTTCCTACATGGATATTATTTCCATTTGGAGAGAAAACATATGCCACAGGAGCAATGTCATGTGTGATGAATGCATGCACACAATTATTTCATTGTGTGTACATGGGGTTGTGGCTTCCACAATTTGTATATGTGGTACAATGCGTGTGGGGGTGGATCACATATGAAGACACAGAGTGTTATCCATATAGGAAAATTATTACGTGGAGATGACCTGAAATATTTTATCTTTTGGACATATTAGCCTAAGATGGTCTCACCTTTGTGTGGTACTTCTAGATTGTCAACATATATTCAAATGGAAAAAGGTTTTGAAGGCATAAATTCATGAGTGAATTTTCTGGGTGGTTGTAAGTTTGTAGCTGGTTATGTTCAAAAGAATCCCTACAAATATTAGTTTGGGATCATGTCTTTTTTTGGGTATGTGGAGGCTGTTAATGATTACAATTGGTTTCCATTTGATTAGGTGGACAAATATATGAAAGAAATCCTTGACGATTTAATAAACAACCTCACCAGCAACATGTGGCGGATTCGAGAGTCCAGGTATGCGTTTCTGAAACCATTTGTTGTGATTTAAATAAGAATTTGGTGATTTGGAAGTTCCAGTACTGCTCTTTCATTAGTCTGGCATTGAGTTTTCAAAATATATTTATTTATTTTTGACAGTTAGGAGGGATGTTAAAAAAGAAAGAAGACTGAGAGTCTTGAGCATACATACTTGGTCCCAGCGAATCAAGAAGACTTACTTCTGAGTATGCATGTTTAGGATTGCGATGTTAGGATTCTAAAAGTACCCAAAAGACACATATGGTGCTTGGGCAACATTAAACCTTTTTACTTTGTTCCCAGAAGTTTCTTCATATTTGTCCTTCTTTTGGCTTTTCAGATGCATCTCTATGGGTTGGTCTTTCAGATTACAAATGTCAAAGTGGGCTGCACCCTTTCTGTCACAGATTTGGTGCTCTATTTAGCTGTATACAAAAATGAAGCTTAATGTCAGATGCGTGTGTGTGTGTGTGTGTGTGTGTGATCCAAAGGACCACATGAGGACTTTCAGTAGTCACATTGGGATTTCTGAGCTTCTTTCTCTACTGCAACCCGGTGCCAGAAAGACACTTGCAAAAGTTGGGTCACCGCCTGGATCAGTGCAGGGGTCAGAAGACAAAATGGCAGGATTACTTATTATATACACAGTGGGTTGCATCCAACAGGGCCATTTTGCTAGTACAAATGATGTTGTGCTTGCAAAAACCAAGTTTCAAACTGTGCACAAGGGGAGAATTCAATGAACGTTCAACTTGCAAAACTGGTTGTGTAGCAATTTCATCTGCTAACAGTACTTTGAATTTGGTCCAGATATTTGGCTCTCTGCCATATGATTTAAGATGCTGTGAAACTGGTAAAATAAATGTGCCTCTGGAATTTTTCTTGGTAATCACTGAAATCACAAGAGTCTCTGCAGGTATAACAGCCCCAATTTCTTAAGACATAACTAAAAGATCATCTGTGGGCCACATTTTGCCTTTTAACTAATGTTACGGGACAGGCTAGCAGAGACACAGACCGCATTTGGATGTCATGCTAAATACTGTAGTGTGACATGAATGAGCCTAGGTGTGCCTCAGTCTTGCACATTTCCCAACTCTTTCTCCTCTGACATTGCCATAAAGCTTTTGATTTTTTTTTTTTTTTGCTTCATCTCAGCTTGTTGTGTCATCCAAACTGGCAAACTGTAGTTAATTCCAGAAGTAGTTTGTTTGTAACAAGCCAGTTTTCAACTGTAGCATCAGCCATAAGTGAAGACCCAATTCCATAAAAACTTTCCTTAGAATTAGAAAATATGTCATAGCGTACATTTATCTTACATTTATCTTAAGGCTATTATTTTTTTTGGCAGAAAAAAAGGGAATTAATTGTATCTGAAGAGATCTGGGGGCTGAATGAGATTTTTTTCAAGCATTACTATCTGGAAATTGCTTTAGTTTCTTAAGTTTGTCAATAATCTATATATAGGTTTTGAGAAACTGACTTTTTTATTGCTTTGATTTTGTAAAATATATTATTGATGTATAATAATAAAACTCTTGCCACAGCTGTCTAGCGCTGAACGACTTGCTAAGAGGAAGACCCTTGGATGACATTATTCATAAGCTTCCTGAAATATGGGAAACTCTCTTTAGAGTGCAAGATGATATAAAGGTACTAAAAATTGCTCGTATTCTCTACAGGAAGTGAACAAATCATCCCTGACTAAGGACATTGGAGTTTCCTTCTTCAAGTGGAATCATTGGAAATTACTGGGTCTCGGAACCAATCAAGCTCAGATCCCCTGTTAGACTTTGCTTGCTCTTGAGTGATAAAACTCACATTTGCACGTAACTGTGGCAAATTGCGGGTTAATTAACCCATGATTTGCCAAGTCGTGTGACTGACAGGAGCTGCTCCTGCTTAGCATAATTAACCTCCGATTGGAGGTAGTTCCATGATGTGTAGACCTGGATGCTGTGGGTTAAATTGTGACAAAATCTTAATAGATGACATTGAAAGACGTTAGAAAGGTACACTGCATATACAGTTTCTAATTCTTTGGAGATAGTTACACAACGCTGAGGGTGTAACATGCTGGAGCTAATGTCTAACTTTTGAAACAACTTAGTAGTTCCAGTAAAGTCAGACAGTTTTCTGCTCCTTAGCAAGTTGTGTGAAGCCAGTGCGGTGTAGTGCTTAGAGTGTTGGACTGGGACTTAGGAGGTCCGGGATCTATTGCCTACTCAGCCATGAAGCTCACTAGGTGACTTTGGGCCAGTCACTGACTCTCAGCCTAACTTATTTCACAGAGTTGTTATAAGGATAAATGGGGGGGAGGGGGAGGAGGACCATGTAAGCTGCCTTGGGATCCTTGCAAGAGGAAAAAAGGCGGGATACAATTGTAATAATAAATAAAATAAAAACGGAGGTGGGGCAGAGAGGGTGCCATGTCACTGACATACATAACATTAAGGTGAAATCATTATTTCATTGTGGATTGAGACAGAAGTTACTTTCAAAGGCTTAAGCAAAAACTTAACCCTTTTCTTCTCTTCTTTTTCAGGAATCTGTACGAAAGGCAGCCGAATTAGCCCTGAAAACACTAAGCAAGGTACATTTTCATAGTCACTTCTTCAAACATCAGCAGAATTTTACCTCCGAAGATCTCCATTTGACCCAGTGTGTTCATGCTTTAAAGCAGGAATGCAGAACCTCATGCCAGGGATCCAGTTCCCCTTTCCCCCCAGCAGCCGATCATTTCATGGTTTCCTAGCTTTTGTGCACTTTTTATCTCCATTGTAAGAGATTGGAAAGCCCCTCATGTGGTTTAGTTACTGCCAGTAAGAGCTTTAAGCTAAAATACACTGGTATTTTTAAAAAAGTTACGGCCCCTTCTCCCCACCCCAACCGGGGGTATGAGGTTCCTGAATGTTTCTCCGAAATGCAATTTGGCCCTTGGGATGAAAGAGGTTCTGTACTCTTGGCTTAAAGGCTTTCTTTTCGCTTCTTTTGCATTTAAATTGTTCTATTTACAGAAATAGAGTGAAATACATAAAAACACAGGGGCTATGTCATTAACAAGTATAGGTAATTGTCCTCTCCAGCTACTTGACTAACAGCGGTAGAAAGAACTGAAAAGCCAGACGCAAATGGCTAGGAATGAACACAGAAACACCAACATAGTAAAAATAGCAGCAGTGCAAACGTGTGTCATCGTTTGTTCCAAGGGCTCTAGGTCAATGCAGCAGGTGATCAGCATGTGTTGAAAATAAAGCCAGTAGAAAGAATCTTGCTTACACTTCACAGTTGCCACTGCTATTAGGCATTGCTTCTGGAAGCTGGTCCAGTACATATATTTTCATTCAAGAACCAGTGTGCACAGGGTGTCACATTTGAGTGTCTTCTTTTTATTTTGAGGTGTGTGTGAAGATGTGCGACCCATCTAAAGGAGCTGCAGGCCAGAGAACAATAGCTGTACTGTTGCCATGCCTTCTTGATAAAGGAATGATAAATACGGTGGCTGAAGTGCGGACCCTGAGGTGTGTTCGGTATCATTGTGGCATATCTTGGAGCATATTTTACCAAAGGACTTTTTCTTTCTTATGGGCACTGTGTGTTTCTACCTGAGATGAAATAAACAATCCCACTGAATCTTGTTTTCAATAAATTATCCTCCTATCTAAGGCCAGGACCTGGGATCACATGTATATGTGGGAAGCCTGTGGGTGCTCCCAGACTGACAGCTCATCAAAAGATACTAATCAAAAGTTACTAATCAAGACAATGTTAATCAACAGATACTGTATAGCTATTTTGTCAGTTCCTTCTTAATGGCTTTTTGTGGTAAGAAAAAAGATGGAAGAAGCAGTGAGAAACCCCGGGAAGGTAATAAGTGGAAGATAGTGTTGTCTGGACTCCCTGTAAAATTGCACTGAATGAGGCAGGGTAAATGTCTTGTATGGATTCACTCTTTATCAAGTAGAGCAGGGTGGGCAGAAAGTAGATCTACAGATGTTTTGGACTTCAACTTCCAACATTCCTGACCATTGGCCATGCTGGCAGGGGCTTCTGGGAGCTGAAATCCGAAATATCTGGAGAGCTACCTTCTGCTCACCCCTGAAGTAGGGGTTCCAACATCTGCTACTGTCACCTATGGAGAGGCCCTTTCCAATCCTCTTTAAACACTGCCACAGTGAGCACCGACTGTATTGTTCCTCAAGGACAATGTCAGAAGGTGGGTGGGCCAGTGGACAGGGAATGACAGCATTGAAAAGAGAGCACTGGAAAAGGGTGTTATATAAATCTGTTAAGTAATAAAATTTCTCAGATGACTATAGAATGCCTAGGTGTTACAATCACCTGGATGTTTCTCGCCCGTGAATGGGGCTCAGCATTGCAGTTATGTTTTAGATTGCTTTCTTTTAGCTAGCAAGGGTTAATCTCTATATTAGGTTATCTCCGAAACAATGTTCCATATGCAGTGGGTAGATTACTACTAGTGAAAATATTTTATTTTCTGAACCCTCTTTAAAAAATGCAATTCAAGTGCACTGAAGGAGTCGTCCCTTATTTTCTTACTTCCTTATTTTCTGCACCATTTGTCTGCAGCATTAACACCCTGGTGAAGATCAGCAAAAGTGCTGGGGCCATGCTCAAACCACATGCGCCCAAACTCATCCCAGCTTTGTTGGAGTCACTGAGCGTGCTGGAGCCCCAGGTTCTCAATTACTTGAGCCTGCGTGCTACGGAGCAGGAAAAGGTAAGTGCAGCTGCCGAGAAGCATATTGAAGATTTATAGCTAAGCGTATACCTATCTAAGCAAATGGACATCAGTGGTTTTGTACTGATGGCTGTCGAGGAACATGAAAGAATGAGATCAGAACATCAGAAGAGCCATTCTGGATCAGACCAAGGGTCCATCTAGTCCAGCACTCTGTTCACACAGTGGCCAACCAGCCATTGGCCAGGGATGAACAAGCACGACATGGTGCAACAGCACCCTCCCACCCATGTTCCCCAGCAACTGGTGCACACAGGCTTATTGCCGCGGATACTGGAGATAGCACCCAACCATCAGGGCTAGTAGCCATGGATAGCCTTGGCCTCCAGGAATTTATCCAACCCCCTTTTAAAGCCATCCAAATTGGTGGCCATCAGATAATGATGCATAGAATCAATTATTTTTATAAGTTGGAGAGACCTGAGTAGTGCGTTGTTTTATTTTTTAAAAGCCATTTTAACTTGAAAGGATGAAGAGAAATCTCTAGGTGAACTAAACAATTATGCTTTGACTCCAATCATGAATCTTCTTGATTCCTCTCCTGCTCTTACGCTTGGGATGTTTGCTGCTCTGACTCTTTAGGCACTCTTAAAATAATCCTCCTTGTTTGCTATGTACACCTTCAGTCTTCTCTTGGTGCCTTTTTAAACACCATTTTCTAATTGCATCAATTATTGTTTTTCCTTGTGTCCTTCAGACTGCAATGGATACTGCAAGACTAAGTGCTGCTAAATCCTCCCCGATGATGGAAACCATAAATATGGTGGGTAGCTCACTTAAGAAGAAGGCTGTGTGTGTCTCATTTCTTAATGTAAAGTTGGTCAAGAGGGACTACGTATGGATTACAAATAACAATGAAAATTCTTCTCCTGATTGTGATTGACAACAGAATATGGGATTTTGTTCGTTTTTTTTTTCATTTGGGGCCCTGAAGCTGTTTTTGCCTGCAGCAGCAGACCATTCAGTCCTAGGCAGGTCCCCAGGGGGGATAAGGCTCACAAAATGATTTCCTGAGCTCTTGAATCCCTGCTAGCTTTCCTGCCGTTGAGAGACATCTAATGTTTCTGTATAGTCCTGTCATTCCTTCTGTGCAAGTCTCCCTTTGGCTGGGCAAGATGTGCAGAAAGGAGCCAGTGAAGCTGTGCTTTGCACCTCCCTGCCAGTTTAGCACAGTAAAGCTGGAAGGGCCGAGACAGCACCCTTTGATCTTCCAGAGAGCTTTGGCAATAGCCAATACCACCCTAGAGTGCATGGACCCAAGTCCCACTCAGCAAGGCCATGATGGCTCTATTCACAAATGGGCTGAAGACTAGCCTGTGCAATGCAAGTAGGAAGGAATGCACAGTTAAAAAGGAGTAGCTGAGCTATTCTCCCTTGCCTGACATAATATAGGAACGAGCTCTTATAGGAGGCTGCTGAATGTCTGTTCCATGCTTGTGACAGCTGCACTTTGAGAATGGATGCATCAGTAGCTATAAATAGCATAGAAAGCACTGGATAAAAGTGGACCACTACAGCTCCAGCAGCTGCTGCTGTCTTCCCCCCAGTAAAGTCAGTCACGGACGTATAAGCAAGGATACCCCATTCTTTTTGTGTTAACACATGTAGCTGCATGATATGAGCCCAGCCATTGGTCCACCTAGCCGAGTATTACCCACTCCAATTGGTAGCACTCTCCAATGTCTCAGGTAGAGGACTTTTGCAGACTTGCAGTTAGAGATCATTTTTTTCAGCAGATGGAGGGAACTCTGCTTGCAAAGCATATGCAATGAGTGACCCTTCCTCATCTTATAGCCCCAGGCATAAGAGAGACACCAAAGAGCAACGTACAATTTTTGAAAGCCTACAGCAGATTATTGCTCCTTTTAAAGGAACTCCAGGGGGCTGAGCTTCAGAAACACAGTTCCCGTGAAATTTATCTTTTAATGCAGTGTTTTGTTTGCACTCATTTATGTAAGGAAATCTGATCTGTTGTCATGGATCATGGAGACACGATCTAAATGCTTTTAAAAAAAATCTGTGCGTGTGTAATAGAGGGGAATAGAAAATGTTCAATGTTCATTTTAATGTTCATTGTTCTTAACTTTTGTAAACTACCCAGAGAGCATCGACTGTGGGGCAGTCTATAAATGTAATAAATAAGCAAACAAACAAGTAAGTGTCATGATAACTAAATGAAGGGGCTTTGGATCCCCCACCCACCCCGCTTGCCCAGCCTGGCAAATTTTCTTCCAAGTGTGCCTTTTTTCAAACACCAGCTTGCAGGGTTTTTTTGTTGCAATTTACTTGGCAGAGTGAACTGCATTTCTTCTGCCTGAGTCTGGTATTACAATAAACCTGCCTCTGAAATGCTGGGGAAATGTATTATAAAGCTTTCTAGTTAATATATATATGTGCATGTGTTTGCAGCCACACTCACACACTGAATTGGAGTAGTTTTTGCTTGCATTTTTTTTTTTTTTGGCCCCTTTTGAAAATAGAAAACACCTCACTCCATTCTGTTGAATGGGCATCTTTAACCAAAACTTATGTCCTCATTAGTTGCTCAGCAGACCTGTCTTCCACATTCTGCTGCAGTAATTCCAGACACCTCACCTGCTGAAGATTTCACTAATTAAACAGCTGTTATAGATCCAGAAATGAGTCTCATTCAGGCCAGGTTGTAGTAACTTTTGCATCTCTAATTCAGGTGCTGAGCTAGACTCAGCTGTGCAATTGAAGCATAAGATTTTGGCTCACTTTTTCATAAGACCTAAGGGCCAAGTTAGATGGCTGTTCACAGACCAAGGGACAGGAACCTGGGCTGCAGTCTTGCCTGCAAAGTGGCTTGGGCAAAGTGCAATCTGTAGGAGCGTGTATGTGCCTGTCTCTGCTTGACCCTCCCACCACCTACTCCTTTTCCCCTACACCCCCTTCTCCCCCGCTGCTCCCCACTCCACCCCCAGCCAGGGTTCTGGATATATGTTTGCTGAATCAAAGGGAGAAGCAGCAGCTAGGGGAGGGCAGATAATAATAATAATAACAACAACAACATCATCATCATCTATTTATTACCCGCCTCTCCCTCTGGATCGAGGTGTGGTACAACACAAATGCAAAACACCATTACAAGAGCAAACAAGGCAAGCCACGGGGAAAGGGTTAAGCCACCTCCCATCGACTCCATCTCCCCTGGAAGTCACACTCCCCCTCTCCCTATCTGGAGTTGGTCAGCTGTAATTCATGTTCACACAGCTAGGTCTGCCACTGAATGACTAGTTTCGCCATAAGCCTTCAAGCAGTGCACTAGCAAATAGCTTGTGAACAACACTTTTCTTTTGATACCATCCGATTGGTGTTTTGATCTTTCACCTTCTTTCTTTCTGCAGTGCTTGCAGTATCTGGATGTGTCTGTCCTGGGTGAGCTGATTCCTAGGCTGTGTGAGCTGACCAGGAGTGGAATAGGCATTGGCACTAAGGTATGCTTGATCTTCCAGTTGAGGTTTTTTTTTTTTGCCAGAAGCAGGGGATGACAAGCACAGCCTGAATTGCCAACAAAATATGTACTATGTCCTTGTATAGGCTTGATTGTGTGATCGTGAAAGTGAGTGTGATTTATGAAGTGGGCCCAGAGGTGGGGCAATGACGGTGGGCGTGAGGCAGTCTCATGGGTAGGGGAAGTGCACATTGGGGGTGAAATGGGTGCAGTCCAGTTCCTCTGCCTTGTGTAGGGCAGTTACGGAATCTGCAAGTACTACTATAATACCTAGTGGCATGGCAACGATGATTTGCAGACCCCATACTGTCAGAATGCTGAGTGACTGTCGGCCTGATCCTTTGCATACTTAGTGGGGCTTATTTCCAAGAAAATGTGCAGAGCCTTGCAGCCTGAATCTCATCTAGCAGAATAAGTTAATCACCAGATTTTTTTTCTTTCAATCTTTTTAGGGCGGTTGTGCTAGTGTAATTGTGTCACTAACCACTCAATGCCCCCAAGACTTGACACCCTATTCAGGTAGGCTTTTTGCTTTCATGTTTTGCTTGATTTTGTGTTCCATGACTTGTAGTGAGAAGAATATTTCATTGCTGTTTACTTGCTATTTATCTGTGCTCTATAATCTGGTTCTGCTGCCTAACTATGAAAGGGAGGGCAGTTTAGGTGTGCGTGTATAGGGCAGCCTATGGCTATCAGGAGAGTAATTAAATGCAAGTCTGCCTTTGCCTCTGTTTCAGCTTATGTTAGGACTGTGTAGGTGGAGTCAAAATTCCTAGCCCTTTAGTAAGTGCTCAGTGGTTATTATAGCCCCTTATTAAGAATTAGTTGCAAACTCATGTAGAAAATGTGACTGGAGAAAGTGATACATTTAGTGAGCTGTTTCTGATCGTTTGTTTTTACTGAAGCCTTTTAAATAGAAACCAATGAGAAGATCAGAGTTAGGGCTGGCCTAAAGAGTTAGAGTAGAAGTGGAAAGAGATGTAATTTTAACAGGAAAGGGGCAAGCACACAGAGAGCGCTAGCGTATGTGAGGTTCTGGAACTCCGTTTGCCACTTCCCCAAATAAAGAATCAAAATCTACCAATGTAAAAGCCTATGTTCATCTTCACACAGGCAAACTCATGAGTGCTCTGCTCAGCGGCCTCACTGATCGCAACAGTGTGGTGCAAAAAACGTTTGCCTTTGCCATGGGACACCTAGTTCGGGTGAGTGGAGCTTTGGTCCTCCTTTAGTTTTGCATTTGTTACGTCTGGTTTTGTGTGTTCAGGTGTTCTGAAGTATTTGAATCTTCCTTTCTTTTTTAAGACTTCACGGGACAGCAGCACTGATAAATTGCTGCAGAAGCTGAACAATTGGTACATGGAGAAGGAAGGTATGTGGTGTGTGTGTGTGTGTGTGTGTGTGTGTCTGTAGTGAATAATGAACAGCAAGAGACGGGAAAAGTTAGTGAACGGTTGTCATTTTATCTTGCAGTGTTCTGTGAATATAATAGATTGTATTAAATATTAAAAAATAGTAGCTGCATCCCATGTGGTTGTTATATGACAGGAGTGTATCATTGGTATTACGTTCAGCCTATGACTCAAAATCATCTTAAAATGTGACATGGAAGGCTTGAGATGGGCCTGCATCTGACAGAGCGATAGGTTTGCCAAGCAGCTCGTCGATGCTGGTGTCTATCTTAGAGTGCCTTCATTCCTCCCATGAAATCGTTTTCGGGAACAAAAGTTGGCTATGTGAAAACTATGCATCTTTAGTCAGACGTGTCCCTATTTGAGAGCCTAATGCTCCTTTTTGTGTGAATTGGTATAGTCTACTTTATAAAAAAAGCCCTTTTGAAGAACCAGTTTGTTGCCATGGATCGGGAGTTGGATTTGGATGTTAAGAGATCAGGTTCAAAAATCTCCTAGCTTAGCCATAAGCTCACTGCCTGACCTAACATCAGCTCCCTGTGTGATAACTGGTAATAATATTGACTTACCTTGCAAAGTCCAAACAAAAATGAGATTTTCAGTCAATTGGTACATGGGAAAAATGCTATAGGTATGAGTAATAGTAATCATTGCTGGTACATCTGCTCTGGTGTTTAGCCCACTCTGGTGTTTAGCATCTCAAAAGCAAGGAGAAGAAATACATATTTAAGCTGTAGGAATCCTTAACTATTGGAATGAACGCAATGTGGTGTGTATTTTCCTTCCTTTGTAGACTTCAAACCAGCTTTCCCCAACTCAGGCCCTACATATGCACTAGACTAAAAACTGCATCACCCCAGTCAGCATGGCCATTGGTCCTGTTGGCTTGGATGACAAAAATTGCAGCCCAACACATCTGGATGGCACCAGGTTGGGGAAGGCTGATTTAAATTCAATATTTAATGCCTTCTAAATGAGTTCTGCAGGGCCTTTACAGACTAATATTCTGTGCTATACTAGGGGACAGGTTTTATAGCTCAGTGACATGAGGTCTCCAGCCCTGTGACTTCCATGACACTGAGCCTAACTTGGAAACAGAAAAGTGCTCCAAGCAGCCATGTGTACCTTTGTTCTTTTACTTCAGAGCAAGTCTATAAGATGGCCTGTGCATTAACTATCCATGCTATTGGGCGCTATAGCCCAGATGTCCTGAAGAATCAAGCCAGACATGTCTTGCCTCTGGCCTTCCTGGGCATGCATGAGGTCCCCGAGGAAGAAAAAGGAGAGAAGGAGGATGGCAACCTGTGGACTGAAGTATGGCAGGAAAATGTGCCTGGTGAGTTGATCTCATGAATGCATAATTTATTACATTTGCCGTCTTTGATGTATTTTTATGAAGTGCTTTACTGCTTTTAAGTTATATATTGTTTTAACTTGGTTCATAGTTTAATTTGTTTTTAGCTGTGTATATTTATTGTTTTGTACTGTATGCTTTTATCTGTATGCTGCTCTGAGATCTTAATGATATAGGGCGGGATACAAATGTTTTAAATAAATAAATAAATGGTAAGGCAGGGTGCAAATCCTAAAATAAATGAAATAAAATAGGGAATTGGGTAGTCTCAGTCCACAGTATTGGCCTTGGAGAATTCAAACCGAAAACAACATTCATTTTATTATCCCCTGCCCCAATATTTTTACATATATGTGCATTCTTCCTATCAACATGTTTTTGGGAGAGTAGTACCTTTTGTGTGTGTTTTGAGAACAATAGTTGTTTTTCCTTGCTCTTTCCTAGTGAATTCTGAAATGGCACCCTTGTCGTCGCTGCCACCACCTCTTCCTCCTCCTCCTTCTTCTCCTTCTCCTTCTTTATTACATTTATATACCGCCCCATAGCTGAAGCTCTCTGGGCAGTTTACTTTGCTTCAACAAAGGACAAGAGCAGTTCTCCCCAGACTTTTTTTTTAAAAAAAGTTAAATTAGTTTTGTAGCTCTTTTACTCATCCACGAAACTCTGTCTGTTTGGAAACTTAGGCACCTATGGTGGCATAAGGCTCTATATGGAGGAATTGATAGCAATCACCCAGAAAGCTTTGCAGTCGCAGGCTTGGAAGATGAAAGCTCAGGGAGCGGCCGCCATGGCATCTATAGCAAAGCAAACTGGCTCCTTGGTTCCTCCACACTTGGGCATGGTGCTCACTGCTCTGTTGCAAGGTCTGTCTGGAAGAACGTGGACAGGGAAGGTAAGAGTACAGTTACTTTGTAAGGTGGTTAATCCTGCAGCCCAGAAATAGGATTTAAAAGTACCATAAACGTTTGCATTTCATTCTTTCTTCTGTGTAAATACCTCTACTTTGGATATTGCAGTCCAAACCAGAAGAGGTTGTGTGTTTGATTTTAAAATAAAATACCATGGGGCTTTCAGTAAAAAAGAAAAAAAAACTATTAAAACTGAGGGGCTAAAGAGATTATTCATATTTTATGGAAACCAACACGAAAAGAAGAGCACATATAAAAGCATTCTGCACATATTTCTTAATTAGAAATAATTCAGTGGATGAATCTTGCTTTGGTAAATCTCCTCTCCTTCCCACCCCCATTGATGACACTGAAGTTCATAGTAAGGATGCTGGTGTAGTGTATATAAATGTGCACATCTGGCTGGTGTGTATATAGGCGTGCACATCTGGTTGGTGTAGCGGATAGAAATGTGCACATCTGGCTGGTGTGTATATAGATGCGCACATCTGGTTGGTGTAGTATATATAAATGTGCACGTCTGGCTGGCTAACATAAATAGTATGAATGCTAGTGTGTGTCTGTGTGTGCATTGTACTTTGTAGCTCAGGATAGAGAAATCAGTCTATTTCTGGTCCATGTCACTTTTGTATCTGTTGCCCATAAACCTGTTCTGCCCTGTTTTTGCATTAGTCTGCTATTTTTTTAAAAAAAAAATCTGCGCGAAACATTGCATTTAAATACATATCTCTAAATATATTCTCAAAATATGCATATCTAAGGGTGTCCCAGGGGCCATAGGATTTATTGGATCAACGCTTCCACCTTCAGAAGGGGAAATATTTTTTTCTCAAAATATGCATATCTAAGGGTGACCTAGGGTTCCTCCTTCTGGCCACTGCAGAAAGTTTCCCATCACACCTCCCTGACATCAGGAGAGGAAGAAAGAGTCAGATCAGGGGTGCAGGATGGGAGGCTTTGGATCTAGGCCCCCCAACACAGGGAGAAATTTATGCCAGCCCAAATTTAGGTCGAATAATTTTTCTCCCATTGCTTGCAATGGGAGGGAAACAGGTCAGAAAAAAGAAGGAAGGGAGAAGATCGCAGCTCCTCCTCCCTGCTGGCATGAGCCTGGCAAGGCCTAGGATACATTTGAGGTTCTGACATTGGAGCTTACCAAATCTAAATGTAGGATTGTCCTGTAAATGTATTTTGCTATGTTTTTGAACTGTAAGACCTGTATCTGTATATTCAGGAAGTATGAAAGTTAGTGGATACCTAATTTCTGGTCTGCACATTAGTGTGGGAGAGCAGATTAGGTCAGTTCATTTTGGAATTTACCAAGATCCAAGTTCCTCAAGCTTCCCTTCTTGCAGTTAGTGTTTTTCAGAGAATGGTCCCTGAGCCCTGCAGTTGTTCATAGAATCATATGCTATAGTCTGTAAAGAACCATTGGCAAATAAGACAAGGCTAAAGACAGATAATGGGCTTTTTTTGTTTGTTTTACTTTTTTTTAAAAAATCAGACAATGTGCCTGGAATTAAAATGTGCTGGAAAACATGTTTGTGTTATATGGATATTGGATTTGAAAGATTCTGCAGTTTCTGCCAGATCTAGATTAGTTAAAAATCTGATAGTTCGTTCAAACTGTAGTAATTTCATGCTAAAACTCTTCTCTTGTCTTGTTTTGTGATGCTTAGGAGGAACTATTGAAAGCTATTGCCAGTGTCATCTCTTCGTGCAGGTAAAAAACAAACAAACTCATCATCTTCTGGGTCTGAAACTTTTTAGTTCTGCAAACAGTACAGTTCCCATATTGGGTTGGGTTAAATTTCCTTTTGTATCCCATTATCTGGGTACCACCACGATCTCTGCTCAGCTTAGAAACCATTGCAAGAACTCTTTTTATTGTGAAAATGAATCAGGAGATTTTTGGTTTCTGATGGCAGGAAGAAGGCAGTACAGCAGTTGTTACATAAAAGGAGTGGATGAGTTCGATCAGCCTTCCTCAACTTGGTGCCCTCCCAGGGGTTTTGCACTACAACTTCAGGGATTCCTGACCATTGGCCATGCTGACTTGGGCTGATGGAAGTTGAAGTCCAAAGCATCTGAAGGGCATCAGGTTGGGGAAGGCTGAGTTAGATGTAGTAATTGGAGAAGAGAGTGAGAGAGAGAGAGAGAGAGAATGTGGAGAAATGTAAGCATATGGGGAAGGAAGGAATCTAGGAGATGTGGATAATGCTCCTATACGCTACTCTGGAAGAAAATCCTTCTTGACAAGACGAGCCGGTGGGCATACAGTAACCCAGTTTTCCCCTCCCTGTCCTTGGTGTTTTCAGCAAGGAGCTATACAAGTCAGTGCCTGACCAGCCAAGTGTCGATGACATCCTGCAGGCCATGCTTAAGGAGTGTCGCAAAGAGAACCTCAGGTACAAGATTGTGGCACTGCGGTGCACGGCTGATGTGCTGAAGACCACACAGGAAAATCGGTTCCAGGAATTGACGGACATCATCTTTCCAATAATAAAGAAGGTGAACGTTCGCTCCTTTTCCCTTTGGAATACACCACTAATAATGAACAGTAATATTTATGTATTTAGTATGTATGTAGCTATATAGAATATTCAGAATGATTCAGATACGTTCTCAGTAACCTTGTCGCAGCTCAGTATTATTATCCACATCTTGCAGGTGGGGTGGGTGGGTGGGTGATGAAGTTGAGAGGTAAGTGGCTTGTCTGATAAGGCCACCCATTGAATTCATTGTACAAGCACAATTTTTACTGGTGACTTCCTGGTTTGCTTCTTGCTCTCTTTGCTACAGTGCACTAGCTTTCACTTGCTCAGGCCAAAAAGAGAACCAGTAACCCCTAATCTGTGAAGATTTTATTTAAGTCCTTTGTCGAGAACTAATTTGAGGCATAGGGCTGTCTTTTATCTCATCTCCTTGGGTGTCCTGCACACAGATCAAACTGTAGCACACTCAGATCATGCAGGGCCATAGCCTTGCAGCCTCTCCAGTCTGTTTGCTTGCCTCATACTGGACATGCTTCCAGCCACAGAGCTCACTGTTCATTATTCTACGAACTCCTCCCTTATATCTGTATGCTTTAGGGAAAGGAGCAGGTGACTGTTGGTGCTCCCTTGAGTACTAGAGCTATTTGCAATGTCCTTTATGGCTCTGGGAAACCAAGTGTACTCATGCTCACTCCCCCTCTCTATACCACCACCACCACCACCCCACACACAGAGACACACACAGTCTTGAATCACTGTATATATTTTAGTTCCTCAAACCTTTAGAAATATTTTCCAAAAACGAAAGCTGTAGCTCTATATGGAAATTGCTCTGAATCTCTGAGATTGTGTCTAGACTCTAGGTAAACAGTTTGCCCCCATTTCAAACCCCCACACTGAACTTTGGAGTTACAGTAACAGAAACATAACTCACTGTATTATGCACACACACTCCATATGAAATTCATATACAAGAGACCAAATTATGGAATCATTCTCAGTTGTCCAGGGGACAATCTCTGCATCTGGGATAGCAACCACTGGTCAGAACAAAAGGTTTCCTGCCTCCTAGACCTCCCTGTCTTTTGAGGTAGACATTTGATCTTGGTAGAGCTGCATGGAGTTCTGTGTTCCTGTGCCTCTAACCTGCCTTTTTGCCAAAGTGATACTAAGTTTGCTGAGTTTTATTGTCTTACGTTTTATGCTGCTGCTTGTTGAATTTAGTTGTGGTTTTGTTTTGTTTTTTTAGAATCAGGATAGGTTTAGATTTTATTGAACATTACTTTGAGCACATTGTTATTAATAATAACAACAACAGTATGAGCAATTTAATATATGAGTTGGAATGTTTGAGCTGTTGTGGAAAGAGAACCGCAAAGGCTAACCCACGTTTTTCTTTCTCCCTTCTCTTCCAACTTCACACCATCTGGTACCACCCCAGAATTGTCCTGATAACATGGGAGTGAACTCGCCACAGAATGAAGACGAGGATGAGAATGAAAATGAGAAGGAACTCCAGATGGAATCTCTCCTCTGTGCCTTTGAGAGTTTGGGCAAAGCATGGCCTAAAAACCTAGAAACACAACGTAGGTTTAATCTAGTGGCATTTTATCTTTAGATACTTTTACTCCTAGCTTCCATATAGTTAGAGCCTCATCTGCATCGTAGAGCCCTATTTGCATAGGGCTATTGTGGGAGGATGGTTATTCCAATTACACCTGTACAGATGAGAAGTGTTTAATGATGTAGGTGGCGGTGCATGTTTTGGGGGTAAAACTTAGGAGCATGTTCCTTTTGTGGGATGGGGACAGAAAGAGAGCAAGGAACGCCTGAGTGTATCAGGTGAGAGGCGAGATCCTGTCCTTGGCTGGTGTGTTCTCATCTCTTTCCCTACTACTCACCATTTTCTTCCAAGCAGTGCTTAATTGAGTGGTTGCCAGGCTGAAGCCCACCTAGAAACGATGTCTTCTGACTTGGGAGCCCTTCCTCTAGTGAGCGGTTGCTTGGCAGAGATGAGAGACTAATGCAGCCTTCCCCAAATTTGTCCCCTCCAGATGTTTTGCATTTCAACTCCTATCAGTCCCAGTCAGTGTGACCAGTTGTGGCTCAAAACTTGTAGAGGGCACCAACTTTGGGAAAGGCTGTGAGAGGAGGGGATAGCAGCCAGGTCTCACATGCAGAAGTACAAATGGGAGAAGGACAGGTGCAATGATCAGTGTTTTGGGTGCCCAGTGTTCCTGGATTGTTGAACCCCTGTTGATCATGTATCAGGAATCAGAAGAAGAGGGGACTGTTGATGTCTGTCTTATCTTCATTTTGGCTCTCTTGAAAATTTGTTTTTCAGGCTGCTATCAACAAGAACTGTGCAAGCTAATGTGCGATCGGCTGAAGCTCAGTACCTGGAAAGTGCAGCTTGGAGTGCTCCAAGCTATGAAGGCTTATTTTCAAGGGTAATTTTTACTGCCAGTGCCATTGCTGCTGCTTTAGTGCCTTTCTCCTGTGACCCACAACTGCATGGACTTTGCCTTTGTGAGGGCAGTGACTGCCCATGAGGGCAGGTGGCCAAGCAGTAACTTACCAGCCTACCTTTGTAAATACTCAGTAGGCCTGTCATGTGTAATGCCTTGCCCAGTTGTGAAAAGAGTTTGAGCTTCTACCTCTCATTAGGAATTTGGAAAGGAGGGGATTGGTAAGATAAACTAGACAGTTGGACTAGTTAAGTGGAAAATAAATGATCAACTCTGGCTAGATCCCTTTGGCTAGCCACAGGGCCCAAGGGTGATCTTAATTTAATTACTTTTAAGCTGGGCATAACTGTGCCTTTTTCCTTTTGTGAACCTTGACCTCTGAGCGTTCTGACCTGTTAGTTCATTTGATTTTCTTTGTGACTGTGAATTTTCAGTTATGCAACTAAATAAAACCACATTGCGGTATAGTATAGATAAACAGCTTCCCAAATGATTGCATGAACATCATGGTGTTCCGTAAAATGGCCATCCACAAGTGGTGCTTATATATCTGCCGTCAAAGCCACTCCAGTAGTGCACCTGACCTCCTAGTCCTTATGTGCTACTGGCTTGAGCCCAAACTGACCCTACCCCCCATCTATTTGCAGTGCTAGGACTAATGTAAGCTGTGCAGCTTTTCAGGGGTGTTAAAAGAGAAAAGGGTTCCTGTCTCATCCAGAGACGCTTCCTATGTGTCCTACCATTTTGTACTGAAGCTCTAAATGGGAGCATGGGCAGCTTCCATTCCAATATTATCTGTTGGAAGCTCAGACAACCTTTTTGCCTTCAAAGGCCGCACGTGGTGATGGGTGGTGGGTCGGGGGTGACATGCATCACATATACACAGGCAGACACACTCACACTCACCTATTTCAGTGTTTGGGGATCGGAAGGTTTACATCTCCTCTCTCTTTACCTCCCCTCCAGTCGATTGGTGCTTGTAACAACTTGGGCAGGGGGAGACATGCAATGATGATGGGAAGGGTGGCACGCAGGGATGGGTCTCCTTGCACCCTTCCTATCTCATTTGTGCTCTGCACAGCCTGCCAAACAGCTGGATGACGGGCTTCAATTTGGCAGTGGCATCTTGGGCGCGCACACCAGCCGCATAGGAGGAGGCCTCTAAGGGCCATAGAAGCCTCCTAATGGCTGTGGGTCACCTGTGTGTGACCTAAGAGAATCCGCATGTAGCACTTTGGTCCATTGGACAGGAGCGTAATGCTGCTGTTCTTCCATTTGGCAGGTTGCGCTTGCTTGAAGCAGAACACTCAGACCCTGAGGTTTTGACGAGAATACTGTTGGAAACTTGTTCTGCTATCACCCATTCTCTAGGTAAGTATCTTTTCAATGGTGTGTTCTCTTAGACCACCCATTTTTTAAGCTTAAATGACAAGAGGAAGGGAATGGAGCATCCTGTGCTTTTGAAGTTTACCAGATCCATCTCCCCAAATGATTTTTAAAATCTTTGGAATAAGACTTTTATAGAAAGACTAGAGGTGCAAAATGTCTGGAAATAATGAAACCATGGGGGGAAATGTTCTTTTAATCCTCTCTGTAAGGTTCTCAGCATAGTTACTTCTTCCATTTCTTATTAAAATTATTGATCAAACGTATCTATTTTAGATAAACATTTTGGGATGCTCCAAGTCATGCTCACTTTCACTTTCAGTCTTGACGGTCTGGAATTTTGTTCTACAGAGTCATGTGTTTCTGGACTTATCTTCCTCTGCCTCCAGTTCTTCTCAGCAAACTTAGTATCACTTTGGCAAAAAGGCAGGTTAGAGGCACAGGAACACAGAACTCCATGCAGCTCTACCAAGATCAAATGTCTACCTCAAAAGACAGGGAGGTCTAGGAGGCAGGAAACCTTTTGTTCTGACCAGTGGTTGCTATCCCAGATTTTGCTCAGCCTACCCCTGTTCTTAAATGAATGGGTATGTTTGTGCACATTCAGCCTATGGGTAGAGAGTGCCCATCCCAGCTCCTGCAAAGCCTAGGAACTATTCTATTTTGTGAACCGCCTAGAGAGCTCCGGCTATTGGGCGGTATAGAAATGTAATAAATAAATAAATAAATAAATAAATATTCTGCACATTATACAGAATAAGGTGCAAGGCTGAAGGTGCACTTCACTGCAGCTATGGGGAGAGGAAAAGACTCATTTTTGAGGAGTCCGTGTTAAACCTCTTAAACTCAGGGAGTAGAGGGGCATGTATGCCGGTTTCCCTTCAGCATGATATGACTATCTTCAGCTTGATTTATGTATGAACTGGACTTTAAAAATTGCATAAATAAATGTGAGACTCTTTATTTATGTTCTGGTTACTGGATCTTCCAAACACAAGTTCATCTCTGGCTGTTGTTGTTGTTTTATTACCATTGTCCTCGTATCTTTGCCAGAATTGGGGCTAAGAGAAAGTAAATGCTGAGATTGCTCAGATTCTGTGAGTGGCTTAAAAGTCCTATGTAGCCTTCGTGTTAGCACCCCAAGCATAAAGCTACATTTTTGTTCAAATAATTTCTCTTCACCTTTAAATATAACTTCCCCCCCCCTTAGAGAATAGAAGCTACACCTCCGTCAGAACTGAAGCCTTGTCAGTGATAGAAGTGCTGCTCAGAAACCTTGAAGGTAAACTTCGTGTTTTTTGTAATTTTGATCAAATTACCCCCCAAAAGTTGAAGAATGCTGCTGAGTTTGGCTCTAGGCTGATTCTTAGGAATAGTGGTTATGGATTTATGGGGGAGGAATTGTCCTTTTCAGTCCGAAGGACTGTTTGGGCCGGGCTGGTTTCTATTCTGTATGGAGATGCCCAATTTCTGTGCAGAAGCTAAATAGAATTCACAGCAGTTGTTTATTTGGTGTGAACATACCTGCTTTTGTGCGGTTTAGGATACCAATTTTTCAGATGTTTGAAAACATTTTTTTTTATAAGCATGGAATGTCCTTAATTGAGGAGAGGCCAAGTGATATGTAGCAAGTGTTTGGGCAAGAAGAAAACAACACAGAAGACTTTGGAAAAGGGACTTAAGGCACATAAGTTCTTCTGTCTGAAATTCTGTATTCTTTCCTAGGCATTGATTGCCCTGTGTGGTTTCCAAAATAACTTTGGAGATCCTAGAATCATAGAATCATAGAATAGCAGAGTTGGAAGGGGCCTACGAGGCCATTGAGTCCAACCCCCTGCTCAATGCAGGAACCCACCCTAAAGCACCCCTGACAGATGGTTGTCCAGCTGCCTCTTGAAGGCCTCTAGTGTGGAAGAGCCCACCACCTCCCTAGGTAACTGGTTCCATTGCCGCACTGCTCTAACAGTCAGGAAGTTTTTCCTGATGTCCAGCTGGAATCTGGCTTCCTTTAACTTGAGTCCATTATTCCGTGTCCTGCACTCTGGGAGGATCGAGAAGAGATCCTGGCCCTCCTCTGTGTGACAACCTTTTAACTATTTGAAGAGTGCTATCATGTCTCCCCTCAATTTTCTCTTCTCCAGGCTAAACATGCCCAGTTCTTTCAGTCTCTCTTCATAGGGCTTTGTTTCCAGACCCCTGATCAGATAAAAGGGAAGAAGTAAATTTGGGTACCCCTAGTCTTCACTCCCATGTTTCTGGCCATCACTTGACTAAAACACTTTGGATTATCCATGTACCTGCTTCAAAATCTACCTGAACAGCTTATTTATTTCAGGATTGAACTATTACAATGTGTTCTGTATGTGGGGCTGTCTGCTCATGGTCCAGAAGGCAGTGGGTAAGTTGTGGAAAGGCACTGCCAAAGAGACCATATCATTCTGGTCATGAAGGAGCTACACTTTGTTTCTGAGCAGAGTTCATAATGTTGGTCCTGACTTTTTAAAGCCATGAATGGCCTGGACTCTGGACACCTGGAGTAGTGCTTCTTCGTATTTGACCTTTTACATTGTCCTTGAAATCACCTGGAGAGATCCTGTTGCAAGATCTCCTGCCATCCAAAGTCCACTGGGTAGTTCCTAGGGCCTTCTGCCTTCTTGTTTAGGGTGACCATATGAAAAAGAGGACAGAGCTCCTGTATCTTTAACAGTTGTATTGAAAAGGAAATTTCAGCAGGTGTCATTTGTATATATGGGGAACCTGGTGAAATTTCCTCTTCATCACAGCAGTTAAAGCTGCAGGAGCCCTGCCCTCTTTTAAATCTGGTCACTCTAGTATAGCTCCTGCAGCTTTAACTGTTGTGATGAAGTGGGAATTTCCCCAGGTTCTCTATATATACAAATGACATCTGCTGAAATTTCCTTTTCTATGCAACTGTTAAAGATACAGGAGCCCTGTCCTCCTTTTCATATGGTCACCATATTCTTGTTGCTATTCAGTGGTCCAGCTGGATAACCATCTGTCAAGTATGCTTTAGGGTGGATCCCTGCACTGAGCAGGGGATTGGACTCGATGGCCTTATAGGCCCCTTCCAACTCTACTGTTCTATGATTCTATGACCATGTTGACATGTATTGTGAAATTGTACTTTAACTTGTAATTTGATGATGGATTTTAATTGTTGTAAGCCGCCTTGAGAGCCAGTTTTTGACTGAAAAGTCAGGTGAAAAAATGTGAAATAAAAATAATATCTTTCTATCCTCTTTCTCTGTCTAGTGTCCAAACAGTGGGAAAGCCTGAGCACAGAAAGCAGAGATCTCCTCATTGGCTCATTAACGGCCCTGACTCTGGATAGCAGGCCTGAGCTGCAAGAAAAAGCATCTTTGTTAAAGAAAACCTTAGAAAAACTTGATTGAGTTGAAAACCAACCAAGTGCCATGCGAAACAAAGCAAGCAAAAATGAAAGTGCACAATGAGCTCTGAATACGCAGAGGGAAAGTAAAGATGACTTTGTAGCATGCATCATTCCTTGGCTAAAATAAAGAACACCTTGAATTCTGTTCCCCATTAATTTTCTTTTCTTTTTATAACCATTTCAAGCCGTACGCAAGCCTTGAAAGTATTAAACACCCACCCCCCCCACACGGAAAAAGTACGTAATGAATTCTTGGGAAATTGTTCTTGTCTGTGTGTGAATAAGGAGAGGAAGAAGCACCTTATTGGTAAATTAGACTGGGCCAATTTTTTTAGTGTATATGTGAAAACTACCCTTATAAAAGAATTAATGGAAGTATTATTGGGAGCAGTGGAGAGCAAACACCTTTCCTGCAGGGTAATTATTACTTGGTGTTATATTGGTAGGACATGGGGTCCCATTAGAAGGATGAAAGGAACCAATAATAACAATAATATGAAGAGGTCAACCTCACTGTTGATTTAGTCTGACCTCTGTTTGGAATCCCCTGGGTGTGGGCTGGTTGTTCTGACATGCTATCACTTCTCTGTTGTAAAAATAAGAGTCAATATGAAGATTTGGGCAAGTTCATGCCTTCCTGCATTAAAAGGTGTGGATCATCCCAGATAAGAATGCACACTGGAAAGCACTTTAATTAGCTGCCTGGCAACAGGGGTGTGTATGGATGGGGACTGGTTTTTAAAAAATAAATAATAAATGGAGCACTGCTCTTCCCCCCAAAGTTGTTCTGCATGACGGTTGTAGCAAAACCCTTGTCTAAAATGCATTTTTGAGTGTGTTCTACATTTCCCAAGAAAGATTTCATAGTAGACTTTCCCCTCTTCTGGTTTGTAACCCGTCTCTTGCTTTGGGAAACTGTAACAGTTTAACATTATTAAAATTAAGCAGTTAATATTATAAGCCACAGCATCTTCTGGTTTCTAGGAAGTACTTTTGATTTGCACCATAGAACTTGACATTACATCCATTAACTCGGAGTAAAAATGCAGTTGTGTTAAATAGCCCTGTTACCCTGTCATTCCCCCCCCCACCTGTAGTTGCAAAAGCATAAGTGACATTTGCTCCAATTTTAATAAAGATTTCTTAGTGAAGTTAATTTTTTAGTTCATATAACTTCACTACCATGAATTTCATCAAGACTTGGAAGGTTTGTCATAATACATACTCAGAAGAAAGTACTGTGTAGGAATTGGTGTGCTACCTGCTAATAGAGGGGTGGACAGCTGTGGTCCTTCAGATATTTCAGCCTACAACTTGCATCAACCCTAGCCAACATAGCCAATGATGAGGGATCATGGGAGTTGTAGGCCAAAATATGTGGAGGACCACAAGTTGCCCACCTCAAGACAATCTGTCATGTGTGATGTTCTTGCATGTAAGGTGTTGTTTGTAGCATGTCTCTCATGAAGGTCTATATACCACGTAGCCTGTTTATTCCTACATGGAATTGCCTTCTGTGTTAAGAAGTTTGCAACGTACAAAACTGTCCTGTGGAACAGATGATACACTTTGGGCCTGTTGCCACAGTTGGAAGCCCCTACCTAATTCACTCCAGCATCATGCAGAGCCACCAGTGGGCTCATAGTTATATGGCCCAATGTCTCCACAAGGGGTCTGAATATGCAGCTGCCACAATAAACATTTAAGTTGTTTTGATCATGCAAATTTTGGCAGATGCGTTTGCAGCCCTGCAGGCTTCCCGAGATGACTGGGTGAAGCACTAGCTGTTTGAACCAACCCATTCTTGAGAGTTTTAATGTGTTTGACAGGAAAGGGGGATTTTAGTGTTGCTTCATACTTAGCGCTGTCCAGAAATCCTGAATATGCAGTGGGGCTTAATATAGGTCCCTGTGTCCCGGGTTACATGTTACCTCAAAGTGGTGGTGAAGGTGGGATGCACGTTCCGGATGCCCTGCCCCATTTTCAGGTCTGCTGGCATGTTATGAACGAGCCCTTAAAACTGAAGTGATGAGAAATTGTGACTGGTATGTGTGTGTTGTCAGACTTTGCCTGTTTGTTAAAAGCCTTCTACCCAGCATCTGTGGCTAAGGAAATGTGAGGTGCTGTAAGCGCGTCTAAAAGATTTTAAATGTATTACAGAAAGCTGCTTATTGCTTTTTTATCTTTGAGTTTGCCAAGCACATCTATGAAACTGAATGTTTGTAGGCATAAGATCTTTGCATAATTTTTAGCGAATTCCCCATTTTGTGTCGCAAGAAAGTTTTGGTGTCTCCCCCCCCCCCCCCTTCGTATGAAGCGGAAATGTTGAGTGCTGCTTTTTTCTTTTGCAACAGTCATTTTGAGTGTTTTATAGAACCCGCGACAACTGTATACTAAATGTGCTAGGTCTCTGATACGACTCTTCAGCAAAGGGCTGCAGTATTTTGAGATGGGATCTAAAATTTGAGTTTGGAGCAGCTGCTGTAGTAGATATTTCCAAACGGAAATTTATATTAACTGTACAGAAGACTTTAAAAATTCCAGACTAACAACAATAAGAACTACCTGGAATGTGCAAGTTTGATGAATAGCTTCTCTGAATATCCTTTTTTCTTCCAAATTTAGATTCTGAACGTCTCAAATAAAACATGTGCCTCTATGAGAAACCTACCTGCAAAAAGTTGACTTAGAGGTCAAATACCTGTCCCTTTTAAATTTGCTGACTTGATCTGAAAAAAGTGGCCTTTGGAGAGTTATGTTTTCCTCTGAAAACAATTGCACTATAAAACACTGTTGCCCAAATATGGGCGTTTGTGCTGCTGTTTAATGCTGCTTTGTATACCTGGATTGAAGTGTATAAATTTGACACTTTAGCATCCCACTGACTTTACAAACTGTTCTCTGTTGAAAGATTTCTAATGTTGCAAGAAAGGTCTCCATTAAATTCACGACATTGAATTTCTGTATCTGGATGTCAAATATGTAAATGGATTGACTGAAAGAAACCTTCCCACATAAAGGGTAACAAATAAAGGAGCATGACCTCTTCTTGGATATAATTGCTAATTCTGTTGGTGGTGGAAGGTATACAGAGCGGGTTATCCCTTCTGACTCACTTTTGAAGCAGGGCTGTTCAAATGTTAGACTTGAAGTGTCAATCAGGAGTAAAACCCTCCTAGTTTTAGCCCTTTTGCTCTTGAGGCAGTTGGTGCTTCTGTCCATGAAGGCCTTCATTACCTCTTTGCTGCAAGACAAACTAGTTCTCTGTCTCCATCATTTAGTTAGGGTGGAAAGAGAGCGGCCATTTTTATCCTCCATGCCAGTGAAATTCACTGCCTACTCATTGAGCCCCTAAGGAGGGGAAATGGCCATGCTGGGCTCCAGCATGCTTCCCATTCAAAATATTTATGCCAAAGTCTGCTTCTTGGCTTTGAAGTCTTGTTATCATTGGTATTCCTTGGTTATGTGTAATTATCATGTGGGGACACAAGCCTGTATTCCCCCATATGCAAACATCCATATCATGGGGTATAATTTTTTGCCCCATTCTTCACTTGTCACTTTAGCCTAAAGAACTGTTTGTTATTTCTAGAGGGAGACAGTCTTGAAAACATTTTTTGAAGAAGGGAGGGGCAGGGCCAAAATTCCCTACAGAAAAAAAGTGAACCTTAACTGTTCATGTCTTATTCATATTAACTGCTACACAGTTCAAGCAGCTGAGATAATAGTGAAAATCTTCATTTGTGTAGCAGCTAGTAAAGTGCATTCATAGTAGCTGCTACTGAATTTGCCCATTGAACATCCACGTGCAGATTTAAGATCACCACATCAGGTAAGCACACCACCACCTTCAAGCATGTTTCATTCCTAAGAATAACATCCGCTTCAGTACAGCCTAAGATTACTGTCTCATAAAGCCATCTCTCAGCTCCAGCGTAGTGTTGAATTTTGATACGTTTTAAGAAATATTAATCTAGCAAAATGATTCTGCCTTACAGATGAAGACTTGCAGTTACAATTCAGGTTTAAATTGGTTGTTTTTAGTTGTCTCCAAAAAGACATCATACCTAATCCTTAGGTATCTTCAGCTTGATTTATTTGGCAGAATAGAAGACAGAACCACTTTGAATTGCATATGGTAATATATTCCACCACCACAGCTTGCTCTGCATGTATATATCTAGCATAACAGTAATTGCTGAATCCCAGGTAGGAACTTACTCATCTTACTGTATTTTAACTTCTATTTTGTTTTTTGTTTATGTATTTTCATCCCTCCTCAAGAAAATCAACTATGGGGATTGCTTGATTCACTGTGTACATTCAGAAGTCTATCCTAGAAAGGAGATGGATCCCTTTCCTCCGAACCACCTGTTTAGGGACAGGCTGTGTGCTTCAGGGCATTTTAATGGTTGGCAGATCACTAGGAACAGCTACTTCTTTGAGCATCGTGGCAACAGGCAGAAAAGCTTTGTGAGATGGGGAAGTTAGGACTTAACATCTGGGAGGAATGTCCTATCTGGCCAAAAGCCCACCTCAAATTAGAGGAGGAAAACCCAAGTGTGTTAGAATTAAGGAGTCAGTGCCTCTTCCACTAGTGAGCAGACTACCTAGAGGTGCAGTGTTAAATGTCTTTCTGGAGAAATGTGTGGAGGCTGAATTGCCTACTTGAACCACATGATCCAAACTTTGCTGAGCTAAAGTTCAAAGCTGAAGCATGCAGGGCAAGAAGTGTGAGTTCTCTCCTCAGCCTCTCTAGGACGGTTTTCTTTGAAAAATTCAGGCTCCAGTTACAATAATATTTCACTGCAGCAGGCAGTCCCACTCTTGCTAGCTTTCCATGATTAGCACGAACACACATCCCAGCTCCCCTTCTTTGCTTTCCATCACGATGAAAGCAGGTCTTCCTGTGCCACAGGGTTTGGCTCAGCCATCCAGTCCTTCACGCAACTCCATCTCCTTGAAGGGGCTGGTCCTGATCTATAAGCCCCATCTCACTGAGACAGCCACAAAAAGTGTTTCAGGTAAGACACTCAGCCATCTCTACTGCAGAAATTCTCTTTATCGGTTGCTAGGGTCAAGGCAGAAAGATCAAAATACGCCACTGTTTCAACTGATTTATTAGATGAACATTTCATGACAACTTCACAGAACACAAAAATAAAGCTGAATATAAAGATTACTTAAAAAGCAAGAGAAGATAAGAGCCATGAGGGTGCTGCACACCGCCATTTCTATTTTATATTCTTTCTGCTTTCCTAGCCCTTTTAAATGCTGGCTTGTGGGAGTAGAAGCCTTCAGTGTTTCCTTTCCCATCTTGCCATAAGTTATTACTGGAGCAAAATCCTGCAATGTGTGTTTGCATTCCTAAACACAAACCTTTAAAGGATGGACAATGCAATAGCAATAAACCCCCTGGAAGCGGAACTCCATGGAAGGCTCTGGCCTTCAAGCAGAAGGAGATACGTTTTACAGAGGTTATTTGGCTTATATTAAATGCAAATGGGTCATTTTCACGTTGCTGAAGACATCAGTACTAGCCAATTATCAACAAGAGAAAGGACAGCAAGAATATTTACAAGTCTCTGAATACAAGATTTTTCTAAACTATATTAAACTATTTTACATTAATAGTTTTATTTTGATGATTTCCCTGTATTTTAAGCGCCATACTGGTAGGCTGTGCCAAGAAGAAATTTCAAAATATTTTATAAAAAATGGACAACATCCAATAGTTTGGCAGCTCTAGGGAGAGGAAAGTTAAAATATGGAGTATCATCACTACTAAGTACAGGACAGGTTTGTGTTACATAATAGTCTATACTTTTTAAAGCGAAAAGCATCACCAGGCTACTGTGGTGCAGGAGACATTGACTCTTCAAACATCCACCTGCACTCTTTGCCGCTTCTCCTTCATTTTGGCCTTATCCACTCTTTGCTGACTGGAACCACTGTTTCCATTCTGAGCCTGAGTATAACGGGCCACAGTAGACACACCGTCCACAAACTTAGTCTTGTAGAGTACATTTGCGTTGTTGAACATGCCATCCTTCAATGATACCACAATGAACTAGGAACGGGAAAATGCGTTGTTAGCATACATCTGAAACATGGTCATCACCTTTCTCTTCCTATTATGAAATCAAGCTATCAGTTGAATAACGTTTTCTAACTGCAGGCCTCTTATAAGCAGATAAAATCACTGTTAACATTTCAAGAGTTTTGATCTCGCTATCGCTTTTGAGGCAGCTAAAAGAACACACTATAAACACCATAACAATTTTTTTTTTAAAAAAAATAGAAATATTTTATTAAAACATATTTATGTCACCCTTCAGCAAATTCAGATTTTGGGGTAGTGTAGAGTAAAACATCGACACTATAATAGTGCAAGAGGCAGCAAAAAACCACGTAGAAGCATATATAGTCTTAACTTGGCTTTATGGGAACATAGGGAGCTGTTTTATACCAAGTCAGTTCACAGGTTGATCTAGCCCAGGAGTAGGCAGAAAGCAGAGCTCCAGATGTTTTGGACTTCTAACTCCCAGCATTCCTGACCGTTGACCATGCTAGCAGGGGCACCTGGGAGTTAAAAGTCCAAAACATCTGGAGATCTAATTTCTGCCCACCCCTGTATTGGCACTGATTGGCAGCAGCTCTCCAGGGTTACAGGCAGGAGCCTTTCCTAGCCCTACCTGGAGAAACTTGGGACTTTCTGCATGCACACTGCCAGAGCTTAGGTCCCTACCCAAGTGCTAAAGTTTAAGCTACTTTAGTTTGAGGAGAATGGCCGTCACATTTGCTTAGGACCTCAGAAATGAATGCAATTTAGTAGCCACAACATAGTGTGGCAGCAAGACAATACTGGGGGTTGGATCCAGATCCTTCATTCTGCTATGAGAAGGATGCCACTTGTGGAACAGGACTTGCATATCCTGCAGTGCCCTGTGCAACCTTCGGATCTGCTCCAGAGGGTTGGCACACCCTGCCAACTGTGATGCTTGCCTGTCATTAAGTCTTCCCCTTTAACAGCAAACTTGGATGATTGAGTGGCTATCAGTTCGGATGTGAAAGGTGGCTACTAAAAAAGCATTGAGATGTCAGTTGAATGGTGCGGGTGGGTGGGGGAATGAAGAGATAATTGACCAGTCAAGGTTAGCAGTGGGGTCTGTCTATTTAGCTTAACTAACTGTAATCATTTCTGATAAGATTGGCCTGTACAAATCTTTAACAGCTAATATTAAGGGTAGTAGCCAACACTGTCATTCTGGAACGACAAAGTTGGGTACTGCCCCAAGTATCCTGCTGTGTGTATGTGCACGTGTATCATATGATGTCATTTTACAGGGATGTTTCAAAGAGAGGAAGGAAAAGTTAATTTCTCTTTCCCACTACCAGACCTCATCCCTTTATTATTTATTTATTTTTTACATTTCTATACTGCCCAATAGCCAGAGCTCTTTGGGCGGTTCACAAAAATTAAAAACATTCAAAGTATAAAACAACAGTATAAAACCATAGTATAAAATACAATATAAAAGCTCAACCAGATAAAAACAGCAGCCATGCAAAATTACAAATTTAAAACACCAAGTTAAAATTTATTTATAGACTGTTAAAATGCTGGGAGAATAAAAAGGTCTTCACCTGGTGAAGACACCTGGTGTCTTTTAGACACCTGGTGTCTAAAAGCATATAATGTAGGTGCAAAGCGAACCTCCTTAGGGAGCTCATTCCACAGCCGGGGTGCCACAGCAGAGAAGGCCCTCCATATAGCTATAAAATGGTCAAATTCAGGGTTTCCAGTCAGCCCCAAAGCTGAGCCTTCTAGTACTATATAGCTCAGCATGGTAAGTCCTTGGGGGAAGGTAGGAAAATGGTGTCCCCCCCTCCCCGTTCTTGCTTCCTGTAATTTGCTCCTCCGCCCCAGCCTGCACAACATAACTAGGCTCCTGTTGCAGCCTGGCTGGAACCTAGAAGAGAGCAGCACCTCTCTTGTGGGTGGGGGATACAATGCAACATGTTGATGCATGCCCCATATACAGCTCCTACTTAAAAAAAAAAAAAAAAAAAGCAGGAGAAAAATAATGGCTGCAGAGTGGACCTGCCCAGGACAACCCAACAAGCCCTGTGGCACAGCCAGGACTGGAACTCTTCCACGGTTTTAGAAGGTTGCCCTTGTGAATGACAGCTCTTCGTTATTGGCTTCTTACCTGGGAATGACGGAAGTGGGTCCGAAGCATCTGCCCAATGTTCTGGGTGTGTGAGAGATCGAGGGCTGCATCAACCTCATCCAGGATGTAAATTGGGGCAGGCTTGAAGAGGAGCATGGCTAAGATCAAAGACAAAGCTACGAGGGACCTACCAAAACGAAAGAGAGGAAGATGTTGACTGTCCCTTTTTAGATATACTTTGGGAGGAGTTTCTAGTTTTCTGGAATAAAAATATAATTTCTGGATGAAGAAATGGTGCAAGTTACTATATAGTGGAATAATTCTCTTTGAGATTAATCATCAAGCTGGGAGTTTGTGGGGTTTTTTTTAAAAAAAAAATCCTCATGCAAACCTCGTCTTGTCTTGGGTGTGAGTAAGATCAGCTTGGGTACTGAATGGATTTTGGTTTTAGTATAAATGCATGCTCAATTAACCTTGGTAACAACTGCACCTTCTTTTAAATGTTTATTATTGCCATTTTAAAACGGGTGGGATGAGGCTAATTGCCCAAGGCTATCCGCAGGTTCAGTGAGAATGAGCTGAGATTTGAACCAGGAACACGTGCTGTTAATGATTAAGTAACACCATCCACCCTGCCTTCTCCATGGCTGGTTGGGAATGCTGGGAGTTGTAGCCCAACACCCTGGAAAGCACCAGGTTGGGGGAAGGCTTTTGATAGGAGTTGGGTTGCTGTATCTCGTAAGCCCCTGTTTATTTATGTTACTGTGCTTCCCTGTTTTAATTGGTCCATGCCATGGGACTTCCCTGTGTTTTATTGGTTTTGCGCCGCAATTTGGGATTAGTTTCTAACGAAAAGACCCTCAGAAACTGCACTCTACGTTCCAGCTGAAGATGATATATCACTTCACTGCATTTGTGCATCTTAACCAAGTCTATATCCAGATTCTGCTACATAGAGTAAAGAACAAAACCCAAGCACTCTCTGCACTTAGGGAGAAAGAGGAAAAAATAATTAAGCAGAAGCCAGGTGGGTGGGTGGGTTGTCTATGATTTTATGCTATGTTTCTGTCCCACCAACACCGCCCCGAAATCCACTAACCTTTGGCCCCCGCTTAATTCAGTTAAGTTTTCCTTCCAAGTGTTTCCCAAGGCAACTTTGAACTCCAGGCCATCTAGAACCGTTTGCGCCTCCGGAGGAGATAGCATCGCGTTGGCCCCTGGCAGAAGTGTTGAGAAAATTGATCCAAAGTCTTGGTTTACCTAGAAAATTGAACGCCAATGTCACAGTTTCAAATAAGACTTACAGAATGAAATTGGAGCTGAATCGTGATCTCCATTTCAGCATTTACAGCCATTCCATAGGTGACTGAAACCTGTTTGTCCACTCTGTTTCGTTTGATGAGATATTTAGGTATGTCAAGCAGTATTTAAAATGGACAAAGTGGTGCATCCTGGCTAACCCCCAAAGACAGACCGAAGAAACAAAGTGTGTTCTTGAGTCTGCACAGAAAAGAATTCCAAATTACAGTGTACGTAAATGAGGCTTACCTTTTGCCAGGCAATGTTTAAAGCTTCGTTTTTCTTTTGATCAAGTTCCACAATCGTTGCAAGAATTTTAGACTTGTCATTCTCAACAATTCTTTTCTTCTTCATCAAGTCATTGTACTAGAACAGACAAGATTGAAAGTCATGTAATTTGGCATGGGGCAGGTTAAGTTTCAATTGATGTTTCCCCCCTGTTTTTCTTTAGGGGGAGTGTTAAGTATATGAAAAGAAATACTTGCTAAGTCATTAAAATTGTGTGTGTATGGCTATTTCAGGGTTAAATAGAGAAAGACTATCTGTGAGCAATTACCTTGAGATAGAGGCTGTTCTGGGAACCTTGCCAAGATTCTAAGTTAGCCTCATCACAGCTGTATGTAATGTAGATAAGAATTGTGTAAGATGTGTATATAGTTTCTCACTTGTGTAAAATGGAACTGATCACTGCTTACTGATCACTGCTCTATGATCACTGCTCTCTGTGTATGCCTCAGTGTGCTGATCTGAACTGATCTGAATTGAACTGCACAGAAGCCTGAAGGAAATAAACCAGCTCTGCTGTGTAAGACCTGTGTGATGTGTGTTTGTTTCTGAGCACAAACAGAGTTCCAGAAGGAGAAAAGTTCTGGCACAATAACCCAACAAAGGTTATGGGCCCAGTCTAGTCCAGTCCAGGAAGCCTACGCCAGCTTAACCCAGGCAGAAGAACCAGAACTTGGTGGGAACGGTGCAGTATCAGAACCAGGAGTCTGCTAAAACAGAAGACTGTTGATGGAGGAAGACATCAAGCTAAAGCCAGTGCTGCAAAGTGAGGAATAATCTCAGTCGGCTGACTCTGAGGAGGACTCTGAGCAGGAGGACGGTGAGATACCAATTCCTAAAGCAGAGGGAATGGCAGGAGCTAATATGTCTGGTTTGCATCAATTGTTAGAAAAGCTGAATGACTCTAACTATGCATTATGGTCTTACAAAATGCAAATGTATCTGATTCAGGCTGAACTGTGGTATGTAGTCACAGAGGATCCACCAGATAGAGCAGATCCACAGAATGCTAAATGGTTTAAGGACGATGCAAAAGCAATGGCAGTTATTGCATTAGCTGTGGAAGACTCTCAAATTTCCTTCATTCAGTTTTTGAATACATCAAAAGAGTGCTGGAATGCGCTACAAGCTGTATATCAAAGAGAAACAGCGGGCAGTAAAGTAATTCTAACCCGGAAACTGTATGGAATGAAGCTGAAACTAGGGGAGTCTATGTCAAACCATTTGAAAAGCATGAGAGAAATCTTCAATCAACTCAGGGCACGAGGGATGGAGTTTAAAACTATACACCAAGTTTATGTGATTTTGTCAAGTCTTGATTCATCGTACGATGCGGTTGTCACCATGATGGAAAGTCAAGAGGAGAAAAATTTAACCCTCGAGTATGTAGCTGGAAAACTACTGGAAACCTATGAAAGAAGACAAGCTTCAAAACAACAGAGCTTTAAACATCCTGTGGCTGAATTTCAACAAAGCCATAAATCTTCTGACGTGGTGGCTGCATTAAAGGCAAGGAAATGCTTTAATTGTGGTTCCACAGAACATTTATGGCGGGATTGCAACAACAAGAAGAAGAAGAAAAAGCAGTCGACAGCAAAGTGGAGAGAAGAAAACAAAATGAATGAAGCTGAATCAACAAAGAAGTGTCTTCTAGCAAGAGTCAAAGAGACAATGAATCCTTGGTTTTTGGACTCTGGGGCTTCAATAAGTATGGCAAAAGACAAACTTTCATTTGTAACCTTGGAAACTTCTACTTCAGAGCAAAAGTGTGTTACCCTTGCAAATGGAACAAAAATCCAGATTTGTGGTGTGGGTAATGTATATTTTGATTGTCTGGGAGTTGAACTACAAAGTGTTTTATATGTACCAGAATTAGAAACAAACCTTCTAAGTGTGTTTCAGTTAACAGAAATGGGGTATGAAGTTTGTTTTACTGAAGAAAATTGTACTATAAAACAGGGAAACAAGGTGTGTGTGCAAGGAATAATGAAAGAATCTTTGTATGTGATTAATACTTGTACAAAAAATGAAGTTGTAGCCAGCAAAGTCACAACAAAAACAATAGCCAATTGCAAACCACACCAAGAGTGTATCCATTTAACTCATAAAAGATTTGGTCATGCTAACTATAAAACAATTTCTAAGATTCCAGAATTGTGTGAAGGGGTGAAAATCAAACCATGTTCTAACTATGTAGAATGTAATGTATGCAGTGAAACCAAGTGTCATAAGTCAAACATTCCAAAACATAGTGAGAGAACAACAAAAAGAATTTTTGAATTAATACATGCAGATCTTGCAGGTCCTTTTGAGACAAGTCAAGGAGGAAACAGATTTTTCTTGTCTATTGTTGATGATTACAGTAGATTTGGATTTGTGTATGTGTTAAAACAGAAGAGTGAAACTTTTGGAAAGTTTAAAGCCTTTGTTAAGTGGAGTAAAAATAGATTTAAAGAACCTATAGCTAATCTAAGAACGGACCGGGGAGGTGAATTTCTTAGCAACCAATTTAAAAAATTCCTCAGTGATGAGGGTATACAACATGACCTTACTGCTCCATATTCACCATTTCAAAATGGAGTTGCAGAAAGGAAAAACAGAACCTTGCAGAACATGTTAAGAGCTCTATTGAAAGAGTCAGGATTGTCTAATCTGTTCTGGGCAGAAGCTTTGTCCACCTCAAATTATTTGTTAAACAGGCTTTACCACTCTGTACATGAAAAAACCCCATATGAAATGTTTTACAAAAGAAAACCTAGAGTGTCACATGTAAGGGTTTTTGGAAGTAAATGTTTTGCTCATATTCAGAAAGAAAACAGACCAGGAAAACTAGCTCAGAGAGGTTTGGAATGTAAACTGTTGGGATATGATACACAAACAAAAGGCTATCGTTTGTGGTCTCCATATCACAAAAGTGTAATTGTGAGCAGAGATGTAGTTTTTCATGAACAAATGCAGGAAACAAAACAGTATGTAAGTTTGCCTGTAGAACAGAAAGCTGTAGAAACAGAAGAAATTCCTGAACAATCTCAGCAAGAGAGAGAGGGGGAAGAAACTGTAAAGGAGGAAACTATGCCTGTAACTATGCCAAGACGATCAGAAAGGGAACGCAAAGCTCCAATTCGTTATTCAGATGAATACCAAAGCAAACAGGTTTCTCATAGAGCTTTACTAATAGCCTATGAACCTACTTCATTTGAGGAAATTCAGGAAATGGAACCTACAGAAGCTCAGGGCTGGCATGAAGCAATGTCAGAGGAAATCAGAGCAATGGAAAAAAATGAAACGTGGGAGCTAGTACCTTTACCTGAAGGTCGTAAAGCCATTACCTGTAAATGGGTATTCAAAGTAAAACAAAATGAGAAAGGACAGGTGGAACGTTACAGAGCAAGATTGGTAGCAAGAGGATTTGCTCAAAAATATCTAATAGATTTTGAAGAAGTTTATGCACCTACAACAAAATACTCAAGTGTAAAACTTTTGTTAAAAATTGCAGCAGAAAAACAATTGAATGTATTTCATTTTGACATCAAAACAGCTTTCTTATATGGAGATTTAACTGAGGAAATTTACATGACTCAACCAAAAGGTTTTGTTAAAAATCCAGGGTTAGTTTGTAAATTGAAAAAATCCATATATGGTTTGAGGCAAGCAGCAAGGTGTTGGAATAAGAAACTGGACAATGTATTGATCAAAATGGGTTTTAAACAAAGCAAAGCTGATCATTGTTTGTACACAAAACAGGATGGTTCAAATGTAGTGTATTTGCTGATTTATGTAGATGATTTGTTACTGGTTTTTAATGAAGAAGAACAGAAAAACACATTTGTAAACCAGCTGCAAAGACATTTTGAGTTAAAAGACCTTGGTTCAGTGAAAAGTTATTTGGGAATGCAAATTTCAAAAGATTCTAACACAGGGTCATTTCTGATTGAACAAAGTGGCAAAATTAAAAAATTGCTGGAAGAACACAGCATGGAGAATTGTAAAATTGTTGCCACTCCTATGGTCACTGATTTTCAAAATCAGACAGACAGTACTGAAATGGAAGACATACAGAAATATCAGAGTGTGATTGGAAGTTTACTTTATCTAGCAAACCTAAGTAGACCAGATATTACATTTGCTGTAAATCTTTTAAGCAGAAAAATGACAAAACCTTCTGTAACTGATTGGACAGCTGTAAAACGTGTATTGAGATATCTAAAAGGTACAATCAATTACAAATTGGAAATATCTACACACAAAGATGGAAATTTCTGTGTTTATGCAGATGCTGACTGGGCTAACGCAATTGATAGAAAGTCTACCAGTGGAGCAGCATTCTTTTACAATCAATCCTTGATTGATTGGTATACAAGAAAACAAAATTGTGTAGCAACCTCTAGTGCAGAAGCAGAATATATCAGCTTATCTCTGGCTTGTAATGAGATTGAGTGGTATAAACAATTATTTGCTGATCTAAGGTTGGAAATTGAGACACCAGTAACCATATTTGAGGATAATCAGGCATGTATTAGTATGGCTACATCTGAAAAGTGTAAACCAAGAACTAAACATGTGGATGTTCGTTATTCTCATGTGAAAGATATAATTCAGAAGGGCTGGATTAAGCTTGAATATTGTCCATCTGAAATGATGTTGGCTGATTTATTCACAAAACCAGTATCAATGGTAAAACACAAAGAGATGCTTTTAAAGCTGGGTCTCAGATTGTAACACAATTTAAACAACATGCGCAAGAGGAGGACTGTTAAGTATATGAAAAGAAATACTTGCTAAGTCATTAAAATTGTGTGTGTATGGCTATTTCAGGGTTAAATAGAGAAAGACTATCTGTGAGCAATTACCTTGAGATAGAGGCTGTTCTGGGAACCTTGCCAAGATTCTAAGTTAGCCTCATCACAGCTGTATGTAATGTAGATAAGAATTGTGTAAGATGTGTATATAGTTTCTCACTTGTGTAAAATGGAACTGATCACTGCTTACTGATCACTGCTCTATGATCACTGCTCTCTGTGTATGCCTCAGTGTGCTGATCTGAACTGATCTGAATTGAACTGCACAGAAGCCTGAAGGAAATAAACCAGCTCTGCTGTGTAAGACCTGTGTGATGTGTGTTTGTTTCTGAGCACAAACAGAGTTCCAGAAGGAGAAAAGTTCTGGCACAATAACCCAACAGGGAGGTGTCACTGAAGTGAGCTAAATTTGCAAAGTCAGTAACTTTATCATTTTGTGCAGTTCTCTGCATTTATTTGGTGTTGGTGTATGAATGTACACTGCAACAGTTTTAATGGCTCAGAAGAAGAGAGGAATTCTTCTGAGATAAGAAGCCGCAGCTCAAGGCCCCCCTGCCTGTCCAGAATTGTTTGATGTGGCTTGATGCCACAGCAGACCTATCATGACAGGAGTTTAATTTTTTTCATAGCATATCAACTGAGCATTCTGGGACCTGAATGCTTTGGGCAGCTGGATGTTGCCAAAGACCTTATAATTGGAATTCCAATGCCTATAAACAACTTATACCCTATCATCAATAGAGGTTTGAATGACTCCTTGTTAAGATCATTTCAGTAGGTATTGGAGACCTTTTATTTTTTGTTTATGAGCACATCTAAAGGAGGGGTACAGAACCGCAGCTCCGGGGTTTCCCAGATGGCCTCCCCCATTATTATGGTGGTTTTCCAACTTTGGGGCAGTTCCCCCCCCCCCACCTCCATTCTGAAAGGCTGGAATGCCTCCCTTAAGGCTCAGTTACTGGCAGTCAGAGCTTTAGGCTAAAATCACCACTGGAATGCGCCCCCAGGAATTTCTCCAAAACGGAATTCAGTCCCTCGGGTGAAAGAGGTGCCACCCTCCTGCTCTAAATCAAACAGTCACTGGGTTCATACAACACTCTAACCCACCATGGATTATTGTGTTGTCTGAACGCAGTACATTTTCCGCAGGGTGGTTTAACATGTCTGAACCCATTGCGTTTTCTGCAGGGTGGATTATTGTGTTGTCTGATCACAGTATATTTTCCGCGGGGTGGCTTGTTAACCATGCAATGTGGCTTATTTTTCTCGAAAAGCCACCTTGAGAACCCATGGCTTGTTGTTGGGTTGTTCAGAGTGGTTAACAAGCCACACTGCATGGTTAACAAGCAACCCTGCGGAAAAAGCAGTGTTCAAACACCACGATAACCCATGGTTCAACAACAATCCATCAGGGGTCTGTTAGCATGTTGTGTGAACCCAGCCAGTATGATAGCATAGCATCTGGTATTCAGTTTGGATAATAATAAAAACAACATCAACCCATAACCATATGCATCTTCCACATTAGAACAGGGCACTGCAAGGTGTGGCATGACCATGTTTGTAGTGGCTTAGAAAATGAGTGAAGTAAGAACTTAACTCTTTCTTCTGCTTCTGAAAGCATGTTCATGGCTCTCATATTGACATTCCTGCCCAGCTTCTCTTTCTTCTCCTGCAGTTTGTGCAGCCTCTGACCAGCTTCCTTTGGATTGTTGGTTTTGAAATCGTACGCTGTGTTTGGCTGGCCAAAAAGGTGCTTTTCTGAAGCAATCCACTCATAGTCTTTCAGCATCTTAGCTACCTGAGGAAACCAACCAAGAACATTTGAAAAAGCATGTCCATGTGCAAAAAAAAGTGCCTAGTGCTTTTAGCACAACAATTCCCAAATGGTGCATTAATGTTGAGGCCTTAAGTATAAAAACATTAATCAAAGACAATGTAAACCAACACATTTCTGTTGCAATTTCCCTCAGGGAACAGAAACAAGAGCAAAAATGCATTGAGCTGTCAATATCTTGGCCTTGTCTTTTATTTTTTGCTCATCTGTGTTCTGAAAGAACTGGGCATGTTTAGTATAGAGAAGAGAAGGCTGGGGGAAGACATGATAGCACTCTTTAAGTACTTGAAAGGTTGTCATACAGATGAGGGCCAGGGTCTCTTCTCGATCCTCCCAGAGTACAGAAAAAGGAATAATGGGCTCAAGTTACAGGAAGCCAGATTCTGGCTGGACACCAGGAAAAACTTCCTGACTGTTAGAGCAGTATGACAATGGAACTAGTTACCTTGGGAGGTCGTGGGCTCTCCCACAGTAGAGGCATTCAAGAGGCAGCTGGACAGCCATCTGTCAGGGATGCTTTAAGGTGGATTTCTGCAGTGAGCAGGGGGTTGGACTCGATGACCTTGTAGGCCCCTTCCAACTCTGCTATTCTATGATTCTATGATGCTGCCCTTCTGTTTCTTGGGGCACACTAGTAGAGTTCAAGAGGTTATGAAGGAATCAACACACACACTCTTCGTGGGTGCAGCATTCACCATTCTATGCCCCTCCAAGCAGGGAGGATATATGTGCAGGAGCCCTCTCCCAAGGGCACGAGCAAAGATGCAATGAGATTCCCTAAGGTAGTCTGCAGTGCAGCATGCATGAGCAGGTGAATCCCCTGAAGCATCACTGCTGCACAGGAAGCTAAGTCCCATCTATGAGTCCTGACTGACGGGCCAGAAGGAGAGGACAGGATATCAGGAGGCAATATGAACTATTGCTCTGGGAGGTTATGAGAGTGATAGAGAGAGAATCAAAGATGTGTACTTTCCAATTTTAATCTAGATTTAAAAAATATGGGGTACTGTTTTGTTTTATAGTTTGAGTAAGTACTGCCTTAGCTTAATTAAGACTGTATCATTGTATTTCATTTTAATTTATTTCTGGGAAGGTATATACCACTTTCCATTAAAAATAATAATAATCTCAAAGCAGTTTACAAGATGAAATCATGACAAAATACAATGAAATCAATCTTTAAAACAATAACATCTCTTTAAAATAAGCAGGGGTAGCTAGAAATCAGGAAATGACTGGGCAAACAAATGTGTCTTAAGTTGTCTTCAGAAACACCTCCACACTAGGAGCCCACCTGATCTCAATGGGAGATTATTTCCCATGGTGGGAGCCACCGCTGAGAATGCTGCACCACAGCCCAACGGACCTTCGTAGGCCGGCATGCGGTAAGCAGGGCCTCCCCCAGCAGAATGTAGAGACTGGGGCAGCCGATGCGGGAGAAGGCAGTCTCGTATGTAAATCTCAGGTAGAAAAGGGCAACTTTATTTTGTGTTATGGAAGCTTCTGTTTGGGATGTTAATCTTGCATTTGCCAGTGGAACAAGGTTTTTACACTTGCATCACTCTTAATAGGTAAAGGGAGTCCAATAATGTTTGCAGGACTAGCAGCGCTCACATTGCCGTCTTAATTCTAGGTTTATTGTAGAAGCTCATGGGATTGGCATGTATTTATAGCAGGAAATTTTTTTTGAGGATTTTTTTTAAAAATTAAGCGAAATATTGGGACTCGGACTCAACCACCGGTGAGGAATTTATTTACTTACTGTATTTCTATACCACCTTTCTGAAGCCATCCATTTGCAAAAGTTTCAAACAATACAAATCGCAATCAAACGGAGAATATAGCAAAACCTTAAAAACGCCAAAGTCATAAAAACAATTTCAAAAATCAACTTAAAAGAATGTGGCCCCATTCAGAAGACATCTTAAACCAGGGTGGTTAAGCCAGAAAGCTGCATCTTGACCCCCTTCCTGAACACAGAGAGTTAGGAACAGAGCAGGAGAAAGCCCTGTCTTGCCTGCCTGACAAACAGGCCTCCACAAGCAAGGGCCTCTTCTCCAGCTGATCTTAACTGAGCCACTTCATACAGTGATAGGCAGGAAACAGATATAACGCTAACATACCTTTGCGGACGCGTCAGAAGCCTCACGCTTGTGCTTACTGATATTGTGTTCCAGCTCTTTAATCTTAAGTTGCGATTCATTGTTTTGTTCTTTGTATTTTACAACCTCTGCTGATTTGGCTTTAATGGCTTTATCCTGGGCCATGACCACCGCCTTTTGCTTAGCCAGTTCCTCTTGAGTGTTCTTTACAGACTCCTGGGCAACAAATGAGACAGTAAGAACATTAGAAGTGCCCTGATGCTGGATCACGCCAAGGGTCCATCTAGTCCAGCACTCTGTTCACACAGTGGCCCACCAGCCATCGGGCAGGGACCGACAAGGCAGGACATGATGCAACAGCACCCTCCCACCCATGTTCCCCAGCAACTGGTGCACACAGGCTTATTGCCTCGGATACTGGAGATAGCACACAACCATCAGGGCTAGTAGCCATTGATAGCCTTTACCTCCAGGAATTTATCCAGCCCCCTTTTAAAGCCATTCAAATTGGTGGCCATCACTACTTCTTGTGGTAGCGAGTTCCATAATTTAACTATGTGCTGTGTGACGAAGTACTTGCTTTTATTTGTCCTGGATCTCCCACCAATCAGCTTCATGGGATGACCCTGGGTTCTAGTGTGTTGAGAGAGGGAGAACAATGGCTCCCTATCCACATTCTCCATACCATGCATAATTTTGTGCACCTCTAAAAAACCTACTTGATGATGGTTACATGAGACATGGGGCTGGGGGGTGGGGGTAAGACTTATAAACTGAAGTGAAACACATAAAGAAGGTTCAGAATATGGATCAAAATCTGGGAGCTGCTGGTCAAGAACAGGCCTGGGCATCAGGGGGTGGGGAGAAATCCTGGCCTCCCAGTTGTGAACCCAGAGACAAAAGTGGGGAGCAGAGGGTCTTGCAGTCAGAGCAACGGGGTTTGACAGCAAGCTTACTTCAGGAGATGGGTCGGGTGTGGGGGAGTAGACCAAGGCCCCAAACCCCTTTTTCAAAGTAGCAAAAACTAGTTGCTGACCAGGAGCGTTGAGTATCTTGAAACACACCAGGATTGTTTGGTTGAGCGTTCCAGACCAAATGTGTTAAGTACAAAAAAAAAAAAACAGAGCCTTTTTCATTCTTTCTTTTTTACTAAAGGTTGCATGACTAACCTTGTTCTTTGCTACTTCAGCCGATATAACCTCAATCTGGCCTTGGAATGATTTAATAGCTTCGTTGACAGCCTCAATCTGTTGTTTATAAGAGTTTTGTTCACGTTTTAGCTCTTCAAGTTCCAACACTAGCGCTTCAACCTCCTAAACAACAAAAAGGGCGATTAATGCTGCAATCCCAGGCACTTACAAGGGAGTAAGCCCCACTGAATTTAGTGGGATTTATTTCTGTATAAGCATTCATAAGCTTGGGCTGCAGCCATGGCTACTTATTCTGGGGTATTGTTCTAAGACATTTTCTCAGTTCATGTGGGATGCTTGCCAGGTCTGCTGGTCGCAAACTCTAGCACCACAGGAAATGAGCACATGCTCAAAAGTAAGACCAACACTCTTCTACAGCTGCACATTGCAGGGGAGGAGTGAGCGAGCTGTTTACAGGGGAGCTTGTGGCCATTTTTTTCCTCATTAAGGAGCCCCAAAGAAGCTTTAAAAGAGCCTCTGATTCCACAGGACACAATTAAGAAGCCACGAGCTCATAACAATATGAGAAAACCCATTGTTTTCGAAAAGCTCTTGGCCTAAGTTGAGCTGACAAACACCTTTCCCAACTTGGTATGAGAAAAGCTGTTGCAAATCAAGTCAGATGATCTGAACAAAATGAATCTCTGATGAAAATCAATGGTCAGTGCCGTGTTGTGGATAGTTCAGGTGCTAATGCCCCTGAAACAGCCGTGGAACTCATTGGGTGGCCTCAGACAAGTCACTGCTTTCCACTTAGCGTATTGCTCAGAGTTGTTGCAAGGTTAACACAGCACTCTGAACTCCTTCAAGGAAGGGGGAAATCCAACTTAAAACAGAACAAGCCAGTTTGGACATCACACTAAACTATGGTTATCATGACAGGAACAACCCCAGTGAGCATCGTGCTCACACACTCCCTGCCTCCCTCAGAAATGGTCACAAGGAAGACTTTGGAAGCTATTACTTTTAATTTTGATTAACCACAGTTTAGCAGAGTCTGAATCCTAAACTGTGTTTAATCTTAACAATCGTTTGTGGAAACAAGTCAGTGGCCCTGTTCAGAAGACACCTTAAACCACGGCTTTAACCAGGGTGGTTAAGGCAGAAAGCTGGGCTGTGTTCAGAAGACACCTTAAATCATGGCTTTAACCATGGTGAATAAAGCAAAAGGCCTTATTCACCGTGGTTAAAGTTGTGGTTTAAGGTGTCTTCTGAACACGGCCTGGCTTCCTGGCTTAACCACCATTGTTTAAGGTGTCTTCTGAATGGGCCTAGTCTGATGGTTTGAAGTTGGCTTGTTTCAAAGAAACCATAATTAAGATTAACCAGAGTTTGTCAGGTTTGAACAAAACCATATGATGCAGTTAATCAAGAATGAAAGCAAAAACTTGATTCCCCCCCCCCATGATTGTACTGGAGAGGAGGGGGATCAGTTGAAGCTAAGACCATGGTTTACCGTGTTGTCCAAACAGGCACAAAAAGTCAATGCTTCAAAGCAGGCATCCTCTTTAACTCAAGAGATGACAGAAGCACCCACGCCAAGCTAGTATTACTTAGGAACAGCCACAAGTTTCAACTAACTGTAACACGATGAGAACCTATTTGAACAAAATAAACATTCAAGCATCACTCCAATTTAATTCTTTTCCATGCTGGCTGATTGTTAGCCTCATTAAGAGCTTTACCTGTTCCTTTTCTTTCATCTTTTTGCTGGAAACGTCAGCCTTTTTTTTGGCTCCGTCTAGCTTCTGCTGAGCATTTTTCAACTCTTTCTCCCTTTCCGCTTCAGCATTTTTCATTTTGTTTTCCAGCACTTTGAGTTTTTCCTCTGCTTTTGTTTGTACCTCTTTTGTTTTTTTCAATGTCTCCTCACTTTCCTCTGAAAAGGAATAGAACACTAATTCCTGGCTTTTATGCAGAAAGATGCTGTTGGATTTATATTTTAAATGAAATAATTCCTTCCCCCCTGCAACCATTTGTTTTTTGGAAACCTGGGGAAAAAAAACCCATCATCTAAAATGCCATCATCTTGAAGCTGTAAGCCAGTTTATACTGTACAATCCTTAGGATTTTCGCAAAAATTTTGTTTTGTGGTTTTATGATTGTTTATTGTGTTTTATGTACTGCAGCCTTCCCCAACCTCATATGCGCAAGTTTTTGGACTACAAGTCCTATCAGCCAGCATGGCCAATAGTCCAGCATGACAGGGGTTGCAGTTCAAAACATCAGGAGGGCACCAGCTTAGGGAAGGGCTGACATATGTCAGTCACAGGTGACTCAAAGTAGGATTGACTCTGCAGAAAAGCTCCTGAAGATTTAAGAAAGTTATTTGCCTTTGGAGAGGTAAACTGTTACATCAAAACCCAAAGTTTAATGTCACCAAGAAATGACATCATTACCAAATTACCATTTGGATTTAATTTACCTTTTAAAACGATTGAAGAAAATGTTCTAGTTTAAAGTTATTTCCCTCCCTCAAGCAGCAGGTTTACACATTCCAACCCAAAATAACAGTATCTATAATCACTTAGAATCCACTGTGTTCGGTTTTTCACCCCCCCTCACCAATGGTTCTTTTCAGTGTATCTAATTCTTCCTGCTGTTTCTGATAGGCACTTTGCTGCAGCTTGGTTTGCAATAGCTCAGCTTCTTCAGATTTCATCTCCCATTGCTGCTTCAGCTGACGATACCTTAACAAATGTAACAATTTAAATATACATATCAGTTCTTCACCCAACCATTTTTCTGTATCTTTAAAAATCAATTCAACTGGATATCGGTAATATTTTTAAAATGCATAATGACTGTCTTGTGATCATTTTAGCATTTTTTTAAATAATGCAGTTGCTACACAACTGTGTTCTTCAATTGGTGTGAAGATAGCATTACTTCAGTTTCCAGAACAAAACATTCCAGGAATTCAAGCTTAAATACATCCTTTTTTTATTTATAGATTTTAATATAGAAAAGAAAAGTCAGCTCCCCCTGAAATACTGCATTATGAACTATTCATACTGTTCTATATAAGATGAACTTTCCCTTATACTCCTAAGTTCAGCCGCAAAGCAAGTAAGTCCATACATACTTTTCAGCAGTCCCCTGTAGACCCTCTAGCTCCTTTCCTATCATTTGTAGCTCAGCCTCCTTTGTTTTTAATTCCTCTTGCACACCTTTCACCTCTTGGAGCTTGGACAAAATCGATGCAGATTGTGATCGTGCACCTGGCACATGAAAAGAATAGAAGGCTTGTACACTTGTTTGAATCAAAATCAATTCACACAAATGTTACTCTACAGCCATGCATGTGAACTGGATTTACGTGGAAAGGATTGCCTTTGGAATCATGTCAAGTGATCTCAAAGCTCTTTTTGGAGAGGCAGAGCTGTGATGGCTTTTGTCACTTCATGGGTCATGTCCACATGTGTGAACACACCTGTAATTCTGTTCATTTATTAACGTCTATATCACCTCTTAGTCAAAGTTCCCCGGGAGGTTCACAGACCACTCCAACAGAGGGATTCAGGCTATGTGCTAAAACCCAGCCTTTGGCATATGTAGAAGGCTGTTAGAAGTGCAGCCTTTTAGCAAACAGTCTGGTATAGGAAAAAAGTTGATTTTGTAAAAAACAAATAGAACAGAAAGGCTTACAAGGTGTGATATGAAATAGAAGACAGCCATTACCTCCACTCAGTGTGCCCTGAGGATCAAAGGTGTCTCCACCAAGTGTGACCGTCTTTGTCATCACTCTTTTGTCAAAGGTGACTTTCTTGGCGTTATCCATGCTGTCACAAACCAGTGTGCCCCCAAAGACGTATTCCATTGCCTTTTGAATGTCAGATTCATAACCCACCAGACTAAGGGCCAGATGGACGTTGTCATCACCAACCTAATGTTCAAAAGAAAAAGCATTAACGCTGGACAAAGAGAAGAGGACAACAGCAAGAGAAAGAGGTGGACTCAAGAACTCCCTCCCAGAGTCTTCAAATTGTGACAGGATGCAGATATATTGGGGGTGGGGGGGGAGAGATTTGGCTTCAGGTGAGGGAAACTGTCCCATGATCTCTCACCAACCCTCTGCTTAGAGAGAGGCTAGAGTTCAGTTGATGGTTGCGGAGTAGCTACTGCAAGACACTCATACACCCTTTAATAGAGGCATTTTAACCACCATCTTAAAGTAGAAGGGCACAAATGTTTTGCCCGCAAGAGCTGCATTTATTTATTTATTGAAACATTTATATCCCACCCTATATCACAAGGATCTCAGGACGGTGTACAGATAAAACCATACATATAAAACAGAACAATAAATATACAATTCTAAAACAAAGTAAACCATTAGTATGTTATAACTAGTATGAAATTTAGAAAAGTAAAATCCAATTAAAAGAAGACTGGTGGATCTAGCCATCAAAGGCTTTGTTAAAAAGCCATGTCTTAACCTGGCGCTGAAATGAAGCCAGTGCCGGCGCCAGTCGGGCCTCCAGGGGGAGGGCATTCCACAACTGGGATGCCACCACAGAGAAAGCCCTCTCCCACGTCCCACCATAGCGTATGTTTTGAGTTGGTGGGGCACGGAGGAGGGTTCCTCCGACAGATGTATGTGAGGCTGGCTTGGGGAAGTGGGCGTGTGTGTAAAGCTGCACTCATACAGACACAAATATAGGCAGGTATTCCCCCCTCCCCACTTCCCCCAGGGGTCCAAAGACAGATCACTCTTTCTTCACTGCTAGCAGCAGAACAGAGAAGAACTATTTGCATGAGGATATCTGGGAGAGGGAGTGGAGAGAGAAAAGGAGAGGGGGTGGATTTGATTGAGGGTGGGGGTCAGGCCCCCCCTTGGGGGACACACACAGGTTTTGCAGCCCGGCCTCCAAGTGAAAAGGTATTCAGCAGAAAAATCAAACTGTGAAGTATATAGTAAGAAGACTAATAATCATCTAGATCAAGCTTCCCCAAAGTGGTGCCCTCCAGTGATGCTGAACTACAATCCCACCAAACTCCAGCTAGCAGAGGAAAATGATGGGAATTGTAGTCCAGCACCTCTTGAGGGCACCAGGCTGAGGAAGGCAGAACTGCATAGCTTTCCACCATGCATGTGGGTATGTACAAGAAAGAGACAGGCACACATTGACCCCAAGAGATGGCAAAAATGGTTTTGCAAAACCTTGTAAGAACCAAGCATACCAAGGTTTTGGCCACTTTGATTGCTTCTTTTCCAACACACCTCGCCGAAATTTTGTTCAGCGGGATAATGGTGTATCGACGCTTCAGTTCACCCTTTTCCAACAGTTTTTTGCCAGTAACCTAGTACAGGAAGAAGGAACGGTTAGGCATTTTTCATACTTATATACTAATCCATTTAGCTCATAGCTAGTGTTAGATCAATGATACATTGTGGTGGTAACAGAAGATGCCTTCCAATGGCTTAAAATGGGTTAAACTTTGAGGACTCCCTCTCATCCGGATAAGTATCCGTCTGTAGGTAGATTACAAGCTGAATGAGCATGGCTTTAGCTGTGCACCTCAGACCTCACACGAAATGACGAGGTTATGAAATAAGGGCCGCTTCACACGTGACATTTTTAGGTGCACACCTAAAATGAGACTAACATGTCTTCAAATAGGTGTTATCATACAGGTACACTCAGAAGAGTTATGACTGGCTGCAGATTGCTGTCAAGTGTACACCCGGAGCCAAACTTGGCCTTGCTGCTACATAATGTGTGGAAAAGGCCGAGAGGGCTGGGTAATGCACTTTTAATTATATCTATGTGCAAAACATACCTCTGTGTCCACCACCACGTTGTAGAGTCGACCTCCAGCGACTACTTCTAGTGCTGTGGCTGTAGAGACATCTTTCACAGTAATCAGAGATGCCACAAGCCCTTTGACATGATCGGAGTTCCAGTTTTTTTCTGGGTCCCTTAAAAGAAGGCAACACTTGTTAGCAGTGATTCGGCTGCTGCCAAAATAATCAATAACTTCCAAGCTGAAGCAAAGAAGAAATCCCAGCCCAGGTCAAAATGTTTCTTCTCAGCTTCCACGTTTTAATGCCCCAACTGTTGTGCTCTAGGTGTGTTGGCGTACAACTCCCATCATCATGCTGGCTGAGAATGATGGGAGTTCTACTCCAACACACCTGGAGGGCACCTGCTTGGGGAAGGCTGATTTAATCAAACAGATTGTTCTGTAGGCTTACCTGTATTCAAAGCGGAGATTGGGGAACCTGGACATTAAAGCTTCATAGGACTCTCTCAAGCGGTTAACCACACGGGACAGCTCCCGTTGTTTTTCTAAAAGGCTCTCTTCCTTTTTGTCTAGAACAGCCAATTCATAAATAAAATAAAAATCCACTGAATAACGGTCTACAAGGTTACAGAATGAAGCTGATTAGGAGGAAGTACACAGCTCATTTAAAAGCAGTGCCAGGTAAAATGCGTGAGCCCTGTGGCAACTTTGATTTATGTGCCACTAATGACAAGGACCCAATTGAAAGATGACACATGACATGACATGGGTATTATTATTATTAGCATTTTTATACCACTCAACAGCCGAAGCTCCCTGGGTGGTTCATAAAAACTAAAACCATTCAAAGTATAAAACAAACAGTATAAAAACATGATATAAAATACACATTAAAAAACTGATTAAAAACATACCATACATGATTAAAACATCTTTAAAACATTCTAAAATGAGCATTTACCCATAGCGATGTCCCACATATGTGCCGGCCTACATGCATGCAATATTAGCGCGTCCGTGTTACACTTTTGACTTATGTCTTGTAACTGATGAACAGCAGGGCCCAAGAGGAACGAGTATGCAGAGATAGCAATTCATCTCAAGAGACCCACCTCCATGCATGCAAAGCAGAAGCTCCCCATAGAAAGTTTCACATGTCATTCTGTACTGTCTCCTTTCTCAGCAGTCTCTAGACATGGCCCGTTTCTACACCTGCCTCCCCCCCCAGGGGATCATCCCTGTGCATCCAAATGACACACAGGGGACCCGGGAGCAGGCAGGGACAATCCCTCCATTTTCCTGGGATAATCCTTAGGTGCAGAAAGGGCCAAGGTACGCACAAATTCTTTCCTCATTCTTGGTATTCCTCCCCTTGCCGTCTCCCCACCACAAACAATTGTTATGTCTGAGCAAACCTTCATAGTTGAGTTTCTTCATTTCATTTTCTAATTTCTCCTTCTGCTTTCTGACCGTTTCAAATGCATCTTGATCTTTCTTGTAGCCACTATCCATCTTTTTTACTTCAGCTTGCTTGGCCTTTAGCTCTTGCTGGGCATGCTTCAGCTTCATCTGAGCCTGCAAAGAAAACCCGGGACAAGTCTAAGACGGCACTTCCACAGACCCATTTTTTTTCTGCATGGAACCTGAAGTTATTATTCAGCCTCTTTACATGAGACTCAATTAACATAGGCTGCCTTCCTCTACCCACTTTCCTGGGAGCAAGCCGCACTGAACTTATTGAGACTAACTTCTGAGTAGACTTGTTTAAGAGTGCACTGTTACTGGGCATTACAGTCAGCAGAATACATCCAAGCCCAGGCACTATGGATTGTTTAGGGGTTAAACAATCCTGAGTCCCTGGGTTTGGATGCATTCTGCTGGCTGTAATGCTAACTAACAGTGCTAAGGAAGTGCTAATCCTAAGCAAGTCTAGTCAGAAGTTAGTCTTAATAAGGGTTAAACAACCCAGAGTTAATCCAACAACAAACCGTAGGTTAACTGTGGGCTGTTTAACCCTCAAACAACCAAAATATCCAGGTACAGACACCATGCTAACAACCAAGGAAACAAAGTGATCATAGGTCGCTAACCAAAGCAGAAGTGAGGAGTGTGCTGGAAGCAATTTGTGACTTAATTAACCCTGCATAGTACGTTACATTTGAACAAGGCTGATGTCTCTGAAATATTCAACAATGCCATCGGGGCACCACATGAAATCTGATCAACATTTCTGCCTTCTAAAACGGTATGTGCTTCCAGTTCTTTTAAGACACAATTCAATATGCACTGACAACACATGAAAATGTTCTTTCCTACAGGGAAAAAGGTATTTTGGGGAGTGAATTCAATGAGAGAGCCTGAAAGAGCTAGCCTTTGGGGAACAAGCCCTGTTTGTCATAATAGCCCTCGATATATTGCCAAGGAGAGCTCTCCCGTTGCTTCTTTCTCCCAGTATTATTGTTGCTCGTGTATTTATAGGTAAGTCCCTACTGTCACCAGTGGCAATCCTACAAGAGCCTATGAGCCTAATACACCTGCTAGTATTTAAGACGGCACAGGATTCCCGCCCCCAAGAGATGCAGGCACCGGCCCCTTACTTGTTTAGCCTCTGTTTCTGCTTTGCTGATATCGTTCTTGCAAGTCATCATCTGTCCCGCGAGAGTCGCGTCTTCCCCATCTTCGTTGCTGGACAGACCAGCAGACACAGCGTTGAAGTGCTGCTGTGCAGCAGCCAAGGCCTCGGTGTCTTTATTGCGGGCCTCCTGAAGAGCGCTCAGCCCGTCACTGATCTTCTTGACTTCTTTTTCCTTGGAGGCCAAAGCTTTAGAATCCTACGAGAAAATACTGCAGATAATTAAACACACACACACACACACTGATTTAAAGAGGAAACGGGTTTATACAATAAGCAGCTCGTGCTCGCAGAAGCCCACAAAGTTGGACCCAATTAATCAGAAAGTACAGCAGCAGCATCTTATTTTAAACATTGACTCTTCCTGCTTATTCTGCAGCAATACCAAATAATCGTTACAGATGGTTCTAACCACAGCCAGTTCCCAAAGAACTGCACAATTTGACTGGTGCGTCCAAAGGCCTTAGTAGCCCAGCTAGAAGATGAGGTTGCCAGGATTCTACCTCCTCTTCAGAGAATCCCTATATAGGTCTAGTCAGAAGCAGTGTTCAATGGAACTGAATGTAGCATTCTTAGGGGGCAAGTCTAACGGAACTGAGTGGGGCTTACTTCCAAGTAGACACACCCAGGACTGTGTTGCTGGTTCCCGACTTCATGCTATGCCTGTGTGTGGAAAACCCTGTGTGCCCTGGGTTCCAGAGAGACACATGGAAACCCAACACACCTGCAGGAACAAACCACACTTGGAACTGGGGCTGGTGTAGGCGCAGAAGTGCAGAAAAGGGCAACTAAAATGATCAAAGAGCTGGAGCATCTTCTCTATGAGAGAAGGTTACAATAGCAAAAATTGTTTAGATTGGAAAAAAGGAGGCTGAGGGGAGCTCTGATGGAGGTGTACAAAATTAGGCATGGTGTGGAGAATGTGGAAAAAGAGACCTTTTTCTCCCTGTCTCAAAATAATAGAAGCCCATGAAGTCATCCCATGAAGCTGATTGGTGGGAGATTCCATGGCCCACATGTCGCCCACTCATGCTCTAAAACAGCGGTTCTCAACCTGGGGGTCGAACGACCCTTTCACAGGGGTCGCCTAAGACCATCGGAAAACACATCTTTCCGATGGTCTTAGGAACCGAGACACCGCTCCTCTATCCATCTCCAGGAGGGTCTGCCCACATGCAGATACGCCCACATACAAGTGCCCGGCGTGATGACATCATCGCGCCAACCCTGTCACATACACCCCGTACAAATGCAAGTGTATATGACAGGGTTGGCGCCCTAATGTATTTATGCGGACCAGTCACACATGTGTATAGAGCAGCTACTGTGTAGAAAGCAGCTGCTGTGTTGAATTATAATTACCTTCGCACAGACGTTGGCTTTTTACGCAAACGGCCGCAAAATGTAGCAATGTAGTTTACTGTTGTTATATTAAGAGTGTTACCCATGCTACACCATGCTTCAAGACAAAATTTCATTTATTTGTAATTAGAAATAAAGATTTCACAATATATAATTACATATTGTTTTTGTGATTAATCACTACGCTTTAATTATGTTCAATTTGTAACAATGAAAATACAGCCTGCAGATCAGATATTTACATTACGATTCATAACAGTAGCAAAATTACAGTTACGAAGTAGCAACGAAAATCATTTTATGGTAGGGGGTCACCACAGCATGAGGAACTGTATTAAAGGGTCGCGGCATTAGGAAGGTTGAGAACCACTGCCCTAAAAGCACATGTGATAACACTAAACATGATTGCGTCAGTTTGCATCACCCCCTCCCCTTGAGATTTTCTAATGGCATCAAAGTAGCGCATGTTATTTAGTCACCTTCTTTTAAAGCTTCTTTGATAGTACATGGAGGAGCTGCTTGACAGGTTACCCTTTTAACATGCAGGTCATGTGCACGCTGCAGTGTGGTCCAGTAAAACGCAAGGGAAGCCAGGTGTGTCACAATGAAGAAGAAAAAAGCATGAACCTCCCGGTGCATACTAGTGTATAATGCGGATGCAGATGGTACACCAGCTATACCTGCAATTGAGCCCAAGCTCAGTTACCTTTAAAAATGCTGTGATGCATTTCTAAAAACGGAAGTACTTTGCATGCTGTATACTGTTAAGTACGGCCCTGAGCGAGCACATTAGGGGTGCACGTGAGTGCATGAGGGCAAGGAAAGTGTACTGTTTAATACAGAGAGAAAATGCCCAGTGCTTACCTCTTCCATGCATTTCACCAGCTCTTTATGCTTTTTTTCTTCCCCTTGCAAGTTTTGCTTTTTGATGTCAAGGGTACTTTGCACTTTGGTGTCAGTCCTCTGAACTTCTGCAAGAGCTTCTTCTAGTGAATGAAGCACACCACCAAATTCCTACAAATACATCCAACTTTATAAAAAAAAAACCGTTCAAAGTATTTGCGAGTGTGCCTGAAAAAGTACCTGTCTGATTTTTTCCTTAAATCTTTCACTGGCACTGCCAGAGAGTGAGAAGGACGGTGTCTGGGGAATCTACAACCTTTGTCCTCGGAATCCCTCCAGGAACAGTGATAAAGGGGGAAAAACTGTCTTGTTTGTTACTAAAAGCTTAATGTTTTGGATGTCTCTTGTGCCAGCTAAGGGATAAACAAAGTCCCCCCCTTGGAATTTTTATTTCGCGAACACTACTGTACACTTTGCTTCATGGGAATGGTCCCACTTACAACTAAACACATTACATGTTCCATGACTTCATGCTTTAAAATTTCAGTAAATGAGATGTTTTAGGTCCTCTGTAAGAACTAAGACTATAAATAGATTCTTATATTGAGACTGCTTCATCTTAAACTCAGCCATCTAGAGGAGATTTTTAGCCTTAATTATCGAGGAGCCCTGAAACACAAAGGCCAGGACTGAAGTGGAAGCCTCAAACCCCAATTTTGTTAGCGATCCAGGGTTAACTATATGGTGCATGCTCTGATCTATTGCTATTCTATCAAATGAATTAATGTATTATGGAAATGAATACTATTACAAACTCCACATATAGGAGTTCTCTGTGTTACATCTACAGACAAAATGATGATTATTCCTGGTATTGGCACATTTTTTTTAAATAACAATAATAGCTGAATAGTTTAAGGGACTTACTTGATCCCTTTTGTTTTCCATTTCTGTTATTTCTTTGCCAAGCTCCTTCACCTTCTTTTCATTTGCAATCATCTCTTCTTGAAGCTTTGAAATATTGCCTTCCATTTCCTTTAGCACATCAGCAGAACGTGCCTTGGTTTCTTCAGCCAATCCAAACTGATATGCGACATACAGACGACTCAGATGTTCTATCTCTCGCATGACCTTTTGGTATTCCAAATAGGAGGATCGTTCCTGGATAGGACAAGCAGTAAGATGAGTCCCCACCCACTTCCGCCGTCAATGAAACAGCTTCCATCAGTCGAATGGGGAGATGGGGGTTGATACCCTCTCCTCTTCCCCTCTGCAGCCTCCCCATAACCTTGAACATCTGCTCCAGATGGTTGGGGAGCCTCCAGAGCAAATTTTGGGAATGCACAGGGGCTTTCAGGGAGGGAGAGGGGAATGTCCCATTGCACGAGCAAGTCCGCATGAATGACATTGCATTTCGCCCAGTGTAATGAGAACAGAAAATGTGGTCAACAATGGTAATGCATTTTGTATGAAAGTTCAGTCAAATTAGTAACTCCAAGAACAGATTGCTTCAATAGCTTGGGTCTATCAGAATTTTATTTATTGTTACATTTATATAACGCCTTTTCTTCCTCCTCCTTCAAGGTGGCATACATAATCCTTCTCCATTCCATTTTATCCTCACAACAACCACCCTGTGAGGTAGGTTGGCCTGTGACTGGCCCAAAGTCACCCCGTGAGCTTTCACAGCTGAGCAGGGACTAGAACCTGGATCTTCTGACTCCCACTCTGACACTCTAGCCGCTACACCACACTGGCTCCACACTGAATTTCAGAGGAAAGCAAGAGAAATGAAACACACACAACATTTTGCCCATGAACAGAGCAATCCTACAGTCCCTGGGAGGGCCCACTGGATATTGTGGATTTCCCTCACCACAAAGCCATACAAAGAGCTACAATCTCAGGAGGGGAAATCTGAGAGAGGACTCTCCCTAAGCAGTGACCACAGAAAGCTCTGCAGGAACTCCTCTTCCGAGGCCACACAAATGACCTCGGAAGAGGGTTTTGGAGGGAGGAAATGGGGCGGGACGGTGGGCAGGGAGTGGGGACATGGAGCTCCATGCCTCTCCACTCCCATTCCTGCCCACCAGGGGGTAAGTCAGCTAGATGGGCTCAGAGGCTCAGACAATCAAAATATCAAAACAATAGTATTTGCATCATTCTCTGTGCATTGCCCTATTACAACCTGAACGTTCACTTCGAGGGAAGGCGGAGGGACTTCCCACCTCACCCTGCAGCCGCCAGCAACTATCTCCTGTCCAGTCCCCCACAAACAACCCTATTCCCTAATTACCCTGCTTCATCGCTCTGCTCTCTGAGCTGAAGAATGCATACAGTTGTGCCCACCGACAGCTCGCCATGCTTATAACAATTAAATGATATGAATAAAATATGTTGTTGATACAGTCAGAAATGTAAACTTGTCTGACCTACTCAGTCACCTTTTGGGGCCAAGTCAGAACATCTATAACTATAGCATTACTTCAAGTTTTGAAACAAGACAAAGTCCCAGGCTGCAGTCCTAAACATATTTACCCAATAGAGTAAGCTCCTTACTTCTGAACAAACATACATAGGATTGCAATGTAAAGCATTTTTTGCTTCATGGGAAATACCTCTTTCAGTTTCTGCAAGGTTGGTGTGATTTCCTCCTCCAAAATCTGTAAACACAAAGCAGAATGTACTTAATTTTCAGTTTCCCAAATGTTCATGTCATATTTTAAGAAGAGGGCACAATCGTGATTGACAATAATGGAAAATAATAATAATTAAAAACAAGCAAAGTGAAGAACAAGGAAGACTTTCGAGAGAAACAAAATGTGCTTTGATACTGGTCCTTTATACCTCCCTCCCTTAAAATGTCAAATCTACTTTGAGGAACTTTAGCAGCCATCCTATTTCTGAAAAGAGACAATATCAATTCTACAGAACCAATAAAATCCAAAAATCTGATACCGTGCAAATTTCTTTCAGTTTGGCCTCTTTTTTCTCTATTGTTTTCTGGGCAGCTAATTTCTTGCACTCATACATTCTTGTGCCAGCTGCTTCTTCAATCATTGCCAAAATCTAGAAAAACAAATTGCAATATCAAGTGAAATCGTGTTGTGTTTTTTTTTTTTTAAAAAAAAAAAGTACAAAGGGAAAATACTTTGCCGTGCTTACCTCTGGAGGCTTCATATTGAGAACTTTGGTAATACGACCCTAATACAGAAGCAAAAAACACATTTTATTTAAAGGAAACTCAAGGAGAATGGGAACAATAGAAGGGGCTAAAAATAAAATAAAATAAACACAATCCTATGCATGTCTCCTCAGAATAAAGTCCCACTGGGTTCAGTGGGGCTTACTCCCAGATAGCACAGGACTGATGTCTTGAGTCTAAGCCAGCAGATTTACAATCTAAAATAAAAATAGGAAATAGAGGAAAAAGGCGAGTGAATGGGGACCAGATGCATGAATATACCTTACCTGCATGATAAGAAAGTGAGGATTATTGACATTCAGTCCAACAGAGCAGAAGAGATCCTGTACTCTAGTATTGTTTGCATTCACACCATTGATTAGATATTTATTTCTACCTCCAATCACCACCTTAAAAGAAAAGAAACAAGGGTCTGTTACGTAACAAAACATAGTAGTCCCCGGCCCCATCTGATATTACACTGCTCGGGCAAGTGGACCACTTGGCATGTGCACCACTTGGCTAGACGTGCCAAAAAAATCACAAGGATTTCATAATATACTTTCTTCATGTTTTTATTTGCATAATTCTCTGTTAAGGTTATAACACATACAGAAGTGCCTAGAACCTGGCTCACCTGTCTTGTGACGGTAATCTCATCATGATTCTCAAACCCTAGCGGACTCTGCTTCTTATCAAAATTATCAAAGGTGATCGATACAGTAGCCTTAGTAATTCCAGCCTGGCCATTTTTGTAAACAAGGTCTTGCAAGTTTGAAGCTCGCACCTGAAAATGTTGAAGAAGTAATAATCATTCCCAGGTAAATCAATAGGATACACAAGTGTGTTTAAGCTATAGGGCTTCATCCAAAAACTTCATTCACATTTAATCGACATCCTACGAGACTACAGACACGTTCTTGGAGTCAGAAATTAAACATTTTGTCAGCTGATGAAGTTTATACATTTTAAAGGGTGGGTGGGATGGAGGGCAAAATAAGAGTAATATACTTAAGACAGGTCAGTTGTATGATACAATAGGGCATGTATAGTGTTATGTATAGCTCAATAGGATTTAAAAAAACGGCATTGCAAGGCAATGGGCCATTTCACCTAATTTCTATAAAACGTTTTGTCCACCTCTTCTCCCACAATGAGTAAGAATTAGATGTAGCAGGAAATTACTTCTGCTGTAATGTCATTTTATTTTAACTACGCCAATTCTGTCTATATTTGTACATGGGGAAAGCAGTCCTATGGCCCCTAGACAGCACCTGGGGGGGAGGGGCATAGTATAATTCGGATTCCTATACCTGAGCTCTGAGACAGCACCCTAATTGGCCAGTCCACAAACCATCCAAACTGTAGTCCTGTCTCAGTCATGTCAGAGGCCAGCCTTCCTCAACCTGATGCCCTCCGGGTGCGTTGGGTTACAACTCCCATCGTCCCCAGCCAACATGATCACACTGGTTGGGATGAAGGAAGCTGTAACTCAGCACATCTGAAGGGAACCTAGTTGGGGAAGGATGTCATAGGCAAACATTCAGGTCAAGGTTCAACAGGTATCACACCGAGGAAACATCATATAATCTTCCATTTCCATATTGGGAGAATGGACTTGGGCCTCTTGCCAATCATAGCTACACATGTCTACAAAATTTGGTTTTCAGTTGTGCAGGTCTGAGCAGGACAAAGATTGTTTCCTAATCTAACAACCTTCCTGTTTTGTTTTTATAGTTGTACTGTCAGTATGTAACATCCTTATTTCATCACCATACCACCACAGTAAAATAGGCAATAATTTGTTTGGTTTTATTGAACAGAAACTGAAAGCAGCCCAAGGGATGTATGACAAAGCCTTTTTCTCTGGTCCAAGCCTCAATGCTATCCATGGGACCAATAGTTTTGTGCTGTAATAATTACATATTGGTAGTGGGAAAAGCTAACCACACCACAGAACTCTTTTATTGTGAGCCTAAAACTCCCCATGAAACAAGATATGGCTACTAGAAGGAAGTGTTGGTTACAGTAGAGATCTGAGGCATACACTCACCTGTGATAGATTGGTGATGCCCAGTAAGAAACAGATGGAGTCCAGGATATTTGATTTGCCACTTCCATTTAAGCCAGTAATGGCATTGAATAGCGGGTCAAAGTCATTAACCTCTGTCCTTTGAGCATAAGACTTGAAACCCTCAAGGACAATCGATTTGATGTACATTTTAATTGTTTTCCCTGGGGATTCCAAGCAGACCTACTTCCAACCTACGAAAGAAAATGGTCAATTTGTAATTCTGTTGTTTGCCAAAACTTGTATACATAAAATCCATTGGGCACAATCCAGAAAATGGTGGTCATGCTAGTCTCATCAGATTCACTGGAATTTACTTTTCAGTCATTATACATGTTAGAGATCTATCACAGGAGTTGGAACTACTTTCAGCCAAAGGGTTGCACTGAATTTTGGGGAAGCTCTTGGGACTGCATTTCATTGGTGGAAGGCAAAAAATACCAAGTAGCTTAAAGCTATTACTCCCAGTAATTAGGTCTAAAGAGGCATTTTAACCTTTTTAGATTGTGAAAAATCACTATACAACAGCCTGGAAGTGAGGCAGGTGGCTACCAGGAGGAGGGCCTTCTCTGCTGTGGCACCCCGGCTGTGGAATGAGCTCCCTAAGGAGGTTCGCTTGGCACCTACATTATATGCTTTTAGACACCAGGTGAAGACCTTTTTATTCTCCCAGCATTTTAACAGTCTATAAATAAATTTCAACTTGGTATTTTAAATTTGTAATTTTGCATTGCTGCTGTTTTTATCTGGTTGAGCTTTTATATAGTATTTTATATTATGGTTTTATATTGTTGTTTTATACTTTGAATGTTTTTAATTTTTGTGAACCGCCCAGAGAGCTCTGGCTATTGAGCGGTATAGAAATTTAATTAATTAATTAATTAATTGGTACCCCAGGAAGGCTGGAGTTGGTCCCTGGGCCTGAGGTTCTTGACCCCTGATCAACATCTTCCACTGAGCAACAGAATGAGATTCTGAGTTCAAGTCCAACTGATTTTATGGTGAGACTTGGAATATTACTTTAGCACATAGGCCTTAGTGCAACTACTATTTGCTGGACTGTAGCTAGAGAGAGCATATACATCTGACAGCCAAAAGAAAGAAATGCGAAGTCAAAAGCTTACATTTCCCAAAGAATGCAATTAGAAATGTGTGATCATGCAGCAATTAGTCACGATTAAGACCAAGAATGAAAATTCATAACCCTCTAGAAAAGCCTTCCCCAAGCTGGTACCCCTCCAGATGTTTTGGACTTCAATTCCCATCAGCCCCAGATAGCATGGCCGATGGTCAGGAATTATAGTCTGCACAATATGTGGAGGGCACCAGATTGGGGAAGGCTCCCCTAGAATCTGATAGACCTGTAGGGCAATGAATATGCTTGCTCTCCTAGTTTTACATGGTGGGTTATATATGAACGTTTATAAACTCAATTAACTTCCTACTAGCTGACAGATAGCTCATTACTTTGGGGGTGTTTTTGTAGCTTTTAATGTTACTGAAGTTCTAAGTTTATTGATTATAATATATAATATGCATTATAATTATATTCCACTTTGAACTTCACGTATGGATGGAAAAGCAAAAAAGAAATGAGATATAAGTAAGTAGGGCATGGGGGAGGATTGCAAGGGGACAGATTGCAGAGGACCTGATTTAACCTGTAGGTTTATGCTTTCTTGTGCTCTGCTACAGTGAGTAGTTGCCATGTGATTCCCCAAGAAGATATTGATTTGATACTAATTAAATCAAAACTGGAATCAGCATATTTGCTTAAAAGAATTATCATACCAAGATTCCTAAGTATTATTTAGCATTTTTTACACCCAATATTTTCATTAACATGGGTATAATTTCAACTGTTAAAACAATACAACAAATACTCAAGTGATGTAAACAAGATCAGAAATAAGGGCCATCAGCAAAAACAAACAGGATCTTACTTTTAAGCATCTAAAGTTGGGTCCATGAGCAGAAATCAACATTAAGACTTAAGGCATAAAGTAAAATGCCCTGGGCTGTGGTAGTGGCAAGAGCAACGGTTCTAAATGCATGAAATTCAGGTTCAAATCCCTGCTCACCCTTGTCATTTACAGTTGTAGTGTTGCACTTGTGGGATTTTCTCCCCAGGGAAGGTCACCTGTTACTATGTTAATATCTTCTAGGCACCAGGCAAAAGCCTTTTTGTTTTTCAAGACTTTACAACTGGTGTGCGTGCGCGCACATGCATGTGATTATTTACAGCACTAAATGCAGTGCTAAAAATAATTTTATTGTGTTATTGAAAATCACCTTAGAAACTCTGAATTTAAGGATGGTATAGAAATACTATAAATAAAATAAAACTTACTGGAACACCTAAATGTTACAAGATTGTTGCGAAGTTAAGAATAACTCTATTCACGCTGCCCTGAGTGCTTGGAAGGGCCGTGGGCAAATATGATTAAAATAAATGATACTTTGGGAAAGTGGACTTATTGTGCTTTCACAACAGAAGTTTCTCTTCACAAAGAATTCCCAAATCAGCCTGTCAAGAGAAGCATAGAATAGCTGCAGAAATATTCTCCACCGTATTCAAAAGCTAAAAGGTAGGAACATGACAGAAAGAGCTGTCTCACTACAATAGCATCACATGTAAAATATTATAAGAGTAAAGAATGTAATCTTAACCATCTGTTTTTATCATCACAAGCTTTTAACTGGAGAAAGCTACTGGACATGAATAAAGCCTTCAAAATATTAAGGTTACAACCTATGCTGAATTCATCATGCTGAGTTCTTCCTTCTCCTCCTCCTATTTCAAGTAAGGGTGCCCAGAACTAGAACCCAGTTGAATTTTAAGATGCCTTTTAATAATGTGCTGCTTTTAATAAAGTGTTAGTTTTAAATGTTTTAATTATATGTGTTTTATGGCATTTGCATTTATGTTGTACCCAGCCTTGATCCAGAGGGAGAGGCGAGTAACAAATATGTTATTATTATTGTAGCTCTGCCTTAAAATTTTCAGCAGGGAATAATAATCTCTGCATGGAGATGTCACTGGCCTGCATTTTACATTTCACGAGCACTTTGTTCCTCAATTTACTGCAGCTTTCCCCAATCTGAGGCCCTCCAGATGTTTGGGACTACAACTCCCATCACCACCGAACATTGGCCATTCTGGCTGGGGCTGATGGGACTTGAAATCCAAAACATCTAGAGAGTACCAAGTTGCAGAAGGCTTACTGTGCATCAGCGCAGTCCTATGCATAGTTCTTCCCACGGAGCTCTGCGGATCTTTCTCTCGAGAGTGTGTTCAGTGCCGCAGCTTGGGGCAGATCTGTAGCAGAGCGCAGCAGCTAAGAGGCAACGACGCTGGTCTACCCTACAGGGTTGTTGTTGGAGATGACGTACGCGAAGCACCCGGAACTCTTAAAAGCGCTGTGGAAATATGTGATCGCTAATGATGAAGAGGAATACATGCATTTGACACAGCGGTGTCTGGTCTACGAAAGCTTTATGAGGTAAAGAAGAGGACCACCATCCATCTCTCACTCACCCACCGCCTGACGACCCTGCCCCAGTCGCGGCTTCTCAACCAACCGCCGCCTCCGAGCTTCCTTCTTCTTCTTCCTTCCTTCCTTCGCTTGAATTTTGGCGCGGGCCGAGAGGGACTTTCCCTCAGGCTCACGCAACGTCCCACCACGAGGTGGCCCCGCTCTCTGCCTGATTTTTTTGTTGCGTTTATTCGCGAATGACGAGTCAGGCCCCCGCGAAGACGACTAAATCTCCCAAAGCCTGACTCTCCTTGGGGCTTCCCAATTGGCTATAAAAGAGGGTGGACGGAGCAAAGACGTCCATTTTGCGTGACGGGAAAAGGCGTGTTTGGGGGTCGGGTATCTGAGCGCTCTATAGCATGGGAAAGGGCAGGGTGGTGATTTTGTAGGCTGGTCCTGTGTGTTTTCTAAAATTACAAGCATAAAAATATTACTTATGAATAGATGTTCTATTCCTCCAAAAATTTACTTTGTAGACCCTCATCTTTGGGTCTTGTACCTGCTACTCCAATGTTTGTTTATAGATAGGTTTATATACACTTTCAAACTACTGGAAACTAATGAAGAGTAGTACGTAACTTATACATAATAAATAAAATGATGAGAGATGGCAGCTTTTCAGGGAAATGTAGCTGTTGGAATTTTTTGCTGACTCATAGCTTCACACAATTCTCATGAAAATTATTAGGCTCTTCTATTACTCTTATTTTCTTTGACACCTTCCTTATAAAAAGACTTAAGGTATCTTGGAAAAGGGATTAAAAGACACAAAAAGTTTTAAAAAATTAAAACAGCTAAAACCTACAATTAGAGAAGTTAACTTCAGGAAGAATATTATATATGTTATTGCCCTGCACTGGATATTGAAGCAGGTTGTAAATTTGACTGCAGCTATTTTCTTCTTAAAAACATGTTTAGTCTCAATAAAGCTGGTTCTAAAATAACTACTGAAACCAGTTCAACAGTATTTCCTATTTGATTAAGAGGTTATGAGGGTGAAGCAGAAGAACAGTGCATTAACATTTTGTGTTTTAAAAACATCTAAGAAATAGTTGTGAGCCATAGCCCAGACTTCTTCATGTAATTTGAAAGTAAAAATAGTGTTCTTTTTGCTAAAGAAAAACCTAGTATATCTCTAGTGCTAATCATTCCTTCTCCTGTCGCTTCTTCCTGCACTGTAATCTTTTACTCTGATCTTTGCTCCTGTACTATATCACTCTTCATTAATATTAGTTGAGAGTTAATCCCCCTCCACATTTTCCCTACTGTTAAAGGAAATAATACACTTATTTATTGCTAATTCAGTTCTTGTTCCTTGTCCTTTAGTTCCTTTTCTTGAGTGCATCTCATACTGTATTTTTAAAATTTCTGTAGTTTTTCCTGCAAAATTTTCCAATACGTTTCAATTCCAATTTTATTTTAAGTTTCATTTCTTGTGTGCACACCACTACTTGCCATTCTGTTCTGTTATCCACTGTTTTTGTCTTGTGTAGATGTAAATAATAGTGAATCTTTGACCCTTCATACATTTTTTAAAAAATTCAATTCATCTTCTATTACGTGTGTTTCATATGGGTTTATTTTACATAGTACATCAGTGTTTAGTTTTGTGTGTAGTGTGGGTGGTTGTGGAGTTGTGCTTGTGCGTTGATTAGTTTAATGCTGCACATAGGGTTCTGTGTGACTGTTACTAATTTATTCTATGCACTAAGACATTGTTAAATAATTCTAACATCTTTCTAAGCACACCTTGCACATATGCAGAGACAATACACTAAAACAATATATGTTGTCATACTATTTTAATTTTTTATTTTAGTCTTGAGCACCAATATGGCATTTCTCCTGTATGGCATTTCTAATACCGGGGGCGGGGAGGAGCCAGAGATAACACTTTCCACATAGGGATCGTAGAATTGGTCTTTAAGCCTTTCTTTCAGGTCCGAGCATCAGTATAGTTTTTCTCCTGTATGGCATGTCTAATGTTGGAGGAAAGATTCGCTGTTACAGCTAAAGTAGCTGATGATGCTATTAGGGCCCCTTCCACACGCCGTAGTGAAGGCGCCTGCATGCGCCCCAACTACGGCCTGAAAACGATAGTGTGTACCTGTAGCCTGAAGAGACGGAGGCGGAGGCGGCTGGGTAATCCGGGCGCGTCCTTGCCGCCGCCTCCCCCCTGCTGCCAGGTTAAGAGCGACCCGGGTCGGAGAGCTCGGCTTCCGCTTTCGCCGAGCTCTCCGACCCAGGTCGCTCTTACCTCGGCAGCAGGAGGCCGGCGGGGAGGCGGCAAGGACGCGCCTGGATTACCCAGCCGCCTCCGCCTCCCTGCCGGCCTCCTGCTGCCGGGGTAAGAGCGATCCGGGTCGGAGAGCTCGGCAGAGGCGGAAGCCGAGCTCTCCGACCCGGGTCGCTCTTACCCTGGCAGCAGGAGGCTGGCGGTGGCGGCAGACGCGCCCGGATTACCCAGCCTCCTCCTCCTCCGTCTCTTCAGGCTACAGGTACACACAATCGTTTTCGGGCCATAGTTGGGGCGCATGCAAGCGCCTTCACTACGGCGTGTGGAAGTTCTCTAGGTATGAGTCAGCTTTAATAAAGTTTTCCATTCCACATAGTAAATCATGCGTTGGAAGGGCTTAGAACTTTTCTGAACACTTCTTATCATTTCTATCCTGTATCTCATGTTGATCAAGAGTGGAGTTCACAGTGGTGCTTTCATTTTTAAATTGACCCATTACCTCTTATGAAAATGGTGACATTTTTTACCTCATGGGGTGATTATTTCCCCCCAGAGTTGTGTCAGTGTATTATTAAAGAACACTTCCATTTTTCAATTCCTGCTACTCATGAAGTTAGTATGGGTCCCAATACACTCAAAGACCTTGTCCCAAGGAAAAAACACAAAAGTGTGCCCTGTGCAGTATACTTAAACCATATAATACCCCAAATGCATAAAAAGTAAATAGTACAAATGTATTTTTAAATAAAACTACAAGCTTAACTGAAACATGTTAGAACTTCAGTATATTAGAATTTGCCAGCTAAGAAAAATAAACATTTGACTCAACATTGAGGATCCAAATCTCAGAATTTTGGTTCTGAGCATTTCATCTGAAAGGAATACAATGTGACTGACAAAAGCAATAACCTACTCTTGTCATGTTCTGCCAAGTTTTGTGTGTAGATCTAGTTGTTGTAAAACTCTGTTCAAACAGCTGGATGGCTGGGTCCATCGGACCTAATGGTGTGAAATTAAATGGTGTCTTGAATTTGGATTGGGTTCCTGTGAAAATACGGTCCTGACTTTGGAAATAATGTTTTAATTTTATGTTACGAAAGAATCAAAGGAGGTCAAACCGTGTCTGAACAATATTGTTTTTTTGGGTGAGAACAAAGGTGAGATCTTTGTTTAGCACCTGTTCTTCTAGGTTGGAAAGTGTGTTGGACAAGTTGACGATCATTGTTTCCTCCTTCTCAGTTGTCTGGTTGGATATTCCTCTGCCCGTGTGAATGGGCCCTAGGTTGAGGATTTGAGTCGGCCTGTTTTTCTGGGGGGATCTTGAAAAGAACGATTCCACATGGAACCTGAGGAAGAGTCGCTATGTTCTCCAATAGATGATTCCCATTCTGTGTGTTCTAAGGGGGATTCTTGGTTTTTGGCGAACGTGACTCTTCCTGGGTCCACCAGATTTTTGTCATAATACTCTTTGTCTCTGAGGAATTTCTTTATGTTTGAATTCTTTTAGTTCTCCATGGAATTTTGATAGTTCTTTCTCCATGGTAGCCTATCGAAATCATTAGAATTACAGGTTTTTTTCAAGGATGCCGTCTCTTCTTCTTCGGCGTTCTGTATGGGCGTGTTGGCCTCTAAAGAAGTGTCGATAAGTAAAATCATTAAGTCCTGTGAACATTTGTTTAAAATGGAACACCATTTTTTGACGAGTTCTGGGGCGGATCTACACTAGTCTAATAACATTGCTATCTGTGTCAGTTTTGTTAATCACGGGGCACACTATGGGGATCTAGTGTTACTTACGTTTTCCCTTTACGTCATTAATTCATTAAACCAGGGCACACTGTTTGTTCTTCCGTTGTAGCTGGTTCCTGCCTCCTCTGTGTTTAGGCGAGCTTCTGAGTTTGCTCCGCCCACTTCCTTTTTTCTTCCCTTCCTGTCCCCCTTTGTTAACTCATTTGCTCATGCTCGTAATTTGAATTGCCAGTGGCGGGAATTTTAGGGACTGAAAACTCTCAATCTCTATGATCTTCAATGATGGTTGCCATATTCAGCTACGCTAGGTTTCTGAATGTGGTTGCTTTTGTTTTGCAAAACAGCAGTTGGTTCCTCCCTCCCCCCCCCCCCCCCCCGGCCTGGATATGCCAGGCAAATGCTTCATTCCCACAATTGGGATTTGAAACCAAGTATGTTGGATGGCTTCCAAGCTGGGAAACCCATCTCAGTTTCTCAGCAGGTGTTACGAGACGCAAGCGTCTGCTTCTGTGACCCCCTCCATGAATGGTTGCTCGGGAATGCTGTAGATATGGTTGTATATATGGCACCAACCTGGGATTGGTACCATATGGATGGGGTTGTACATATGGTATCAGCACATCATTGGGACACAAACCAGCCTAGCCCAGTTTTCTTACCCACCTCTCCGTTTGCATCAAGGCAGGAAACAACATTAGAGGAAAGACAAATATGGAGGGAAGAGGAAAAATGAATTTTTCAGCAGGGCTGGTGGAATGCCCCCTTTCCCCCTCTTTCTCTCTCTCTCTCTGAGGTCAGCCTGTGGGAGTGGCTGGTGGAGAAAGTTGAGGGGGGGGGAGCCTTCATGCTAAACTCTAGTTTTGGAGTCATCCACAAATCCTTAGGCTCCAACCCCAGAGATGCACCAGTCATGCAAGGGCTCTGCTCCTCCCACTTCCTTTTTTCTTCTCTTCCTGTCCCCTCTTTGTGCCCACCTCGCAGGGATGGTTTTTGTGTGTCTTGCTTTGTCTCAGAGGACAAGTCCTTCCTGCGCTCACTTAGACTTTTTGAAGTTCCAAATCAATTTTACAAGTGCGAAAGAAGATTCATAGGTTTATCTACTCCCCAATTCATGGCATGTTGGGATTTCCTTTGAAATGGCCCCATTGAGCTGTCTGCAGCTTTAAATCCCTGAGATACTGAGGTGTCTGATTTTCAAAAATTCCCCAAAAATCAGGGGAGGCTTGGCTTGCCTTGAGCTTTGGCATGCATGTGTATACGTGCATCAGGTGTCATGGTGCCTAACTTGACGTTTTTGATGTGAAAATTGACGGAGTTCTAGCATGGGACTTGATTTGGGGTGAGTTTAAAGGTTAAAGCCCCGCCAAAAATCTGGGGATGATGGGATTTGCTTGAAACTTGGCATGAATGTGGATCTAGATGGCATCTGTGAGTCCCTGCTTCCAAGTTTTTATCTGTCAAAAGGATGGAGAACAGCCCATGTCTGAAAATGGGGTGTCCGATTATCAAAAATCCCCCCAAAATCAGGGAGGCTTGGATTGCCTTGAGCCTTGGCATGCATGTGTATACGTGCATCAGGTGTCATGGTGCCTAACTTGACGTTTCTGACATGAAAATTGACTGAGATATCGAAAGGGGTGTGATTTGGGGTTAGGGGTGCCTGCATTAGAGGTTAAAGCCCCCCCCCAAAAAATCTGGGGATGATGGAATTTGCTTGAAACTTGCCAGGAATATGGATGTGCTTGCTTCCAAGTTTTTATCTCTCAAAATGATGGAGAACAGCCCATGTCTGAAAATGGGGTGTCCGATTTTCAGAAATTCCACAAAAATCAGGGGATGCTTGGATTTACTTGAGGCTTGGCATGCAGTGTATACATGGATAAGCTTTCATAGTGCCAAGTTTGGTTTTATCTTCCACAGTGAGTGTAAAGGAAACCAGACCCAGCCAAACCGGCTGCCCACTGGATTTTTCACAGATCCCTGGAATAACGCACACAGCTCTCAAAATTGAAAGGGTTAGGCCCAATCCTTTATTACATTGGAAGGGTAAGAGACAAGCAAACATCAGATTAGCTACTAAAACTTGTACAGATATAGACACCCTGAACCCCAACACCAGCAAAATTAATACATTGTTACAAAGCATACATCACCAGCCCAGACTTTCTCCGTCTCAGGCCCCAGGCCCCACAATTGTTACATTCTTATAGCCACTAACTATTCTACTCCCCCCCTCCCTCCGGATAGGCCATTTCGCCCTTCTCAGATGTAAATTTCTCAAGGCCGCTTCCCTGGACTTGGCGGAGACAGGAGATGCCCACACGCCTCCGGCCAGGTGGTGAGATAATCTGTACTTCTGCATTTCTATAATAAACAATAGACAATTGACAGGATTCATAAAAACAGCAATTCTTTGTATTATTTATTATTATTATTATTATTATTTATTTATATAGCACCATCAATGTACATGGTGCTGTACAGAGTAAAACAGTAAATAGCAAGACTCTGCCGCATAGGCTTACAATCTAATAAAATCCTAGTAAAACAATAAGGAGGGGAAGAGAATGCAAACAGGCACAGGGTAGGGTAAGCAGGCACAGGGTAGGGTAAAACTAACAGTATAAAGTCCACACAACATCAAGTTTTAAAAGCTTTAGGAAAAAGAAAAGTTTTTAATTGAGCTTTAAAAGCTGCGATTGAACTTGTAGTTCTCAAATGTTCTGGAAGAGCGTTCCAGGTGTAAGGGGCAGCAGAAGAAAATGGACGGAGCCGAGCAAGGGAAGTAGAGGCCCTTGGGCAGGCGAGAAACATGGCATCAGAGGAGCGAAGAGCATGAGCGGGGCAATAGTGTGAGATGAGAGAGGAGAGATAGGAAGGAGCTAGACTGTGAAAAGCTTTGAAGGTTAACAGGAGAAGTTTATAGTGGATTCTGAAGTGAATTGGAAGCCAATGAAGAGATTTCAGAAGCGGAGTAACATGGTCAGAGCGGCGAGCCAAGAAGGTGATCTTTGCGGCGGAGTGGTGAACTGAAACCAACGGACTGATGTGAGAAGAAGGAAGGCCAGAGAGAAGAAGGTTGCAGTAGTCCAACCGTGAAATAACCAGTGCATGAACACTGGTTGTACACTTAACCCCTTCCTTACAGTGAGAACATTTGAGAGAAGACTACACAAGCTTGAAAAACACGTTCTTTATACTTCTAAAACCAAAAAGCTATGTATAATCCTAACAGAACAACCATAGATGTAACAATTTATCTGCACTGTCTACAGTACTTTTGACCAAAGATTGTTAAAATGTTACTATACATGTTTTCCTTTCTCTATTAGGCAGTATTCCTTGTGTAACATTTTTTAAAGCAAAAAATAAGACAGAAGCATGATGCTTCAATTATGACTAATGATAATGTGCGTAACTCTTTTTAAAGAGAAGTAGGTATGCTATCATCTCTAAGATTACTACACACTGCTTGGTAAACAGTATAATATCATATTTAAGTATATGGTTACATGTCATCACTATATAACAAGGAATGGATGCCAATAACAGATGATGCTTGACAAGAGAATTTTTTTAAGAAGTTTATTTCTATTCTATACTTTCAAATAATGAATTTTTAACATACAATCGTGGTTCTGTAGTGCATTACTTTCAGATCTTTTTATATTCCAAAAAGTATTGTTACTAAAAAGGATGTAAAAATAAAGTTTCAAAAACATGAACATCACAGTTTTGCTTTAGTTTAACATCTTAGGGAATACTTCAGAAATAAATGCCTGCTTTGGGGGGAGAGAATTTTACACAATTTCTCCATTACCATAATGCTAAAGATATGACATCCAAAAACAATTGTATTCTTAAAACTTAAATAGTGTTTCATTTCAATTTCTAGGATTTTTTAAATAATTGCAGTTGAACAATAACGAGTAAAATATATTATATGAGGTAGTACTGATCATAATAACATTGTTTATTAAAGTAGTGATTGTCACATCACTATATGAAGCACTTTTAACATGAAGGAACATTACTTTTAAAGTGCTTTTTTCAATAAGTAAGTTATGTTTTTATGGAGAAAACAAAACAGGTCTCTTGTGCATGCGTGCTGGTCTGTCACGTATGTACATCTTTCGTGTTGGTGTATGACACAGATCAGTCGGAATCTCTGGGACATTTTCCTTGTTACAGTAGGAGAAACTAGTATGTTCTCTCAGTGTTGAATCAGTAGCTATAGGGCTAGAGGTTTTAACTACTATGTAACCCTGATCTGCAGGCATCAGCGTGGATTTCTCCCTGTTCGGAATTGAAACAATACTTTCCTCTTTATGAGGTGAAAGACTAGGTAATGTGCTAGAGTTTTCTCCTACATTTGCCAATACCTTGTATTCTGCTATCTGGCAGTTTGTCTGACATTCCCTGAAGGATTGCTGCTGTTTTTTCAATAGATTTGATTAAAGCCAACCTATCTTGTCTGACCAGCACATCATCCTCTAATGTTTTGGCAATGTAATTTGAAAATATTGCAGAGTCCTCCTTCAACACAGCAAGAATTTTATCATTTTCCCGGCTACAATGACGCATTACACGGTCAGCTAGTTCATTTCCTGCATGCCTGTTCTTTCTGTTTTGAATAATAGCCATTCTAGTGGCTGGTGAAAGTGTGACTGTATGGTTCGGAATTCCGGTATCCATGAAAATAAATGTTACATAATGATAGAACACTGCGAGAAATACATGTATAGATTCATTTATGTATTTCTTCAATAGTTACATTCATTTCCTTCCCGATACTACCACAGCAATTTAAATAAATTAACTACGAAAGCATTACAGTCAGCATTTCCATAATGAGCTCTCAAGATTTCATGTAATTTTAGAAACATAGAATACTAAAATTAAGGGGACTACCAGGCCATTGAGTCCAAACCCCGGATCAATGCAGGAATCCACCCTACAGCAGAAATGACAGGTGCTTGTCCATCTGCCTCTTGATTGCCTCTACTGTGGGAGAGGCCACTACCTCCCTAGGAAACTGGTTCCATTGTTGTACTGCTCTAACAGTCAGGAACTTTTTCCTAATGTCCAGCCGGAATTGAGCTTTCTGTTAATTGAGCCCATTCTTCCGCATCCTGCACTTTGGGAGGATCGAGAAGAGATCCTGGCCCTCCTCTTTCCAGTATGTGAAGAGGGCTATCATGTCTCCCCTCAATCTTCTCTTCTACAGGCAAATCAAGCCCAGTTCTTTCAATCTGTATTCATAGTGCTTTGGTTCCAGACCCCTGGTCATCCAGGTGCCCTTCCTCTGAACACACTCCAACTTGTCAGCGTACTTCTGGAAGTGTAGGTCCCAGAATTAAATGCAATATGCTATTTTAGGCCTCACAAGGGCCGAATAGAGAGGAACCTGTGCTTCACGCAATTTCAAAGCTATTCTTCTATTACTCCGGCATTAATTAACTTATAATAATCACTCAGACACAGAATAATAATCACTCAGACACAGAATGTAACATCTGCAAATACATACTGTTCTTGTACTATGCCTTCTCTTTGAAATTATATGATGTAAATCATTATAATACAATAATAATTAATTAGATTAGAAGAATTTAAAAGAACATACCAATTTCACTTCCATCGTTTGGAGGAACAGAATCGTCCAGTGTTGTGTCCTGTTCATTGGAATCTGGAATATTCAATTAAAAATATTAAATTACAGTATAAACAATTATTTACTGAAAGTCTGCTTCATTTATTTATTACAATAACAATGATTATAAATACTGTCCTGTACATATAATTAACTTTTTCATTACATAACTGGAATACATACCATCCCCTATGTCTGTTACAGAAGTTTCTTGAGTTATAATCTCTTCTATATTTGTACTCTGAGATGACGCCATAAGTAGTGGTTCTGCATTTAAATTAAGAAATATTAATATTATATTGAGCAGCAGTAAATGCAGAATTGGAACCTACATTAAGTCGTTCATAACTAACAGAACTGCTATGTTTTAGAATCACAATGTAAAAAACTAATGAAAGACTAATAGTACACTTAATAAGTATTTATACATCCATATGTAAAGGCTAACATCCTACATCATAATAGTTAAAAAAAATTATTAGCAAGGAGTGTTCAGAACACCTACATGAAAACTCTACTGTAATGTTACAAATCAGTACTATATACCTGCTTGTTGATACATTACGCATGACACATAAACCATATAGATAACGCTGAAAAGGACACTCCCACAGCATTATGTCTGCATGCATTTGAAAATGCATGCAATTATGACAGTTTTTAAACATACTCACCACTGAAGTTAAATAAACGTGCCCCCAGTACTGCTAGAAAACACATTTAATATGAAGAATTTAATTCAAAGAATCTTTTAAAAAAATTAAAGCTATGATTAAATTAGGGAAAATTACAGAGCAAGAGGCTATAGTAGCAGAAGTAATTTATTAAAAATAAGTGCAGCCAATTTATTTTGATTAAATTGTTTTAATATACAAGATTTTAATATTAGAAAATATTCAAAAAAAGTAACACCATGATTTCAGCAATCCCCTTTACAGAAGACGTTAATGCTACTCCACAAACATCATTGATTTCTATACCAAGGAATAAAAATAGAACTTTAAGATATAAGAAAGTACTGTGGAAGACAATTTTAAACATTAGTGATTTCCAAAAAATCATTTAAGAAGTGCATTTATTACTTAAAATACAGTGATGACCATGGAATTATAAGAAGTGTTTTAAAGCACACTTACAGAACAAAACAGTATGCAGCAGAGAGGTAGTACATTCTTAGAATTTTTTAAATGAAATGAGAAAACAATAGGGGAACAATGGAAAGCAACATAAAGGAAATTATTAAATTAAAACACATTAAAAAAAGCTTCAGAAAATATTAATATATAGACTCCGGGCAATACAAACCTGACGTTCATGCCCCCTCTATCAAACAACAATCCTCACCGAGGAGGATAGGACTAGTGCAGTCATTCACGAGGCAAAACGCTCAGTAGAACGGTTACTAAAGGCGGGTAACGGAAGTGGAAACGCCCCCAGGGTAGCAATTGGCTGATCACTCAAGTCGTTAGAACAGGGCACGTGCTTTCTAAATAAGCGCTAGTACTGAGCAACAACGAAATCAAAGAGGTAAGTATAACTCATTTACAACTGAAGATAGAGAGGGTCATGTGATGCTTTGCGTCACAGTTGCTGATTCATAACGTTATAATAACAATAGTGTAGATTCCCACCTGGATTATCTCGATACATGCTGGGTTCTGTATCCTAAGTCCACGTGGGATATGTTGGTGCCTACAATACTCGATCAAAGTGGAATCATGCAGTTCATTTTTTATTTTATTCTTGTGTAAACTTTGTAAATGGTTCCAGGAATTATGGTCTGGAACAGATGTTTGTTCAAAGATGGAGGGTCTTGATAAGAGCGCTCCAAATGCTCTTTTGAAAAACTGAGGGTGTTGTCCCCCATCATGCCCGAGGTAGAGCTGGTCTGCGACGAGAGAGAGAAAGTGCCAATTCAGGCAAAGAAAGGGAAAGACGTTCTCTGGTGCCAGGAGAGCTGGGTTCAGATCCCCCCTCAAAGGAGTAATAATATTAACATTTAAAGCCTAAACGGCTTGGGGCCAGGTTATCTGAAGGAACGCCTCCTCCCATATGTACCTGCCCGGACCCTAAGGTCATCTTCAGGGGTCCTTCTCCGTGAGCCCCTGCCAAAGGAAGTGAGGCAGGTGGCTACCAGGAGGAGGGCCTTCTCTGCTGTGGCACCCCGGCTGTGGAATGAGCTCCCTAAGGAGGTTCGCTTGGCACCTACATTATATGCTTTTAGATGCCAGGTGAAGACCTTTTTATTCTCACAGCATTTTAACCGTCTATAAATTTTAAATAACATGGTTTTAAATTTGTAATTTTGCATTGCTGCTGTTTTTATCTGGTTGAGCTTTTATATTGTATTTTATATTATGGTTTTATACTGTTGTTTTATACTTTGAATGGTTTTAATTATTGTGAACCGCCCAGAGAGCTCCGGCTATTGGGCGGTATAGAAATGTAATAAATAAATAAATAAATAAATAATATAACCACGGGCCAGTTGCTGTCTCTCTTTCAGCCTAATGTCACAACATCCCTGCAAAGTAGGAGAAAATCGAGAAGGCTGGATGCCTCTTCCGGGGTGGTGGTTTGGCTAAGTGATGCTGTGTGTGGTGGGGCTTCGTCCACCGGAACAGGCCCAGGATCAGGGCCCCCTGCATGCTCACAAGGCTCGCCTTGTGCAGGACCCCCAGGCGAGCGAGGCGGGAGGCGAGCCACAAGCCTGCGGCCCCTCCCCCCACCGCCCCACTTGAGCCCTGTCAGGACAGGCGTGCTGGCCGCCCCATCCCACCCCGTCCTTGTGCTACATGTTTCCAAACCCTGCAGAAGGCTTCAAATTGCAGCTTTGGGGCTGTGACAACCACCCCTGCCCTGGGTTTACTCTCGATCACTCCTTTTACCACCATGTGTGACAAATGCAGGTTGCTTACCTGTAACTGTAGTTCTTCGAGTGGTCATCTATGCATTCACACATATGGGCTCTGCACCTGCGTGGAGACCCGAACCGGAACCTCAAATAGCTAAAAATAACATTTTAGGCGGGAACCATCTCTAGCGCCACTGCGCATGTGCACGCGGTTCCCACCTATACCTCAGTTTACAGGAGTCCGACATTGTGGCCCCATAAACTTTGTATATACAAAAAACATTTAGTGTCATTTAATTCACAGAAAGTATCAAAATACACCACTAAGATGGGATGGTGGGTGGATTGTGTGAATGCATATATGACCACTCAAAGAACTACAGTTACAGGTAAGCAACCTGCATTTCTTCTTCGTGGTCTCTATGCATCACACATATGGGCGATTAGCAAGCTGACATACCTGGAGGTGGGTTGGTGTGTCATCTTAATATTTCAGACAGGACCACTCTCCCAAACGAACAATCCTGTTGCTCCCTTACGTCAAGGTTATAATGTTTGATGAACGTGGACGAAGTTGACCACGTTGCTGCCCTACACACTTCTTGTAGAGGGACACCCCTCCGGAAGGCCACTGAAGTTGCCATCGATCTGTGCGCTGTCACTGTGTCAGACAACTGCAGATTAGACAAGGCATAAGCCATCTCTATTGTCTGCGTTATCCAGTGGGAAAGACGTTGGCAAGATACGGGGAGACCTTTACGAGGTTCCCCATAACACACAAACAGCTGTTTTGTCTTTCTGAAGGTCTCTGTCCTTGCCTTATAGAAAGCAAGGGCCCTTCTGACATCTAAAAGATGTAAGGTACGATCCACTGGTGTTGACGGATTAGGGAAGAATGCAGGCAGTACAATGTCCTGCATCGTATGAAAGGCCAACACTAACCTTCGGTAGAAAGGCTATGTCGGTATGGAGTATCACCTTATCCTTGTGAAAGGTTAAATAAGGTGGGTCGACTCTTAACGCCCTAATCTCACTTGACCTACGAGCAGAAGTCACTGCTACGAGGAATGCTACTTTAAAGGATAATAGTCTTATGTCAATCGTAGCCAAGGGTTCTAATGGTTTCTTTGTCAGAGCGTGTAGTACTACCGACAGACTCCAATTTGGTATTATCTGTCTAGTTGTCGGTACCGTATTTCTTAGCCCCCGTAAAAACTTTTTTGCTACCGGGTGCGTGAAAGGTGAGTGGTTGTCGATGCCGTTATGTGATGCCGCGATGGCTGCGCAGTGGACTCTTACCGATGACATCTTCAAACCCTGCTGGTGCAAGGAGAGTAGGTACTCTAAAATGTGCCTGATAGAACACGAGTTAGGTTGAGTGTTCCTACTTCTAGAGAAAATAGAAAATCTTCTCCATTTGCTAGCATATGATTTTCTAGTCGATGGTTTGTGGGACGCTACCAATACATCATCGATACTTAAGGCGCTGGGCTGCAGAGTGATATCCTCCACGCTGTCATTTTCAGCGTCGACAACTCCGAATGCCGTATCATACCTCGATCCCGAGTCAGCAGCATCAGTATCGATGGGAGCCGTATGTAATTGTGGCTTGACAGTCTCAGTGCATGGGAAAACCACGGTTGTCGAGGCCACCATGGGGCTATTAAGATGCAATCCGATTTGTCCGTTTGAATCTTGGCTAGGACACGTGTTAGCAGTGGAAAGGGTGGAAACATGTAAAGTAGAGTTCCCTTCCATGTCCTCATGAACGCCTCCCCTAAGGAATGTCTGCCCTTGCCTGCTCTGCTACAGAATTTTGGGCATACAGCGTTGCTTTCTGAGGCGAAGACATCAATCGTGGGGGTACCCCAGTATTGAAAGAGGTCCTGCCTTGTTTCAACATTGAGCTGTCCGGGAAAGCAGCCAAAGGCTGACAATGATAAACGATGGGAACTGAAAGCGAAACAGCAGTTTGTTTTATTCAAAGAACACAGGCAGGTGAGGGGGGGGGAACTCAAGAGGCTTGGATGTAACTGGGAGGAAAACAAGGCAGAAGTCCAGGCTTATGGCATACAGAGTAGTTATTGTCCAGTCCGAGGTCCAGGGCTTTGGCAAGAGACGTAGTCGAGAGTCCAGTCCAGGGTCAGCACAACTGGCAAGCAGCAAAGTCCAAGTAACAGTCCGTAGGTCCACAGGGCAAGAACAGGCAAGCGAAGTCACAATCCAGTCCTAGGTCAAACAGGAGTCCAGAGCAGAGAGACGTAGTCACGAGGTCCAGGAGTCAAGGCAGGAATCAGGAACAAGAATCCAAGAAGCAAGGCATGGGGTCAAGAGGTTCAGGAACAGAGGCTTTCGCCAGGAAGCTCAGTTAATCTCTGACAAAGCTACCTCTGCTGACGGCTGCGTATTTATGCTGAGTCAGGGTGCTGAGTCACGGTCCTTCAGCTGTTCCTTAATTGCTTGGCGTTTTAGATAAAGGCGGCGTGGCCGCCGCCTAGTCTCTTTTTCTGCCCGCAACTGACTAAAGACAGGTATGTCCGTTTCTCCCCCTGACCCATCCAGATTAGCAGAAGTCTCTGCTGGCACTGAGCCCTCTGAGCTGGCAGGGGTCCCAGCTGGCACTGGCTCTTCCCTCTTGGGCTCTGCAGGAATCTCTGCCAGTCCAGACTCCATGCTTCCTGGGCTGGGCTCCTTGGTACTGGGTCCATCTTCCACCAACTCCTCATCATCCCCTGATTCCATGTCCACGCAGGGCATGACATGAGCTCCCACTCGTAATCGGTATGGAACGATCTGCTCAGAAAGTCTGCTACAGTGTTCGTCTTTCCTGCCACATGGATGGCAGTTGGAAGATGTCTCTCCTTATGCACCAGTTCCATATGCGAAGGGCTGATCTTGTTAGAGGGTGAGATCTTGTACCTCCCTGTCTGTTGATGTAGCAGGCGACAGTAGTGTTGTCGGTGGCTACAAGTACACTGCGGCCCTGCAGGGATGGGAGAAAGGCCTTCAATGCCCTCTCTACTGCCAATAGAGAGGTTGATATGCTCGGTCTTCTGTGGCGTAGACCACCTTCCCTGGACCTGGTGTGACCCGCAATGGGCGCCCCATCCTAGTAATGAAGCGTCGGTAACGATCGTCTTCGTTGGACTTGGGGCTTGAAAAGGAACTCTTTGTAGAAGATTCTTGTGCACTGTCCACCATAGAAGGGATGACCGCACCGACGGTGGTAGAGACAGCCGAGTCCGATGAGGGTTGGTATGGAGATCAAATGTCCTGAGGAACCAGTTCTGCAGGATTTTCATCTGTAACCTCACGAACCTGATGACTGCTCTGGTCGCAGACATTAGCCCCAGTAGTCTCTGTATCAATCATGCGGTGGTAAGGTGTTGAGCTCTGATATCGATCACTTGGTCGCGTAAGGTAATTGCTCTCGATGTTGGAAGGTAAGCTCTTCCCTTCACCGATGACAGGGTAACATCTATGAAATCTGTCCTTGTTTGGGGAGTTAGGATAGATTTTTCTAGGTTGACTCAGAGCCCCAGGCTGAAGAGGAGTTGCAGGGTAGTGGCAATGCTCTCCTGTAGGGTAGCGCTGTCTTCTGCCACCAGTAACCAGTCGTCTGTGTAGGGGTAGACGGATATCGCTTGTTGCCTGAGATAAGCACAAACCACCGCCATCACCTTTGTAAATACCCGAGGTGCTGTTGCCAGTCCGAATGGGAGAACAGTGAATTGGAATCGACTCTCTGATGGAGATGTGAAAGTAAGCGTCCTTCAGGTCTATCACAGCGAACCAGACGCCTCTCTGGATCAGTTGAAGGACCGATGCCACCGTGATCATACGAAACTTTTGGGGGGTAATAAAGGTATTGAGCTGTCTCAGATCTAAAATTGGTCGAAGACCCCCATCTTCTTTCGGGACAGTAAAGTAACGGGAGTAGAACCCATGATTGAGTTGGGGAGCTGGTACGTGGGAGATTGCTCCCTTGTGGAGGAGCGTTTGAATCTCTTGGAGAAGCGGTACGGATGGTGTCGTTGACTTTACTCCCGAAAAAGGAGAGATGGTATCGAACTCGATACTGTAGCCGTTGTGGATGATGGTAAGGACCCAGGAGTCCATAGTTATTGCTTCCCATTGGTGGATGAATGGCTGAAGTCGGTGGCCGAAAGGTGGTTGGCAATGGTAAAGGCAGTCAAAGGTGCTGTTTCTTGCTGAAATCTGGTTGTCGGTGAGGTTGTTGATACTGAGGCTGGTAGCTTCTTTTCTTTTGCACCTGTTGCTGTTGTCTAGGTTCCTTCTCATATTGAAAATGTTGTTGCTGGAAGAATGGTTGTCTGGACCATCTTTTAGGTCTATATTGTATGGCCGGAGCAGAGAATCCCATTCTCTTAGCCGTCGTACGAGCTTTGTGAATTGAATCTAAAGCCTCGTCCGTCTTGGCATTAAAAAGGCCCTCGCCGTCAAACGGCAAATTTTCGATGCGAGCCTTAGTCTCATGGCTCAATGCGGCAGACCTGAGCCATGCGTGTCTGTGGAGGGCTATGGAACCCATCATGGCCTTAGAATGGCAGTCCGTTTGATGCCTAGTAGTACTGAGCTGCTGTTTTGCAATAACAGATGTTTCTGCCTGGAAGACCCTGGCTAGTTCTCTTTTATCATCAGGTAAATAGTCACAGAGTGATCCAATTTTTTTCCCAAAGGAAGATCTGGTAGCGTGCCATAATTTTTTTATTTATTTATAATGGCTTGATAAGTAGCAGCTTTTACTCCTACGGAGGTGGATGCATAGATCTTTCTACCTAGAAAATCTAGTTTTCTCCCCTCTTTATTGACAGGGGCAGTATGAATTTTTTGGGATTTCCTCTGTGCTGATTCGACGGCTTTGGGTGTTGAAATAAAAATTCAGCTCCCTTTTCCTGGATGTGATACATCGCCTCAAGCTGTTTTGACGTTGGGGCCGTGGAAGATGGTGTTTTCCAGGACATTTGCGCAGTCTGCTGCAAGTTAGGAGGGAATGGTATGATGACTGGTGCATTGGTGTCCGTGTGGAACACGTCATAGATGGGGTCATCGAGCCTTTCTAGAGGTTGTTGGGTTACAAGTCCTAACGATTGAGCCATTCTTAAAATGTGCTCAGAGAAGTGTCCCATATCTTCGGATGGAGACGCAGGGTCCTTAGAATTTACTGCACCATCTGGTGACGGAATGGAAGGCATTGGTGATACAGTAGAATCTGAGTCTGACTGGTAGTCATCGTCAGGCGACATAGTTTGATGTTGTGTAGGAGACGGTAAAGGTTGAACGTCTTGCTCTGAATGCTGTGGGGGTACGGGTACAATCGCCGTGCTCGGTACCGTGGTTAATTGGTCTTGATACCGACGAGATGATGGCGTTGGTGGCGCAGAGTGGTCACGGTACCGACGAGAGGTAGTCGTAGGCGGGGGTGCCATAGAACCTGCGAGGGTTCTTTACAGGTGGGCGATGAGCAAAATGGCTCTCCATAGGCTGTCGGTATCGATAGTAGTAGTCATCTGCTGGTAAGTATGCCTGCGGGTGATAGTACTCCCAGTCTTCCCATTCACGGCATCTGTGGGGATCAGCATATGCTGAATGTCTGTCCCATTCAGAACGCGGGGAGTACAATTGTTCTCTATAGCTTGTACGTCTAGGTGATCTAGACCTGGCTGGGAAGATCGGAGGCATAAGTTGTTGTGGCTGTTGTTCACGGTCTGCGGCTGTTTGCTCGCATGAAGGCAGTTCAGGTTGTACTGAACGTGTCGGCGTCGAGTCTCTAATTTCACCTTCAGAGATCGACTCTAGCGGCCTCGGTAGCGAAGTTGGTACCGATGCAGGCCTGCTCGGTACTGTAGCGGTTGGTACGGTAGAGACACGCGGTGAGGAAGATTTATTATAGTCTTTTCTCTTTTTCTTCCTTTTCTGCAATTCTGCAGACTTTGGAGTCCAGGCTTTTTTAGAAATTTTTCTAGCCACGGAGCTTACCAAAGAGCGACCAGGCGTGAGGGGTATATCTCTCCAATCTTCTGCCATGGTCGTTTCTGAAATGACGACAGTCTGTACACCAGAGCCCTGGTCGTCGTCAATACTCTGTTGAGTAAGAGTAATTGTTTTCTTTGGGATTGTAGATTTTTCCATTGTTTTCTGTTTTGGAGCGTCGGTCGCCCTGAGGACTTTCTCCCACAAAATGGATCTGAGACGGTCGGCGCGATTTTTGCGTGTTTGTTTAGTGAAGGACATGCAGTGGTGACAAGTCTCAACTTCATGCCCCTCGCCAAAGCAGATTATGCAGAGGGAAGGACCGTCCGTCGGAGGGAGTTTAGCTCGACAGCTAACACACTTTCGAAATGGAGCTTTCACTGCCATAGGACCAATAGGCCCCAGCGACCCGCGGATCGCCGCGAAGACGAAAGTAAAGTATACTAACTCTCTCTCTATTTTTTTTTAATAGTAAAGAAGAAATAAGAAAAAAGAGGAGATACTGAGAGAAAAGGATGAGATAGAATCAAGTATGAAGAATTTTTGGAGAAAAAACGCTAAGAGGTCGGTTTTCTAGGTCTAGCCACAATGGCGGATGACGAAGAACTGAGGTATAGGTGGGAACCCGTGCACATGCGCAGTGGCGCTAGGGATGGTTTTTGAGGTTCCGGTTCGGGTCTCCGCGCAGGCGCAGAGCCCATATGTGTGATGCATAGACACCACGAAGAACCACTATTTTATACTGTTCCCTTATTCTTTCTTGACCCAAAGGACCCAGCTCAGGTGCCTTTGTCAAGGCTTTGGGGTGCTAAAGCCGTCCCTGTGGCGCGCCTTCTTCTGCTTAGGCCCCACAGCTATTTTATTATTGTGTAAACTTTGTAAATGGTTCCAGGAATTATGGAGCCTCTCCCCTGCAAAGCCCGCTCACCTTCCAGCCCTTGGCCTCCATCCCGTGGGAGACCTGGAAGATTTGCTTCACTGCCTGGGGAATTATGCCAGCCGTGTCTGGGCTCAGGCGGTCTGGGCCTTCCATGGTGTAGGTCTTGCCTCTGGGTTTACTCTAGATCACTCCCGTTGCCACCACGTGTGAGACCACTACTTTATACTGTTTCTGAAAGAAATGCTCCTGCCTCCATCGCCTCAGTGCCGGGTTTGTGAAGATATATGCATCGTTGTTACAGCTGCTCCATCTGATTTCTACATTTATAAAACGCCCAGTGTGGTCTGTAGCTCCTTGAAGCAGCATAGAATAGAATCTTTTTTGGTTTTTGAAGTCATTAGCAAAGTGTCCACAGCAATGTCTAAAACCTAGTTTTGCAAATCCATCCATGATCTATGAAAAAAGGACATACGATACCAGTGGGCTTTCATAGCATTTTCATACATGTCCATTAAAGCCTAATTACACAGAAATTGTAGAACTAACATGCACCGAAGCAGACACAGTGTTACAATGTACCCTATGTTATCTATTCTTGAAAAGAATAAAAATATGCGCAGGTGCGCATGCTTTGATATTGTTTTTAAAAAATGAATTATACATACCTTGGAAACATTACTGACGTAAACTGTCTTCCAAAGTAGTTTGTCCTCCAGCGCAAGACAGAACTCCACAAAAGCAGTAGTCACAGTGGATCTTCCAACCCCAAATAGTTCAGGTGCTCTTTTTTTTTAGCCAGGATTGGCAAGTTTCCATATGGCAATTGCAACTCTTTTCTCCACAGTAAGGGGTTCCCGCATTGCAGTTCGCTGTCTGTAGTGCCAGAGTTAGCAAGGCCAGTACTTCAAACAAATGTTGAACAAGACATTCGAAAGGTTTCAATCCATCGTGAGTCATTCCATACCTTTAGGATGACATTCTCCCCCTATCGACAGAACACCACCGGCATCCATACAAAATGAGAAATTTTAGCAATCTTGCTCATGTTCAATTGAAGATGTGTTGCAAGGCACGACACCCTCCTTCTGTATCACTTTGAGAATAGGATGCGCGACCTCTGTTTCCTACATTTATCTTTGTCAAAATCATGCAAGGCATGGATCACAGTTTCCAATGCATGTAAAGCAACTGCAATCATGTCAAAGAACGATGCATAGTTGAAGTTGGGAACTTCACTAGCCATACTGACGTTCCAATATGGGCTGGGCAGCGAAGGGAGCCAGCGGCCTTCCCACCAACCCCCCACCAGGCCCCGCATTCCTACCTGTGCTTCTGGGTTGTCATCCTCATGGTCCTGCTGCTGCTCCTGCACTGACTCCATCCTGCTTCTTCCGTCGCCCAAAGCTCTCTGCTGTTTTTGTGCAGACAGCCAGGGTGGGTCTTTTCAAAGTCTCACCGGAAACAGGAAGTCTCATGAGACTTCCTGTTTCCTTACAAGATGCTCACACCCAGAGAAACAAGGCTTACTGTGGCTTTCCCAGAGTGGCCCGGACTTCTCCGAAGTATACAGTCAAGCTAGTTTAGGGCAACCTTGAGTAGAAAGTGAAGATGAGGCACATTTGTGTCTTTCCACATAGAGGCACAAAGATGGGGGCCAGTGAAGGAGTGTGCGTGCTTTTGCACTTTTATTCACATTGGAATGAGGAGCTTCAGGGGGTCTTTTCAGGTTTCCCTGTCACTCCGGTACTCCTTCCGCATGAGCTTTGTTTTGGAGTGGAACTTGAATGCTGTTTGATCATGCCCTCTCTTCACTGTTTCCTCAGCAACGTGCTCAAAGACATTGAGATTGCGATGACTAGCCCTGAGCTGGTCCTGGATTTTTTGCTCGCCCCATATGTTCAAGAGATCTAGGGTCTCCTGGTGCCTCCAGGTGCCTCCCCCTCCCCGTGGAGTCATTCCTCACACCTGCACATGGGTCAAGCACAAAGAATGCAAAGGGTCGTCAGTTTGCGCACAATTGAAAGTGCGGGACCGCTTTCTTCTGCAGCCCAGGACCCTGAGTCCAACGCCCCCCCCATGCAGAAAGTTCGGGGCTGTAGGGGGATGCTTCCCATGAATCCAGGCAGCTGCCATAGAACAGAAGAAACATGGCCGCCCATCTTCACGTGTTGTGCAGTTAAACTCAAATGTCGTGGGACTGTTGCTGTACTCACTGCAAGCTCAGCACATACCCTAAAGAAAGCACTAGCGGGGCTGCCTTCCCCCCAAACATGACTTTTGCTCCCCTACTTGCCACTGACGAACCCACAGAGCCTAGTCCTACCACATTTGGAACTATAGCTGCTGCTCCCAGCTGTGGCAGTGGCCACTGGCGACTGGAAACCACAGCGGCCACTCTCTAGAGTTGGACAAAGAACTTTCTCCCACAACTGTTTCCCACAGAGCTGCCCAGTACTACATAGCTAAGCACCACATCCACAAAGCTGCCCAACTCACCAGAGACTTGTTCAAAATTGTGCTGGTGCGCAAAACTTTTCTTGGGGGGGCGGGGAGGAAACCAGGGCTGTGGAGTCAGCACATAAAACCTCCAACTCCTTTATTCATGGCAACTCTTGACTCCTTTAATTATATATCGATATAGGAAATAAATGTCCTATATATTTCCTACATCGACTGCAAGCACGCAACTTTTTAGAACCCAAACCTGTTAAAGCCCGGGTCTAAAGGCTTTAGCTAAGACATTCTGGGTTTTTTATTTTATTTATTAAAGAAGCCCAAAAATGAAAACAATGAGGTTATATTTTTATTTATTTAATTGCATTTATATCGCCCCATAGCCGAAGTTCTCTGGGCGGTTTATCAAAAGACTATAGAGTATAAAGTAATAGGATATGAAACTATAAAAGAAAATCAGGAACAACTTTCTCTACTAGTTCAAAAATCTAAAGTTTATACTTTGATATCACAGTCAAAACTACAAAAAAGTAAAAAACAATTGAACACCTAAAACAACTTAACAAATGACAATTTTAAAAGAAATGAACTCAGTTAGGTACATAAGTAACATAAACCTTTTATGAGATTAAAGTATCATTTTAATATAAAATTCAAGTGAATATACATTTAATGAAATAAACATTATATTGTAGAAGATTGAAGACTAACAATTAGTCTTTCTAACTCTTAGAAACAATTGCTTCTGCCAAATTCTCCCTCATAGAAGCCCATAAATCTGATTTGACTATTTTCAGTTCTGAAAACAGTCTTTCAACACTGACTTGGGTGGGTGGCATTGCTGTTACAATTCTAGCTACATCACTAATAACCGCTGGATAAACTAGGATGGTTTCTAGTCAGTTTTGATGAACAGTCATACTTTTCCACTACCTTTAATCCATCAAAAAATTCTTGCTGAAATTTCTTTATTTCGATATGTACTGGTTGATGTTTTTCCATGCTTAAGCGGCATCACTTTACTTTTGAATGTTCCATTCTGTCCAAGTAGGTTTCAAAGTCTACTTCTTCATTTGAACTGGATGATTAAGTGCTTCTAGGGGGGATTCTACATGTCGTACTGAGGGTGCTTCTATGCGCCCCCAAAGCGATCGTGTAGCTTGCCTGTTCGAAGAGACGAGGAAGAGGCGTCCTTGTCGCCGCCGCCACCCACCTACCTCCTCGCCGGCCAGGTCAGAGAGCTCGGCGGGTGGCAGTGGCGGCGGCGGCAAGGACGCCTCTTCCTCGTCTCTTCGAACAGGCAAGCTACACGATCGCTTTGGGGGCGCATGGAAGCACCCTCTGTACGACGTGTAGAATCCCTCCAGCTTCATCCAGTGGTTCAGGTGCTTCTGGTAGTACTTGTAACCCTTTCATGCGAACTGCTACTTCATAGAGCATTGCTCAGCAAAAGCCAGGTCATTGGATCAGTGTAAATAGCAGCTAACAGGATTTGATTATCCAGCAAGAGAGCCTCTCTTTCTTCATTGAAGATACAATGCCATCAGCAATTAATCCTCCTCTTTTGTTCAGGTGATACATCAAGCTTTTCCACTCCAACAAGAATTTACCAGGTGTTAAATCCTCAGATTGCAACTTCTTGGTGATAGTAAAAGGATGAGAAAGTAGACTTTCTAATTCTGTCACTTGCACCCACTGGCTTTCAAGTTAGTGAAACATTTCTGTTGTCCAGATCTTCAAGAAAGTCTTTTTAGTTCAAGCAAATGCTTTATCCTCAAATAAGTGCTTCCCCAGCGTGTTGCTTGATCCAAAATGGCTCCTTTTCCAGCACATCTCTTCAGAATAGCATCTGTTTTAGGGGTTCTGGCTGCAACAGCTACTTAGTACAATAGGACTGATAACACTCAACCACAAAGGTACTAAAAGTTTTATAGATGAATAATTCATAAGATATCACAAATGTACAAAAGACAGGCATATAGATAACATTTACAAGATGTTCATTAAACATTCATAATAAAGCCTACAAAAAGTTGGCATCCATTAAACATTCATGACAAGAATCAATGATCTCATAAATATGCATCTAATAAATAATTTCATAAAGCATCTAATAAACAGTAGTCTGGTACAAGTTTCTGTTTTGAGAATTCTTTGTCAGTAGGACGCAACTGGTTCACAAAAGGAGCCGCGGCTATACATTTAGAGTGGAACCCTCCAAGGTTTATCACCATATCATTTTCACTTATTCAAGCCATCAGGTAATGCTCTCAATTTCTCGCAACAGCTACTTGCCTCAGCTTGCCAATTAGAGTAGCTGCATGACGATCTTTCAATCCATCTCTTATAGCTAGTTGCAGTGTCTGTACAGCACAACACGTATGTTGAATTGTAATAAGCTTAGATGCTTCTTCTGCAATATCATCTAAAGTTTCAGTTTCACTGCTCTCTTCTATTTGCACTGTTGGTGGATTACTTGCAGGAATGGGATCTTCATCTTCTAATATTTGTGTGCTTTCTTCGTCAACTTCATTCATTTTCTCAATTGTGCTTAACATATTTGAAGCATTATCTGTTACAATACATAGAACCTGTTCCTTTTTAATTTCAGAAACTTTCAAAACATCTTCCACTAACTTCTGAAGATATTTGCTGGTGGGATGTGCCTGGGTGTCCTTTACTCCTAATGTCCGAGTTACCATTTTATTGCTTTCATCAACAAATCTAACATTAATAGCAAAATAATTGACTCTGTGACGTGTGCATGCATCCATTTTAATGAAGACAAAACGTCCCTTCAAACTTTTTCGAAGTTCTTCTTTCTTACATTTGGCTTCTTCAATTATATGTCTCCTTACGCTTTCTCTTTCTAGAGAAACTCCAAGTTTTCTAGCCATTTTTCCAGTTAAGCCTAAAAAGGCTGGTTGTGGGGAAAAAAGGATATAGGTAAACTTTTATTCACTGCCATTTCAATGATTTGTTTTTTGAACTTTTCTGGTGACATTGTTATGGTAACTTTATTAGATGTAAATAATCTTGATACTTGTGTTAGGCCTCCAGTAGATTTCTGATCTTTCTTTAGCCCTGGAGTAGATGGAATGTTGTTATCTTTCTCATTCACAGCTTCTAACACTTTAGGATGAAAACGCTGCAAGTGTCTTTTCAAATTTGATGCTCTTGTAGGTGCATTTTTGCCAGAACCACCAAAACTACTGATTTTTGCATTACATGGTTTTTTCTGAATCATCATCTTCTATAATACACTGACATACATAATGTTTCTCATCTCTTGCTATTGTAAAATGTTCAAAAACAGCCAACTTCGTTGACACTCTTTGCCATTGTGATTTTCTTCACAGGATGTCGCTATCACAAAATAACTTGAAATTAAAATATATCCTGATAAAATACATTTACCTGCACATTTACCTAGGAGCAAGCCCCACTGCAGACAAAGGGACTTACTGTGTGTCTACTCAGAAGTAAGTCCCAGTGAGTTCTATCGAAATTGCTTTTTATTAAACATGGATTAGTTTAGGTAGCTAAAAGTGTTTAAAGCAACTGATTTGTGCCATTGTGTGTATATTTTTTGGGGTGTTCCCCCCCAAATCCAAATAAAAATTTCCTTTACTGTGTTACGTGATATGCTCCCATTAGACTCGTGTACAACTTTCACACATTCTAATGAGACTCTCTCTCTCTCTCTCTCTCTCACTCACACACACACTTGTAAGGAATCTTTAGACATTGGTCATAGAGCGTCTATGGCTAAGTAAGGTGATTCTTATCTAAATGAAATGCTTGACCTAGCCTTGTGATTGCTCTCAGCCCCATTCCTGTGTTTTCCCCCCATTCCTGTGTTTTTTCCCTCATCTCTGTTGGAGATGGAAGGGTGAAGACACCTTGACTGTTGGCTGCCTCAAAATGGAGTCTGTACTGCTCACTCACAGGAGAGCTACTTCATAACAACTGTATTTTATTCAGTTAAAAGTGAAAAATTGTTTTTTGTGCTTCCTTTCCTTCCTCCCCACATTCCCTTCCTCATACACCCCAAAAAACTTTCTTCCCCCACAAACAACCCAGCGGTGCCCAGAGCTTACTGCAACCAGCCAAGATTACCAAATTCCTTCTTGTGCTTGGAACTCACATGCTTGGAGCACCTGAGTCATGGTGACTCGTCTGAGCCTGCCTGTGAAGGAGCAGCGGCACTCTGGAAAAGGTGGCACATTGAGCCATCATTTTCTCTGCTGCTGCCAATCCGCTGAGGGGGTCTGAATTTCTCTGGCCAGCTGGACTGCGAATCCGGGATTTTTGTCCAACCAGCCAGAATATTTTGGAATTGGCTGGAATCCAGGACAATCTTGGTTTTCAGGGACATATCGCAATTCTATATACAATTTAAATTTATTAGGAGTCGGTACATTTTTACCGACTCTGACTCCAGTAACCCAAGAATTGCTTCAGACTCAGACTCCACAGCCCTGCCACTAACAGTGGCTTCTCGCTGACCAGTACTGACCTCGCGAGAAGCAGCAACAACCTTGGGAGTGGAAGCCACACTATCCGCCGACCTCGGGATTGGCCCGAGACAGGAGAAAAAACTGGGGGGAAAGCCATCAGTGATATCCTGAGAAAACTGAGTGTTCATCCCTGGATCACCACGGAAGTAGTGGGGGGAAATTGGCAAAATTGAATAGTCAATTTGGGTTTGTTCTCTGGTGCTTTGTCTCATTTCAATATGGCGTGGGAGGGGAGACTGGCTCTGGTGCTGTGTGAAAGACAATCTTTTGGGTATTCGTTCAAGGTTGAAATGTTTATTAAGAAATTCAAATGGGCTCGACGTTTCGGATATTACTATCCTTCATCAGGAGCTACAATAAAAATATAATACAAATACCTATGAATCTACAAAGCAACACCCATAAATTCCCCCTCCCCTGAGGTTACATTATATCCTTCTATGCATTGCTTTTGTTATTAGTATTCTATGTTTACAAAATAATGCATTTCCTTTCTTGGATATATAATCTTACATAGAAATGCCCTGTACTGGCAGCTATCAGAGCTGTTAAAGCATAGAGAGATAAAAAAATTTTTTGGTCATTACATGATATCTAATACAAAAACAGTATAATAGTCTTACAAAACTATATTTGGCACAGCAATTCACCTCTTATCAAATGTTAGCTGTTTAAAACAGTGGTTTTATCATCTTTACCTAATACTGATGTATATTCGTGGGGTGTCCTGTTCAGAAATGATGTTCTCTATCAGGAAAGCTGTTTGTGCTTTCCAGCCAAAGTCAGGTGTTTTTTATGCTGGATGATCCTGCCCAGACTTCGTTCTGTTTCCATGGGCTGGGCAGGGTTTTAAAGGAACTCATCCTATTTTGCATGTCTATTTTGTTTGTTGATTATTTGTTACGTCTATTTTTTTTGTTTGCTAGTTAGCTGTTTAAGTTTAATTTCCATTCCATAGATTTATTGAGGCCCTGTGGGACCAAAGCTTTGAGAGATAGGATCCAGAATAGTTCTCTTTTGCTCAATAGAGATTTGCCTTTTTTTACTTGTTCAATAGCCTAGAAGGTTATAGACTCTGGTTCGTGATTCTTATCTAAGAAGTGCTTTACTAAGGGCGCCCCAGGTCTGGCATGCCACAGGTTGTACAGATATTTGGCTATCCTCATTTTTAGTTGCCTGGAGATTTTTCCTACATAGATATTTTCACTGGACATGCAATTATATATATGGCTCCAGAGGTGTTATATGTACAGAAATCTGTAATTCTTATCAGATTTCCATTACTTTTGTTGTTGAATGACTGCACTTTCTTTGTGAATTTGCAATATATACAGTGACAGCACGGGTGAGACCCTTGCGGTCAGGGTAGATGTGGAAGTATAGATTGTGTGGCAATGTTTCTGATACAGTTGGTTGAATGATCAGTATGCATGAGCCAGTCTGTCCGGGAAAGCAGCCAAAGGCTGACAATGATAAACGATGGAAACTGAAAGCGAAACAGCGGTTTGTTTTATTCAATTGCCAGTACCTTACCTGTCAGTAGCTTCAACGGCTTCACTTGCCAGTACCTTCCCTGCAAGTAGCTTCAATGGCTTTGCCGGCCAGTAATTCAACTGCCAGTAGCTTCCCCGGCCTCAATTGCCAGTACTTGCATTGCCAGTAGCTTCAACGGCTTCACTTGCCATTACCTTACTTGCCAGTAGCTTCAACGGCTTCACTTGCCAGTACCTTCCCTGCCAGTAGCGTCAATGGCTTCGCCGGCCAGTAATTCAACTGCCAGTAGCTAGCCTTCCAGTAGCGTCAATGGCTTCGCTGGCTAGTAATTCAACTGCCAGTAGCTCCCCAGGCCTCACTTGCCAGTACTTGCCCTGCCAGTAGTTTCAACGGCTTCACTTGCCAGTACCTTCCCGGCCAGTAGCTTCAACGGCTTCCCTTGCCAGTACCTTCCTTGCCAGCAGTTTCAACACCTTCACATGTCAGTATTTCAGCTCCCAGTAGCTTCCCCAGCCTCAATTGCCAGTACTTGCATTGTCAGTAGCTTCAACGGCTTCGCCTGCCAGTATTTCAGCTGCCAGTAGCTTCCCCGGCTTCAATTGCCAGTACTTGCCTTGCCAGTGGCTTCAACAGCTTCACTTGCCAGTACTTGCCTTGCCAGTAGCTTCAACGGCTTCACTTGCCAGTACCTTTCCTGCCAGCAGTTTCAAGGCCTTCACTTGCCAGTACCTTGCCTGCCAATAGCGTCAATGGCTTCGCCGGCCAGTAATTCAACTGCCAGTAGCTCCCCAGGCCTCACTTGCCAGTACTTGCCCTGCCAGTAGCTACAATGGCTTCACTTGCCAGTACCTTCCATTCCAGTAGTTTCAACGGTTTCACTTGCGAGTACCTTCCCTGCCAGTAGCTTCAACGGCTTCACTTGCCAGTACCTTCCTTGCCAGTAGCTTCAACAGCTTCACTTGCCAGTACCTTCCCTGCCTGTAGATTCAATGGCTTTGCCATCTAGTAATTCAACTGCCAGTAGCTCCCCAGGCCTCACTTGCCAGTCCTTGCCCTGCCAGTAGCTTCAACGGCTTCACTTGCCAGTACCTTCCTTGCCAGCAGTTTCAACGCCTTCCCATGTCAGTATTTCAGCTCCCAGTAGCTTCCCCGTCCTCAATTCCCAGGACTTACGTTGCCAGAAGTTTCAACGTCTTCACTTGCCAGTACCTTACCTGCCAGTAGCTTCAACGGCTTCACTTGCCAGTACCTTCCCTGCCAGCAGATTCAACCCCTTCACTTGCCAGTACCTAGCCTTCCAGTAGCGTCAATGGCTTCGCCGGCTAGTAATTCAACTGCCAGTAGCTCCCCAGGCCTCACTTGCAAGTACTTGCCCTGCCAGTAGCTTCAATGGCTTCACTTGCCAGTACCTTCCCTGCCAGTAGCTTCAACGGCTTCACTTGCCAGTACCTTCCTTGCCAGCAGTTTCAACGCCTTCCCATGTCAGTATTTCAGCTCCCAGTAGCTTCCCCGTCCTCAATTCCCAGGACTTACGTTGCCAGAAGTTTCAACGTCTTCACTTGCCAGTACCTTCCCTGCCTGTAGCTTCAATGGCTTCGCCGGCCAGTAATTCAACTGCCAGTAGCTTCCCAGAACTCACTTGCCAGTACTTGCCCTGCCAGTAGCTTTAACGGCTTCACTTGCCAGTACCTTGCCTGCCTGTAGCTTCAACAGCTTCACTTGCCAGTACCTTCCCTGCCTGTAGCTTCAATGGCTTTGCCAGCCAGTAATTCAACTGCCAGTAGCTTCCCTCGCCTCACTTGACAGTACTTGACCTACCAGTAGCTTCAACGTCTTCACTTGCCAGTACCTTCCCTGCCTGTAGCTTCAATGGCGTCGCCGGCCAGTAATTCAACTGCCAGTAGCTTACCAGGCCTCACTTGCCAGTACTTGCCCTGCCAGAAGCTTCAACGGCTTCACTTGCCAGTACCTTACCTGCCAGTAACTTCAACGGCTTCACTTGCCAGTACCTTCTTTGCCAGCAGTTTCAACACCTTCACATGTCAGTATTTCAGCTCCCTGTAGCTTCTCCGGCCTCAATTGCCAGTACTTGCATTGTCAGTAGCTTCAACGGCTTCGCCTGCCAGTATTTCAGCTGCCAGTAGCTTCGCCGGCCTCAATTGCCAGTACTTGCTCTGCCAGTAGCTTCAACGGCTTCACTTGCCAGTACTTGCCTTCCCAGTAGCTTCAACGGCTTCACTTGCCAGTACTTGCCTTGCCAGTAGCTTCAATGGCTTCACTTGCCAGTACTTTACCTGCCAGTAGCTTCAACGGCTTCACTTGCCAGTACCTTCCCTGCCAGTAGCTTCAATGGCTTCGCCCGCCAGTACCTTCCCTGCCAGTTGCTTCAATGGCTTCGCCGGCCAGTACCTTCCCTGCCAGTAGCTTCAACGGCTTCACTTGCCAGTACCTTTCCTGCCAGTAGCTTCAATGGCTTCGCCCGCCAGTACCTTCCCTGTCAGTTGCTTCAACATCTTCGCCTGCCATTATTTCAGCTGCGAGTAGCTTCCCCAGCCTCAATTGCCAGTACTTGCCTAGCTAGTAGCTTCAACGGCTTCGCCTGCCAATATTTCAGCTGCCAGTAGCTTCCCAGGCCTCAATTGCCAGTACTTGCCTTGCCAGTAGCTTCAACGGCTTCACTTGCCAGTACTTGCCTTGCCAGTAGCTTCAATGGCTTCACTTGCCAGTACCTTCCCTGCCTGTAGCTTCAATGGCTTCGCCGGCCAGTAATTCAACTGCCAGTAGCTTCCCAGGCCTCAATTGCCAGTACTTGCCCTGCCAGTAGCTTCAACGGCTTCACTTGCCAGTACCTTGCCTGCAAGTAGCTTCAACAGCTTCACTTGCCAGTACCTTCCCTACAAGTAGCTTCAATGTGTTCACTTGCCAGTACCTTCCCTGCCAGTAGCTTCAACGGCTTCACTTGCCAGTACCTTCCCTGCCAGCAGTTTCAACACCTTCACATGTCAATATTTCAACTCCCAGTAGCTTCCCCGGCCTCAATTGCCAGGACTTGCATTGTCAGTAGCTTCAACGGCTTCACTTGCCAGTACTTGCCTTTCCAGTAGCTTCAACGGCTACACTTGCCAGTACTTGCCTTTCCAGTAGCTTCAACGACTTCACTTGCCAGTATCTTCCCTGCCAGTAGCTTCAACGGCTTCACTTGCCAGTACCTTCCTTGCCAGCAGTTTCAACACCTTCACATGTCAGTATTTCAGCTCCCAGTAGCTTCCCCGGCCTCAATTGCCAGTACTTGCATTGTCAGTAGCTTCAACGGCTTCGCCTGCCAGTATTTCAGCTGCCAGTAACTTCCCTGCCTCAATTGCCAGTACTTGCCTTGACAGTAGCTTCAATGGCTTCGCCGGCCAGTACCTTCCCTGCCAGTAGCTTCAATGGCTTTGCCGGCCAGTAATTCAACTGCCAGTAGCTTCCCTGGCCTCACTTGACAGTACTTGACCTACCAGTAGCTTCAACGGCTTCACTTGCCAGTACCTTCCCTGCCTGTAGCTTCAATGGCTTCGCCGGCCAGTAATTCAACTGCCAGTAGCTTCCCAGGCCTCACTTGCCAGTACTTGCCCTGCCAGTAGCTTCAACAGCTTCACTTGCCAGTACCTTACCTGCCTGTAGCTTCAACAGCTTCACTTGCCAGTACCTTCCCTACAAGTAGCTTCAATGTCTTCACTTGCCAATACCTTCCTTGCCAGCAGTTTCAACACCTTCACATGTCAGTATTTCAGCTCCCAGTAGCTTCCCCGGCCTCAATTGCCAGTACTTGCATTGTCAGTAGCTTCAACGGCTTCGCCTGCCAGTATTTCAGCTGCCAGTAACTTCCCCGGCCTCAATTGCCAGTACTTGCCTTGCCAGTAGCTTCAACGGCTTCACTTGCCAGTACTTGCCTTGCCAGTAGCTTCAACAGCTTCACTTGCCAGTACTTGCCTTGCCAGTAGCTTCAACGGCTTCACTTCCCAGTACTTGCCTTGCCAGTAGCTTCAACGGCTTCTCTTGCCAGTACCTTACCTGCCAGTAGCTTCAACGGCTTCACTTGCCAGTACCTTCCCTGCCAGTAGCTTCAACGGCTTCGCCTGCCAGTATTTCAGCTCCGAGTAGCTTCCCCAGCCTCAATTGCAAGTACTTGCCTTGCTAGTATCTTCAATGGCTTTGCCTACCAATATTTCAGCTGCCAGTAGCTTCCCAGGCCTCAATTGCCAGTACTTGCCTTGACAGTAGCTTCAACGGCTTCACTTGCCAGTACTTGCCTTGCCAGTAGCTTCAACGGCTTCACTTGCCAGTACCTTACCTGCCAGTAGCTTTAACGGCTTCACTTGCCAGTACCTTCCATGCCTGTAGGTACAATGGCTTCGCCGGCCAGTAATTCAACTGCCAGTAGCTTCCCAGCCCTCACTTGCCAGTACTTGCCCTGCCAGTAGCTTCAACGGTTTCACTTGCCATTACCTTACTGTCCAGTAGCTTCAACGGCTTCACTTGCCAGTACCCTACCTGCCAGCATTTTCAACGCCTTCAGATGTCAGTGTTTCAGCTCCGAATACCTTCCCGGGCCTGAATTGCCAGTACTTGCGTTGCCAGTAGCTTCAACGGCTTCACTTGCCAGTACCTTACCTGCCAGTAGCTTCAACGGCTTCACTTGCCAGTACCTTCCCTGCCAGTAGCTTCAACGGCTTCACTTGCCAGTACCTTCCTTGCCAGCAGTTTCAACACCTTCAAATGTCAGTATTTCAACTCCCAGTAGCTTCCCCGGCCTCAATTGCCAGTACTTGCATTGTCAGTAGCTTCAACGGCTTCACTTGCCAGTACTTCCTTGCCAGTAGCTTCAACGGCTTCACTTGCCAGTACCTTACCTGCCAGCAGTTTCAACGCCTTCACATGTCAGTATTTCAGCTCCCAGTAGCTTCCCTGGCCTCAATTGCCAGTACTTGCATTGTCAGTAGCTTCAACGGATTCGCCTGCCAGTATTTCAGCTGCTAGTAGCCTCGCCAGCCTCAATTGCCAGTACTTGCCTTGCCAGTACCTTCAACGGCTTCACTTGCCAGTACCTTACCTGCCAGTAGCTTTAACAGCTTCACTTGCTAGTACCTTCCATGCCTGTATCTTCAATGGCTTCGCCGACCAGTAATTCAACTGCCAGTAGCTTCCCAGCCCTCACTTGCCAGTACTAGCCCTGCCAGTAGCTTCAAAGGCTTCACTTGCCAGTACCTTACCTGCCAGTAGCTTCAACAGCTTCACTTGCCAGTACCTTCCCTGCCAGCAGTTTCAACGCCTTCATATGTCAGTATTTCAGCTACCAGTAGCTTCCCCGGCCTCAATTGCCAGTACTTGCATTGTCAGTAGCTTCAACGGCTTCGCCTGCCAGTATTTCAGCTGCGAGTAGCCTCCCCAGCCTCAATTGCCAGTACTTGCCTTGCTAGTAGCTTCAACGGCTTCGCCTGCCAATATTTCAGCTGCCAGTATCTTCCCAGGCCTCAATTGCCAGTACTTGCCTTGCCAGTAGCTTCAACGGCTTCACTTGCCAGTACATTACCTGCCAGTAGCTTCAACGGTTTCACTTGCCAGTACCTTCCCTGCCAGCAGTTTCAACGCCTTCACTTGCCAGTACCTAGCCTTCCAGTAGCGTCAATGGCTTCGCCGGCTAGTAATTCAACTGCTAGTAGCTCCCCAGGCCTCACTTGCCAGTACTTGCACTGCCAGTAGTTTCAACGGCTTCACTTCCCAGTACCTTACCTGCCAGTAGTTTCAACGGCTTCACTTGCCACTACCTTCCTTGCCAGCAGTTTCAACACCTTCACATGTCAGTATTTCAGCTCCCAGTAGCTTCCCCGGCCTCAATTGCCAGTACTTGCCTTGCCAGTAGCTTCAACGGCTTCACTTCCCAGTACTTGCCTTGCCAGTAGCTTCAATGGCTTCTCTTGCCAGTACCTTACCTGCCAGTAGCTTCAACGGCTTCACTTGCCAGTACCTTCCCTGCCAGTAGCTTCAATGGCTTCGCTGGCCAGTACCTTCCCTGCCAGTAGCTTCAATGGCTTCGCCGGCCAGTACCTTCCCTGCCAGTAGCTTCAATGGCTTTGCCGGCCAGTAATTCAACTGCCAGTAGCTTCCCTCGCCTCACTTGACAGTACTTGACCTACCAGTAGCTTCAACGGCTTCACTTGCCAGTGCCTTCCCTTCCTGTAGCTTCAATGGCTTCGCCGGCCAGTAATTCAACTGCCAGTAGCTTAACAGGCCTGACTTGCCAGTACTTGCCCTGCCAGTAGCTTCAACGGCTTCACTTGCCAGTACCTTCCCTGCCAGCAGTTTCAACGCCTTCACTTGCCAGTACCTAGCCTTCCAGTAGCGTCAAAGGCTTCGCCGGCTAGTAATTCAACTGCCAGTAGCTCCCCAGGCCTCACTTGCCAGTACTTGCCCTGCCAGTAGCTTCAACAGCTTTACTTGCCTTACCTTCCCTGCCAGTAGCTTCAATGGCTTCACTTGCCTGTACCTTCCCTGCCAGCAGTTTCAACACCTTCACATGTCAGTATTTCAGCTCCCATTAGCTTCTCCGGCCTCAATTGCCAGTACTTGCATTGTCAGTAGCTTCAACGGCTTCGCCTGCCAGTATTTCAGCTGCGAGTAGCCTCCCCAGCCTCAATTGCCAGTACTTGCCTTGCTAGTAGCTTCAACGGCTTCGCCTGCCAATATTTCAGCTGCCAGTAGCTTCCCAGGCCTCAATTGCCAGTACTTGCCTTGACAGTAGCTTCAACGGCTTCCCTAGCCAGTACTTTCCCTGCCAGTAGCTTCAATGGCTTTGCCATTCAGTAATTCCACTGCCAGTAGCTTCCCAGGCCTCACTTGCCAGTACTTTCCTTTCCAGTAGCTACAACGGCTTCACTTGCCAGTACCTTACCTGCCAGTAGCTTCAACGGCTTCGCCTGCCAGTATTTCAGCTGCGAGTAGCTTCCCCAGCCTCAATTGCAAGTACTTGCCTTGCTAGTATCTTCAATGGCTTCGCCTACCAATATTTCAGCTGCCAGTAGCTTCCCAGGCCTCAATTGCCAGTACTTGCCTTGACAGTAGCTTCAACGGCTTCACTTGCCAGTACTTGCCTTGCCAGTAGCTTCAACGGCTTCACTTGCCAGTACCTTACCTGCCAGTAGCTTTAACGGCTTCACTTGCCAGTACCTTCCATGCCTGTAGCTTCAATGGCTTCGCCGGCCAGTAATTCAACTGCCAGTAGCTTCCCAGCCCTCACTTGCCAGTACTTGCCCTGCCAGTAGCTTCAACGGTTTCACTTGCCATTACCTTACTGTCCAGTAGCTTCAACGGCTTCACTTGCCAGTACCCTACCTGCCAGCATTTTCAACGCCTTCAGATGTCAGTGTTTCAGCTCCGAATACCTTCCCGGGCCTCAATTGCCAGTACTTGCGTTGCCAGTAGCTTCAACGGCTTCACTTGACAGTACCTTACCTGCCAGTAGCTTCAACGGCTTCACTTGCCAGTACCTTCCCTGCCAGTAGCTTCAACGGCTTCACTTGCCAGTACCTTCCTTGCCAGCAGTTTCAACACCTTCACATGTCAGTATTTCAACTCCTAGTAGCTTCCCCGGCCTCAATTGCCAGTACTTGCATTGTCAGTAGCTTCAACGGCTTCACTTGCCAGTACTTCCTTGCCAGTAGCTTCAACGGCTTCACTTGCCAGTACTTGCCTTGCCAGTAGCTTCAACGGCTTCACTTGCCAGTACTTGCCTTGCCAGTAGCTTCAACGGCTTCACTTGCCAGTACCTTCCCTGCCTGTACCTTCAATGGCTTCGCCGGCCAGTAATTCAACTGCCAGTAGCTTACCAGGCCTCACTTGCCAGTACTTGACCTACCAGTAGCTTCAACGGCTTCACTTGCCAGTACCTTCCCTGCCTGTACCTTCAATGGCTTCGCCGGCCAGTAATTCAACTGCCAGTAGCTTACCAGGCCTCACTTGCCAGTACTTGCCCTGCCAGTAGCTTCAACGGCTTCACTTTCCAGTACCTTACCTGCCAGTAGCTTCAACGGCTTCACTTGCCAGTACCTTCCCTGCCAGCAGTTTCAACGCCTTCACTTGCCAATACCTAGTCTTCCAGTAGCGTCAAAGGCTTCGCCGGCTAGTAATTAAACTGCCAGTAGCTCCCCAGGCCTCACTTGCCAGTACTTGCCCTGCCAGTAGCTTCAACGGCTTCACTTGCTAGTACCTTCCCTGCCTGTAGCTTCAACGGCTTCACTTGCCGGTACCTTCCCTGCCAGCAGTTTCAACACCTTCACATGTCAGTATTTCAGCTCCCAGTAGCTTCCCCGGCCTCAATTGCCAGTACTTGCATTGTCAGTAGCTTCAACGGCTTCGCCTGCCAGTATTTCAGCTGCGAGTATCCTCCCCAGCATCAATTGCTAGTACTTGCCTTGCTAGTAGCTTCAACGGCTTCGCCTGCCAATATTTCAGCTGCCAGTATCTTCCCGGGCCTCAATTGCCAGTACTTGCCTTGCCAGTAGCTTCAACGGCTTCACTTGCCAGTACTTGCCTTGCCAGTAGCTTCAACGGCTTCACTTGCCAGTACCTTACCTGCCAGCAGATTCAACGCCTTCACATGTCAGTATTTCAGCTCCCAGTAGCTTCCCCGGCCTCAATTGCCAGTGCTTGCATTGTCAGTAGCTTCAACGGCTTCGCCTGCCAGTATTTCAGCTGCGAGTAGCCTCCCCAGCCTCAATTGCCAGTACTTGCATTGCTAGTAGCTTCAACGGCTTCGCCTGCCAATATTTCAGCTGCCAGTATCTTCCCAGGCCTCACTTGCCAGTACTTGCCTTGCCAGTAGGTTCAACGGCTTCACTTGCCAGTACCTTACCTGTCAGTAGCTTTAACGGATTCACTTGCTAGTACCTTCCATGCCTGTATCTTCAATGGCTTCGCCGGCCAGTAATTCAACTGCCAGTAGCTTCCCAGCCCTCACTTGCCAGTACTTGCCCTGCCAGTAGCTTCAAAGGCTTCACTTGCCAGTACCTTACCTGCCAGTAGCTTCAACGGCTTCACTTGCCAGTACCTTCCCTGCCAGCAGTTTCAACGCCTTCACATGTCAGTATTTCAGCTCCCAGTAGCTTCCTCGGCCTCACTTGCCTGTATTTGCGTATCCAGTAGCTTCCAAGGCTTCACTTGCCACTATCTTACCTGCCAGTAGCTTCAACGGCTTCACTTGCCAGTACTTGCCTTGCCAGTAGCTTCAACGGCTTCACTTGCCAGTACCTTCCCTGCCAGTAGCTTCAATGGCTTTGCCGGCCAGTACCTTCCCTGCCTGTAGCTTCAATGGCGTCGCCGGCCAGTAATTCAACTGCCAGTAGCTTACCAGGCCTCACTTGCCAGTACTTGACTTACCAGTAGCTTCAACGGCTTCACTTGCCAGTACCATCCCTGCCTGTAGCTTCCATGGCTTCGCCGGCCAGTAATTCAACTGCCAGTAGATTCCCAGGCCTCACTTGCCAGTACTTTCCTTTCCAGTAGCTTCAACGGCTTCACTTGCCAGTAGGGGTGTGCACGGACCCCCCGCTCCGCTTCACTTGCAGATCCGCCATTTTTCGGAGCGGGTCGCTCCGCCCCGCCCCCGCTCCGCCCACTTCCGCTCCACTCCGCCCGGAGCTCCGGATCGGATCCGGAGCTCCGTTTTTGCCCCCCCATAGGCTTGCATTGAAAGCTAAAAAAGTAAACAACTTTTTTTCCGTTGAAGTTAGAAACCTCACGTTTGGCACCATGACACCTCATGGGCGTATACACACACACGCCAAGTTTCAAGGCAATCCCATCATCCCCTGATTTTTGGCGAATTTTTGAAAATCGGGCACCCCATTCACACCCCTTGGGATAGCTCCGTCAATTTGCATGTTACAAACCTCAAACTCGGCACCAGGGCAGCTTATCCATGTGTCCACATGCACGCCAAGTTGCAAGCAAATCCCATCATCCCCTGATTTTTGGCGCGGCTCTACCCTCTAACGCACCTCCCATAACCCTAATTCACACCCCTTTAGATAGCTCCGTCAATTTGCACGTTAGAAACCTCAAACTCAGCACCATGATAGCTTATCCACGTGTCCACATGCACGCCAAGTTTCAAGGCAATCCCATCATCCCCTGATTTTTGGGGAATTTATGAAAATCGGGCACCCCATTCACACCCCTTGGGATAGCTCCGTCAATTTGCATGTTAGAAACCTCAAACTCGGCACCAGGAGAGCTTATCCATGTGTCCACATGCACGCCAAGTTGCAAGCAAATCCCATCATCCCCTGATTTTTGGCATGGCTTAACTCACCCCAAATTGTCCCATTCTACAACTACGTCAATTTGCACGTTAGAAACCTCAAACTCAGCACCATGATAGCTTATCCACGTGTCCACATGCACGCCAAGTTTCAAGGCAATCCCATCATCCCCTGATTTTTGGGGAATTTATGAAAATCGGGCACCCCATTCACACCCCTTGGGATAGCTCCGTCAATTTGCATGTTAGAAACCTCAAACTCGGCACCAGGAGAGCTTATCCATGTGTCCACATGCACGCCAAGTTGCAAGCAAATCCCATCATCCCCTGATTTTTGGCGCGGCTTAAACTTTTTAACTCACCCCAAATCAAGTCCCATTCTACAACTACGTCAATTTGCACGTTAGAAACCTATCCTTTGGTCCCATGACAGCTTACCCATGTGTCCCCATGGACACCAAGTTTCAAGGCAATCCCATCATCCCCTGATGTTAGGGGAACTTTTGAAATTTGAACACTCCAGTATGTCAGGGATTTAAAGTTGCAATTGCAGACAGCTCAATGGGGCCAGTTCCAAGGCAATCCCAACATGCCACGAGATAACCCTAAATCTTCTGGCACATTTGAAAAAGGGATTATTGAATTTGATAAAGTCTAAGTGAGCGCAGGAAGGACTTCTCCCCTTAGTCAAAGCAAGACACATACACCATCGCTGCAAGGCGGGAAGGGGAGAATTATTATTATTATTATTATTTATTTATATAGCACCATCAATGGAAAGCAGGCAGGCAGCATGCATTGTAGTGCCGCAAGGATGGCTTGAGCACTAACGCATAGCAAACCAACCCATAAGTGGGCGCAAAGTGAGGCAAAGATGGCTGGTTGTTTCTTTCTAAGCCAGCAGTTACGCCTTGAGGGGCACAGAGGAGGACGATTGGGAGCAAACCAGGCACCAGGCGGGCAGAGAGGCAGGCAGAGTAGGCGAGGAGTCAGTCCTGGCAGATGCCCCACCACAGCAGCACCCCGGGGGAGGCGGGCAGGCAGGCAGGCAGGCTGCGGGCATTTCTGGGGGCACAAGGAAGTGATGGCTGGTTTCTAAGCCAGCATTGCAGTTAGTCACGCATTGCAAACGCAAACCATCCCAGCGAGTCGGTCACCGAGGAGGACAGGCTAGCAGAGGGGCAGGCAGAGTGACATGTCATAGATCTAGTATTGGGGAGGAGTCAGTCCCGGCAGATGCCCCAACACAGTAGCACCCTGGGTGGGCATTGGAAAACGCCATCTTGTGGGTCAATACTTCCCCCACCCCATGTCCTGCAGGGTTGCCTGCCTAACCCTTGTGGGGATGGGAGATGGAGAGCTTAGAGTGGCAGTGCCAGCAGCAGCCTTCGGCTTTCCCCTGGAACCAGTCGCCTTGCCCGCCTCTTTCCCCAGCAAGATCGCCTGGTGCTGCCTATGAAGATGCATCTTCATGCTGCTGGTTCCATAATGCCCTGTCGATGAACCCCTGCTTAGGCTGAGTTTGCAGTGGCGACAGACAGCAAAGCGGGGATCCGCTCCCAACTCAAAGTGGTCCCACACGATGCTTGTCTTTCGTTTCTGTGGTGACACCACCAATTGCCCGCCTGAGCTCTCTGGTGTTGCCACAGAAACAGGGGTGTGGGATGAGACTGGGGAGAGAGCCTCGGCCTGCTGCTGCTCCTCCTCAGCCCCCACATCCTGGAGGCCCACCGCCTCCTCCTCCTCCCCCCCCTCCACTGTGCTGAGGACCTCGTCTAGGTCCATCAGCGGGCTCGTGGGCTGAAAGGAGAATGAAGGAGTTGGGGATACTCCTCCTCCTCTAATGGCACTGCTGCCACGTGCCTCTTGCAAACGGGCACTTTTCCCATTCCCACCCTCAAAAAGAGAACGCCGGGCACAAGTTGCAGAAGAGAGTGGCTCTGCCTGCTGCTTGTCCTGCTTCTGTTTTGGAGCAGTCAGCCAAGGAGTTGCCCGTTTGAGTTTCACAGGAGGAGAGGAAGCCCTGCTGGCAGACTGAGCCTTGCTGCTTTCAGCACGCCTGCTTTCTCTTTTCATGATGACTAACAAAATATTAATACTACTAATACTATGTATAAGGTACTACTAAGAATATGTATAAGAAGAATATAATATGTTTAAATGTAGGGAAATGGGACAAGAACAATAAAATATACTACTACTAATATGTATGAGAATATACTACTAAGAATATCTACAAGAATATAATAATATGTTTTAGAATATTACTAATAAATGTAGGGAAATGGGACAAGAAATGGGACAACCACTACTATAAGAAGAACAAAATATGAATACTACTACTAATATGTATGAGAATGTATACTAATAGACTACTAAGACTATGTCAAAGAATATAATAATAATATGTTTAAGAATAGGGAAATGGTGTGCGTATGCTTTCCCCAAAATGCTCAATCTGTGGCTGCCTGTTGAACTTGACAAAAGCAGCCCACTCCGTCGAAGTTACACAGAGAAGAAAAAGAGAATCCAATTTTTTTGGTATATTTGGTATATAGAAGATAGAAGGAAACACAATCAGGATTTAAGAGAGGGGAGGGGGGAAAAGAACCAACCACTACTATAAGAAGAACAAAATATGAATACTAATATAATATGTATGAGAATATATACTAATGGACTATGTGAAAGAATATAATAAAATATGTTTAAGAATATAAATGTAGGGAAATGGGACAAAAAGTGTGTGTATGCTTTCAAAAGAAAGCTTTCACAAAAGCAGAACAGTCAGGCTTTAATACAGGGAAGGGGGGGGGCAACCAACCCAACCACACACTCCAAAATTCAAAAATAAAGTTTATATTAAATCAAAGTAAGGGGAAAACACAGGGCAAACTAAGCTACAAGTCAGAAAGAAGCAAACAAACACACACACGCGCCAAACTAAACCTATATTAAATTAATCTATCTCCAAAGCAGGAGCACTAGCTAAGTAAGTGTTCCCTCCACGAACGCCAACCCACAAAGAGACACAAAACAGAAAGTTCTCAGGGTGGGTCTGCCTTAGTCCCCCCTCCAACGCTGGGATTGGAGGAGGATGCTTTCTGAGGAGATGAATTCTCATCAGGATTGGGAGTTGAATGTGCCTGTCATCGCTTCCAAAAAAATAATAATAATAAAAAAAAAAAACCCAAACCCCGATTTTTAAAAAAATATTGCACGTGAACCACAGCACGCAGAAAGTTGAGAGTGGTCTCAAAATGACCCCCATCCACGACTCTCTGTGCACAAGAATTTTCAGAACGATAGCTTAAACCCCCCCCCAGTTATCCCCGATTCTTTCCCTCAATGCAATCCTATGGGCGAAAAGCCGAAACGCCGTTTGAGCCCTGCGGTTGACCCGATTTTTAAAAAAATATTGCACGTGAACCACAGCACGCAGAAAGTTGAGAGTGGTCTCAAAATGACCCCCATCCACGACTCTCTGTGCACAAGAATTTTCAGAACGATAGCTTAAACCCCCCCCCAGTTATCCCCGATTCTTTCCCTCAATGCAATCCTATGGGCGAAAAGCCGAAACGCAGTTTGAGCCCCGCGGTTGACCCGATTTTTAAAAAAATATTGCACGTGAACCACAGCACGCAGAGAGGTGAGAGTGGTCTCAAAATGACCCCCATCCACGACTCTCTGTGCACAAGAATTTCCAGAACGATAGCTTCAAAAACAACGTAGTTATGCGCGATTATTTGCCGCAATGCAATCCTATGGCGAAATGTTTTCAAGATGGCGACCGGAGCGCTCCGACTGAACTCGGAGCTCCGAAAAATGGTCGCTTCTCTTCGCCTTGCTTCTAGGGGGTCCGCGGTCCGCTCCTACTCCGCCTCTGGGTAAGGCGGAGCAGGCCAATCCGCTACTGCTTCTACGCTCCTAATCGGAGCGGAGCACATCCCTACTTGCCAGTACCTTACCTGCCAGTAGCTTCAACGGCTTCACATGTCAGTATTTCAGCTCCCAGTAGCTTCCCCGGCCTCAATTGCCAGTACTTGCATTGCCAGTAGCTTCAAGGGCTACACTTGCCAGTACTTGCCTTGCCAGTAGCTTCAACGGCTTCACTTGCCAGTACCTTACCTGCCAGTAGCTTTAACGGCTTCACTTGCCAGTACCTTCCATGCCTGTAGCTTCAATGGCTTTGCCGGCCAGTAATTCAACTGCCAGTAGCTTCCCAGCCATCACTTGCCAGTACTTGCCCTGCCAGTAGCTTCAACGGTTTCACTTGCCAGTACCTTACCTGCCAGCATTTTCAACGCCTTCAGATGTCAGTGTTTCAGCTGCGAATACCTTCCCGGGCCTCAATTGCCAGTACTTGCGTTGCCAGTAGCTTCAATGGCTTCACTTGCCAGTACCTTACCTGCCAGTAGCTTCAACGGCTTCACTTGCCAGTACCTTCCCTGCCAGTAGCTTCAACGGCTTCACTTGCCAGTACCTTCCTTGCCAGCAGTTTCAACACCTTCACATGTCAGTATTTCAATTCCCAGTAGCTTCCCCGGCCTCAATTGCCAGTACTTGCATTGTCAGTAGCTTCAACGGCTTCACTTGCCAATTCTTCCTTGCCAGTAGCTTCAACGGCTTCACTTGCCAGTATTTGCCTTGCCAGTAGCTTCAATGGCTTCACTTGCCAGTACCTTACCTGCCAGTAGCTTCAACGGCTTCACTTGCCAGTACCTTCCCTGCCAGTAGCTTCAACGGCTTCACTTGCCAATACCTTCCTTGCCAGCAGTTTCAACACCTTCACATGTCAGTATTTCAGCTCCCAGTAGCTTCCCCGGCCTCAATTGCCAGTACTTGCATTGTCAGTAGCTTCAACGGCTTCGCCTGCCAGTATTTCAGCTGCCAGTAACTTCCCCGGCCTCAATTGACAGTACTTGCCTTGCCATTAGCTTCAACGGCTTCACTTACCAGTACTTGCCTTGCCAGTAGCTTCAACAGCTTCACTTGCCAGTACTTGCCTTGCCAGTAGCTTCAACGGCTTCACTTCCCAGTACTTGCCTTGCCAGTAGCTTCAACGGCTTCTCTTGCCAGTACTTTACCTGCCAGTAGCTTCAACGGCTTCACTTGCCAGTACCTTCCCTGCCAGTAGCTTCAATGGCTTCGCTGGCCAGTACCTTCCCTGCCAGTAGCTTCAATGGCTTCGCCGGCCAGTACCTTCCCTGCCAGTAGCTTCAATGGCTTTGCCGGCCAGTAATTCAACTGCCAGTAGCTTCCCTGGCCTCACTTGACAGTACTTGACCTACCAGTAGCTTCAACGGCTTCACTTGCCAGTACCTTCCCTGGCTGTAGCTTCAATGGCTTCGCCGGCCAGTAATTCAACTGCCAGTAGCTTCCCAGGCCTCACTTGCCAGTACTTGCCCTGCCAGTAGCTTCAATGGCTTCACTTGCAAGTACCTTACCTGCCTGTAGCTTCAACAACTGTACTTGCCAGTACCTTCCCTACAAGTAGCTTCAATGTCTTCACTTGCCAGTACCTTCCCTGCCTGTAGCTTCAATGGCTTTGCCGGCCAGTAATTCAACTGCCAGTAGCTTCCCTCGCCTCACTTGACAGTACGTGACCTACCAGTAGCTTCAACGGCTTCACTTGCCAGTACCTTCCCTGCCTGTACCTTCAATGGCTTCGCCGGCCAGTAATTCAACTGCCAGTAGCTTACCAGGCCTCACTTGCCAGTACTTGACCTACCAGTAGCTTCAACGGCTTCACTTGCCAGTACCTTCCCTGGCTGTAGCTTCAATGGCTTCGCCGGCCAGTAATTCAACTGCCAGTAGCTTCCCAGGCCTCACTTGCCAGTACTTGCCCTGCCAGTAGCTTCAATGGCTTCACTTGCCAGTACCTTACCTGCCTGTAGCTTCAACAACTGTACTTGCCAGTACCTTCCCTACAAGTAGCTTCAATGTCTTCACTTGCCAGTACCTTCCCTGCCTGTAGCTTCAATGGCTTTGCCGGCCAGTAATTCAACTGCCATTAGCTTCCCTCGCCTCACTTGACAGTACTTGACCTACCAGTAGCTTCAACGGCTTCACTTGCCAGTACCTTCCCTGCCTGTACCTTCAATGGCTTCGCCGGCCAGTAATTCAACTGCCAGTAGCTTACCAGGCCTCACTTGCCAGTACCTGACCTACCAGTAGCTTCAACGGCTTCACTTGCCAGTACCTTCCCTGCCTGTACCTTCAATGGCTTCGCCGGCCAGTAATTCAACTGCCAGTAGCTTACCAGGCCTCACTTGCCAGTACTTGCCCTGCCAGTAGCTTCAACGGCTTCACTTTCCAGTACCTTACCTGCCAGTAGCTTCAACGGCTTCACTTGCCAGTACCATCCCTGCCAGCAGTTTCAACGCCTTCACTTGCCAGTACCTAGCCTTCCAGTAGCGTCAAAGGCTTCGCCGGCTAGTAATTCAACTGACAGTAGCTCCCCAGGCCTCACTTGCCAGTACTTGCCCTGCCAGTAGCTTCAATGGCTTCACTTGCCAGTACCTTCCCTGCCAGTAGCTTCAACGGCTTCACTTGCCGGTACCTTCCCTGCCAGCAGTTTCAACACCTTCACATGTCAGTATTTCAGCTCCCAGTAGCTTCCCCGGCCTCAATTGCCAGTACTTGCATTGTCAGTAGCTTCAACGGCTTCGCCTGCCAGTATTTCAGCTGCGAGTCTCCTCCCCAGCATCAATTGCCAGTACTTGCCTTGCTAGTAGCTTCAACGGCTTCGCTTGCCAATATTTCAGCTGCCAGTATCTTCCCAGGCCTCAATTGCCAGTACTTGCCTTGCCAGTAGCTTCAACGGCTTCACTTGCCAGTACTTGCCTTGCCAGTAGCTTCAACGGCTTCACTTGCCAGTACCTTACCTGCCAGCAGATTCAACGCCTTCATATGTCAGTATTTCAGCTCCCAGTAGCTTCCCCGGCCTCAATTGCCAGTACTTGCATTGTCAGTAGCTTCAACGGCTTCGCCTGCCAGTATTTCAGCTGCGAGTAGCCTCCCCAGCCTCAATTGCCAGTACTTGCATTGCTAGTAGCTTCAACGGCTTCGCCTGCCAATATTTCAGCTGCCAGTATCTTCCCAGGCCTCACTTGCCAGTACTTGCCTTGCCAGTAGCTTCAACGGCTTCACTTGCCAGTACCTTACCTGCCAGTAGCTTTAACGGATTCACTTGCTAGTACCTTCCATGCCTGTATCTTCAATGGCTTCGCCGGCCAGTAATTCAACTGCCAGTAGCTTCCCAGCCCTCACTTGCCAGTACTTGCCCTGCCAGTAGCTTCAAAGGCTTCACTTGCCAGTACCTTACCTGCCAGTAGCTTCAACGGCTTCACTTGCCAGTACCTTCCCTACAAGTAGCTTCAATGTCTTCACTTGTCAGTACCTTCCCTGCCAGTAGCTTCAATGGCTTCGCCGGCCAGTACCTTCCCTGCCAGTAGCTTCAATGGCTTTGCCGGACAGTAATTCAACTGCCAGTAGCTTCCCTGGCCTCACTTGACAGTACTTGACCTACCAGTAGCTACAACGGCTTCACTTGCCAGTACCTTCCCTGCCTGTAGCTTCAATGGCTTCGCCGGCCAGTAATTCAACTGCCAGTAGCTTACCAGGCCTCACTTGCCAGTACTTGCCCTGCCAGTAGCTTCAACAGCTTCACTTGCCAGTACCTTAAATGCCTGTAGCTTTAACAGCTTCACTTGCCAGTACCTTCCCTACAAGTAGCTTCAATGTCTTCACTTGCCAATACCTTCACTGCCTGTAGCTTCAATGCCTTTGCCGGCCAGTAATTCAACTGCCAGTAGCTTCCCTCTCCTCACTTGACAGTACTTGACCTACCAGTAGCTTCAACGGCTTCACTTGCCAGTACCTTCCCTGCCTGTAGCTTCAATGGCGTCGCCGGCCAGTAATTCAACTGCCAGTAGCTTCCCAGGCCTCACTTGCCAGTACTTGCCCTGCCAGTAGCTTCAACGGCTTCACTTGCCAGTAGCTTCAACGGCTTCACTTGCCAGTACCTTCCTTGCCAGCAGTTTCAACACCTTCACATGTCAGTATTTCAGCTCCCAGTAGCTTCCCCGGCCTCAATTGCCAGTACTTGCATTGTCAGTAACTTCAACGGCTTCGCCTGCCAGTATTTCAGCTGCCAGTAGCTTCCCCGGCCTCAATTGCCAGTACTTGCCTTGCCAGTAGCTTCAACGGCTTCACTTCCCAGTACTTGCCTTGCCAGTAGCTTCAACGGATTCTCTTGCCAGTACCTTACCTGCCAGTAGCTTCAACGGCTTCACTTGCCAGTACCTTCCCTACAAGTAGGTTCAATGTCTTCACTTGCCAATACCTTTCCTGCCTGTAGCGTCAATGGCTTTGCCGGCCTGTAATTCAACTGCCAGTAGCTTCCCAGCCATCACTTGCCAGTACTTGCCCTGCCAGTAGCTTCAATGGCTTCACTTGCCAGTACTTGCCCTGCCAGGAGCTTCAATGGCTTCACTTGCCAGTACCTTCCATTCCAGTAGCTTCAACGGCTTCACTTGCCAGTACCTTCCCTGCCAGTAGCTTCAATGGCTTTACTTGCCAGTACCTTCCTTGCCAGTAGCTTCAAGAGCTTTACTTGCCAGTACCTTCCCTGCCTGTAGATTCAATGCCTTTGCCATCCAGTAATTCAACTGCCAGTAGCTCCCCAGGCCTAATGTGCCAGTCGTTGACCTGCCAGTAGCTTCAACGGCTTCACTTGCCAGTACCTTACCTGCCAGTAGCTTCAACGGGTTCACTTGCCAGTACCTTCCTTGCCAGCAGTTTCAACACCTTCACATGTCAGTATTTCAACTCCCAGTAGCTTTCCCCGGTCTCAATTGCCAGTACTTGCATTGTCAGTAGCTTCAACGGCTTCACTTGCCAGTACTTGCCTTGCCTGTAGCTTTAACGGCTTCACTTGCCAGTACCTTCACTGCCAGTAGCTTCAATGGCTTTGCCGGCCAGTACCTTCCCTGCCAGTAGCTTCAATGGCTTTGCCGGCCAGTAATTCAACTGCCAGTAGCTTCCCTGGCCTCACTTGACAGTACTTGACCTACCAGTAGCTTCAACGGCTTCACTTGACAGTACCTTCCCTGCCTGTAGCTTCAATGGCTTCACCGGCCAGTAATTCAACTGCCAGTAGCTTCCCAGCCATCACTTGCCAGTACTTGCCCTGCCAGTAGCTTCAACGGCTTCACTTGCCATTACCTTACCTGCCAGTAGCTTCAACGGCTTCAGTTGCCAGTACCTTCCCTGCCAGTAGCTTCGATGGCTTCGCCGGCCAGTAATACAACTGCCAGTAGCTTCCCAAGCCTCAATTGCCCGAAATTGCCTTGCCAGTAGCTTCAACGGCTTCATTTGCCAGTACTTGCCTTGCCAGTAGCTTCAACGGCTTCACTTGCCAGTACTTGCCTTGCCAGTAGCTTCAACGGCTTCACTTGACAGTACCTTACCTGCCAGTAGCTTCAACGGCTTCACTTGCCAGTACCTTCCCTGCCAGTAGCTTCAACGGCTTCACTTGCCAGTACCTTCCTTGCCAGCAGTTTCAACACCTTCACATGTTAGTATTTCAACTCACAGTAGCTTCCCCGGCCTCAATCGCCAGTACTTGCATTGTCAGTAGCTTCAACGGCTTCACTTGCCAGTACTTCCTTGCCAGTAGCTTCAACGGCTTCACTTGCCAGTACTTGCCTTGCCAGTAGCTTCAACGGCTTCACTTGCCAGTACTTGCCTTGCCAGTAGCTTCAACGGCTTCACTTGCCAGTACCTTACCTGCCAGTAGCTTCAACGGCTTCACTTGCCAGTACCTTCCCTGCCAGCAGTTTCAACGCCTTCACTTGCCAGTACCTAGCCTTCCAGTAGCGTCAATGGCTTCGCCGGCTAGTAATTCAACTGCTAGTAGCTCCCCAGGCCTCACTTGCCAGTACTTGCACTGCCAGTAGTTTCAACGGCTTCACTTCCCAGTACCTTACCTGCCAGTAGTTTCAACGGCTTCACTTGCCACTACCTTCCTTGCCAGCAGTTTCAACACCTTCACATGTCAGTATTTCAGCTCCCAGTAGCTTCCCCGGCCTCAATTGCCAGTACTTGCCTTGCCAGTAGCTTCAACGGCTTCACTTCCCAGTACTTGCCTTGCCAGTAGCTTCAATGGCTTCTCTTGCCAGTACCTTACCTGCCAGTAGCTTCAACGGCTTCACTTGCCAGTACCTTCCCTGCCAGTAGCTTCAATGGCTTCGCTGGCCAGTACCTTCCCTGCCAGTAGCTTCAATGGCTTCGCCGGCCAGTACCTTCCCTGCCAGTAGCTTCAATGGCTTTGCCGGCCAGTAATTCAACTGCCAGTAGCTTCCCTCGCCTCACTTGACAGTACTTGACCTACCAGTAGCTTCAACGGCTTCACTTGCCAGTGCCTTCCCTTCCTGTAGCTTCAATGGCTTCGCCGGCCAGTAATTCAACTGCCAGTAGCTTAACAGGCCTGACTTGCCAGTACTTGCCCTGCCAGTAGCTTCAACGGCTTCACTTGCCAGTACCTTCCCTGCCAGCAGTTTCAACGCCTTCACTTGCCAGTACCTAGCCTTCCAGTAGCGTCAAAGGCTTCGCCGGCTAGTAATTCAACTGCCAGTAGCTCCCCAGGCCTCACTTGCCAGTACTTGCCCTGCCAGTAGCTTCAACAGCTTTACTTGCCTTACCTTCCCTGCCAGTAGCTTCAATGGCTTCACTTGCCTGTACCTTCCCTGCCAGCAGTTTCAACACCTTCACATGTCAGTATTTCAGCTCCCATTAGCTTCTCCGGCCTCAATTGCCAGTACTTGCATTGTCAGTAGCTTCAACGGCTTCGCCTGCCAGTATTTCAGCTGCGAGTAGCCTCCCCAGCCTCAATTGCCAGTACTTGCCTTGCTAGTAGCTTCAACGGCTTCGCCTGCCAATATTTCAGCTGCCAGTAGCTTCCCAGGCCTCAATTGCCAGTACTTGCCTTGACAGTAGCTTCAACGGCTTCCCTAGCCAGTACTTTCCCTGCCAGTAGCTTCAATGGCTTTGCCATTCAGTAATTCCACTGCCAGTAGCTTCCCAGGCCTCACTTGCCAGTACTTTCCTTTCCAGTAGCTACAACGGCTTCACTTGCCAGTACCTTACCTGCCAGTAGCTTCAACGGCTTCGCCTGCCAGTATTTCAGCTGCGAGTAGCTTCCCCAGCCTCAATTGCAAGTACTTGCCTTGCTAGTATCTTCAATGGCTTCGCCTACCAATATTTCAGCTGCCAGTAGCTTCCCAGGCCTCAATTGCCAGTACTTGCCTTGACAGTAGCTTCAACGGCTTCACTTGCCAGTACTTGCCTTGCCAGTAGCTTCAACGGCTTCACTTGCCAGTACCTTACCTGCCAGTAGCTTTAACGGCTTCACTTGCCAGTACCTTCCATGCCTGTAGCTTCAATGGCTTCGCCGGCCAGTAATTCAACTGCCAGTAGCTTCCCAGCCCTCACTTGCCAGTACTTGCCCTGCCAGTAGCTTCAACGGTTTCACTTGCCATTACCTTACTGTCCAGTAGCTTCAACGGCTTCACTTGCCAGTACCCTACCTGCCAGCATTTTCAACGCCTTCAGATGTCAGTGTTTCAGCTCCGAATACCTTCCCGGGCCTCAATTGCCAGTACTTGCGTTGCCAGTAGCTTCAACGGCTTCACTTGACAGTACCTTACCTGCCAGTAGCTTCAACGGCTTCACTTGCCAGTACCTTCCCTGCCAGTAGCTTCAACGGCTTCACTTGCCAGTACCTTCCTTGCCAGCAGTTTCAACACCTTCACATGTCAGTATTTCAACTCCTAGTAGCTTCCCCGGCCTCAATTGCCAGTACTTGCATTGTCAGTAGCTTCAACGGCTTCACTTGCCAGTACTTCCTTGCCAGTAGCTTCAACGGCTTCACTTGCCAGTACTTGCCTTGCCAGTAGCTTCAACGGCTTCACTTGCCAGTACTTGCCTTGCCAGTAGCTTCAACGGCTTCACTTGCCAGTACCTTCCCTGCCTGTACCTTCAATGGCTTCGCCGGCCAGTAATTCAACTGCCAGTAGCTTACCAGGCCTCACTTGCCAGTACTTGACCTACCAGTAGCTTCAACGGCTTCACTTGCCAGTACCTTCCCTGCCTGTACCTTCAATGGCTTCGCCGGCCAGTAATTCAACTGCCAGTAGCTTACCAGGCCTCACTTGCCAGTACTTGCCCTGCCAGTAGCTTCAACGGCTTCACTTTCCAGTACCTTACCTGCCAGTAGCTTCAACGGCTTCACTTGCCAGTACCTTCCCTGCCAGCAGTTTCAACGCCTTCACTTGCCAATACCTAGTCTTCCAGTAGCGTCAAAGGCTTCGCCGGCTAGTAATTAAACTGCCAGTAGCTCCCCAGGCCTCACTTGCCAGTACTTGCCCTGCCAGTAGCTTCAACGGCTTCACTTGCTAGTACCTTCCCTGCCTGTAGCTTCAACGGCTTCACTTGCCGGTACCTTCCCTGCCAGCAGTTTCAACACCTTCACATGTCAGTATTTCAGCTCCCAGTAGCTTCCCCGGCCTCAATTGCCAGTACTTGCATTGTCAGTAGCTTCAACGGCTTCGCCTGCCAGTATTTCAGCTGCGAGTATCCTCCCCAGCATCAATTGCTAGTACTTGCCTTGCTAGTAGCTTCAACGGCTTCGCCTGCCAATATTTCAGCTGCCAGTATCTTCCCGGGCCTCAATTGCCAGTACTTGCCTTGCCAGTAGCTTCAACGGCTTCACTTGCCAGTACTTGCCTTGCCAGTAGCTTCAACGGCTTCACTTGCCAGTACCTTACCTGCCAGCAGATTCAACGCCTTCACATGTCAGTATTTCAGCTCCCAGTAGCTTCCCCGGCCTCAATTGCCAGTGCTTGCATTGTCAGTAGCTTCAACGGCTTCGCCTGCCAGTATTTCAGCTGCGAGTAGCCTCCCCAGCCTCAATTGCCAGTACTTGCATTGCTAGTAGCTTCAACGGCTTCGCCTGCCAATATTTCAGCTGCCAGTATCTTCCCAGGCCTCACTTGCCAGTACTTGCCTTGCCAGTAGGTTCAACGGCTTCACTTGCCAGTACCTTACCTGTCAGTAGCTTTAACGGATTCACTTGCTAGTACCTTCCATGCCTGTATCTTCAATGGCTTCGCCGGCCAGTAATTCAACTGCCAGTAGCTTCCCAGCCCTCACTTGCCAGTACTTGCCCTGCCAGTAGCTTCAAAGGCTTCACTTGCCAGTACCTTACCTGCCAGTAGCTTCAACGGCTTCACTTGCCAGTACCTTCCCTGCCAGCAGTTTCAACGCCTTCACATGTCAGTATTTCAGCTCCCAGTAGCTTCCTCGGCCTCACTTGCCTGTATTTGCGTATCCAGTAGCTTCCAAGGCTTCACTTGCCACTATCTTACCTGCCAGTAGCTTCAACGGCTTCACTTGCCAGTACTTGCCTTGCCAGTAGCTTCAACGGCTTCACTTGCCAGTACCTTCCCTGCCAGTAGCTTCAATGGCTTTGCCGGCCAGTACCTTCCCTGCCTGTAGCTTCAATGGCGTCGCCGGCCAGTAATTCAACTGCCAGTAGCTTACCAGGCCTCACTTGCCAGTACTTTCCTTTCCAGTAGCTTCAACGGCTTCACTTGCCAGTACCTTACCTGCCAGTAGCTTCAACGGCTTCACATGTCAGTATTTCAGCTCCCAGTAGCTTCCCCGGCCTCAATTGCCAGTACTTGCATTGCCAGTAGCTTCAAGGGCTACACTTGCCAGTACTTGCCTTGCCAGTAGCTTCAACGGCTTCACTTGCCAGTACCTTACCTGCCAGTAGCTTTAACGGCTTCACTTGCCAGTACCTTCCATGCCTGTAGCTTCAATGGCTTTGCCGGCCAGTAATTCAACTGCCAGTAGCTTCCCAGCCATCACTTGCCAGTACTTGCCCTGCCAGTAGCTTCAACGGTTTCACTTGCCAGTACCTTACCTGCCAGCATTTTCAACGCCTTCAGATGTCAGTGTTTCAGCTGCGAATACCTTCCCGGGCCTCAATTGCCAGTACTTGCGTTGCCAGTAGCTTCAATGGCTTCACTTGCCAGTACCTTACCTGCCAGTAGCTTCAACGGCTTCACTTGCCAGTACCTTCCCTGCCAGTAGCTTCAACGGCTTCACTTGCCAGTACCTTCCTTGCCAGCAGTTTCAACACCTTCACATGTCAGTATTTCAATTCCCAGTAGCTTCCCCGGCCTCAATTGCCAGTACTTGCATTGTCAGTAGCTTCAACGGCTTCACTTGCCAATTCTTCCTTGCCAGTAGCTTCAACGGCTTCACTTGCCAGTATTTGCCTTGCCAGTAGCTTCAATGGCTTCACTTGCCAGTACCTTACCTGCCAGTAGCTTCAACGGCTTCACTTGCCAGTACCTTCCCTGCCAGTAGCTTCAACGGCTTCACTTGCCAATACCTTCCTTGCCAGCAGTTTCAACACCTTCACATGTCAGTATTTCAGCTCCCAGTAGCTTCCCCGGCCTCAATTGCCAGTACTTGCATTGTCAGTAGCTTCAACGGCTTCGCCTGCCAGTATTTCAGCTGCCAGTAACTTCCCCGGCCTCAATTGACAGTACTTGCCTTGCCATTAGCTTCAACGGCTTCACTTGCCAGTACTTGCCTTGCCAGTAGCTTCAACAGCTTCACTTGCCAGTACTTGCCTTGCCAGTAGCTTCAACGGCTTCACTTCCCAGTACTTGCCTTGCCAGTAGCTTCAACGGCTTCTCTTGCCAGTACTTTACCTGCCAGTAGCTTCAACGGCTTCACTTGCCAGTACCTTCCCTGCCAGTAGCTTCAATGGCTTCGCTGGCCAGTACCTTCCCTGCCAGTAGCTTCAATGGCTTCGCCGGCCAGTACCTTCCCTGCCAGTAGCTTCAATGGCTTTGCCGGCCAGTAATTCAACTGCCAGTAGCTTCCCTGGCCTCACTTGACAGTACTTGACCTACCAGTAGCTTCAACGGCTTCACTTGCCAGTACCTTCCCTGGCTGTAGCTTCAATGGCTTCGCCGGCCAGTAATTCAACTGCCAGTAGCTTCCCAGGCCTCACTTGCCAGTACTTGCCCTGCCAGTAGCTTCAATGGCTTCACTTGCAAGTACCTTACCTGCCTGTAGCTTCAACAACTGTACTTGCCAGTACCTTCCCTACAAGTAGCTTCAATGTCTTCACTTGCCAGTACCTTCCCTGCCTGTAGCTTCAATGGCTTTGCCGGCCAGTAATTCAACTGCCAGTAGCTTCCCTCGCCTCACTTGACAGTACGTGACCTACCAGTAGCTTCAACGGCTTCACTTGCCAGTACCTTCCCTGCCTGTACCTTCAATGGCTTCGCCGGCCAGTAATTCAACTGCCAGTAGCTTACCAGGCCTCACTTGCCAGTACTTGACCTACCAGTAGCTTCAACGGCTTCACTTGCCAGTACCTTCCCTGGCTGTAGCTTCAATGGCTTCGCCGGCCAGTAATTCAACTGCCAGTAGCTTCCCAGGCCTCACTTGCCAGTACTTGCCCTGCCAGTAGCTTCAATGGCTTCACTTGCCAGTACCTTACCTGCCTGTAGCTTCAACAACTGTACTTGCCAGTACCTTCCCTACAAGTAGCTTCAATGTCTTCACTTGCCAGTACCTTCCCTGCCTGTAGCTTCAATGGCTTTGCCGGCCAGTAATTCAACTGCCATTAGCTTCCCTCGCCTCACTTGACAGTACTTGACCTACCAGTAGCTTCAACGGCTTCACTTGCCAGTACCTTCCCTGCCTGTACCTTCAATGGCTTCGCCGGCCAGTAATTCAACTGCCAGTAGCTTACCAGGCCTCACTTGCCAGTACCTGACCTACCAGTAGCTTCAACGGCTTCACTTGCCAGTACCTTCCCTGCCTGTACCTTCAATGGCTTCGCCGGCCAGTAATTCAACTGCCAGTAGCTTACCAGGCCTCACTTGCCAGTACTTGCCCTGCCAGTAGCTTCAACGGCTTCACTTTCCAGTACCTTACCTGCCAGTAGCTTCAACGGCTTCACTTGCCAGTACCATCCCTGCCAGCAGTTTCAACGCCTTCACTTGCCAGTACCTAGCCTTCCAGTAGCGTCAAAGGCTTCGCCGGCTAGTAATTCAACTGACAGTAGCTCCCCAGGCCTCACTTGCCAGTACTTGCCCTGCCAGTAGCTTCAATGGCTTCACTTGCCAGTACCTTCCCTGCCAGTAGCTTCAACGGCTTCACTTGCCGGTACCTTCCCTGCCAGCAGTTTCAACACCTTCACATGTCAGTATTTCAGCTCCCAGTAGCTTCCCCGGCCTCAATTGCCAGTACTTGCATTGTCAGTAGCTTCAACGGCTTCGCCTGCCAGTATTTCAGCTGCGAGTCTCCTCCCCAGCATCAATTGCCAGTACTTGCCTTGCTAGTAGCTTCAACGGCTTCGCTTGCCAATATTTCAGCTGCCAGTATCTTCCCAGGCCTCAATTGCCAGTACTTGCCTTGCCAGTAGCTTCAACGGCTTCACTTGCCAGTACTTGCCTTGCCAGTAGCTTCAACGGCTTCACTTGCCAGTACCTTACCTGCCAGCAGATTCAACGCCTTCATATGTCAGTATTTCAGCTCCCAGTAGCTTCCCCGGCCTCAATTGCCAGTACTTGCATTGTCAGTAGCTTCAACGGCTTCGCCTGCCAGTATTTCAGCTGCGAGTAGCCTCCCCAGCCTCAATTGCCAGTACTTGCATTGCTAGTAGCTTCAACGGCTTCGCCTGCCAATATTTCAGCTGCCAGTATCTTCCCAGGCCTCACTTGCCAGTACTTGCCTTGCCAGTAGCTTCAACGGCTTCACTTGCCAGTACCTTACCTGCCAGTAGCTTTAACGGATTCACTTGCTAGTACCTTCCATGCCTGTATCTTCAATGGCTTCGCCGGCCAGTAATTCAACTGCCAGTAGCTTCCCAGCCCTCACTTGCCAGTACTTGCCCTGCCAGTAGCTTCAAAGGCTTCACTTGCCAGTACCTTACCTGCCAGTAGCTTCAACGGCTTCACTTGCCAGTACCTTCCCTACAAGTAGCTTCAATGTCTTCACTTGTCAGTACCTTCCCTGCCAGTAGCTTCAATGGCTTCGCCGGCCAGTACCTTCCCTGCCAGTAGCTTCAATGGCTTTGCCGGACAGTAATTCAACTGCCAGTAGCTTCCCTGGCCTCACTTGACAGTACTTGACCTACCAGTAGCTACAACGGCTTCACTTGCCAGTACCTTCCCTGCCTGTAGCTTCAATGGCTTCGCCGGCCAGTAATTCAACTGCCAGTAGCTTACCAGGCCTCACTTGCCAGTACTTGCCCTGCCAGTAGCTTCAACAGCTTCACTTGCCAGTACCTTAAATGCCTGTAGCTTTAACAGCTTCACTTGCCAGTACCTTCCCTACAAGTAGCTTCAATGTCTTCACTTGCCAATACCTTCACTGCCTGTAGCTTCAATGCCTTTGCCGGCCAGTAATTCAACTGCCAGTAGCTTCCCTCTCCTCACTTGACAGTACTTGACCTACCAGTAGCTTCAACGGCTTCACTTGCCAGTACCTTCCCTGCCTGTAGCTTCAATGGCGTCGCCGGCCAGTAATTCAACTGCCAGTAGCTTCCCAGGCCTCACTTGCCAGTACTTGCCCTGCCAGTAGCTTCAACGGCTTCACTTGCCAGTAGCTTCAACGGCTTCACTTGCCAGTACCTTCCTTGCCAGCAGTTTCAACACCTTCACATGTCAGTATTTCAGCTCCCAGTAGCTTCCCCGGCCTCAATTGCCAGTACTTGCATTGTCAGTAACTTCAACGGCTTCGCCTGCCAGTATTTCAGCTGCCAGTAGCTTCCCCGGCCTCAATTGCCAGTACTTGCCTTGCCAGTAGCTTCAACGGCTTCACTTCCCAGTACTTGCCTTGCCAGTAGCTTCAACGGATTCTCTTGCCAGTACCTTACCTGCCAGTAGCTTCAACGGCTTCACTTGCCAGTACCTTCCCTACAAGTAGGTTCAATGTCTTCACTTGCCAATACCTTTCCTGCCTGTAGCGTCAATGGCTTTGCCGGCCTGTAATTCAACTGCCAGTAGCTTCCCAGCCATCACTTGCCAGTACTTGCCCTGCCAGTAGCTTCAATGGCTTCACTTGCCAGTACTTGCCCTGCCAGGAGCTTCAATGGCTTCACTTGCCAGTACCTTCCATTCCAGTAGCTTCAACGGCTTCACTTGCCAGTACCTTCCCTGCCAGTAGCTTCAATGGCTTTACTTGCCAGTACCTTCCTTGCCAGTAGCTTCAAGAGCTTTACTTGCCAGTACCTTCCCTGCCTGTAGATTCAATGCCTTTGCCATCCAGTAATTCAACTGCCAGTAGCTCCCCAGGCCTAATGTGCCAGTCGTTGACCTGCCAGTAGCTTCAACGGCTTCACTTGCCAGTACCTTACCTGCCAGTAGCTTCAACGGGTTCACTTGCCAGTACCTTCCTTGCCAGCAGTTTCAACACCTTCACATGTCAGTATTTCAACTCCCAGTAGCTTTCCCCGGTCTCAATTGCCAGTACTTGCATTGTCAGTAGCTTCAACGGCTTCACTTGCCAGTACTTGCCTTGCCTGTAGCTTTAACGGCTTCACTTGCCAGTACCTTCACTGCCAGTAGCTTCAATGGCTTTGCCGGCCAGTACCTTCCCTGCCAGTAGCTTCAATGGCTTTGCCGGCCAGTAATTCAACTGCCAGTAGCTTCCCTGGCCTCACTTGACAGTACTTGACCTACCAGTAGCTTCAACGGCTTCACTTGACAGTACCTTCCCTGCCTGTAGCTTCAATGGCTTCACCGGCCAGTAATTCAACTGCCAGTAGCTTCCCAGCCATCACTTGCCAGTACTTGCCCTGCCAGTAGCTTCAACGGCTTCACTTGCCATTACCTTACCTGCCAGTAGCTTCAACGGCTTCAGTTGCCAGTACCTTCCCTGCCAGTAGCTTCGATGGCTTCGCCGGCCAGTAATACAACTGCCAGTAGCTTCCCAAGCCTCAATTGCCCGAAATTGCCTTGCCAGTAGCTTCAACGGCTTCATTTGCCAGTACTTGCCTTGCCAGTAGCTTCAACGGCTTCACTTGCCAGTACTTGCCTTGCCAGTAGCTTCAACGGCTTCACTTGACAGTACCTTACCTGCCAGTAGCTTCAACGGCTTCACTTGCCAGTACCTTCCCTGCCAGTAGCTTCAACGGCTTCACTTGCCAGTACCTTCCTTGCCAGCAGTTTCAACACCTTCACATGTTAGTATTTCAACTCCCAGTAGCTTCCCCGGCCTCAATCGCCAGTACTTGCATTGTCAGTAGCTTCAACGGCTTCACTTGCCAGTACTTCCTTGCCAGTAGCTTCAACGGCTTCACTTGCCAGTACTTGCCTTGCCAGTAGCTTCAACGGCTTCACTTGCCAGTACTTGCCTTGCCAGTAGCTTCAACGGCTTCACTTGCCAGTACCTTACCTGCCAGTTGCTTCAACGGCTTCACTTGCCAGTACCTTCCCTGCCAGTAGCTTCAACGGCTTCACTTGCCAGTACCTTCCTTGCCAGCAGTTTCGACACCTTCACATGTCAGTATTTCAGCTCCCAGTAGCTTCCCCGGCCTCAATTGCCAGTACTTGCATTGTCAGTAGCTTCAACGGCTTCGCCTGCCAGTATTTCAGCTGCCAGTAACTTCCCCGGCCTCAATTGCCAGTACTTGCCTTGCCAGTAGCTTCAATGGCTTCACTTGCCAGTACTTGCCTTGCCAGTAGCTTCAACGGCTTCACTTGCCAGTACTTGCCCTGCCTGTAGCTTCAACGGCTTCACTTGCCAGTACCTTACCTGCCAGTAGCTTCAACGGCTTCACTTGCCAGGACCTTCCCTACAAGTAGCTTCAATATCTTCACTTGCCAGTACCTTCCCTCCAAGTAGCTTCAATGGCTTCGCGGGCCAGTAACTTCCCTGCCAGTAGCTTCAATGGCTTTGCCGGCCAGTAATTCAACTGCCAGTAGCTTCCCTGGCCTCACTTGACAGTACTTGACCTACCAGTAGCTTCAACGGCTTCACTTGCCAGTACCTTCCCTGCCTGTAGCTTCAATGGCTTCGCCGGCCAGTAATTCAACTGCCAGTAGCTTCCCAGGCCTCACTTGCCAGTACTTGCCCTGCCAGTAGCTTCAACGGCTTCACTTGCCAGTACCTTACTTGCCAGTAGCTTCAACGGCTTCACTTGCCAGTACCTTCCTTGCCAGCAGTTTCAACACCTTCACATGTCAGTATTTCAACTCCCAGTAGCTTCCCCGGCCTCAATTGCCAGTACTTGCATTGTCAGTAGCTTCAACGGCTTTACTTGCCAGTACTTGCCTTGCCAGTAGCTTCAACGGCTTCACTTGCCAGTACCTTCCCTGCCAGTAGCTTCAATGGCTTTGCCGGCCAGTACCTTCCCTGCCAGTAGCATCAATGGCTTTGCCGGCCAGTAATTCAACTGCCAGTAGCTTCCCTGGCCTCACTTGACAGTACTTGACCTACCAGTAGCTTCAACGGCTTCACTTGACAGTACCTTCCCTGCCTGTAGCTTCAATGGCTTCGCCGGCCAGTAATTCAACTGCCAGTAGCTTCCCAGGCCTCACTTGCCAGTACTTGCCCTGCCAGTAGCTTCAACGGATTCACTTGCCAGTACCTTACCTTCCAGTAGCTTCAGCGGCTTCACTTGCCAGTACCTTTCCTGCCAGCAGTTTCAGCGCCTTCACTTGCCAGTACCTTGCCTGCCAATAGCGTCAATGGCTTCGCCGGCCAGTAATTCAACTGCCAGTAGCTTCCCTCGCCTCACTTGACAGTACTTGACCTACCAGTAGCTTCAACGGCTTCACTTGCCAGTATTTCAGCTGCGAGTAGCTTCCCCAGCCTCAATTGCAAGTACTTGCCTTGCTAGTATCTTCAATGGCTTCGCCTACCAATATTTCAGCTGCCAGTAGCTTCCCAGGCCTCAATTGCCAGTACTTGCCTTGCCAGTAGCTTCAACGGCTACACTTGAAAGTACTTGCCTTGCCAGTAGCTTCAACGGCTTCACTTGCCAGTACCTTACCTGCCAGTAGCTTTAACGGCTTCACTTGCCAGTACCTTCCATGCCTGTAGCTTCAATGGCTTCGCCGGCCAGTAATTCAACTGCCAGTAGCTTCCCTGGCCTCACTTGACAGTACTTGACCTACCAGTAGCTTCAACGGCTTCACTTGACAGTACCTTCCCTGCCTGTAGCTTCAATGGCTTCGCCGGCCAGTAATTCAACTGCCAGTAGCTTCCCAGCCATCACTTGCCATTACTTGCCCTGCCAGTAGCTTCAACGGCTTCACTTGCCATTACTTACCTGCCAGTAGCTTCAACGGCTTCAGTTGCCAGTACCTTCCCTGCCAGTAGCTTCGATGGCTTCACTTGCCAGTAATACAACTGCCAGTAGCTTCCTAAGCCTCAATTGCCCGAACTTGCCTTGCCAGTAGCTTCAACGGCTTCACTTGCCAGTACCTTCCCTGCCAGTAGCTTCAACGGCTTCGCCGGCCAGTAATACAACTGTCAGTAGCTTCCCAAGCCTCAATTGCCCGAACTTGCCTTGCCAGAAGCTTCATCGGCTTCATTTGCCAGTACTTGCCTTGCCAGTAGCTTCAACGGCTTCACTTGCCATTACTTGCCTTTCCAGTAGCTTCAACGGCTTCACTTGACAGTACCTTACCTGCCAGTAGCTTCAACGGCTTCACTTGCCAGTACCTTCCCTGCCAGTAGCTTCAACGGCTTCACTTGCCAGTACCTTCCTTGCCAGCAGTTTCAACACCTTCACATGTCAGTATTTCAACTCCCAGTAGCTTCCCTGGCCTCAATTGCCAGTACTTGCATTGTCAGTAGCTTCAACGGCTTCACTTGCCAGTACTTCCTTGCCATTAGTTTCAACGGCTTCACTTGCCAGTACTTGCCTTGCCAGTAGCTTCAACGGCTTCACTTGCCAGTACTTGCCTTGCCAGTAGCTTCAACGGCTTCACTTGCCAGTACCTTACCTGCCAGTAGCTTCAACGGCTTCACTTGCCAGTACCTTCCCTGCCAGTAGCTTCAACGGCTTCACTTGCCAGTACCTTCCTTGCCAGCAGTTTCGACACCTTCACATGTCAGTATTTCAGCTGCCAGTAGCTTCCCCGGACTCAATTGCCAGTACTTGCATTGTCAGTAGCTTCAACGGCTTCGCCTGCCAGTATTTCAGCTGCCAGTTACATCCCCGGCCTCAGTTGCCAGTACTTGCCTTGCCAGTAGCTTCAATGGCTTCACTTGCCAGTACTTGCCTTGCCAGTAGCTTCAACGGCTTCACTTGCCAGTACCTTCCCTGCCTGTAGCTTCAATGGCTTCGCCGGCCAGTAATTCAACTGCCAGTAGCTTCCCAGCCATCACTTTCCAGTACTTGCCCTGCCAGTAGCTTCAACGGCTTCACTTTCCAGTACCTTCCTTGCCAGCAGTTTCAACACCTTCCCATGTCAGTATTTCAGCTCCCAGTAGCTTCCACGTCCTCAATTCCCAGGACTTATGTTTCCAGAAGTTTCAACGTCTTCACTTGACAGTACCTTCCCTGCCTGTAGCTTCAATGGCTTCGCCGGCCAGTAATTCAACTGCCAGTAGCTTCCCAGACCTCACTTGCCAGTACTTGCCCTGCCAGTAGCTTCAACGGCTTCACTTGCCAGTACCTTACCTGCCAGTAGCTTCAACGGCTTCAGTTGCCAGTACGTTCCCTGCCAGTAGCTTCGATGGCTTCGCCGGCCAGTAATACAACTGCCAGTAGGTTCCCAAGCCTCAATTGCCCGAACTTGCCTTGCCAGTAGCTTCAACGGCTTCACTTGCCAGTACCTTCCCTGCCAGTAGCTTCGATGGCTTCGCCGGCCAGTAATACAACTGCCAGTAGCTTCCCAAGCCTCAGTTGCCCGAACTTGCCTTGCCAGTAGCTTCAACGGCTTCATTTGCCAGTACTTGCCTTGCCAGTAGCTTCAACGGCTTCACTTGCCAGTACTTGCCTTGCCAGTAGCTTCAACGGCTTCACTTGCCAGTACCTTCCCTGCCAGTAGCTTCAATGGCTTTGCCGGCCAGTACCTTCCCTGCCAGTAGCTTCAATGGCTTTGCCGGCCAGTAATTCAACTGCCAGTAGCTTCCCTGGCCTCACTTGACAGTACTTGACCTACCAGTAGCTTCAACGGCTTCACTTGACAGTACCTTCCCTGCCTGTAGCCCCAATGGCTTCGCCGGCCAGTAATTCAACTGCCAGTAGCTTCCCAGCCATCACTTGCCAGTACTTGCCCTGCCAGTAGCTTCAACGGCTTCACTTGCCATTACCTTACCTTCCAGTAGCTTCAAGGGCTTCAGTTGCCAGTACGTTCCCTGCCAGTAGCTTTGATGGCTTCGCCGGCCAATAATACAACTGCCAGTAGCTTCCCAAGCCTCAGTTGCCCGAACTTGCCTTGCCAGTAGCTTCAACGGCTTCACTTGCCAGTACCTTCCCTGCCAGTAGCTTCAACGGCTTCGCCGGCCAGTAATACAACTGCCAGTAGCTTCCCAAGCCTCAATTGCCCGAACTTGCCTTGCCAGTAGCTTCAACGGCTTCATTTGCCAGTACTTGCCTTGCCAGTAGCTTCAACGGCTTCACTTGCCAGTACTTGCCTTGCCAGTAGCTTCAACGGCTTCACTTGCCAGTACCTTACCTGCCAGTAGCTTCAACGGCTTCACTTGCCAGTACCTTCCCTGCCAGTAGCTTCAACGGCTTCACTTGCCAGTACCTTCCTTGCCAGCAGTTTCAACACCTTCACATGTCAATATTTCAACTCCCAGTAGCTTCCCCGGCCTCAATTGCCAGTACTTGCATTGTCAGTAGCTTCAACGGCTTCGCCTGCCAGTATTTCAGCTGCCAGTAAGTTCCCCGGCCTCAATTGCCAGTACTTGCCTTGCCAGTAGCTTCAATGGCTTCACTTGCCAGTACTTGCCTTGCCAGTAGCTTCAACGGCTTCACTTCCCAGTACTTGCCTTGCCAGTAGCTTCAACGGCTTCACTTGCCAGTACTTGCCTTGCCAGTAGCTTCAAAGGCTTCACTTGCCAGTACCTTCCCTGCCAGTAGCTTCAATGGCTTTGCCAGCCAGTAATTCAACTGCCAGTAGCTTCCCTGGCCTCACTTGACAGTACTTGACCTACCAGTAGCTTCAACGGCTTCACTTGACAGTACCTTCCCTGCCTGCAGCTTCAATGGCTTCGCCGGCCAGTAATTCAACTTCCAGTAGCTTCCCAGGCCTCACTTGCCAGTACTTGCCCTGCCAGTAGCTTCAACGGCTTCACTTGCCAGTACCTTACCTGCCAGAAGCTTCAACGGCTTCACTTGCCAGTACCTTTCCTGCCAGCAGTTTCAACGCCTTCACTTGCCAGTACCTTGCCTGCCAATAGCGTCAATGGTTTCGCCGGCCAGTAATTAAACTGCCAGTAGCTTCCCTCGCCTCACTTGACAGTACTTGTCCTACCAGTAGCTTCAACGGCTACACTTGCAAGTACTTGCCTTGCTAGTAGCTTCAACGGCTTCACTTGCCAGTACCTTACCTGCCAGTAGCTTTAACGGCTTCACTTGCCAGTACCTTCCCTGCCTGTAGCTTCAATGGCTTCGCCGGCCAGTAATTCAACTGCCAGTAACTTCCCAGCCATCGCTTGCCAGTACTTGCCCTGCCAGTAGCTTCAACGGCTTCACTTGCCATTACCTTACCTGCCAGTAGCTTCAACGGCTTCAGTTGCCAGTAAGTTCCCTGCCAGTAGCTTCGATGGCTTCGCCGGCCAGTAATACAACTGCCAGTAGCTTCCCAAGCCTCAATTGCCAATACTTGCCCTGCCAGTAGCTTCAACGGCTTCACTTGCCAGTACCTTACCTGCCAGCATTTTCAACGCCTTCACATGTCTGTATATCAACTCCGAATACCATCCCCGGCCTCAATTGCCAGTACTTGCGTTTCCAGTAGTTTCAACGGCTTCACTTGCCAGTACCTTACCTGCCAGTAGCTTCAACGGCTTCACTTGCCAGTACCTTACCTGCCAGCATTTTAAACACCTTCAGATGTCAGTATTTCTGCTCCGAACACCTTCCCCAGCCTCAATTGCCAGTACTTGCGTTGCCAGTAGCTTCAACGGCTTCACTTGCCAGTACCTTACCTGCCTGTAGCTTCAACGGCTTCACTTGCCAGTACCTTCCTTGCCAGCAGTTTCAACACCTTCACAGGTCAGTATTTCAGCTCCCAGTAGCTTCCCCGGCCTCAATTGCCAGTACTTGCGTTGTCAGTAGCTTCAACGGCTTCGCCTACCAGTATTTCAGCTGCCAGTAGCTTCCCCGGCCTCAATTGCCAGTACTTGCCTTGCCAGTAGCTTCAACGGCTTCACTGGCCAGTACTTGCCTTGCCAGTAGCTTCAACGGCTTCACTTGCCAGTACTTGCCTTGCCATTAGCTTCAACGGCTCCACTTGCAAGTACCTTACCTGCCAGTAGCTTCAACGGCTTCACTTGCCAGTACCTTCCCTGCCAGTAGCTTTATTGGCTTCGCCGGCCAGTACCTTCCTTGCCAGTAGCTTAAATGGCTTCGCCGGCCAGTACCTTCCCAGCAAGTAGCTTCAATGGCTTTGCCGGCCAGTAATTCAACTGCCAGTAGCTTCCCTGGCCTCACTTGACAGTACTTGACCTACCAGTAGCTTCAACGGCTTCACTTGCCAGTACCTTCCCAGCCTGTTGCTTCAATGGCTTCGCCGGCCACTAATTCCACTGCCAGTAGCTTCCCAGGCCTCACTTGCCAGTACTTGCCCTGCCAGTAGCTTCAACGGCGTCACTTGCCAGTACCTTACCTGCCAGTAGCTTCAACGGCTTCACTTGAAGTACTGTCCATGCCAGTAGCTTCAACGGCTTGACTTGCCAGTACCTTCTTGCCAGCAGTTTCAACACCATCGCAAGTCAGTATTTCAGCTCCCAGTAGCTTCCCCGGCCTCAATTGCCAGTTCTTGCCTTGCCAGTAGCTTCAACGGCTTCACTTGCCAGTACCTTACCTGCCAGTAGCTTCAACGGCTTCACTTGCCAGTACCTTCCCTGCCAGTAGCTTCAATGGCTTCGCCCGCCAGTACCTTCCCTGCCAGTAGCTTCATTGGCTTTGCCGGCCAGAAATTCAACTGCCATTAGTTTCCCTGGCCTTACTTGACAGTACTTGACCTACCAGTAGCTTCAACAGCTTCACTTGACAGTACCTTCCCTGCCTGTAGCTTCAATGGCTTCGCCGGCCAGTAATTCAACTGCCAGTAGCTTCTCAGTCCTCACTTGCCAGTACTTGCCCTGCCAGTAGCTTCAACGGCTTCACTTGCCAGTACCTTTCCTGCCAGCAGTTTCAACGCCTTCACTTGCCAGTACCTTGCCTGCCAATAGCGTCAATGGCTTCGCCGGCCAGTAATTCAACTGCCAGTAGCTCCCCAGGCCTCACTTGCTAGTACTTGCCCTGCCATTAGCTTCAACGTCTTCACTTGCAAGTACCTTCCCTGCCAGTAGCAAGTGAAGCCGTTGAAGCTACTGGCAGGTAAGGTAGTGGCAAGTGAAGCCGTGGAAGCTACTGGATACGCAAGTACTGGCAATTGAGGCCGGGGAAGCTACTGGGACCTGAAATACTGACATGTGAAGGCGTTAAAACTGCTGGCAGGGAAGGTACTGGCAAGTGAAGCTGTTGAATCTACTGGCAGGCAAGGTACTGGCAAGTGAAGCCATTGAAGCTACTGGAAGGGCAGGTACTGGCAAGTGAGGGAAGGGAAACTACTGGCAGTTGAATTACTGGCCGTTGAATTACTGGCCGGCGAAGCCATTGAAGCCACAGGCATGGAAGGTACAGGCAAGTGAAGCCATTGAAGCTACTGGCAGGGAAGGTACTGGCCGGCGAAGCCATTGAAGCTACTTGTAGAGAAGGTACTGGCAAGTGAAGACATTGAAGCTACTTGTAGGGAAGGTCCTGGCAAGTGAAGCCGTTGAAGCTACTGGCAAGGCAAGTACTGGCAAGTGAAGCCGTTGAAGCTACTGGCAAGGCAAGTACTGGCAAGTGAAGCCATTGAAGCTACTGGCAAGGCAAGTACTGGCAATTGAGGCCGGGGAAGTTACTGGCAGCTGAAATACTGGCAGGCGAAGCCGTTGAAGCTACTGACAATGCAAGTACTGGGAATTGTGGACGCGGAAGCTACTGGGAGCTGAAATACTGACATGGGAAGGCGTTGAAACTGCTGGCAGGGAAGGTACTGGCAAGTGAAGCCATTGAAGATACTGGCAGGTAAGGTAGTGGCAAGTGAAGCCGTGGAAGCTACTGGATACGCAAGTACTGGCAATTGAGGCCGGGGAAGCTACTGGGACCTGAAATACTGACATGTGAAGGCGTTAAAACTGCTGGCAGGGAAGGTACTGGCAAGTGAAGCTGTTGAAGCTACTGGCATGGAAGGTACTGGCCAGTGAAGCCGTTGAAGCGACTGGAATGGAAGGTACTGGCAAGTGAAGCCATTGAAGCTACTGGCAGGGCAAGTACTGGCAGGTGAGGCCTGGGGAGCTACTGGCAGTTGAATTACTGGACGGCGAAGCCATTGACGCTATTGGCAGGCAAGGTACTGGTAAGTGAAGACGTTGAAACTGCTGGCAGGAAAGGTACTGGCAAGTGAAGCCGTTGAAGCTACTGGCAAGGCAAGTATGGCACGTGAAGCCATTGAATCTACTCGCAGCTGAAATACTGGCAGGCGAAGCCGTTGAAGCTACTGACAATGCAAGTACTGGCAATTGAGGCCGGGGAAGCTACTGGGAGCTGAAATACTGACATGTGAAGGTGTTGAAACTGCTGGCAGGTAAGGTTTTTGCAAGTGAAGCCGTTGAAACTTCTGGCAACGCAAGTACTGGGAATTGAGGACGGGGAAGTTACTGGGAGCGGAAATACTGACATGGGAAGGCGTTGAAACTACTGGCAGGTAAGGTACTGGCAGGTGAAGCCATTGAAGATACTGGCAGGTAAGGTAGTGGCAAGTGAAGCCATGGAAGCTACTGAATACGCAAGTACTGGCAATTGAGTCCAGGGAAGCTACTGGGAGCTGAAATACTGACATGTGAAGGCGTTGAAACTGCTGGCAGGGAAGAAACTGGCAAGTGAAGCTGTTGAATCTACTGGCAGGCAAGGTACTGGCAAGTGAAGCCATTGAAGCTACTGGAAGGGCAGGTACTGGCAAGTGAGGGAAGGGAAACTACTGGCAGTTGAATTACTGGCCGTTGAATTACTGGCCGGCGAAGCCATTGAAGCCACAGGCATGGAAGGTACAGGCAAGTGAAGCCGTTAAAGCTACTGGCAGGTAAGGTACTGGCAAGTGAAGCCGTTGAAGCTACTGGCAAGGCAAGTACTGGCAAGTGAAGCCGTTGAAGCTACTGGCAAGGCAAGTACTGGCAATTGAGGCCTGGGAAGCTACTGGCAGCTGAAATATTGTTAGGCGAAGCCATTGAAGATACTAGCAAGGCAAGTACTTGCAATTGAGGCTGGGGAAGCTACTCGCAGCTGAAATACTGGCAAGTGAAGCCGTTGAAGCTACTGGTAGGTCAAGTACTGTCAAGTGAGGCGAGGGAAGCTACTGGCAGTTGAATTACTGGCCGGCGAAGCCATTGACGCTATTGGCAGGCAAGGTACTGGCAAGTGAAGGCGTTGAAACTGCTGGCAGGAAAGGTACTGGCAAGTGAAGCCGTTGAAGCTACTGGCAGGTAAGGTACTGGCAGGTGAAGCCGTTGAAGCTACTGGCAGGGCAAGTACTGTCAAGTGAGGCCTGGGAAGCTACTGGCAGTTGAATTACTGGCCGGCGAAGCCATTGAAGCTACAGGCAGGGAAGGTACTGTCAAGTGAAGCCGTTGAAGCTACTGGTAGGTCAAGTACTGTCAAGTGAGGCCAGGGAAGCTACTGGCAGTTGAATTACTGGCCGGCAAAGCCATTGAAGCTACTGGCAGGGAAGGTACTGGCCGGCAAAGCCATTGAAGCTACTGGCCGGGAAGGTACTAGCAAGTGAAGCCGTTGAAGCTACTGGCAAGGCAAGTACTGGCAAGTGAAGCCGTTGAAGCTACTGGCAAGGCAAGTACTGGCAAGTGAAGCCATTGACGCTACTGGCAAGGCAAGTACTGGCAATTGAGGCCGGGGAAGTTACTGGCAGCTGAAATTCTGGCAGGCGAAGTCGTTGAAGCTACTGACAATGCAAGTACTGGCAATTGAGGCCGGGGAAGCTACTGGGAGCTGAAATACTGACATGTGAAGGTGTCGAAACTGCTGGCAAGGAAGGTACTGGCAAGTGAAGCCGTTGAAGCTACTGGCAGGGAAGGTACTGGCAAGTGAAGCCTTTGAAGCTACTGGCAGGGCAAGTACTGGCAAGTGAGGGCTGGGAAGCTACTGGCAGTTGAATTACTGGCCGGCGAAGCCATTGAAGATACAGGCATGGAAGGTACTAGCAAGTGAAGCCGTTAAAGCTACTGGCAGGGAAGGTACTGGCAAGTGAAGCCGTTGAAGCTACTGGCAGGGCAAGTACTGGCAAGTGAGGCCTGGGGAGCTACTGGCAGTTGAATTACTAGCCGGCGAAGCCATTGACGCTACTGGAAGGCTAGGTACTGGCAAGTGAAGGCGTTGAAACTGCTGGCAGGGAAGGTACTGGCAAGTGAAGCCGTTGAAGCTACTGGCAGGTAAGGTACTGGCAAGTGAAGCCGTTGAAGCTACTGGCAGGGAAGGTACTGGCAAGTGAAGCCGTTGAAGCTACTGGCAGGACAAGTACTGGCAATTGAGGCCCGGGAAGATACTGGGAGCTGAATTACTGGCCGGCAAAGCCATTGAAGCTACTGGCAAGGCAAGTACAGGCAAGTGAAGCCGTTGAAGCTACTGGCAAGGCAAGTACTGGCAATTGAGGCCGGGGAAGTTACTGGCAGCTGAAATACTGCCAGGCGAAGCCGTTGAAGCTACTGACAATGCAAGTACTGGCAATTGAGGCCGGGGAAGCTACTGGGAGCTGAAATACTGACATGTGAAGGTGTCGAAACTGCTGGCAAGGAAGGTACTGGCAAGTGAAGCCGTTGAAGCTACTGGCAGGGAAGGTACTGGCAAGGGAAGCCGTTGAAGCTACTGGCAGGTAAGGTACTGGGAAGTGAAGCCGTTGAAGCTACTGGCAAGGCAAGTACTGGCAAGTGAAGCCGTTGAAGCTACTGGCAAGGCAAGTACTGGCAATTGAGGCCGGGGAAGCTACTGGGAGTTGAAATACTGATATGTGAAGGTGTTGAAACTGCTGGCAAGGAAGGTACTGGCAAGTGAAGCTGTTGAAGCTACTGGCAGGTAAGGTACTGGCAAGTGAAGCCGTTGAAGCTACTGGTAGGTCAAGTACTGTCAAGTGAGGCCAGGGAAGCTACTGGCAGTTGAATTACTGGCCGGCAAAGCCATTGAAGCTACTGGCAGGGAAGTTACTGGCCCGCGAAGCCATTGAAGCTACTGGCAGGGAAGGTACTGGCTGGCGAAGCCATTGAAGCTACTTGTAGGGAAGGTACTGGCAAGTGAAGACATTGAAGCTACTTGTAGGGAAGGTCCTGGCAAGTGAAGCCGTTGAAGCTACTGGCAAGGCAAGTACTGGCAAGTGAAGCCATTGAAGCTCCTGGCAGGGCAAGTACTGGCAAGTGAAGCCATTGAAGCTACTGGCAGGGCAAGTACTGGCAAGTGAGGCCTGGGGAGCTACTGGCAGTTGAATTACTGGCCGGCGAAGCCATTGACGCTATTGGCAGGCAAGGTACTGGCAAGTGAAGGCGTTGAAACTGCTGGCAGGAAAGGTACTGGCAAGTGAAGCTGTTGAAGCTACAGGCAGGTAAGGTAATGGCAAGTGAAGCCGTTGAAGCTACTGGCAGGGCAAGGACTGGCACGTTAGGCCTGGGGAGCTACTGGCAGTTGAATTACTGAATGGAAAAAGCATTGAATCTACACGCAGGGAAGGTACTGGCAAGTGAAGCTCTTGAAGCTACTGGCAAGGACGGTACTGGCAAGTAAAGCCATTGAAGCTACTGGCAGGGAAGGTACTGGCAAGTCAAGCCGTTGAAGCTACTGGAATGGAAGGTACTGGCAAGTGAAGCCATTGAAGCTCATGGCAGGGCAAGTACTGGCAAGTGAAGCCATTGAAGCTACTGGCAGGGCAAGTACTGGCAAGTGAGGCCAGGGGAGCTACTGGCAGTTGAATTACTGGCCGGCGAAGCCATTGACGCTATTGGCAGGCAAGGTACTGTCAAGTGAAGGCGTTGAAACTGCTGGCAGGAAAGGTACTGGCAAGTGAAGCCGTTGAAGCTACTGGCAGGTAAGGTACTGGCAAGTGAAGCCGTTGAAGCTACTGGCAAGGCAAGTTCGGGCAATTGAGGCTTGGGAAGCTACTGGCAGTTGCATTACTGGCCGGCGAAGCAATCGAAGCTACTGGCAGGGAAGGTACTGGCAAGTGAAGCCGTGGAAGCTACTGGCAAGGCAAGTTCGGGCAATTGAGGCTTGGGAAGCTACTGGCAGTTGTATTACTGGCCGGCGAAGCCATCGAAGCTACTGGCAGGGAAGGTACTGGCAACTGAAGCCGTTGAAGCTACTGGCAGGTAAGGTACTGGCAAGTGAAGCCGTTGAAGCTACTTGCAGGGCAAGTACTGGCAAGTGAGTTCTGGGAAGCTACTGGCAGTTGAATTACTGGCCGGCGAAGCCATTGAAGCTACAGGAAGGGAAGGTACTGGCAAGTGAAGACGTTGAAACTTCTGGAAACATAAGTCCTGGGAATTGAGGACGTGGAAGCTACTGGGAGCTGAAATACTGACATGGGAAGGCGTTGAAACTGCTGGCAGGGAAGGTACTGGCAAGTGAAGCTGTTGAAGCTACTGGCAAGGCAAGTACTGGCAAGTGAAGCCGTTGAAGCTACTGGCAAGGCAAGTACTGGCAATTGAGGCCGGGGAAGCTACTGGCAGCTGAAATACTGGCAGGCGAAGCCGTTGAAGCTACTGACAATTCAAGTACTGGCAATTGAGGCCGGGGAAGCTACTGGGAGCTGAAATACTGACATGTGAAGGTGTTGAAGCTACTGGCAGAGAAGGTACTGGCAAGTGAAGCCGTTGAAGCTACTGGCAGGGCAAGTACTGGCAATTTAGGACTTGGGAGCTACTGGTAGTTGAATTACTAGCCGGCGAAGCCACTGACGCTACTGGAAGTCTAGGTACCGGCAAGTGAAGGCATTGAAACTGCTGGCAGGGAAGGTACTGGCAAGTGAAGCCGTTGAAGCTACTGGCAGGGCAAGTACTGGCAAGTGATGGCTGGGAAGCTACTGGCAGTTGAATTACTGGCCGGCGAAGCCATTGAAGCTACAGGCAGGGAAGGTACTGGCAAGTGAAGCCGTTGAAGCTACTGGCAAGGCAAGTACTGGCAAGTGAAGCCATTGAAGCTACTGGCAAGGCAAGTACAGGCAATTGAGGCCGGGGAAGTTACTGGCAACTGAAATACTGGCAGGCGAAGCCGTTGAAGCTACTGACAATGCAAGTACTGGCAATTGAGGCCGGGGAAGCTACTGGGAGCTGAAATACTGACATGTGAAGGTGTCGAAACTGCTGGCAAGGAAGGTACTGGCCAGTGAAGCCGTTGAAGATACTGGCAGGGAATGTACTGGCAAGTGAAGCCGTTGAAGCTACTGGCAGGTAAGGTACTGGCAAGTGAAGCCGTTGAAGCTACTGGCAAGGCAAGTACTGGGAAGTGAAGCCGTTGAAGCTACTGGCAAGGCAAGTACTGGCAAGTGAAGCCGTTGAAGCTACTGACAATGCAAGTACTGGCAATTGAGGCCGGGGAAGCTACTGGCAGTTGTATTACTGGCCGGCGAAGCCGTTGAAGCTACTGGCAGGGAAGGTACTGGCAAGTGAAGCCGTTGAAGCTACTGGCAAGGCAAGTTCGGGCAATTGAGGCTTGGGAAGCTACTGGCAGTTGTATTACTGGCCGGCGAAGCCATCGAAGCTACTGGCAGGGAACGTACGGGCAAGTGAAGCCGTTGAAGCTACTGGCAGGTAAGGTAATGGCAAGTGAAGCCGTTGAAGCTACTGGCAGGGCAAGTACTGGCAAGTGATGGCTGGGAAGCTACTGGCAGTTGAATTACTGGCCGGCGAAGCCATTGAAGCTACAGGTAGGGAAGGTACTGTCAAGTGAAGCCGTTGAAGCTACTGGTAGGTCAAGTACTGTCAAGTGAGGCCAGGGAAGCTACTGGCAAGGCAAGTACTTGCAAGTGTAGCCGTTGAAGCTACTGGCAAGGCAAGTACTGGCAAGTGATGGCTGGGAAGCTACTGGCAGTTGAATTACTGGCCGGCGAAGCCATTGAAGCTACAGGCATGGAAGGTACTGGCAAGTGAAGCCGTTAAAGCTACTGGCAGGTAAGGTACTGGCAAGTGAAGCCGTTGAAGCTACTGGCAAGGCAAGTACTTGCAAGTGTAGCCGTTGAAGCTACTGGCAAGGCAAGTACTGGCAATTGAGGCCTGGAAGCTACTGGCAGCTGAAATATTGGTAGGCGAAGCCATTGAAGATTATAGCAAGGCAAGTACTTGCAATTGAGGCTGGGGAAGCTACTCGCAGCTGAAATACTGGCAAGTGAAGCCGTTGAAGCTACTGGTAGGTCAAGTACTGTCAAGTGAGGCGAGGGAAGCTACTGGCAGTTGAATTACTGGCCGGCGAAGCCATTGACGCTATTGGCAGGCAAGGTACTGGCAAGTGAAGGCGTTGAAACTGCTGGCAGGAAAGGTACTGGCAAGTGAAGCCGTTGAAGCTACTGGCAGGTGAGGTACTGGCAAGTGAAGCCGTTGAAGCTACTGGCAGGGCAAGTACTGACAAGTGAGGCCTGGGAAGCTACTGGCAGTTGAATTACTGGCCGGCGAAGCCATTGAAGCTAAAGGCATGGAAGGTACTGTCAAGTGAAGCCGTTGAAGCTACTGGTAGGTCAAGTACTGTCAAGTGAGGCCAGGGAAGCTACTGGCAGTTGAATTACTGGCCGGCAAAGCCATTGAAGCTACTGGCAGGGAAGGTACTGGCCGGCAAAGCCATTGAAGCTACTGGCAGGGAAGGTACTGGCAAGTGAAGCCGTTGAAGCTACTGGCAAGGCAAGTACTGGCAAGTGAAGCCGTTGAAGCTACTGACAATGCAAGTACTGGCAATTGAGGCCGGGGAAGCTACTGGGAGTTGAAATACTGACATGTGAAGGTGTTGAAACTGCTGGCAAGGAAGGTACTGGCAAGTGAAGCCGTTGAAGCTACTGGCAGGTAAGGTACTGGCAAGTGAAGCCGTTGAAGCTACTGGCAGGGCAAGTACTGGCAAGTGAGGCCTGGGAAGCTACTGGCAGTTGAATTACTGGCCGGCGAAGCCATTGAAGCTACAGGAAGGGAAGGTACTGGCAAGTGAAGCCGTTGAAGCTACTGGTAGGTCAAGTACTGTCAAGTGAGGCCAGGGAAGCTCCTGGCAGTTGAATTACTGGCCGGCAAAGCCATTGAAGCTACGGGCAGGGAAGTTACTGGCCCGCGAAGCCATTGAAGCTACTGGCAGGGAAGGTACTGGCCGGCGAAGCCATTGAAGCTACTTGTAGAGAAGGTACTGGCAAGTGAAGACATTGAAGCTACTTGTAGGGAAGGTCCTGGCAAGTGAAGCCGTTGAAGCTACTGGCAAGGCAAGTACTGGCAAGTGAAGCCGTTGAAGCTACTGGCAAGGCAAGTACTGGCAAGTGAAGCCATTGAAGCTACTGGCAAGGCAAGTACTGGCAATTGAGGCCGGGGAAGTTACTGGCAGCTGAAATACTGGCAGGCGAAGCCGTTGAAGCTACTGACAATGCAAGTACTGGCAACTGAGGCCGGGGAAGCTACTGGGAGCTGAAATACTGACATGTGAAGGTGTCGAAACTGCTGGCAAGGAAGGTACTGGCAAGTGAAGCCGTTGAAGCTACTGGCAGGGAAGGTACTGGCAAGTGAAGCCGTTGAAGCTACTGGCAGGGAAGGTACTGGCAAGTGAAGCCGTTGAAGCTACTGGCAAGGCAAGTACTGGCAAGTGAAGCCGTTGAAGCTACTGGCAAGGAAGTACTGGCAAGTGAAGCCGTTGAAGCTACTGGCAAGGCAAGTACTGGCAAATGAAGCCGTTGAAGCTACTGGCAAGGCAAGTTCGGGCAATTGAGGCTTGGGAAGCTACTGGCAGTTGTATTACTGGCCGGCGAAGCCGTTGAAGCTACTGGCAGGGAAGGTACTGGCAAGTGAAGCCGTTGAAGCTACTGGCAACGCAAGTACTGGCAAGTGAAGCCGTTGAAGCTACTGGCAAGGCAAGTACTGGCAAGTGAAGCTGTTGAAGCTACTGGCAAGGCAAGTACGGGCAATTGAGGCTTGGGAAGCTACTGGCAGTTGTATTACTGGCCGGCGAAGCCATCGAAGCTACTGGCAGGGAAGGTACTGGCAAGTGAAGCCGTTGAAGCTACTGGCAAGGCAAGTTCGGGCAATTGAGGCTTGGGAAGCTACTGGCAGTTGTATTACTGGCCGGCGAAGCCATCGAAGCTACTGGCAGGGAACGTACTGGCAACTGAAGCCGTTGAAGCTACTGGCAAGGCAAGTACTTGCAAGTGTAGCCGTTGAAGCTACTAGCAAGGCAAGTACTGTCAAGTGAGGCGAGGGAAGCTACTGGCAGTTGAATTACTGGCCGGCGAAGCCATTGACGCTATTGGCAGGCAAGGTACTGGCAAGTGAAGGCGTTGAAATTGCTGGCAGGAAAGGTACTGGCAAGTGAAGCCGTTGAAGCTACTGGCAGGTAAGGTACTGGCAAGTGAAGCCGTTGAAGCTACTGGTAGGTCAAGTACTGTCAAGTGAGGCCAGGGAAGCTACTGGCAGTTGAATTACTGGCCGGCAAAGCCATTGAAGCTACTGGCAGGGAAGGTACTGGCCGGCAAAGCCATTGAAGCTACTGGCAGGGAAGGTACTGGCAAGTGAAGCCGTTGTAGCTACTGGCAAGGCAAGTACTGGCAAGTGAAGCCGTTGAAGCTACTGGCAAGGCAAGTACTGGCAAGTGAAGCCATTGAAGCTACTGGCAAGGCAAGTACTGGCAACTGAGGCCGGGGAAGTTACTGGCAGCTGAAATACTGGCAGGCGAAGCCATTGAAGCTACTGACAATGCAAGTACTGGCAATTGAGGCCAGGGAAGCTACTGGGAGCTGAAATACTGACATGTGAAGGTGTCGAAACTGCTGGCAAGGAAGGTACTGGCAAGTGAAGCCGTTGAAGCTACTGGCAGGGAAGGTACTGGCAAGCGAAGCCGTTGAAGCTACTGGCAGGTAAGGTACTGGCAAGTGAAGCCGTTGAAGCTACTGGCAAGGCAAGTACTGGCAGGTGAAGCCATTGAAGCTACTGGCAAGGCAAGTACTGGCAAGAGAAGCCGTTGAAGCTACTGGCAAGGAAGTACTGGCAAGTGAAGCCATTGAAGCTACTGACAATGCAAGTACTGGCAATTGAGGCCGGGGAAGCTACTGGGAGTTGAAATACTGACATGTGAAGGTGTTGAAACTGCTGGCAAGGAAGGTACTGGCAAGAGAAGCCGTTGAAGCTACTGGCAGGGAAGGTACTGGCAAATGAAGCCGTTGAAGCTACTGGCAGGTAAGGTACTGTCAAGTGAAACCGTTGAAGCTACTGGCAAGGCAAGTACTGGCAAGTGAAGACGTTGAAGCTACTGGCAAGGCAAGTACTGGCAAATGAAGCCGTTGAAGCTACTGGCAAGGCAAGTTCGGGCAATTGAGGCTTGGGAAGCTACTGGCAGTTGTATTACTGGCCGGCGAAGCCGTTGAAGCTACTGGCAGGGAAGGTACTGGCAAGTGAAGCCGTTGAAGCTACTGGCAACGCAAGTACTGGCAAGTGAAGCCGTTGAAGCTACTGGCAAGGCAAGTACTGGCAAGTGAAGCTGTTGAAGCTACTGGCAAGGCAAGTACGGGCAATTGAGGCTTGGGAAGCTACTGGCAGTTGTATTACTGGCCGGCGAAGCCATCGAAGCTACTGGCAGGGAAGGTACTGGCAAGTGAAGCCGTTGAAGCTACTGGCAAGGCAAGTTCGGGCAATTGAGGCTTGGGAAGCTACTGGCAGTTGTATTACTGGCCGGCGAAGCCATCGAAGCTACTGGCAGGGAACGTACTGGCAACTAAAGCCGTTGAAGCTACTGGCAAGGCAAGTACTTGCAAGTGTAGCCGTTGAAGCTACTGGCAAGGCAAGTACTGTCAAGTGAGGCGAGGGAAGCTACTGGCAGTTGAATTACTGGCCGGCGAAGCCATTGACGCTATTGGCAGGCAAGGTACTGGCAAGTGAAGGCGTTGAAACTGCTGGCAGGAAAGGTACTGGCAAGTGAAGCCGTTGAAGCTACTGGTAGGTCAAGTACTGTCAATTGAGGCCAGGGAAGCTACTGGCAGTTGAATTACTGGCCGGCGAAGCCATTGAAGCTACTGGCAGGGAAGGTACTGGCCGGCAAAGCCATTGAAGCTACTGGCAGGGAAGGTACTGGCAAGTGAAGCCGTTGAAGCTACTGGCAAGGCAATTACTGGCAAGTGAAGCCGTTGAAGCTACTGGCAAGGCAAGTACAGGCAATTGAGGCCGGGGAAGTTACTGGCAGCTGAAATACTGGCAGGCGAAGCCATTGAAGCTACTGACAATGCAAGTACTGGCAATTGAGGCCGGGGAAGCTACTGGGAGCTGAAATACTGACATGTGAAGGTGTCGAAACTGCTGGCAAGGAAGGTACTGGCAAGTGAAGCCGTTGAAGCTACTGGCAGGGAAGGTACTGGCAAGCGAAGCCGTTGAAGCTACTGGCAGGTAAGGTACTGGCAAGTGAAGCCGTTGAAGCTACTGGCAAGGCAAGTACTGGCAAGTGAAGCCGTTGAAGCTACTGGCAAGGCAAGTACTGGCAAGTGAAGCCGTTGAAGCTACTGGCAAGGAAGTACTGGCAAGTGAAGCCGTTGAAGCTACTGACAATGCAAGTACTGGCAATTGAGGCCGGGGAAGCTACTGGGAGTTGAAATACTGACATGTGAAGGTGTTGAAACTGCTGGCAAGGAAGGTACTGGCAAGTGAAGCCGTTGAAGCTACTGGCAAGGCAAGTACTGGCAATTGAGGCCTGGGAAGCTACTGGCAGCTGAAATATTGGTAGGCGAAGCCATTGAAGATAATAGCAAGGCAAGTACTTGCAATTGAGGCTGGGGAAGCTACTCGCAGCTGAAATACTGGCAAGTGAAGCCGTTGAAGCTACTGGTAGGTCAAGTACTGTCAAGTGAGGCGAGGGAAGCTACTGGCAGTTGAATTACTGGCCGGCGAAGCCATTGACGCTATTGGCAGGCAAGGTACTGGCAAGTGAAGGCGTTGAAACTGCTGGCAGGAAAGGTACTGGCAAGTGAAGCCGTTGAAGCTACTGGCAGGTAAGGTACTGGCAAGTGAAGCCGTTGAAGCTACTGGCAGGGCAAGTACTGGCAAGTGAGGCCTGGGAAGCTACTGGCAGTTGAATTACTGGCCGGCGAAGCCATTGAAGCTAAAGGCATGGAAGGTACTGTCAAGTGAAGCCGTTGAAGCTACTGGTAGGTCAAGTACTGGCAAGTGAGGCCAGGGAAGCTACTGGCAGTTGAATTACTGGCCGGCAAAGCCATTGAAGCTACTGGCAGGGAAGTTACTGGCCCGCGAAGCCATTGAAGCTACTGGCAGGGAAGGTACTGGCCGGCGAAGCCATTGAAGCTACTTGTAGAGAAGGTACTGGCAAGTGAAGACATTGAAGCTACTTGTAGGGAAGGTCCTGGCAAGTGAAGCCGTTGAAGCTACTGGCAAGGCAAGTACTGGCAAGTGAAGCCGTTGAAGCTACTGGCAAGGCAAGTACTGGCAAGTGAAGCCATTGAAGCTACTGGCAAGGAAGTACTGGCAAGTGAAGCCGTTGAAGCTACTGGTAGGTCAAGTACTGTCAAGTGAGGCCAGGGAAGCTACTGGCAGTTGAATTACTGGCCAGCAAATCCATTGAAGCTACTGGCAGGGAAGGTACTGGCCGGCAAAGCCATTGAAGCTACTGGCAGGGAAGGTACTGGCAAGTGAAGCCGTTGAAGCTACTGGCAAGGCAAGTACTGGCAAGTGAAGCCGTTGAAGCTACTGGCAAGGCAAGTACTGGCAAGTGAAGCCGTTGAAGCTACTGGCAGGTAAGGTACTGGCAAGTGAAGCCGTTGAAGCTACTGGTAGGTCAAGTACTGTCAAGTGAGGCCAGGGAAGCTACTGGCAGTTGAATTACTGGCCGGCAAAGCCATTGAAGCTACTGGCAGGGAAGGTACTGGCCGGCAAAGCCATTGAAGCTACTGGCAGGGAAGGTACTGGCAAGTGAAGCCGTTGAAGCTACTGGCAAGGCAATTACTGGCAAGTGAAGCCGTTGAAGCTACTGGCAAGGCAAGTACAGGCAATTGAGGCCGGGGAAGTTACTGGCAGCTGAAATACTGGCAGGCGAAGCCATTGAAGCTACTGACAATGCAAGTACTGGCAATTGAGGCCGGGGAAGCTACTGGGAGCTGAAATACTGACATGTGAAGGTGTCGAAACTGCTGGCAAGGAAGGTACTGGCAAGTGAAGCCGTTGAAGCTACTGGCAGGGAAGGTACTGGCAAGCGAAGCCGTTGAAGCTACTGGCAGGTAAGGTACTGGCAAGTGAAGCCGTTGAAGCTACTGGCAAGGCAAGTACTGGCAAGTGAAGCCGTTGAAGCTACTGGCAAGGCAAGTACTGGCAAGTGAAGCCGTTGAAGCTACTGGCAAGGAGGTACTGGCAAGTGAAGCCGTTGAAGCTACTGACAATGCAAGTACTGGCAATTGAGGCCGGGGAAGCTACTGGGAGTTGAAATACTGACATGTGAAGGTGTTGAAACTGCTGGCAAGGAAGGTACTGGCAAGTGAAGCCGTTGAAGCTACTGGCAAGGCAAGTACTGGCAATTGAGGCCTGGGAAGCTACTGGCAGCTGAAATATTGGTAGGCGAAGCCATTGAAGATAATAGCAAGGCAAGTACTTGCAATTGAGGCTGGGGAAGCTACTCGCAGCTGAAATACTGGCAAGTGAAGCCGTTGAAGCTACTGGTAGGTCAAGTACTGTCAAGTGAGGCGAGGGAAGCTACTGGCAGTTGAATTACTGGCCGGCGAAGCCATTGACGCTATTGGCAGGCAAGGTACTGGCAAGTGAAGGCGTTGAAACTGCTGGCAGGAAAGGTACTGGCAAGTGAAGCCGTTGAAGCTACTGGCAGGTAAGGTACTGGCAAGTGAAGCCGTTGAAGCTACTGGCAGGGCAAGTACTGGCAAGTGAGGCCTGGGAAGCTACTGGCAGTTGAATTACTGGCCGGCGAAGCCATTGAAGCTAAAGGCATGGAAGGTACTGTCAAGTGAAGCCGTTGAAGCTACTGGTAGGTCAAGTACTGTCAAGTGAGGCCAGGGAAGCTACTGGCAGTTGAATTCCTGGCCGGCAAAGCCATTGAAGCTACTGGCAGGGAAGGTACTGGCCGGCAAAGCCATTGAAGCTACTGGCAGGGCAAGTACTGGCAAGTGAAGCCGTTGAAGCTACTGGCAAGGCAAGTACTGGCAAGTGAAGCCGTTGAAGCTACTGACAATGCAAGTACTGGCAATTGAGGCCCGGGAAGCTACTGGGAGTTGAAATACTGACATGTGAAGGTGTTGAAACTGCTGGCAAGGAAGGTACTGGCAAGTGAAGCCGTTGAAGCTACTGGCAGGTAAGGTACTGGCAAGTGAAGCCGTTGAAGCTACTGGCAGGGCAAGTACTGGCAAGTGAGGCCTGGGAAGCTACTGGCAGTTGAATTACTGGCCGGCGAAGCCATTGAAGCTACAGGAAGGGAAGGTACTGGCAAGTGAAGCCGTTGAAGCTACTGGTAGGTCAAGTACTGGCAAGTGAGGCCAGGGAAGCTACTGGCAGTTGAATTACTGGCCGGCAAAGCCATTGAAGCTACTGGCAGGGAAGTTACTGGCCCGCGAAGCCATTGAAGCTACTGGCAGGGAAGGTACTGGCCGGCGAAGCCATTGAAGCTACTTGTAGAGAAGGTACTGGCAAGTGAAGACATTGAAGCTACTTGTAGGGAAGGTCCTGGCAAGTGAAGCCGTTGAAGCTACTGGCAAGGCAAGTACTGGCAAGTGAAGCCGTTGAAGCTACTGGCAAGGCAAGTACTGGCAAGTGAAGCCATTGAAGCTACTGGCAAGGAAGTACTGGCAAGTGAAGCCGTTGAAGCTACTGGTAGGTCAAGTACTGTCAAGTGAGGCCAGGGAAGCTACTGGCAGTTGAATTACTGGCCAGCAAATCCATTGAAGCTACTGGCAGGGAAGGTACTGGCCGGCAAAGCCATTGAAGCTACTGGCAGGGAAGGTACTGGCAAGTGAAGCCGTTGAAGCTACTGGCAAGGCAAGTACTGGCAAGTGAAGCCGTTGAAGCTACTGGCAAGGCAAGTACTGGCAAGTGAAGCCGTTGAAGCTACTGGCAGGTAAGGTACTGGCAAGTGAAGCCGTTGAAGCTACTGGTAGGTCAAGTACTGTCAAGTGAGGCCAGGGAAGCTACTGGCAGTTGAATTACTGGCCGGCAAAGCCATTGAAGCTACTGGCAGGGAAGGTACTGGCCGGCAAAGCCATTGAAGCTACTGGCAGGGAAGGTACTGGCAAGTGAAGCCGTTGAAGCTACTGGCAAGGCAAGTACTGGCAAGTGAAGCCGTTGAAGCTACTGGCAAGGCAAGTACTGGCAATTGAGGCCGGGGAAGTTACTGGCAGCTGAAATACTGGCAGGCGAAGCCATTGAAGCTACTGACAATGCAAGTACTGGCAATTGAGGCCGGGGAAGCTTCTGGGAGTTGAAATACTGACATGTGAAGGTGTCGAAACTGCTGGCAAGGAAGGTACTGGCAAGTGAAGCCGTTGAAGCTACTGGCAGGGAAGGTACTGGCAAGCGAAGCCGTTGAAGCTACTGGCAGGTAAGGTACTGGCAAGTGAAGCCGTTGAAGCTACTGGCAAGGCAAGTACTGGCAAGTGAAGCCGTTGAAGCTACTGGCAAGGCAAGTACTGGCAAGTGAAGCCGTTTAAGCTACTGGCAAGGAAGTACTGGCAAGTGAAGCCGTTGAAGCTACTGACAATGCAAGTACTGGCAATTGAGGCCGGGGAAGCTTCTGGGAGTTGAAATACTGACATGTGAAGGTGTTGAAACTGCTGGCAAGGAAGGTACTGGCAAGTGAAGCCGTTGAAGCTACTGGCAGGGAAGGTACTGGCAAATGAAGCCGTTGAAGCTACTGGCAGGTAAGGTACTGTCAAGTGAAGCCGTTGAAGCTACTGGCAAGGCAAGTACTGGCAAGTGAAGCCGTTGAAGCTACTGGCAAGGCAAGTACTGGCAAGTGAAGCCGTTGAAGCTACTGGCAATGAAGTACTGGCAAGTGAAGCCGTTGAAGCTACTGACAATGCAAGTACTGTCAAGTGAGGCGAGGGAAGCTACTGGCAGTTGTATTACTGGCCGGCGAAGCCGTTGAAGCTACTGACAGGGAAGGTACTGGCAAGTGAAGCCGTTGAAGCTACTGGCAACGCAAGTACTGGCAAGTGAAGCCGTTGAAGCTACTGGCAAGGCAAGTACTGGCAAGTGAAGCTGTTGAAGCTACTGGCAAGGCAAGTACGGGCAATTGAGGCTTGGGAAGCTACTGGCAGTTGTATTACTGGCCGGCGAAGCCATCGAAGCTACTGGCAGGGAAGGTACTGGCAAGTGAAGCCGTTGAAGCTACTGGCAAGGCAAGTTCGGGCAATTGAGGCTTGGGAAGCTACTGGCAGTTGTATTACTGGCCGGCGAAGCCATCGAAGCTACTGGCAGGGAACGTACTGGCAACTGAAGCCGTTGAAGCTACTGGCAAGGCAAGTACTTGCAAGTGTAGCCGTTGAAGCTACTGGCAAGGCAAGTACTGTCAAGTGAGGCGAGGGAAGCTACTGGCAGTTGAATTACTGGCCGGCGAAGCCATTGACGCTATTGGCAGGCAAGGTACTGGCAAGTGAAGGCGTTGAAACTGCTGGCAGGAAAGGTACTGGCAAGTGAAGCCGTTGAAGCTACTGGTAGGTCAAGTACTGTCAATTGAGGCCAGGGAAGCTACTGGCAGTTGAATTACTGGCCGGCGAAGCCATTGAAGCTACTGGCAGGGAAGGTACTGGCCGGCAAAGCCATTGAAGCTACTGGCAGGGAAGGTACTGGCAAGTGAAGCCGTTGAAGCTACTGGCAAGGCAATTACTGGCAAGTGAAGCCGTTGAAGCTACTGGCAAGGCAAGTACAGGCAATTGAGGCCGGGGAAGTTACTGGCAGCTGAAATACTGGCAGGCGAAGCCATTGAAGCTACTGACAATGCAAGTACTGGCAATTGAGGCCGGGGAAGCTACTGGGAGCTGAAATACTGACATGTGAAGGTGTCGAAACTGCTGGCAAGGAAGGTACTGGCAAGTGAAGCCGTTGAAGCTACTGGCAGGGAAGGTACTGGCAAGCGAAGCCGTTGAAGCTACTGGCAGGTAAGGTACTGGCAAGTGAAGCCGTTGAAGCTACTGGCAAGGCAAGTACTGGCAAGTGAAGCCGTTGAAGCTACTGGCAAGGCAAGTACTGGCAAGTGAAGCCGTTGAAGCTACTGGCAAGGAAGTACTGGCAAGTGAAGCCGTTGAAGCTACTGACAATGCAAGTACTGGCAATTGAGGCCGGGGAAGCTACTGGGAGTTTAAATACTGACATGTGAAGGTGTTGAAACTGCTGGCAAGGAAGGTACTGGCAAGTGAAGCCGTTGAAGCTACTGGCAAGGCAAGTACTGGCAATTGAGGCCTGGGAAGCTACTGGCAGCTGAAATATTGGTAGGCGAAGCCATTGAAGATAATAGCAAGGCAAGTACTTGCAATTGAGGCTGGGGAAGCTACTCGCAGCTGAAATACTGGCAAGTGAAGCCGTTGAAGCTACTGGTAGGTCAAGTACTGTCAAGTGAGGCGAGGGAAGCTACTGGCAGTTGAATTACTGGCCGGCGAAGCCATTGACGCTATTGGCAGGCAAGGTACTGGCAAGTGAAGGCGTTGAAACTGCTGGCAGGTAAGGTACTGGCAAGTGAAGCCGTTGAAGCTACTGGCAGGTAAGGTACTGGCAAGTGAAGCCGTTGAAGCTACTGGCAGGGCAAGTACTGGCAAGTGAGGCCTGGGAAGCTACTGGCAGTTGAATTACTGGCCGGCGAAGCCATTGAAGCTAAAGGCATGGAAGGTACTGTCAAGTGAAGCCGTTGAAGCTACTGGTAGGTCAAGTACTGGCAAGTGAGGCCAGGGAAGCTACTGGCAGTTGAATTACTGGCCGGCAAAGCCATTGAAGCTACTGGCAGGGAAGTTACTGGCCCGCGAAGCCATTGAAGCTACTGGCAGGGAAGGTACTGGCCGGCGAAGCCATTGAAGCTACTTGTAGAGAAGGTACTGGCAAGTGAAGACATTGAAGCTACTTGTAGGGAAGGTCCTGGCAAGTGAAGCCGTTGAAGCTACTGGCAAGGCAAGTACTGGCAAGTGAAGCCGTTGAAGCTACTGGCAAGGCAAGTACTGGCAAGTGAAGCCATTGAAGCTACTGGCAAGGAAGTACTGGCAAGTGAAGCCGTTGAAGCTACTGGTAGGTCAAGTACTGTCAAGTGAGGCCAGGGAAGCTACTGGCAGTTGAATTACTGGCCAGCAAATCCATTGAAGCTACTGGCAGGGAAGGTACTGGCCGGCAAAGCCATTGAAGCTACTGGCAGGGAAGGTACTGGCAAGTGAAGCCGTTGAAGCTACTGGCAAGGCAAGTACTGGCAAGTGAAGCCGTTGAAGCTACTGGCAAGGCAAGTACTGGCAAGTGAAGCCGTTGAAGCTACTGGCAGGTAAGGTACTGGCAAGTGAAGCCGTTGAAGCTACTGGTAGGTCAAGTACTGTCAAGTGAGGCCAGGGAAGCTACTGGCAGTTGAATTACTGGCCGGCAAAGCCATTGAAGCTACTGGCAGGGAAGGTACTGGCCGGCAAAGCCATTGAAGCTACTGGCAGGGAAGGTACTGGCAAGTGAAGCCGTTGAAGCTACTGGCAAGGCAATTACTGGCAAGTGAAGCCGTTGAAGCTACTGGCAAGGCAAGTACAGGCAATTGAGGCCGGGGAAGTTACTGGCAGCTGAAATACTGGCAGGCGAAGCCATTGAAGCTACTGACAATGCAAGTACTGGCAATTGAGGCCGGGGAAGCTACTGGGAGCTGAAATACTGACATGTGAAGGTGTCGAAACTGCTGGCAAGGAAGGTACTGGCAAGTGAAGCCGTTGAAGCTACTGGCAGGGAAGGTACTGGCAAGCGAAGCCGTTGAAGCTACTGGCAGGTAAGGTACTGGCAAGTGAAGCCGTTGAAGCTACTGGCAAGGCAAGTACTGGCAAGTGAAGCCGTTGAAGCTACTGGCAAGGCAAGTACTGGCAAGTGAAGCCGTTGAAGCTACTGGCAAGGAAGTACTGGCAAGTGAAGCCGTTGAAGCTACTGACAATGCAAGTACTGGCAATTGAGGCCGGGGAAGCTACTGGGAGTTGAAATACTGACATGTGAAGGTGTTGAAACTGCTGGCAAGGAAGGTACTGGCAAGTGAAGCCGTTGAAGCTACTGGCAAGGCAAGTACTGGCAATTGAGGCCTGGGAAGCTACTGGCAGCTGAAATATTGGTAGGCGAAGCCATTGAAGATAATAGCAAGGCAAGTACTTGCAATTGAGGCTGGGGAAGCTACTCGCAGCTGAAATACTGGCAAGTGAAGCCGTTGAAGCTACTGGTAGGTCAAGTACTGTCAAGTGAGGCGAGGGAAGCTACTGGCAGTTGAATTACTGGCCGGCGAAGCCATTGACGCTATTGGCAGGCAAGGTACTGGCAAGTGAAGGCGTTGAAACTGCTGGCAGGAAAGGTACTGGCAAGTGAAGCCGTTGAAGCTACTGGCAGGTAAGGTACTGGCAAGTGAAGCCGTTGAAGCTACTGGCAGGGCAAGTACTGGCAAGTGAGGCCTGGGAAGCTACTGGCAGTTGAATTACTGGCCGGCGAAGCCATTGAAGCTAAAGGCATGGAAGGTACTGTCAAGTGAAGCCGTTGAAGCTACTGGTAGGTCAAGTACTGTCAAGTGAGGCCAGGGAAGCTACTGGCAGTTGAATTCCTGGCCGGCAAAGCCATTGAAGCTACTGGCAGGGAAGGTACTGGCCGGCAAAGCCATTGAAGCTACTGGCAGGGCAAGTACTGGCAAGTGAAGCCGTTGAAGCTACTGGCAAGGCAAGTACTGGCAAGTGAAGCCGTTGAAGCTACTGACAATGCAAGTACTGGCAATTGAGGCCCGGGAAGCTACTGGGAGTTGAAATACTGACATGTGAAGGTGTTGAAACTGCTGGCAAGGAAGGTACTGGCAAGTGAAGCCGTTGAAGCTACTGGCAGGTAAGGTACTGGCAAGTGAAGCCGTTGAAGCTACTGGCAGGGCAAGTACTGGCAAGTGAGGCCTGGGAAGCTACTGGCAGTTGAATTACTGGCCGGCGAAGCCATTGAAGCTACAGGAAGGGAAGGTACTGGCAAGTGAAGCCGTTGAAGCTACTGGTAGGTCAAGTACTGGCAAGTGAGGCCAGGGAAGCTACTGGCAGTTGAATTACTGGCCGGCAAAGCCATTGAAGCTACTGGCAGGGAAGTTACTGGCCCGCGAAGCCATTGAAGCTACTGGCAGGGAAGGTACTGGCCGGCGAAGCCATTGAAGCTACTTGTAGAGAAGGTACTGGCAAGTGAAGACATTGAAGCTACTTGTAGGGAAGGTCCTGGCAAGTGAAGCCGTTGAAGCTACTGGCAAGGCAAGTACTGGCAAGTGAAGCCGTTGAAGCTACTGGCAAGGCAAGTACTGGCAAGTGAAGCCATTGAAGCTACTGGCAAGGAAGTACTGGCAAGTGAAGCCGTTGAAGCTACTGGTAGGTCAAGTACTGTCAAGTGAGGCCAGGGAAGCTACTGGCAGTTGAATTACTGGCCAGCAAATCCATTGAAGCTACTGGCAGGGAAGGTACTGGCCGGCAAAGCCATTGAAGCTACTGGCAGGGAAGGTACTGGCAAGTGAAGCCGTTGAAGCTACTGGCAAGGCAAGTACTGGCAAGTGAAGCCGTTGAAGCTACTGGCAAGGCAAGTACTGGCAAGTGAAGCCGTTGAAGCTACTGGCAGGTAAGGTACTGGCAAGTGAAGCCGTTGAAGCTACTGGTAGGTCAAGTACTGTCAAGTGAGGCCAGGGAAGCTACTGGCAGTTGAATTACTGGCCGGCAAAGCCATTGAAGCTACTGGCAGGGAAGGTACTGGCCGGCAAAGCCATTGAAGCTACTGGCAGGGAAGGTACTGGCAAGTGAAGCCGTTGAAGCTACTGGCAAGGCAAGTACTGGCAAGTGAAGCCGTTGAAGCTACTGGCAAGGCAAGTACTGGCAATTGAGGCCGGGGAAGTTACTGGCAGCTGAAATACTGGCAGGCGAAGCCATTGAAGCTACTGACAATGCAAGTACTGGCAATTGAGGCCGGGGAAGCTTCTGGGAGTTGAAATACTGACATGTGAAGGTGTCGAAACTGCTGGCAAGGAAGGTACTGGCAAGTGAAGCCGTTGAAGCTACTGGCAGGGAAGGTACTGGCAAGCGAAGCCGTTGAAGCTACTGGCAGGTAAGGTACTGGCAAGTGAAGCCGTTGAAGCTACTGGCAAGGCAAGTACTGGCAAGTGAAGCCGTTGAAGCTACTGGCAAGGCAAGTACTGGCAAGTGAAGCCGTTTAAGCTACTGGCAAGGAAGTACTGGCAAGTGAAGCCGTTGAAGCTACTGACAATGCAAGTACTGGCAATTGAGGCCGGGGAAGCTTCTGGGAGTTGAAATACTGACATGTGAAGGTGTTGAAACTGCTGGCAAGGAAGGTACTGGCAAGTGAAGCCGTTGAAGCTACTGGCAGGGAAGGTACTGGCAAATGAAGCCGTTGAAGCTACTGGCAGGTAAGGTACTGTCAAGTGAAGCCGTTGAAGCTACTGGCAAGGCAAGTACTGGCAAGTGAAGCCGTTGAAGCTACTGGCAAGGCAAGTACTGGCAAGTGAAGCCGTTGAAGCTACTGGCAATGAAGTACTGGCAAGTGAAGCCGTTGAAGCTACTGACAATGCAAGTACTGTCAAGTGAGGCGAGGGAAGCTACTGGCAGTTGAATTACTGGCCGGCGAAGCCATTGACGCTATTGGCAGGCAAGGTACTGGCAAGTGAAGGCGTTGAAACTGCTGGCAGGAAAGGTACTGGCAAGTGAAGCCGTTGAAGCTACTGGTAGGTCAAGTACTGTCAAGTGAGGCCAGGGAAGCTACTGGCAGTTGAATTACTGGCCGGCAAAGCCATTGAAGCTACTGGCAGGGAAGGTACTGGCAAGTGAAGCCGTTGAAGCTACTGGCAAGGCAAGTACTGGCAAGTGAAGCCGTTGAAGCTACTGGCAAGGCAAGTACTGGCAAGTGAAACCATTGAAGCTACTGGCAAGGCAAGTACAGGCAATTGAGGCCGGGGAAGTTACTGGCAGCTGAAATACTGGCAGGCGAAGCCATTGAAGCTACTGACAATGCAAGTACTGGCAAATGAGGCCGGGGAAGCTACTGGGAGCTGAAATACTGACATGTGAAGTTGTCGAAACTGCTGGCAAGGAAGGTACTGGCAAGTGAAGCCGTTGAAGCTACTGGCAGGGAAGGTACTGGCAAGCAAAGCCGTTGAAGCTACTGGCAGGTAAGGTACTGGCAAGTGAAGCCGTTGAAGCTACTGGCAAGGCAAGTACTGGCAAGTGAAGCCGTTGAAGCTACTGGCAAGGCAAGTACTGGCAAGTGAAGCCGTTGAAGCTACTGGCAAGGAAGTACTGGCAAGTGAAGCCGTTGAAGATACTGACAATGCAAGTACTGGCAATTGAGGCCGGGGAAGCTACTGGGAGTTGAAATACTGACATGTGAAGGTGTTGAAACTGCTGGCAAGGAAGGTACTGGCAAGTGAAGCCGTTGAAGCTACTGGCAGGGAATGTACTGGCAAATGAAGCCGTTGAAGCTACTGGCAGGTAAGGTACTGTCAAGTGAAGCCGTTGAAGCTACTGGCAAGGCAAGTACTGGCAAGTGAAGCCGTTGAAGATACTGGCAAGGCAAGTACTGGCAAATGAAGCCGTTGAAGCTACTGGCAAGGCAAGTTCGGGCAATTGAGGCTTGGGAAGCTACTGGCAGTTGTATTACTGGCCGGCGAAGCCGTTGAAGCTACTGGCAGGGAAGGTACTGGCAAGTGAAGCCGTTGAAGCTACTGGCAAGGCAAGTACTGGCAAGTGAAGCCGTTGAAGCTACTGACAATGCAAGTACTGGCAATTGAGGCCGGGGAAGCTACTGGGAGTTGAAATACTGACATGTGAAGGTGTTGAAACTGCTGGCAAGGAAGGTACTGGCAAGTGAAGCCGTTGAAGCTACTGGCAGGTAAGGTACTGGCAAGTGAAGCCGTTGAAGCTACTGGCAGGGCAAGTACTGGCAAGTTTGGCTTGGGAAGCTACTGGCAGTTGTATTACTGGCCGGCGAAGCCATCGAAGCTACTGGCAGGGAAGGTACTGGCAATTGATGGCTGGGAAGCTACTGGCAGTTGAATTACTGGCCGGCGAAGCCATTGAAGCTACAGGCAGGGAAGGTACTGTCAAGTGAAGCCGTTGAAGCTACTGGTAGGTCAAGTACTGTCAAGTGAGGCCAGGGAAGCTACTGGCAGTTGAATTACTGGCCGGGGAAGCCATTGAAGCTACAGGCAGGGAAGGTACTGTCAAGTGAAGCCGTTGAAGCTACTGGCAGGGAAGGTACTGGCAAGTGTGGCCAGGGAAGCTACTGGCAGTTGAATTACTGGCCGGCAAAGCCATTGAAGCTACTGGCAAGGCAAGTACTAGCAAGTGAAGCCGTTGAAGCTACTGGCAAGGCAAGTTCGGGCAATTGAGTCTTGGGAAGCTACTGGCAGTTGTATTACTGGCCGGCGAAGCCATCGAAGCTACTGGCAGGGAAGGTACTGGCAAGTGAAGCCGTTGAAGCTACTGGCAAGGCAAGTTCGGGCAATTGAGGCTTGGGAAGCTACTGGCAGTTGAATTACTGGCCGGCGAAGCCATCGAAGCTACTGGCAGGGAACGTACTGGCAACTGAAGCCGTTGAAGCTACTGGCAGGTAAGGTAATGGCAAGTGAAGCCGTTGAAGCTACTGGCAGGGCAAGTACTGGCAAGTGATGGCTGGGAAGCTACTGGCAGTTGAATTACTGGCCGGCGAAGCCATTGAAGCTACAGGCAGGGAAGGTACTGTCAAGTGAAGCCGTTGAAGCTACTGGTAGGTCAAGTACTGTCAAGTGAGGCCAGGGAAGCTACTGGCAGTTGAATTACTGGCCGGCAAAGCCATTGAAGCTACTGGCAGGGAAGGTACTGGCCGGCAAAGCCATTGAAGCTACTGGCAGGGAAGGTACTGGCAAGTGAAGCCGTTGAAGCTACTGGCAAGGCAAGTACTGGCAAGTGATGGCTGGGAAGCTACTGGCAGTTGAATTACTGGCCGGCGAAGCCATTGAAGCTACAGGCAGGGAAGGTACTGTCAAGTGAAGCCGTTGAAGCTACTGGCAAGGCAAGTACTGGCAAGTGAAGCCGTTGAAGCTACTGGCAAGGCAAGTACTGGCAAATGAAGCCGTTGAAGCTACTGGCAAGGCAAGTTCGGGCAATTGAGGCTTGGGAAGCTACTGGCAGTTGTATTACTGGCCGGCAAAGCCATTGAAGCTACTGGCAGGGAAGGTACTGGCCGGCAAAGCCATTGAAGCTACTGGCAGGGAAGGTACTGGCAAGTGAAGCCGTTGAAGCTACTGGCAAGGCAAGTACTGGCAAGTGAAGCCGTTGAAGCTACTGACAATGCAAGTATTGGCAATTGAGGCCGGGGAAGCTACTGGGAGTTGAAATACTGACATGTGAAGGTGTTGAAACTGCTGGCAAGGAAGGTACTGGCAAGTGAAGACATTGAAGCTACTTGTAGGGAAGGTACTGGCAAGTGAGGCCAGGGAAGCTACTGGCAGTTGAATTACTGGCCGGCAAAGCCATTGAAGCTACTGGCAAGGCAAGTACTGGCAAGTGAAGCCGTTGAAGCTACTGGCAAGGCAAGTTTGGGCAATTGAGTCTTGGGAAGCTACTGGCAGTTGTATTACTGGCCGGCGAAGCCATCGAAGCTACTGGCAGGGAAGGTACTGGCAAGTGAAGCCGTTGAAGCTACTGGCAAGGCAAGTTCGGGCAATTGAGGCTTGGGAAGCTACTGGCAGTTGTATTACTGGCCGGCGAAGCCATCGAAGCTACTGGCAGGGAACGTACTGGCAACTGAAGCCGTTGAAGCTACTGGCAGGTAAGGTAATGGCAAGTGAAGCCGTTGAAGCTACTGGCAGGGCAAGTACTGGCAAGTGATGGCTGGGAAGCTACTGGCAGTTGAATTACTGGCCGGCGAAGCCATTGAATCTACAGGCAGGGAAGGTACTGTCAAGTGAAGCCGTTGAAGCTAATGGTAGGTCAAGTACTGTCAAGTGAGGCCAGGGAAGCTACTGGCAGTTGAATTACTGGCCGGCAAAGCCATTGAAGCTACTGGCAGGGAAGGTACTGGCCGGCAAAGCCATTGAAGCTACTGGCAGGGGAGGTACTGGCCGGCAAAGCCATTGAAGCTACTGGCAGGGAAGGTACTGGCAAGTGAAGCCATTGAAGCTACTGGCAAGGCAAGTACTGGCAAGTGAAGCCGTTGAAGCTACTGACAATGCAAGTATTGGCAATTGAGGCCGGGGAAGCTACTGGGAGTTGAAATACTGACATGTGAAGGTGTTGAAACTGCTGGCAAGGAAGGTACTGGCAAGTGAAGACATTGAAGCTACTTGTAGGGAAGGTCCTGGCAAGTGAAGCCGTTGAAGCTACTGGCAAGGCAAGTACCGGCAAGTGAAGCCGTTGAAGCTACTGGCAAGGCAAGTACTGGCAAGTGAAGTCATTGAAGCTACTGGCAAGTCAAGTACTGGCAATTGAGGCCGGGGAAGTTACTGGCAGCTGAAATACTGGCAGGCGAAGCCGTTGAAGCTACTGACAATGCAAGTACTGGCAATTGAGGCCGGGGAAGCTAATGGGAGCTGAAATACTGACATGTGAAGGTGTCGAAACTGCTGGCAAGGAAGGTACTGGCAAGTGAAGCCGTTGAAGCTACTGGCAGGGAAGGTACTGGCAAGTGAAGCCGTTGAAGCTACTGGCAGGTAAGGTACTGGCAAGTGAAGCCGTTGAAGCTACTGGCAAGGCAAGTACTGGCAAGTGAAGCCGTTGAAGCTACTGGCAAGGCAAGTACTGGCAAGTGAAGCCGTTGAAGCTACTGGCAAGGCAAGTTCGGGCAATTGAGGCTTGGGAAGCAAATGGCAGTTGTATTACTGGCCGGCGAAGCCATCGAAGCTACTGGCAGGGAAGGTACTGGCAAGTGAAGCCGTTGAAGCTACTGGCAAGGCAAGTTCGGGCAATTGAGGCTTGGGAAGCTACTGGCAGTTGTATTACTGGCCGGCGAAGCCATCGAAGCTACTGGCAGGGAACGTACTGGCAACTGAAGCCGTTGAAGCTACTGGCAGGTAAGGTAATGGCAAGTGAAGCCGTTGAAGCTACTGGCAGGGCAAGGACTGGCACGTTAGGCCTGGGGAGCTACTGGCAGTTGAATTACTGGATGGCAAAGGCATTGAATCTACAGGCAGGGGAGGTACTGTCAAGTGAAGCTCTTGAAGCTACTGGCAAGGAAGGTACTGGCAAGTAAAGCCATTGAAGGTACTGGCAGGGAAGGTACTGGCAAGTGAAGCCGTTGAAGCTACTGGAATGGAAGGTACTGGCAAGTGAAGCCATTGAAGCTCCTGGCAGGGCAAGTACTGGCAAGTGAAGCCATTGAAGCTACTGGCAGGGCAAGTACTGGCAAGTGAGGCCTGGGGAGCTACTGGCAGTTGAATTACTGGCCGGCAAAGCCATTGACGCTATTGGCAGGCAAGGTACTGGCAAGTGAAGGCGTTGAAACTGCTGGCAGGGAAGGTACTGGCAAGTGAAGCCGTTGAAGCTACTGGCAGGGAAGGTACTGGCAAGTGAAGTCGTTGAAGCTACTGGCAGGTAAGGTACTGGCAAGTGAAGCCGTTGAAGCTACTGGCAAGGCAAGTACTGGCAAGTGAAGCCGTTGAAGCTACTGGCAAGGCAAGTACTGGCAAGTGAAGCCGTTGAAGCTACTGGCAAGGCAAGTTCGGGCAATTGAGGCTTGGGAAGCTACTGGCAGTTGTATTACTGGCCGGCGAAGCCATCGAAGCTACTGGCAGGGAAGGTACTGGCAAGTGAAGCCGTTGAAGCTACTGGCAAGGCAAGTTCGGGCAATTGAGGCTTGGGAAGCTACTGGCAGTTGTATTACTGGCCGGCGAAGCCATCGAAGCTACTGGCAGGGAACGTACTGGCAACTGAAGCCGTTGAAGCTACTGGCAGGTAAGGTGATGGCAAGTGAAGCCGTTGAAGCTACTGGCAGGGCAAGGACTGGCACGTTAGGCCTGGGGAGCTACTGGCAGTTGAATTACTGGATGGCAAAGGCATTGAATCTACAGGCAGGGAAGGTACTGGCAAGTGAAGCTCTTGAAGCTACTGGCAAGGAAGGTACTGGCAAGTAAAGCCATTGAAGCTACTGGCAGGGAAGGTACTGGCAAGTGAAGCCGTTGAAGCTACTGGAATGGAAGGTACTGGCAAGTGAAGCCATTGAAGCTCCTGGCAGGGCAAGTACTGGCAAGTGAAGCCATTGAAGCTACTGGCAGGGCAAGTACTGGCAAGTGATGGCTGGGAAGCTACTGGCAGTTGAATTACTGGCCGGCAAAGCCATTGAAGCTACAGGCAGGGAAGGTACTGGCAAGTGAAGACATTGAAGCTACTTGTAGGGAAGGTACTGGCAAGTGAAGCTGCTGAAGCTACAGGCAGGTAAGGTACTGGCAAGTGAAGCCGTTGAAGCTACTGGCAGGGAAAGTACTGGCAAGTGAGGCCTGGGAAGCTACTGGAAGTTGAATTACTGGCCGGCGAAGCCATTGAAGCTACAGCCAGGGAAGGTACTGGCAAGTGAAGCCGTTGAAGCTACTGGTAGGTCAAGTACTGTCAAGTGAGGCCAGGGAAGGTACTGGCAGTTGAATTACTGGCCGGCAAAGCCATTGAAGCTACTGGCAGGGAAGGTACTGGCCGGCGAAGCCATTGAAGCTACTGGCAGGGAAGGTACTGGCCAGCGAAGCCATTGAAGCTACTGGCAGGGAAGGTACTGGCAAGTGAAGCCGTGGAAGATACTGGCAGGTAAGGTACTGGCAAGAGAAGCCGTTGAAGCTACTGGCAAGGCAAGTACTGGGAAGTGAAGCCGTTGAAGCTACTGGCAAGGCAAGTACTGGCAATTGAGGCCGTCGAAGCTACTGGCAGCTGAAATACTGGCAGGCGAAGCCGTTGAACCTGCTGACAATCTAAGTACTGGCAATTGAGGCCGGTGAAGCTACTGGGAGCTGAAATACTGACATCTGAAGGTTTTGAAACTGCTGGCAGGGAAGGTACTGGCAAGTGAAGCCGTTGAAGCTACTGGCAGGGCAAGTACTGGCAAGTGAGGGCTGGGAAGCTACTGGCAGTTGAATTACTGGCCCGCGAAGCCATTGAAGCTACAGGAATGGAAGGTACTGGCAAGTGAAGCCGTTAAATCTACTGGCAGGCAAGGTACTGGCAAGTGAAGGCGTTGAAACTGCTGGCAGGAAAGGTACTGGCAAGTTAAGCCTTTGAAGCTACTGGCAGGGCAAGTACTGGCAAGTGAGGGCTGGGAAGCTACTGTCAGTTGAATTACTGGGCGGCGAAGCCAGTGAAGATACAGGCATGGAAGGTACTGGCAAGTGAAGCCGTTAAAGCTACTGGCAGGTAAAGTACTGGCAAGTGAAGCCGTTGAAGCTACTGGCAAGGCAAGTACTGGCAAGTGAAGCCATTGAAGCTACTGGCAAGGCAAGTACTGGCAATTGAGGCCTGGGAAGATACTGGCAGCTGAAATATTGGCAGGCAAAGCCGTTGAAGCTACTAGCAAGGCAAGTACTGGCAATTGAGGCTGTGGAGGCTACTCGCAGCTGAAATACTGGCAGGCGAAGCCGTTGAAGCTACTGACAATGCAAGTACTGGCAATTGAGGCCGGGGAGCTACTGGGAGCTGAAATACTGACATGTGAAGGTGTTGAAACTGCTGGCAGGGAAGGTACCGGCAAGTGTAGCCGTTGAAGCTACTGGCAGGGAAGGTACTGGCAAGTGTAGCCGTTGAAGCTACTGGCAGGGCAAGTACTGGCAAGTGAGGCCTGGGGAGCTACTGGCAGTTGTATTACTGGCCGGCGAAGCCTTTGACGCTGCTGGAAGGCTAGGTACTGGCAAGTGAAGGCGTTGAAACTGCTGGCAGGGAAGGTACTGGCAAGTGAAGCCGTTGAAGCTACTGGCAGGTAAGGTACTGGAAAGTGAAGCCGTTGAAGCTACTGGCAGGGCAAGTACTGGCAAGTGAGGCCTGGTAAGCTACAGGCAGTTCAATTACTGGCCGGCGAAGCCATCGAAGCTACTGGCAGGGAAGGTACTGGCAAGTGAAGCCGTTGAAGCTACTGGCAGGGCAAGTACTGGCAAGTGATGGCTGGGAAGCTACTGGCAGTTGAATTACTGGCCGGCGAGGCCATTGAAGCTACAGGCAGGGAAGGTACTGTCAAGTGAAGCCGTTGAAGCTACTGGTAGGTCAACTACTGTCAAGTGAGGCCAGGGAAGCTACTGGCAGTTGAATTACTGGCCGGCAAAGACATTGAAGCTACTGGCAGGGAAGGTACTGGCCAGCAAAGCCATTGAAGCTACTGGCAGGGAAGGTACTGGCAAGTGAAGCCGTTGAAGCTACTGGCAAGGCAAGTACTGGCAAGTGAAGCCGTTGAAGCTACTGACAATGCAAGTATTGGCAATTGAGGCCGGGGAAGCTACTGGGAGTTGAAATACTGACATGTGAAGGTGTTGAAACTGCTGGCAAGGAAGGTACTGGCAAGTGAAGACATTGAAGCTACTTGTAGGGAAGGTCCTGGCAAGTGAAGCCGTTGAAGCTACTGGCAAGGCAAGTACTGGCAAGTGAAGCTGTTGAAGCTACTGGCAAGGCAAGTACTGGCAAGTGAAGCCATTGAAGCTACTGGCAAGGCAAGTACTGGCAATTGAGGCCGGGGAAGTTACTGGCAGCTGAAATACTGTCAGGCGAAGCCGTTGAAGCTACTGACAATGCAAGTACTGGCAATTGAGGCCGGGGAAGCTACTGGGAGCTGAAATACTGACATGTGAAGGTGTCGAAACTGCTGGCAAGGAAGGTACTGGCAAGTGAAGCCGTTGAAGCTACTGGCAGGGAAGGTACTGGCAAGTGAAGCCGTTGAAGCTACTGGCAGGTAAGGTACTGGCAAGTGAAGCCGTTGAAGCTACTGGCAAGGCAAGTACTGGCAAGTGAAGCCGTTGAAGCTACTGGCAAGGCAAGTACTGGCAAGTGAAGCCGTTGAAGCTACTGGCAAGGCAAGTTCGGGCAATTGAGGCTTGGGAAGCTACTGGCAGTTGTATTACTGGCCGGCGAAGCCATCGAAGCTACTGGCAGGGAAGGTACTGGCAAGTGAAGCCGTTGAAGCTACTGGCAAGGCAAGTTCGGGCAATTGAGGCTTGGGAAGCTACTGGCAGTTGTATTACTGGCCGGCGAAGCCATCGAAGCTACTGGCAGGGAACGTACTGGCAACTGAAGCCGTTGAAGCTACTGGCAGGTAAGGTGATGGCAAGTGAAGCCGTTGAAGCTACTGGCAGGGCAAGGACTGGCACGTTAGGCCTGGGGAGCTACTGGCAGTTGAATTACTGGATGGCAAAGGCATTGAATCTACAGGCAGGGAAGGTACTGGCAAGTGAAGCTCTTGAAGCTACTGGCAAGGAAGGTACTGGCAAGTAAAGCCATTGAAGCTACTGGCAGGGAAGGTACTGGCAAGTGAAGCCGTTGAAGCTACTGGAATGGAAGGTACTGGCAAGTGAAGCCATTGAAGCTCCTGGCAGGGCAAGTACTGGCAAGTGAAGCCATTGAAGCTACTGGCAGGGCAAGTACTGGCAAGTGATGGCTGGGAAGCTACTGGCAGTTGAATTACTGGCCGGCAAAGCCATTGAAGCTACAGGCAGGGAAGGTACTGGCAAGTGAAGACATTGAAGCTACTTGTAGGGAAGGTACTGGCAAGTGAAGCTGCTGAAGCTACAGGCAGGGAAAGTACTGGCAAGTGAGGCCTGGGAAGCTACTGGCAGTTGAATTACTGGCCGGCAAAGCCATTGAAGCTACTGGCAGGGAAGGTACTGGCCGGCGAAGCCATTGAAGCTACAGGCAGGGAAGGTACTGGCAAGTGAAGACATTGAAGCTACTTGTAGGGAAGGTACTGGCAAGTGAAGCCGTTGAAGCTACTGGCAGGGAAAGTACTGGCAAGTGAGGCCTGGGAAGCTACTGGCAGTTGAATTACTGGCCGGCAAAGCCATTGAAGCTACTGGCAGGGAAGGTACTGGCCGGCGAAGCCATTGAAGCTACTGGCAGGGAAGGTACTGGCCAGCGAAGCCATTTAAGCTACTGGCAGGGAAGGTACTGGCAAGTGAAGCCGTTGAAGATACTGGCAGGTAAAGTACTGGCAAGAGAAGCCGTTGAAGCTACTGGCAAGGCAAGTACTGGGAAGTGAAGCCGTTGAAGCTACTGGCAAGGCAAGTACTGGCAATTGAGGCCGGGGAAGCTACTGGCAGCTGAAATACTGGCAGGCGAAGCCGTTGAACCTGCTGACAATGTAAGTACTGGCAATTGAGGCCGGTGAAGCTACTGGGAGCTGAAATACTGACATCTGAAGGTTTTGAAACTGCTGCCAGGGAAGGTACTGGCAAGTGAAGCCGTTGAAGCTACTGGCAGGGCAAGTACGGGCAAGTGAGGGCTGGGAAGCTACTGGTAGTTGAATTACTGGCCCGCGAAGCCATTGAAGCTACAGGAATGGAAGGTACTGGCAAGTGAAGCCGTTAAATCTACTGGCAGGCAAGGTACTGGCAAGTGAAGGCGTTGAAACTGCTGGCAGGAAAGGTACTGGCAAGTTAAGCCTTTGAAGCTACTGGCAGGGCAAGTACTGGCAAGTGAGGGCTGGGAAGCTACTGGCAGTTGAATTACTGGGCGGCGAAGCCAGTGAAGATACAGGCATGGAAGGTACTGGCAAGTGAAGCCGTTAAAGCTACTGGCAGGTAAAGTACTGGCAAGTGAAGCCGTTGAAGCTACTGGCAAGGCAAGTACTGGCAAGTGAAGCCATTGAAGCTACTGGCAAGGCAAGTACTGGCAATTGAGGCCCGGGAAGATACTGGCAGCTGAAATATTGGCAGGCGAAGCCGTTGAAGCTACTAGCAAGGCAAGTACTGGCAATTGAGGCTGGGGAGGCTACTCGCAGCTGAAATACTGGCAGGCGAAGCCGTTGAAGCTACTGACAATGCAAGTAATGGCAATTGAGGCCGGGGAAGCTACTGGGAGCTGAAATACTGACATGTGAAGGTGTTGAAACTGCTGGCAGGGAAGGTACCGGCAAGTGTAGCCGTTGAAGCTACTGGCAGGGAAGGTACTGGCAAGTGAAGCCGTTGAAGCTACTGGCAGGGCAAGTACTGGCAAGTGAGGCCTGGGGAGCTACTGGCAGTTGTATTACTAGCCGGCGAAGCCTTTGACGCTGCTGGAAGGCTAGGTACTGGCAAGTGAAGGCGTTGAAACTGCTGGCAGGGAAGGTACTGGCAAGTGAAGCCGTTGAAGCTACTGGCAGGTAAGGTACTGGAAAGTGAAGCCGTTGAAGCTACTGGCAGGGCAAGTACTGGCAAGTGAGGCCTGGTAAGCTACAGGCAGTTGAATTACTGGCCGGCGAAGCCATTGAAGCTACTGGCAGGGAAGGTACTGGGAAGTGAAGCCGTTGAAGCTACTGGCAAGGCAAGTACTGGCAAGTGAAGCCGTTGAAGCTACTGGCAGGGCAAGTACTGGCAAGTGAGGCCTGGTAAGCTACAGGCAGTTGAATTACTGGCCGGCGAAGCCATTGAAGCTACTGGCAGGGAAGGTACTGGCAAGTGAAGCCGTTGAAGCTACTGGAAAGGCAAGTACTGGCAAGTGAAGCCGTTGAAGCTACTGGCAAGGCAAGTACTGGCAAGTGAAGCCGTTGAAGCTACTGGCAAGGCAAGTACTGGCAAGTGAAGCCGTTTTAGCTACTGGCAAGGAAGTACTGGCAAGTGAAGCCGTTGAAGCTACTGACAATGCAAGTACTGGCAATTGAGGCCGGGGAAGCTACTGGGAGTTGAAATACTGACATGTGAAGGTGTTGAAACTGCTGGCAAGGAAGGTACTGGCAAGTGAAGCCGTTGAAGCTACTGGCAGGGAAGGTACTGGCAAATGAAGCCGTTGAAGCTACTGGCAGGTAAGGTACTGTCACGTGAAGCCGTTGAAGCTACTGGCAAGGCAAGTACTGGCAAGTGAAGCCGTTGAAGCTACTGGCAAGGCAAGTACTGGCAAATGAAGCCGTTGAAGCTACTGGCAAGGCAAGTTCGGGCAATTGAGGCTTGGGAAGCTACTGGCAGTTGTATTACTGGCCGGCGAAGCCGTTGAAGCTACTGGCAGGTAAGGTACTGGCAAGTGAAGCCGTTGAAGCTACTGGCAAGGCAAGTTCGGGCAATTGAGGCTTGGGAAGCTACTGGCAGTTGTATTACTGGCCGTCGAAGCCATCGAAGCTACTGGCAGGGAACATACTGGCAACTGAAGCCGTTGAAGCTACTGGCAGGTAAGGTAATGGCAAGTGAAGCCGTTGAAGCTACTGGCAGGGCAAGTACTGGCAAGTGATGGCTGGGAAGCTACTGGCAGTTGAATTACTGGCCGGCGAGGCCATTGAAGCTACAGGCAGGGAAGGTACTGTCAAGTGAAGCCGTTGAAGCTACTGGTAGGTCAACTACTGTCAAGTGAGGCCAGGGAAGCTACTGGCAGTTGAATTACTGGCCGGCAAAGACATTGAAGCTACTGGCAGGGAAGGTACTTGCCAGCAAAGCCATTGAAGCTACTGGCAGGGAAGGTACTGGCAAGTGAAGCCGTTGAAGCTACTGGCAAGGCAAGTACTGGCAAGTGAAGCCGTTGAAGCTACTGACAATGCAAGTATTGGCAATTGAGGCCGGGGAAGCTACTGGGAGTTGAAATACTGACATGTGAAGGTGTTGAAACTGCTGGCAAGGAAGGTACTGGCAAGTGAAGACATTGAAGCTACTTGTAGGGAAGGTCCTGGCAAGTGAAGCCGTTGAAGCTACTGGCAAGGCAAGTACTGGCAAGTGAAGCTGTTGAAGCTACTGGCAAGGCAAGTACTGGCAAGTGAAGCCATTGAAGCTACTGGCAAGGCAAGTACTGGCAATTGAGGCCGGGGAAGTTACTGGCAGCTGAAATACTGTCAGGCGAAGCCGTTGAAGCTACTGACAATGCAAGTACTGGCAATTGAGGCCGGGGAAGCTACTGGGAGCTGAAATACTGACATGTGAAGGTGTCGAAACTGCTGGCAAGGAAGGTACTGGCAAGTGAAGCCGTTGAAGCTACTGGCAGGGAAGGTACTGGCAAGTGAAGCCGTTGAAGCTACTGGCAGGTAAGGTACTGGCAAGTGAAGCCGTTGAAGCTACTGGCAAGGCAAGTACTGGCAAGTGAAGCCGTTGAAGCTACTGGCAAGGCAAGTACTGGCAAGTGAAGCCGTTGAAGCTACTGGCAGGGCAAGTACTGGCAAGTGATGGCTGGGAAGCTACTGGCAGTTGAATTACTGGCCGGCAAAGCCATTGAAGCTACAGGCAGGGAAGGTACTGGCAAGTGAAGACATTGAAGCTACTTGTAGGGAAGGTACTGGCAAGTGAAGCTGCTGAAGCTACAGGCAGGTAAGGTACTGGCAAGTGAAGCCGTTGAAGCTACTGGCAGGGAAAGTACTGGCAAGTGAGGCCTGGGAAGCTACTGGCAGTTGAATTACTGGCCGGCAAAGCCATTGAAGCTACTGGCAGGGAAGGTACTGGCCGGCGAAGCCATTGAAGCTACTGGCAGGGAAGGTACTGGCCAGCGAAGCCATTGAAGCTACTGGCAGGGAAGGTACTGGCAAGTGAAGCCGTTGAAGCTACTGGCAAGGCAAGTTCGGGCAATTGAGGCTTGGGAAGCTACTGGCAGTTGTATTACTGGCCGGCGAAGCCGTTGAAGCTACTGGCAGGGAAGGTACTGGCAAGTGAAGCCGTTGAAGCTACTGGCAAGGCAAGTTCGGGCAATTGAGGCTTGGGAAGCTACTGGCAGTTGTATTACTGGCCGTCGAAGCCATCGAAGCTACTGGCAGGGAACGTACTGGCAACTGAAGCCGTTGAAGCTACTGGCAGGTAAGGTAATGGCAAGTGAAGCCGTTGAAGCTACTGGAAGGGCAAGTACTGGCGAGTGATGGCTGGGAAGCTACTGGCAGTTGAATTACTGGCCGGCAAAGCCATTGAAGCTACAGGCAGGGAAGTTACTGTCAAGTGAAGCCGTTGAAGCTACTGGTAGGTCAAGTACTGTCAAGTGAGGCCAGGGAAGCAACTGGCAGTTGAATTACTGGCCGGCAAAGCCATTGAAGCTACTGGCAGGGAAGGTACTGGCAAGTGAAGCCGTTGAAGCTACTGGCAAGGCAAGTACTGGCAAGTGAAGCCGTTGAAGCTACTGATAATGCAAGTACTGGCAATTGAGGCCGGGGAAGCTACTGGGAGTTGAAATACTGACATGTGAAGGTGTTGAAACTGCTGGCAAGGAAGGTACTGGCAAGTGAAGCCGTTGAAGCTACTGGCAGGTAAGGTACTGGCAAGTGAAGCCGTTGAAGCTACTGGCAGTTGTATTACTGGCCGGCGAAGCCATCGAAGCTACTGGCAGGGAAGGTACTGGCAAGTGATGGCTGGGAAGCTACTGGCAGTTGAATTACTGGCCGGCGAAGCCATTGAAGCTACAGGCAGGGAAGGTACTGTCAAGTGAAGCCGTTGAAGCTACTGGTAGGTCAAGTACTGTCAAGTGAGGCCTGGGAAGCTACTGGCAGTTGAATTACTGGCCGGCAAAGCCATTGAAGCTACTGGCAGGGAAGGTACTGGCCGGCAAAGCCATTGAAGCTACTGGCAGGGAAGGTAATGGCAAGTGAAGCCGTTGAAGCTACTGGCAAGGCAAGTACTGGCAAGTGATGGCTGGGAAGCTACTGGCAGTTGTATTACTGGCCGGCGAAGCCATCGAAGCTACTGGCAGGGAACGTACTGGCAACTGAAGCCGTTGAAGCTACTGGCAGGTAAGGTAATGGCAAGTGAAGCCGTTGAAGCTACTGACAGGGCAAGTACTGGCAAGTGATGGCTGGGAAGCTACTGGCAGTTGAATTACTGGCCGGCGAGGCCATTGAAGCTACAGGCAGGGAAGGTACTGTCAAGTGAAGCCGTTGAAGCTACTGGTAGGTCAACTACTGTCAAGTGAGGCCAGGGAAGCTACTGGCAGTTGAATTACTGGCCGGCAAAGACATTGAAGCTACTGGCAGGGAAGGTACTGGCCAGCAAAGCCATTGAAGCTACTGGCAGGGAAGGTACTGGCAAGTGAAGCCGTTGAAGCTACTGGCAAGGCAAGTACTGGCAAGTGAAGCCGTTGAAGCTACTGACAATGCAAGTATTGGCAATTGAGGCCGGGGAAGCTACTGGGAGTTGAAATACTGACATGTGAAGGTGTTGAAACTGCTGGCAAGGAAGGTACTGGCAAGTGAAGACATTGAAGCTACTTGTAGGGAAGGTCCTGGCAAGTGAAGCCGTTGAAGCTACTGGCAAGGCAAGTACTGGCAAGTGAAGCTGTTGAAGCTACTGGCAAGGCAAGTACTGGCAAGTGAAGCCATTGAAGCTACTGGCAAGGAAGTACTGCAAGTGAAGCCGTTGAAGCTACTGGCAGGGAAGGTACTGGCAAGTGAAGCCGTTGAAGCTACTGGCAGGTAAGGTACTGGCAAGTGAAGCCGTTGAAGCTACTGGCAAGGCAAGTACTGGCAAGTGAAGCCGTTGAAGCTACTGGCAAGGCAAGTACTGGCAAGTGAAGCCGTTGAAGCTACTGGCAAGGCAAGTTCGGGCAATTGAGGCTTGGGAAGCTACTGGCAGTTGTATTACTGGCCGGCGAAGCCATCGAAGCTACTGGCAGGGAAGGTACTGGCAAGTGAAGCCGTTGAAGCTACTGGCAAGGCAAGTTCGGGCAATTGAGGCTTGGGAAGCTACTGGCAGTTGTATTACTGGCCGGCGAAGCCATCGAAGCTACTGGCAGGGAACGTACTGGCAACTGAAGCCGTTGAAGCTACTGGCAGGTAAGGTGATGGCAAGTGAAGCCGTTGAAGCTACTGGCAGGGCAAGGACTGGCACGTTAGGCCTGGGGAGCTACTGGCAGTTGAATTACTGGATGGCAAAGGCATTGAATCTACAGGCAGGGAAGGTACTGGCAAGTGAAGCTCTTGAAGCTACTGGCAAGGAAGGTACTGGCAAGTAAAGCCATTGAAGCTACTGGCAGGGAAGGTACTGGCAAGTGAAGCCGTTGAAGCTACTGGAATGGAAGGTACTGGCAAGTGAAGCCATTGAAGCTCCTGGCAGGGCAAGTACTGGCAAGTGAAGCCATTGAAGCTACTGGCAGGGCAAGTACTGGCAAGTGATGGCTGGGAAGCTACTGGCAGTTGAATTACTGGCCGGCAAAGCCATTGAAGCTACAGGCAGGGAAGGTACTGGCAAGTGAAGACATTGAAGCTACTTGTAGGGAAGGTACTGGCAAGTGAAGCTGCTGAAGCTACAGGCAGGTAAGGTACTGGCAAGTGAAGCCGTTGAAGCTACTGGCAGGGAAAGTACTGGCAAGTGAGGCCTGGGAAGCTACTGGCAGTTGAATTACTGGCCGGCAAAGCCATTGAAGCTACTGGCAGGGAAGGTACTGGCCGGCGAAGCCATTGAAGCTACTGGCAGGGAAGGTACTGGCCAGCGAAGCCATTTAAGCTACTGGCAGGGAAGGTACTGGCAAGTGAAGCCGTTGAAGGTACTGGCAGGTAAGGTACTGGCAAGAGAAGCCGTTGAAGCTACTGGCAAGGCAAGTACTGGGAAGTGAAGCCGTTGAAGCTACTGGCAAGGCAAGTACTGGCAATTGAGGCCGGGGAAGCTACTGGCAGCTGAAATACTGGCAGGCGAAGCCGTTGAACCTGCTGACAATGTAAGTACTGGCAATTGAGGCCGGTGAAGCTACTGGGAGCTGAAATACTGACATCTGAAGGTTTTGAAACTGCTGCCAGGGAAGGTACTGGCAAGTGAAGCCGTTGAAGCTACAGGCAGGGAAGGTACTGGCAAGTGAAGACATTGAAGCTACTTGTAGGGAAGGTACTGGCAAGTGAAGCTGCTGAAGCTACAGGCAGGTAAGGTACTGGCAAGTGAAGCTGTTGAAGCTACTGGCAGGGCAAGTACTGGCAAGTGAGGCCTGGGAAGCTACTGGCAGTTGAATTACTGGCCGGCGAAGCCATTGAAGCTACAGGCAGGGAAGGTACTGGCAAGTGAAGCCGTTGAAGCTACTGGCAGGGCAAGTACTGGCAAGTGAGGCCTGGGGAGCTACTGGCAGTTGTATTACTAGCCGGCGAAGCCTTTGACGCTGCTGGAAGGCTAGGTACTGGCAAGTGAAGGCGTTGAAACTGCTGGCAGGGAAGGTACTGGCAAGTGAAGCCGTTGAAGCTACTGGCAGGTAAGGTACTGGAAAGTGAAGCCGTTGAAGCTACTGGCAGGGCAAGTACTGGCAAGTGAGGCCTGGTAAGCTACAGGCAGTTGAATTACTGGCCGGCGAAGCCATTGAAGCTACTGGCAGTGAAGGTACTGGCAAGTGAAGCCGTTGAAGCTACTGGCAAGGCAAGTACTGGCAAGTGAAGCCGTTGAAGCTACTGGCAGGGCAAGTACTGGCAAGTGAGGCCTGGTAAGCTACAGGCAGTTGAATTACTGGCCGGCGAAGCCATTGAAGCTACTGGCAGGGAAGGTACTGGCAAGTGAAGCCGTTGAAGCTACTGGCAAGGCAAGTACTGGCAAGTGAAGCCGTTGAAGCTACTGGCAAGGCAAGTACTGGCAAGTGAAGCCATTGAAGCTACTGGCAAGGCAAGTACTGGCAATTGAGGCCGGGGAAGTTACTGGCAGCTGAAATACTGGCAGGCGAAGCCGTTGAAGCTACTGACAATGCAAGTACTGGCAATTGAGGCCGGGGAAGCTACTGGGAGCTGAAATACTGACATGTGAAGGTGTCGAAACTGCTGGCAAGGAAGGTACTGGCAAGTGAAGCCGTTGAAGCTACTGGCAGGGAAGGTACTGGCAAGCGAAGCCGTTGAAGCTACAGGCAGGTAAGGTACTGGCAAGTGAAGCCGTTGAAGCTACTGGCAAGGCAAGTACTGGCAAGTGAAGCCGTTGAAGCTACTGGCAAGGCAAGTACTGGCAAGTGAAGCCGTTTTAGCTACTGGCAAGGAAGTACTGGCAAGTGAAGCCGTTGAAGCTACTGACAATGCAAGTACTGGCAATTGAGGCCGGGGAAGCTACTGGGAGTTGAAATACTGACATGTGAAGGTGTTGAAACTGCTGGCAAGGAAGGTACTGGCAAGTGAAGCCGTTGAAGCTACTGGCAGGGAAGGTACTGGCAAATGAAGCCGTTGAAGCTACTGGCAGGTAAGGTACTGTCAAGTGAAGCCGTTGAAGCTACTGGCAAGGCAAGTACTGGCAAGTGAAGCCGTTGAAGCTACTGGCAAGGCAAGTACTGGCAAATGAAGCCGTTGAAGCTACTGGCAAGGCAAGTTCGGGCAATTGAGGCTTGGGAAGCTACTGGCAGTTGTATTACTGGCCGGCGAAGCCGTTGAAGCTACTGGCAGGTAAGGTACTGGCAAGTGAAGCCGTTGAAGCTACTGGCAAGGCAAGTACTGGCAAGTGAAGCCGTTGAAGCTACTGATAATGCAAGTACTGGTAATTGAGGCCGGGGAAGCTACTGGGAGTTGAAATACTGACATGTGAAGGTGTTGAAACTGCTGGCAAGGAAGGTACTGGCAAGTGAAGCCGTTGAAGCTACTGGCAAGGCAAGTTCGGGCAATTGAGGCTTGGGAAGCTACTGGCAGTTGTATTACTGGCCGGCGAAGCCATCGAAGCTACTGGCAGGGAACGTACTGGCAACTGAAGCCGTTGAAGCTACTGGCAGGTAAGGTAATGGCAAGTGAAGCCGTTGAAGCTACTGACAGGGCAAGTACTGGCAAGTGATGGCTGGGAAGCTACTGGCAGTTGAATTACTGGCCGGCGAGGCCATTGAAGCTACAGGCAGGGAAGGTACTGTCAAGTGAAGCCGTTGAAGCTACTGGTAGGTCAACTACTGTCAAGTGAGGCCAGGGAAGCTACTGGCAGTTGAATTACTGGCCGGCAAAGACATTGAAGCTACTGGCAGGGAAGGTACTGGCCAGCAAAGCCATTGAAGCTACTGGCAGGGAAGGTACTGGCAAGTGAAGCCGTTGAAGCTACTGGCAAGGCAAGTACTGGCAAGTGAAGCCGTTGAAGCTACTGACAATGCAAGTATTGGCAATTGAGGCCGGGGAAGCTACTGGGAGTTGAAATACTGACATGTGAAGGTGTTGAAACTGCTGGCAAGGAAGGTACTGGCAAGTGAAGACATTGAAGCTACTTGTAGGGAAGGTCCTGGCAAGTGAAGCCGTTGAAGCTACTGGCAAGGCAAGTACTGGCAAGTGAAGCTGTTGAAGCTACTGGCAAGGCAAGTACTGGCAAGTGAAGCCATTGAAGCTACTGGCAAGGCAAGTACTGGCAATTGAGGCCGGGGAAGTTACTGGCAGCTGAAATACTGTCAGGCGAAGCCGTTGAAGCTACTGACAATGCAAGTACTGGCAATTGAGGCCGGGGAAGCTACTGGGAGCTGAAATACTGACATGTGAAGGTGTCGAAACTGCTGGCAAGGAAGGTACTGGCAAGTGAAGCCGTTGAAGCTACTGGCAGGGAAGGTACTGGCAAGTGAAGCCGTTGAAGCTACTGGCAGGTAAGGTACTGGCAAGTGAAGCCGTTGAAGCTACTGGCAAGGCAAGTACTGGCAAGTGAAGCCGTTGAAGCTACTGGCAAGGCAAGTACTGGCAAGTGAAGCCGTTGAAGCTACTGGCAAGGCAAGTTCGGGCAATTGAGGCTTGGGAAGCTACTGGCAGTTGTATTACTGGCCGGCGAAGCCATCGAAGCTACTGGCAGGGAAGGTACTGGCAAGTGAAGCCGTTGAAGCTACTGGCAAGGCAAGTTCGGGCAATTGAGGCTTGGGAAGCTACTGGCAGTTGTATTACTGGCCGGCGAAGCCATCGAAGCTACTGGCAGGGAACGTACTGGCAACTGAAGCCGTTGAAGCTACTGGCAGGTAAGGTGATGGCAAGTGAAGCCGTTGAAGCTACTGGCAGGGCAAGGACTGGCACGTTAGGCCTGGGGAGCTACTGGCAGTTGAATTACTGGATGGCAAAGGCATTGAATCTACAGGCAGGGAAGGTACTGGCAAGTGAAGCTCTTGAAGCTACTGGCAAGGAAGGTACTGGCAAGTAAAGCCATTGAAGCTACTGGCAGGGAAGGTACTGGCAAGTGAAGCCGTTGAAGCTACTGGAATGGAAGGTACTGGCAAGTGAAGCCATTGAAGCTCCTGGCAGGGCAAGTACTGGCAAGTGAAGAAATTGAAGCTACTGGCAGGGCAAGTACTGGCAAGTGATGGCTGGGAAGCTACTGGCAGTTGAATTACTGGCCGGCAAAGCCATTGAAGCTACAGGCAGGGAAGGTACTGGCAAGTGAAGACATTGAAGCTACTTGTAGGGAAGGTACTGGCAAGTGAAGCTGCTGAAGCTACAGGCAGGTAAGGTACTGGCAAGTGAAGCCGTTGAAGCTACTGGCAGGGAAAGTACTGGCAAGTGAGGCCTGGGAAGCTACTGGCAGTTGAATTACTGGCCGGCAAAGCCATTGAAGCTACTGGCAGGGAAGGTACTGGCCGGCGAAGCCATTGAAGCTACTGGCAGGGAAGGTACTGGCCAGCGAAGCCATTGAAGCTACTGGCAGGGAAGGTACTGGCAAGTGAAGCCGTTGAAGCTACTGGCAGGTAAGGTACTGGCAAGAGAAGCCGTTGAAGCTACTGGCAAGGCAAGTACTGGGAAGTGAAGCCGTTGAAGCTACTGGCAGGCAAGGTACTGGCAAGTGAAGGCGTTGAAACTGCTGGCAGGAAAGGTACTGGCAAGTGAAGCCTTTGAAGCTACTGGCAGGGCAAGTACTGGCAAGTGAGGGCTGGGAAGCTACTGGCAGTTGAATTACTGCGCGGCGAAGCCAGTGAAGATACAGGCATGGAAGGTACTGGCAAGTGAAGCCGTTAAAGCTACTGGCAGGTAAAGTACTGGCAAGTGAAGCCGTTGAAGCTACTGGCAAGGCAAGTACTGGCAAGTGAAGCCATTGAAGCTACTGGCAAGGCAAGTACTGGCAATTGAGGCCTGGGAAGATACTGGCAGCTGAAATATTGGCAGGCGAAGCCGTTGAAGCTACTAGCAAGGCAAGTACTGGCAATTGAGGCTGGGGAGGCTACTCGCAGCTGAAATACTGGCAGGCGAAGCCGTTGAAGCTACTGACAATGCAAGTACTGGCAATTGAGGCCGGGGAAGCTACTGGGAGCTGAAATACTGACATGTGAAGGTGTTGAAACTGCTGGCAGGGAAGGTACCGGCAAGTGTAGCCGTTGAAGCTACTGGCAGGGAAGGTACTGGCAAGTGAAGCCGTTGAAGCTACTGGCAGGGCAAGTACTGGCAAGTGAGGCCTGGGGAGCTACTGGCAGTTGTATTACTAGCCGGCGAAGCCTTTGACGCTGCTGGAAGGCTAGGTACTGGCAAGTGAAGGCGTTGAAACTGCTGGCAGGGAAGGTACTGGCAAATGAAGCCGTTGAAGCTACTGGCAGGTAAGGTACTGGAAAGTGAAGCCGTTGAAGCTACTGGCAGGGCAAGTACTGGCAAGTGAGGCCTGGTAAGCTACAGGCAGTTGAATTACTGGCCGGCGAAGCCATTGAAGCTACTGGCAGGGAAGGTACTGGCAAGTGAAGCCGTTGAAGCTACTGGCAAGGCAAGTACTGGCAAGTGAAGCCGTTGAAGCTACTGGCAAGGCAAGTACTGGCAAGTGAAGCCATTGAAGCTACTGGCAAGGCAAGTACTGGCAATTGAGTCCGGGGAAGTTACTGGCAGCTGAAATACTGGCAGGCGAAGTGTTAAGTATATGAAAAGAAATACTTGCTTAGTCATTAAAATTGTGTGTGTATGGCTATCTCAGGGTTAAACAGAGAAGTCTATCTTTGGGCAATTACCTTGAGATAGAGGCTGTTCTGGGAACCTTGCCAAGATTCTAAGTTAGCCTCATCACAGCTGTATGTAATGTAGATAAGAATTGTGTAGATCTGTATATAGTTTCTCACTTGTGTAAAATGGAACAGATCACTGCTCGATGATCACTGCTCTCTGATCACTGCTCTCTGTGCATGCCTCAGTGTGCTGATCTGAACTGATCTGATTTGAACTGCACAGAAGCCTGAAGGAAATAAACCAGCTCTGCTGTGTAAGACCTGCGTGATGTGTGTTTGTTTCTGAGCACAAACAGAGTTCCAGAGAGAGAAAAGTTCTGGCACAATAACCCAACAAAGGTTATGGGCCCAGTCCAGTCCAGGCAAGTCTACGCCAGCCTAACCCAGGCAGAAGAACCAGAACTTGGTGGGAACGGTGCAGTATCAGAACCAGGAGTCTGCTAAAACAGAAAACTGTTGATGAAAGAAGACATCAAGCTAAAGCCAGTGCTGCAAAGTGAGGAAAAATCTCAGTCGGCTGACTCTGAGGAGGACTCTGAGCAGGAGGACGGTGAGATACCAATTCCTAAAGCAGAGGAAATGGCAGGAGCTAATATGTCTGGTTTGCATCAATTGTTAGAAAAGCTGAATGACTCTAACTATGCATTATGGTCTTACAAAATGCAAATGTATCTGATTCAGGCTGAACTGTGGTATGTAGTCACAGAGGATCCACCAGATAGAGCAGATCCACAGAATGCTAAATGGTTTAAGGACGATGCAAAAGCAATGGCAGTTATTGCATTAGCTGTGGAAGACTCTCAAATTTCCTTCATTCAGTTTTTGAATACATCAAAAGAGTGCTGGAATGCGCTACAAGCTGTATATCAAAGAGAAACAGCGGGCAGTAAAGTAATTCTAACCCGGAAGCTGTATGGAATGAAGCTAAAACCAGGGGAGTCTATGTCAAACCATTTGAAAAGCATGAGAGAAATCTTCAATCAACTCAGGGCACGAGGGATGGAGTTTACAACTATACACCAAGTCTATGTGATTTTGTCAAGTCTTGATTCATCGTACGACGCGGTTGTCACCATGATGGAAAGTCAAGAGGAGAAAAATTTAACCCTCGAGTATGTAGCTGGAAAACTACTGGAAACCTATGAAAGAAGACAAGCTTCAAAACAACAGAGCCTTAAACTTCCTGTGGCTGAATTTCAACAAAACCATAAATCTTCTGACGTGGTGGCTGCATTAAAGGCAAGGAAATGCTTTAATTGTGGTTCCACAGAACATTTATGGCGGGATTGCAACAACAACAAGAAGAAAAAGCTGTTGACAGCAAAGTGGAGAGAAGAAAACAACATGAATGAAGCTGAATCAACAAAGAAGTGTCTTCTAGCAAGAGTCAAAGAGACAATGAATCCTTGGTTTTTGGACTCTGGGGCTTCAATAAGTATGGCAAAAGACAAACTTTCATTTGTAACCTTGGAAACTTCTACTTCAGAGCAAAAGTGTGTTACCCTTGCAAATGGAACAAAAATCCAGATATGTGGTGTGGGTAATGTATATTTTGATTGTCTGGGAGTTGAACTACAAAGTGTTTTATATGTACCAGAATTAGAAACAAACCTTCTAAGTGTGTTTCAGTTAACAGAAATGGGGTATGAGGTTTGTTTTACTGAAGAAAATTGTACTATAAAACAGGGAAACAAGGTGTGTGTGCAGGGAATAATGAAAGAATCTTTGTATGTGATTAATACTTGTACAGAAAATGAAGTTGTAGCCAGCAAAGACACAACAAAAACAATAGCCAATTGCAAACCACACCAAGAATGTATCCATTTAACTCATAAAAGGTTTGGTCATGCTAACTATAAAACAATTTCTAAGATTCCAGAATTGTGTGAAGGGGTGAAAATCAAACCATGTTCTAACTATGTAGAATGTAATGTATGCAGTGAAACCAAGTGTCATAAGTCAAACATTCCAAAACATAGTGAGAGAACAACAAAAAGAATTTTTGAATTAATTCATGCAGATCTTGCAGGTCCTTTTGAGACAAGTCAAGGAGGAAACAAATTTTTCTTGTCTATTGTTGATGATTACAGTAGATTTGGATTTGTGTATGTGTTAAAACGGAAGAGTGAAACTTTTGGAAAGTTTAAAGCCTTTGTTAAGTGGAGTAAAAATAGATTTAAAGAACCTATAGCTAATCTAAGAACGGACCGGGGAGGTGAATTTCTTAGCAACCAATTTAAAAAATTCCTCAGTGATGAGGGTATACAACATGACCTTACTGCTCCATATTCACCATTTCAAAATGGAGTTGCAGAAAGGAAAAACAGAACCTTGCAGAACATGTTAAGAGCTCTATTGAAAGAGTCAGGATTGTCTAATCTGTTCTGGGCAGAAGCTTTGTCCACCTCAAATTATTTGTTAAACAGGCTTTACCACTCTGTACATGAAAAAACCCCATATGAAATGTTTTACAAAAGAAAACCTAGAGTGTCACATATAAGGGTTTTTGGAAGTAAATGTTTTGCTCATATTCAGAAAGAAAACAGACCAGGAAAGCTAGCTCAAAGAGGTTTGGAATGTAAACTGTTGGGATATGATACACAAACAAAAGGCTATCGTTTGTGGTCTCCATATCACAAAAGTGTAATTGTGAGCAGAGATGTAGTTTTTCATGAACAAATGCAGGAAACAAAACAGTATGTAAGTTTGCCTGTAGAACAGAAAGCTGTAGAAACAGAAGAAATTCCTGAACAATCTCAGCAAGAGAGGGAGGGGGAAGAAACTGTAGAGGAGGAAACTATGCCTGTAACTATGCCAAGACGATCAGAAAGGGAACGCAAAGCTCCAATTCGTTACTCAGATGAATACCAAAGCAAACAGGTTTCTCATAGAGCTTTACTAGTAGCCTATGAACCTACTTCATTTGAGGAAATTCAGGAAATGGAACCTACAGAAGCTCAGGGCTGGCATGAAGCAATGTCAGAGGAAATCAGAGCAATGGGGAAAAAATGAAACGTGGGAGCTAGTACCTTTACCTGAAGGTCAATGGGTATTCAAAGTAAAACAAAATGAGAAAGGACAGGTGGAACGTTCAATGGTAAAACACAAAGAGATGTTTTAAAGCTGGGTCTCAGATTGTAACACAATTTAAACAACATGCGCAAGAGGAGGACTGTTAAGTATATGAAAAGAAATACTTGCTTAGTCATTAAAATTGTGTGTGTATGGCTATCTCAGGGTTAAACAGAGAAGTCTATCTGTGGGCAATTACCTTGAGATAGAGGCTGTTCTGGGAACCTTGCCAAGATTCTAAGTTAGCCTCATCACAGCTGTATGTAATGTAGATAAGAATTGTGTAGATCTGTATATAGTTTCTCACTTGTGTAAAATGGAACAGATCACTGCTCTCTGATCACTGCTCTCTGATCACTGCTCTCTGTGCATGCCTCAGTGTGCTGATCTGAACTGATCTGATTTGAACTGCACAGAAGCCTGAAGGAAATAAACCAGCTCTGCTGTGTAAGACCTGCGTGATGTGTGTTTGTTTCTGAGCACAAACAGAGTTCCAGAGAGAGAAAAGTTCTGGCACAATAACCCAACACGAAGCCGTTGAAGCTACTGACAATGCAAGTACTGGCAATTGAGGCCGGGGAAGCTACTGGGAGCTGAAATACTGACATGTGAAGGTGTCGAAACTGCTGGCAAGGAAGGTACTGGCAAGTGAAGCCGTTGAAGCTACTGGCAGGGAAGGTACTGGCAAGCGAAGCCGTTGAAGCTACTGGCAGGTAAGGTACTGGCAAGTGAAGCCGTTGAAGCTACTGGCAAGGCAAGTACTGGCAAGTGAAGCCGTTGAAGCTACTGGCAAGGCAAGTACTGGCAAGTGAAGCCGTTTTAGCTACTGGCAAGGAAGTATTGGCAAGTGAAGCCGTTGAAGCTACTGACAATGCAAGTACTGGCAATTGAGGCCGGGGAAGCTACTGGGAGTTGAAATACTGACATGTGAAGGTGTTGAAACTGCTGGCAAGGAAGGTACTGGCAAGTGAAGCCGTTGAAGCTACTGGCAGGGAAGGTACTGGCAAATGAAGCCGTTGAAGCTACTGGCAGGTAAGGTACTGTCAAGTGAAGCCGTTGAAGCTACTGGCAAGGCAAGTACTGGCAAGTGAAGCCGTTGAAGCTACTGGCAAGGCAAGTACTGGCAAATGAAGCCGTTGAAGCTACTGGCAAGGCAAGTTCGGGCAATTGAGGCTTGGGAAGCTACTGGCAGTTGTATTACTGGCCGGCGAAGCCGTTGAAGCTACTGGCAGGGAAGGTACTGGCAAGTGAAGCCGTTGAAGCTACTGGCAAGGCAAGTTCGGGCAATTGAGGCTTGGGAAGCTACTGGCAGTTGTATTACTGGCCGTCGAAACCATCGAAGCTACTGGCAGGGAACATACTGGCAACTGAAGCCGTTGAAGCTACTGGCAGGTAAGGTAATGGCAAGTGAAGCCGTTGAAGCTACTGGCAGGGCAAGTACTGGCAAGTGATGGCTGGGAAGCTACTGGCAGTTGAATTACTGGCCGGCGAAGCCATTGAAGCTACAGGCAGGGAAGGTACTGGCAAGTGAAGCCGTTGAAGCTACTGGCAAGGCAAGTACTGGCAAGTGAAGCCGTTGAAGCTACTGGCAAGGCAAGTACTGGCAAGTGAAGCCGTTGAAGCTGCTGGCAAGGAAGTACTGGCAAGTGAAGCCGTTGAAGCTACTGACAATGCAAGTACTGGCAATTGAGGCCGGGGAAGCTACTGCGAGTTTAAATACTGACATGTGAAAGTGTTGAAACTGCTGGCAAGGAAGGTACTGGCAAGTGAAGCCGTTGAAGCTACTGGCAGGGAAGGTACTGGCAAATGAAGCCGTTGAAGCTACTGGCAGGTAAGGTACTGTCAAGTGAAGCCGTTGAAGCTACTGGCAAGGCAAGTACTGGCAAGTGAAGCCGTTGAAGCTACTGGCAAGGCAAGTACTGGCAAATGAAGCCGTTGAAGCTACTGGCAAGGCAAGTTCGGGCAATTGAGGCTTGGGAAGCTACTGGCAGTTGTATTACTGGCCGTCGAAGCCATCGAAGCTACTGGCAGGGAACGTACTGGCAACTGAAGCCGTTGAAGCTACTGGCAGGTAAGGTAATGGCAAGTGAAGCCGTTGAAGCTACTGGCAGGGCAAGTACTGGCAAGTGATGGCTGGGAAGCTACTGGCAGTTGAATTACTGGCCGGCAAAGCCATTGAAGCTACAGGCAGGGAAGTTACTGTCAAGTGAAGCCGTTGAAGCTACTGGTAGGTCAAGTACTGTCAAGTGAGGCCAGGGAAGCAACTGGCAGTTGAATTACTGGCCGGCAAAGCCATTGAAGCTACTGGCAGGGAAGGTACTGGCAAGTGAAGCCGTTGAAGCTACTGGCAAGGCAAGTACTGGCAAGTGAAGCCGTTGAAGCTACTGATAATGCAAGTACTGGCAATTGAGGCCGGGGAAGCTACTGGGAGTTGAAATACTGACATGTGAAGGTGTTGAAACTGCTGGCAAGGAAGGTACTGGCAAGTGAAGCCGTTGAAGCTACTGGCAGGTAAGGTACTGGCAAGTGAAGCCGTTGAAGCTACTGGCAGGGCAAGTACTGGCAAGTTTGGCTTGGGAAGCTACTGGCAGTTGTATTACTGGCCGGCGAAGCCATCGAAGCTACTGGCAGGGAAGGTACTGGCAAGTGATGGCTGGGAAGCTACCGGCAGTTGAATAACTGGCCGGCGAAGCCATTGAAGCTACAGGCAGGGAAGGTACTGTCAAGTGAAGCCGTTGAAGCTGCTGGTAGGTCAAGTACTGTCAAGTGAGGCCAGGGAAGCTACTGGCAGTTGAATTACTGGCCGGCAAAGCCATTGAAGCTACTGGCAGGGAAGGTACTGGTCGGCAAAGCCATTGAAGCTACTTGCAGGGAAGGTACTGGCAAGTGAAGCCGTTGAAGCTACTGGCAAGGCAAGTACTGGCAAGTGATGGCTGGGAAGCTACTGGAAGTTGAATTACTGGCCGGCGAAGCCATTGAAGCTACAGGCAGGGAAGGTACTGTCAAGTGAAGCCGTTGAAGCTACTGGCAAGGCAAGTACTGGCAAGTGAAGCCGTTGAAGCTACTGGCAAGGCAAGTACAGGCAAATGAAGCCGTTGAAGCTACTGGCAAGGCAAGTTCGGGCAATTGAGGCTTGGGAAGCTACTGGCAGTTGTATTACTGGCCGGCGAAGCCGTTGAAGCTACTGGCAGGGAAGGTACTGGCAAGTGAAGCCGTTGAAGCTACTGGCAAGGCAAGTTCGGGCAATTGAGGCTTGGGAAGCTACTGGCAGTTGTATTACTGGCCGGCGAAGCCATCGAAGCTACTGGCAGGGAACGTACTGGCAACTGAAGCCGTTGAAGCTACTGGCAGGTAAGGTAATGGCAAGTGAAGCCGTTGAAGCTACTGGCAGGGCAAGTACTGGCAAGTGATGGCTGGGAAGCTACTGGCAGTTGAATTACTGGCCGGCGAGGCCATTGAAGCTACAGGCAGGGAAGGTACTGTCAAGTGAAGCCGTTGAAGCTACTGGTAGGTCAAGTACTGTCAAGTGAGGCCAGGGAAGCTACTGGCAGTTGAATTACTGGCCGGCAAAGACATTGAAGCTACTGGCAGGGAAGGTACTGGCCAGCAAAGCCATTGAAGCTACTGGCAGGGAAGGTACTGGCAAGTGAAGCCGTTGAAGCTACTGGCAAGGAAAGTACTGGCAAGTGAAGCCGTTGAAGCTACTGACAATGCAAGTATTGGCAATTGAGGCCGGGGAAGCTACTGGGAGTTGAAATACTGACATGTGAAGGTGTTGAAACTGCTGGCAAGAAAGGTACTGGCAAGTGAAGACATTGAAGCTACTTGTAGGGAAGGTCCTGGCAAGTGAAGCCGTTGAAGCTACTGGCAAGGCAAGTACTGGCAAGTGAAGCCGTTGAAGCTACTGGCAAGGCAAGTACTGGCAAGTGAAGCCATTGAAGCTACTGGCAAGGCAAGTACTGGCAATTGAGGCCGGGGAAGTTACTGGCAGCTGAAATACTGTCAGGCGAAGCCGTTGAAGCTACTGACAATGCAAGTACTGGCAATTGAGGCCGGGGAAGCTACTGGGAGCTGAAATACTGACATGTGAAGGTGTCGAAACTGCTGGCAAGGAAGGTACTGGCAAGTGAAGCCGTTGAAGCTACTGGCAGGGAAGGTACTGGCAAGTGAAGCCGTTGAAGCTACTGGCAGGTAAGGTACTGGCAAGTGAAGCCGTTGAAGCTACTGGCAAGGCAAGTACTGGCAAGTGAAGCCGATGAAGCTACTGGCAAGGCAAGTTCGGGCAATTGAGGCTTGGGAAGCTACTGTCAGTTGTATTACTGCCCGGCGAAGCCATCGAAGCTACTGGCAGGGAAGGTACTGGCAAGTGAAGCCGTTGAAGCTACTTGCAAGGCAAGTTCGGGTAATTGAGGCTTGGGAAGCTACTGGCAGTTGTATTACTGGCCGGCGAAGCCATCGAAGCTACTGGCAGGGAACGTACTGGCAACTGAAACCGTTGAAGCTACTGGCAGGTAAGGTAATGGCAAGTGAAGCCGTTGAAGCTACTGGCAGGGCAAGGACTGGCACGTTAGGCCTGGGGAGCTACTGGCAGTTGAATTACTGGATGGCAAAGGCATTGAATCTACAGGCAGGGGAGGTACTGGCAAGTGAAGCTCTTGAAGCTACTGGCAAGGAAGGTACTGGCAAGTAAAGCCATTGAAGGTACTGGCAGGGAAGGTACTGGCAAGTGAAGCCGTTGAAGCTACTGGAATGGAAGGTACTGGCAAGTGAAGCCATTGAAGCTCCTGGGAGGGCAAGTACTGGCAAGTGAAGCCATTGAAGCTACTGGCAGGGCAAGTACTGGCAAGTGAGGCCTGGGGAGCTACTGGCAGTTGAATTACTGGCCGGCAAAGCCATTGACGCTATTGGCAGGCAAGGTACTGGCAAGTGAAGGCGTTGAAACTGCTGGCAGGGAAGGTACTGGCAAGTGAAGCCGTTGAAGCTACTAGCAGGGAAGGTACTGGCCGGCAAAGCCATTGAAGCTACTGGCAGGGAAGGTACTGGCAAGTGAAGCCGTTGAAGCTACTGGCAAGGCAAGTACTGGCAAGTGAAGCCGTTGAAGCTACTGGCAAGGCAAGTGCTGGCAAGTGAAGCCGTTGAAGCTACTTGCAAGGCAAGTTCAGGCAATTGAGGCTTGGGAAGCTACTGGCAGTTGTATTACTGGCCGGCGAAGCCATCGAAGCTACTGGCAGGGAAGGTACTGGCAAGTGAAGCCGTTGAAGCTACTGGCAAGGCAAGTTCGGGCAATTGAGGCTTGGGAAGCTACTGGCAGTTGTATTACTGGCCGGCGAAGCCATCGAAGCTACTGGCAAGGAACGTACTGGCAACTGAAGCCGTTGAAGCTACTGGCAGGTAAGGTGATGGCAAGTGAAGCCGTTGAAGCTACTGGCAGGGCAAGGACTGGCACGTTAGGCCTGGGGAGCTACTGGCAGTTGAATTACTGGATGGCAAAGGCATTGAATCTACAGGCAGGGAAGGTACTGGCAAGTGAAGCTCTTGAAGCTACTGGCAAGGAAGGTACTGGCAAGTGAAGCCGTTGAAGCACCTGGAATGGAAGGTACTAGCAAGTGAAGCCATTGAAGCTCCTGGCAGGGCAAGTACTGGCAAGTGAAGCCATTGAAGCTACTGGCAGGGCAAGTACTGGCAAGTGATGGCTGGGAAGCTACTGGCAGTTGAATTACTGGCCGGCAAAGCCATTGAAGCTACTGGCAGGTAAGGTACTGGCAAGTGAAGCCATTGAAGCTACTGGCAGGGAAAGTACTGGCAAGTGAGGCCTGGGAAGCTACTGGCAGTTGAATTACTGGCCGGCGAAGCCATTGAAGCTACAGCCAGGGAAGGTACTGGCAAGTGAAGCCGTTGAAGCTACTGGTAGGTCAAGTACTGTCAAGTGAGGCCAGGGAAGGAACTGGCAGTTGAATTACTGGCCGGCAAATCCATTGAAGCTACAGGCAGGGAAGGTATTGGCAAGTGAAGACATTGAAGCTACTTGTAGGAAGGTACTTGCAAGTGAAGCTGTTGAAGCTACATGCAGGTAAGGTAGTGGCAAGTGAAGCTGTTGAAGCTACTGGCAGGGCAAGTACTGGCAAGTGAGGCCTGGGAAGCTACTGGCAGTTGAATTACTGGCCGGCGAAGCCATTGAAGTTACAGGCAGGGAAGGTACTGGCAAGTGAAGCCGTTAAAGCTACTGGCAGGTAAGGTACTGGCAAGTGAAGCCGTTGAAGCTACTGGCAAGGCAAGTACAGGCAAGTGAAGCCGTTGAAGCTACTGGCAAGGCAAGTACTGGCAATTGAGGCCTGGGAAGATACTGGCAGCTGAAATATTGGCAGGCGAAGCCGTTGAAGCTACTAGCAAGGCAAGTACTGGCAATTGAAGCTGGGGAGGCTACTCGCAGCTGAAATACTGGCAGGCGAAGCCGTTGAAGCTACTGACAATGCAAGTACTGGCAATTGAGGCCGGGGAAGCTACTGGGAGCTGAAATACTGACATGTGAAGGTGTTGAAACTGCTGGCAAGGAAGGTACTGGCAAGTGAAGCCGTTGAAGCTACTGGCAGGGAAGGTACTGGCAAGTGAAGCCGTTGAAGCTACTGGCAGGGAAGGTACTGGCAAGTGAAGCCGTTGAAGCTACTGGCAGGGCAAGTACGGGCAAGTGAGGCCTGGGGAGCTACTGGCAGTTGAATTACTGGCCGGCAAAGCCATTGAAGCTACAGGCAGGGAAGGTATTGGCAAGTGAAGACATTGAAGCTACTTGTAGGGAAGGTATTGGCAAGTGAATCTGTTGAAGCTACAAGCAGGTAAGGTACTGGCAAGTGAAGCTGTTGAAGCTACTGGCAGGGCAAGTACTGGCAAGTGAGGCCTGGGAAGCTACTGGCAGTTGAATTACTGGCCGGCGAAGCCATTGAAGCTACAGGCAGGGAAGGAACTGGCAAGTGAAGCCGTTGAAGCTACTGGTAGGTCAAGTACTGTCAAGTGAGGCCAGGGAAGCTACTGGCAGTTGAATTACTGGCCGGCAAAGCCATTGAAGCTACTGGCAGGGAAGTTACTGGCCGGCGAAGCCATTGAAGCTACTGGCAGGGAAGGTACTGGCCGGCGAAGCCATTGAAGCTACTGGCAGGGAAGGTACTGGCAAGTGAAGACATTGTAGCTACTTGTAGGGAAGGTACTGGCAAGTGAAGCCGTTGAAGCTACTGGCAGGTAAGGTACTGGCAAGTGAAGCCGTTGAAGCTACTGGCAAGGCAAGTACTGGCAAGTGAAGCCGTTGAAGCTACTGGCAAGGCAAGTACTGGCAATTGAGGCCTGGGAAGATACTGGCAGCTGAAATATTGGCAGGCGAAGCCGTTGAAGCTACTAGCAAGGCAAGTACTGGCAATTGAGGCTGTGGAGGCTACTCGCAACTGAAATACTGGCAGGCGAAGCCGTTGAAGCTACTGACAATGCAAGTACTGGCAATTGAGGCCGGGGAAGCTACTGGGAGCTGAAATACTGACATGTGAAGGTGTTGAAACTGCTGGCAGGGAAGGTACCGGCAAGTGAAGCCGTTGAAGCTACTGGCAGGGCAAGTACTGGCAAGTGAGGCCTGGGGAGCTACTGGCAGTTGAATTACTAGCCGGCGAAGCCTTTGATGCTACTGGAAGGCTAGGTACTGGCAAGTGAAGGCGTTGAAACTGCTGGCAGGGAAGGTACTGGCAAGTGAAGCCGTTGAAGCTACTGGCAGGTAAGGTACTGGAAAGTGAAGCCGTTGAAGCTACTGGCAGGGCAAGTACTTGCAAGTGAGGCCTGGTAAGCTACTGGCAGTTGAATTACTGGCCGGCGAAGCCATTGAAGGTACAGTCAGGGAAGGTACTGGCAAGTGAAGCCGTTGAAGCTACTGGTAGGTCAAGTACTGTCAAGTGAGGCCAGGGAAGCTACTGGCAGTTGAATTACTGGCCGGGAAAGCCATTGAAGCTACAGGCAGGGAAGGTACTGGCAAGTGAAGACATTGAAGCTACTTGTAGGGAAGGTACTGGCAAGTGAAGCTGTTGAAGCTACAAGCAGGTAAGGTACTGGCAAGTGAAGCTGTTGAAGCTACTGGCAGGGCAAGTACTGGCAAGTGAGGCCTGGGAAGCTACTGGCAGTTGAATTACTGGCCGGCGAAGCCATTGAAGCTACAGGCAGGGAAGGTACTGGCAAGTGAAGCCGTTGAAGCTACTGGTAGGTCAAGTACTGTCAAGTGAGGCCAGGGAAGCTACTGGCAGTTGAATTACTGGCCGGCAAAGCCATTGAAGCTACTGGCAGGGAAGTTACTGGCCGGCGAAGCCATTGAAGCTACTGGCAGGGAAGGTACTGGCCGGCGAAGCCATTGAAGCTACTGGCAGGGAAGGTATTGGCAAGTGAAGACATTGAAGCTACTTGTAAGAAGGTACTTGCAAGTGAAGCTGTTGAAGCTACATGCAGGTAAGGTAGTGGCAAGTGAAGCTGTTGAAGCTACTGGCAGGGCAAGTACTGGCAAGTGAGGCCTGGGAAGCTACTGGCAGTTGAATTACTTGCCGGCGAAGCCATTGAAGTTACAGGCAGGGAAGGTACTGGCAAGTGAAGCCGTTAAAGCTACTGGCAGGTAAGGTCCTGGCAAGTGAAGCCGTTGAAGCTACTGGCAAGGCAAGTACAGGCAAGTGAAGCCGTTGAAGCTACTGGCAAGGCAAGTACTGGCAATTGAGGCCTGGGAAGATACTGGCAGCTGAAATATTGGCAGGCGAAGCCGTTGAAGCTACTAGCAAGGCAAGTACTGGCAATTGAGGCTGGGGAGGCTACTCGCAGCTGAAATACTGGCAGGCGAAGCCGTTGAAGCTACTGGCAGCGAAGGTACTGGCAAGTGAAGCCGTTGAAGCTACTGGCAGGGCAAGTACTGGCAAGTGAGGCCTGGGGAGCTACTGGCAGTTGAATTACTAGCCGGCGAAGCCATTGACGCTACTGGAAGGCTAGGTACTGGCAAGTGAAGGCGTTGAAACTGCTGGCAGGGAAGGTACTGGCAAGTGAAGCCGTTGAAGCTACTGGCAGGTAAGGTACTGGCAAGTGAAGCCGTTGAAGCTACTGGCAGGGCAAGTACTGGCAAGTGAGGCCTGGTAAGCTACTGGCAGTTGAATTTCTTGCCGGCGACGCCATTGAAGCTACAGGCAGGGAAGGTACTGGCAAGTGAAGCCGTTGAAGCTACTGGTAGGTCAAGTACTGTCAAGTGAGGCGAGGGAAGCTACTGGCAGTTGAATTACTGGCCGGCAAAGCCATTGAAGCTACATGCAGGGAAGGTATTGGCAAGTGAAGACATTGAAGCTACTTGTAGGGAAGGTATTGGCAAGTGAAGCTGTTGAAGCTACAAGCAGGTAAGGTACTGGCAAGTGAAGCTGTTGAAGCTACTGGCAGGGCAAGTACTGGCAAGTGAGGCCTGGGAAGCTACTGGCAGTTGAATTACTGGCCGGCGAAGCCATTGAAGCTACAGGCAGGGAATGTACTGGCAAGTGAAGCCGTTGAAGCTACTTGTAGGTCAAGTACTGTCAAGTGAGGCCAGGGAAGCTACTGGCAGTTGAATTACTGGCCGGCAAAGCCATTGAAGCTACTGGCAGGGAAGTTTCTGGCCGGCGAAGCCATTGAAGCTACTGGCAGGGAAGGTACTGGCCGGCGAAGCCATTGAAGCTACTGGCAGGGAAGGTACTGGCAAGTGAAGACATTGAAGCTACTTGTAGTTAAGGTACTGGCAAGTGAAGCCGTTGAAGCTACTGGCAGGTAAGGTACTGGCAAGTGAAGCCGTTGAAGCTACTGGCAAGGCAAGTACTGGCAAGTGAAGCCGTTGAAGCTACTGGCAAGGCAAGTACTGGCAAGTGAAGCCGTTGAAGCTACTGGCAAGGCAAGTACTGGCAATTGAGGCCGGGGAAGTTACTGGCAGCTGAAATACTGGCAGGCGAAGCCGTTGAAGCTACTGAGAATGCAAGTACTGGCAATTGAGGCCGGGGAAGCTACTGGGAGCTGAAATACTGACATGTGAAGGTGTCGAAACTCCTGGCAAGGAAGGTACTGGCAAGTGAAGCCGTTGAAGCTACTGGCAGGGAAGGTACTGGCAAGTGAAGCCGTTGAAGCTACTGGCAGGTAAGGTACTGGCAAGTGAAGCCGTTGAAGCTACTGGCAAGGCAAGTACTGGCAAGTGAAGCCGTTGAAGCTACTGGCAAGGCAAGTACTGGCAAGTGAAGCCGTTGAAGCTACTGACAATGCAAGTACTGGCAATTGTGTCCGGGGAAGCTACTGGGAGTTGAAATACTGACATGTGAAGGTGTTGAAACTGCTGGCAAGGAAGGTACTGGCAAGTGAATCCGTTGAAGCTACTGGCAGGTAAGGTATTGGCAAGTGAAGCCGTTGAAGCTACTGGCAACGCAAGTACTGCCAATTGAGGCCTGGGAAGGTATTCGGAGCTGAAACACTGACATCTGAAGGCATTGAAAATGCTGGCAAGTAAGGTACTGGAAAGTGAAGCCGTTGAAGCTACTGGCAGTTGAATTACTGGCCGGCGAAGCCATTGAAGCTACAGGCATGGAAGGTACTTTCAAGTGAAGCCGTTAAAGCTACTGGCAGGTAATGTACTGGCAAGTGAAGCCGTTGAAGCTACTGGCAAGGCAAGTACTTGCAAGTGTAGCTGTTGAAGCTACTGGCAAGGCAAGTACTGGCAATTGAGGCCTGGGAAGCTACTGGCAGCTGAAATATTGGTAGGCGAAGCCATTGAAGATACTAGCAAGGCAAGTACTTGCAATTGAGGCTGGGGAAGCAACTCGCAGCTGAAATACTGGCAAGTGAAGCCGTTGAAGCTACTGGCAGGTAAGGTACTGGCAAGTGAAGCCGTTGAAGCTACTGGCAAGGCAAGTACAGGCAAGTGAAGCCGTTGAAGCTACTGGCAAGGCAAGTACTGGCAATTGAGGCCTGGGAAGATACTGGCAGCTGAAATATTGGCAGGCGAAGCCGTTGAAGCTACTAGCAAGGCAAGTACTGGCAATTGAAGCTGGGGAGGCTACTCGCAGCTGAAATACTGGCAGGCGAAGCCGTTGAAGCTACTGACAATGCAAGTACTGGCAATTGAGGCCGGGGAAGCTACTGGGAGCTGAAATACTGACATGTGAAGGTGTTGAAACTGCTGGCAAGGAAGGTACTGGCAAGTGAAGCCGTTGAAGCTACTGGCAGGGAAGGTACTGGCAAGTGAAGCCGTTGAAGCTACTGGCAGGGAAGGTACTGGCAAGTGAAGCCGTTGAAGCTACTGGCAGGGCAAGTACTGGGAAGTGAGGCCTGGGGAGCTACTGGCAGTTGAATAACTGGCCGGCAAAGCCATTGAAGCTACAGGCAGGGAAGGTATTGGCAAGTGAAGACATTGAAGCTACTTGTAGGGAAGGTATTGGCAAGTGAAGCTGTTGAAGCTACAAGCAGGTAAGGTACTGGCAAGTGAAGCTGTTGAAGCTACTGGCAGGGCAAGTACTGGCAAGTGAGGCCTGGGAAGCTACTGGCAGTTGAATTACTGGCCGGCGAAGCCATTGAAGCTACAGGCAGGGAAGGTACTGGCAAGTGAAGCAGTTGAAGCTACTGGTAGGTCAAGTACTGTCAAGTGAGGCCAGGGAAGCTACTGGCAGTTGAATTACTGGCCGGCAAAGCCATTGAAGCTACTGGCAGGGAAGTTACTGGCCGGCGAAGCCATTGAAGCTACTGGCAGGGAAGGTACTGGCCGGCGAAGCCATTGAAGCTACTGGCAGGGAAGGTACTGGCAAGTGAAGACATTGTAGCTACTTGTAGGGAAGGTACTGGCAAGTGAAGCCGTTGAAGCTACTGGCAGGTAAGGTACTGGCAAGTGAAGCCGTTGAAGCTACTGGCAAGGCAAGTACTGGCAAGTGAAGCCGTTGAAGCTACTGGCAAGGCAAGTACTGGCAATTGAGGCCTGGGAAGATACTGGCAGCTGAAATATTGGCAGGCGAAGCCGTTGAAGCTACTAGCAAGGCAAGTTCTGGCAATTGAGGCTGTGGAGGCTACTCGCAACTGAAATACTGGCAGGCGAAGCCGTTGAAGCTACTGACAATGCAAGTACTGGCAATTGAGGCCGGGGAAGCTACTGGGAGCTGAAATACTGACATGTGAAGGTGTTGAAACTGCTGGCAGGGAAGGTACCGGCAAGTGAAGCCGTTGAAGCTACTGGCAGGGCAAGTACTGGCAAGTGAGGCCTGGGGAGCTACTGGCAGTTGAATTACTAGCCGGCGAAGCCTTTGATGCTACTGGAAGGCTAGGTACTGGCAAGTGAAGGCGTTGAAACTGCTGGCAGGGAAGGTACTGGCAAGTGAAGCCGTTGAAGCTACTGGCAGGTAAGGTACTGGAAAGTGAAGCCGTTGAAGCTACTGGCAGGGCAAGTACTTGCAAGTGAGGCCTGGTAAGCTACTGGCAGTTGAATTACTGGCCGGCGAAGCCATTGAAGGTACAGGCAGGGAAGGTACTGGCAAGTGAAGCCGTTGAAGCTACTGGTAGGTCAAGTACTGTCAAGTGAGGCCAGGGAAGCCACTGGCAGTTGAATTACTGGCCGGGAAAGCCATTGAAGCTACAGGCAGGGAAGGTACTGGCAAGTGAAGACATTGAAGCTACTTGTAGGGAAGGTACTGGCAAGTGAAGCTGTTGAAGCTACAAGCAGGTAAGGTACTGGCAAGTGAAGCCGTTGAAGCTACTGGTAGGTCAAGTACTGTCAAGTGAGGCCAGGGAAGCTACTGGCAGTTGAATTACTGGCCGGCAAAGCCATTGAAGCTACTGGCAGGGAAGTTACTGGCCGGCGAAGCCATTGAAGCTACTGGCAGGGAAGGTACTGGCCGGCGAAGCCATTGAAGCTACTGGCAGGGAAGGTACTGGCAAGTGAAGACATTGAAGCTACTTGTAGGGAAGGTACTGGCAAGTGAAGCCGTTGAAGCTACTGGCAGGTAAGGTACTGGCAAGTGAAGCCGTTGAAGCTACTGGCAAGGCAAGTACTGGCAAGTGAAGCCGTTGAAGCTACTAGCAAGGCAAGTACTGGCAATTGAGGCTGTGGAGGCTTCTCGCAAATGAAATACTGGCAGGCGAAGCCGTTGAAGCTACTGACAATTCAAGTACTGGCAATTGAGGCCGGGGAAGCTACTGGGAGCTGAAATACTGACATGTGAAGGTGTTGAAACTGCTGGCAGGGAAGGTACCGGCAAGTGAAGCCGTTGAAGCTACTGGCAGGGCAAGTACTGGCAAGTGAGGCCTGGGGAGCTACTGGCAGTTGAATTACTAGCCGGAGAAGCCTTTGATGCTACTGGAAGGCTAGGTACTGGCAAGTGAAGGCGTTGAAACTGCTGGCAAGGAAGGTACTGGCAAGTGAAGCCGTTGAAGCTACTGGCAGGTAAGGTACTGGAAAGTGAAGCCGTTGAAGCTACTGGCAGGGCAAGTACTGGCAAGTGAGGCCTGGGAAGCTACTGGCAGTTGAATTACTGGCCGGCGAAGCCATTGAAGCTACAGCCAGGGAAGGTACTGGCAAGTGAAGCCGTTGAAGCTACTGGTAGGTCAAGTACTGTCAAGTGAGGCCAGGGAAGCTACTGGCAGTTGAATTACTGGCCTGCAAAGCCATTGAAGCTACTGGCAGGGAAGGTACTGGCCGGCGAAGCCATTGAAGCTACTGGCAGGGAAGGTACTGGCCAGCGAAGCCATTGAAGCTACTGGCAGGGAAGGTACTGGCAAGTGAAACCGTTGAAGCTACTGGCAGGTAAGGTACTGGCAAGAGAAGCCGTTGAAGCTACTGGCAAGGCAAGTACTGGGAAGTGAAGCCGTTGAAGCTACTGGCAAGGCAAGTACTGGCAATTGAGGCCGGGGAAGCTAGTGGCAGCTGAAATACTGGCAGGAGAAGCCGTTGAAGTTACTGACAATGCAAGTACTGGCAATTGAGGCCGGGGAAGATACTGGGAGCTGAAATACTGACATGTGAAGGTGTTGAAACTGCTGGCAAGGAAGGTACTGGCAAGTGAAGCCGTTGAAGCTACTGGCAGGTAAGGTACTGGCAAGTGAAGCCGTTGAAGCTACTGGCAGGGCAAGTACTGGCAAGTGAGGCCTGGGGAGCTACTGGCAGTTGAATTACAAGCCGGCGAAGCCATTGACGCTACTGGAAGGCTAGGTACTGGCAAGTGAAGGCGTTGAAACTGCTGGCAGGGAAGGTACTGGCAAGTGAAGCCGTTGAAGCTACTGGCAGGTAAGGTACTGGCAAGTGAAGCCATTGAAGCTACTGGCAGGGCAAGTACTGGCAAGTGAGGCCTGGTAAGCTACTGGCAGTTGAATTACTGGCCAGCGACGCCATTGAAGCTACAGGAAGGGAAGGTACTGGCAAGTGAAGCCGTTGAAGCTACTGGTAGGTCACGTACTGTCAAGTGAGGCGAGGGAAGCTACTGGCAGTTGAATTACTGGCCGGCAAAGCCATTGAAGCTACAGGCAGGGAAGGTATTGGCAAGTGAAGACATTGAAGCTACTTGTAAGAAGGTACTTGCAAGTGAAGCTGTTGAAGCTACATGCAGGTAAGGTAGTGGCAAGTGAAGCTGTTGAAGCTACTGGCAGGGCAAGTACTGGCAAGTGAGGCCTGGGAAGCTACTGGCAGTTGAATTACTTGCCGGCGAAGCCATTGAAGTTACAGGCAGGGAAGGTACTGGCAAGTGAAGCCGTTAAAGCTACTGGCAGGTATGGTACTGGCAAGTGAAGCCGTTGAAGCTACTGGCAAGGCAAGTACAGGCAAGTGAAGCCGTTGAAGCTACTGGCAAGGCAAGTACTGGCAATTGAGGCCTGGGAAGATACTTGCAGCTGAAATATTGGCAGGCGAAGCCGTTGAAGCTACTAGCAAGGCAAGTACTGGCAATTGAGGCTGGGGAGGCTACTCGCAGCTGAAATACTGGCAGGCGAAGCCGTTGAAGCTACTGGCAGGGAAGGTACTGGCAAGTGAAGCCGTTGAAGCTACTGGCAGGGCAAGTACTGGCAAGTGAGGCCTGGGGAGCTACTGGCAGTTGAATTACTAGCCGGCGAAGCCATTGACGCTACTGGAAGGCTAGGTACTGGCAAGTGAAGGCGTTGAAACTGCTGGCAGGGAAGGTACTGGCAATGAAGCCGTTGAAGCTACTGGCAGGTAAGGTACTGGCAAGTGAATCCGTTTAAGCTACTGGCAGGGCAAGTACTGGCAAGTGAGGCCTGGTAAGCTACTGGCAGTTGAATTTCTTGCCGGCGACGCCATTGAAGCTACAGGCAGGGAAGGTACTGGCAAGTGAAGCCGTTGAAGCTACTGGTAGGTCAAGTACTGTCAAGTGAGGCGAGGGAAGCTACTGGCAGTTGAATTACTGGCCGGCAAAGCCATTGAAGCTACATGCAGGGAAGGTATTGGCAAGTGAAGACATTGAAGCTACTTGTAGGGAAGGTATTGGCAAGTGAAGCTGTTGAAGCTACAAGCAGGTAAGGTACTAGCAAGTGAAGCTGTTGAAGCTACTGGCAGGGCAAGTACTGGCAAGTGAGGCCTGGGAAGCTACTGGCAGTTGAATTACTGGCCGGCGAAGCCATTGAAGCTACAGGCAGGGAATGTACTGGCAAGTGAAGCCGTTGAAGCTACTGGTAGGTCAAGTACTGTCAAGTGAGGCCAGGGAAGCTACTGGCAGTTGAATTACTGGCCGGCAAAGCCATTGAAGCTACTGGCAGGGAAGTTACTGGCCGGCGAAGCCATTGAAGCTACTGGCAGGGAAGGTATTGGCCGGCGAAGCCATTGAAGCTACTGGCAGGGAAGGTACTGGCAAGTGAAGACATTGAAGCTACTTGTAGTTAAGGTACTGGCAAGTGAAGCCGTTGAAGCTACTGGCAGGTAAGGTACTGGCAAGTGAAGCCGTTGAAGCTACTGGCAAGGCAAGTACTGGCAAGTGAAGCCGTTGAAGCTACTGGCAAGGCAAGTACTGGCAAGTGAAGCCGTTGAAGCTACTGGCAAGGCAAGTACTGGCAATTGAGGCCGGGGAAGTTACTGGCAGCTGAAATACTGGCAGGCGAAGCCGTTGAAGCTACTGACAATGCAAGTACTGGCAATTGAGGCCGGGGAAGCTACTGGGAGCTGAAATACTGACATGTGAAGGTGTCGAAACTGCTGGCAAGGAAGGTACTGGCAAGTGAAGCCGTTGAAGCTACTGGCAGGGAAGGTACTGGCAAGTGAAGCCGTTGAAGCTACTGGCAGGTAAGGTACTGGCAAGTGAAGCCGTTGAAGCTACTGGCAAGGCAAGTACTGGCAAGTGAAGCCGTTGAAGCTACTGGCAAGGCAAGTACTGGCAAGTGAAGCCGTTGAAGCTACTGGCAAGGAAGTACTGGCAAGTGAAGCCGTTGAAGCTACTGACAATGCAAGTACTGGCAATTGAGGCCGGGGAAGCTAGTGGCAGCTGAAATACTGGCAGGAGAAGCCGTTGAAGTTACTGACAATGCAAGTACTGGCAATTGAGGCCGGGGAAGATACTGGGAGCTGAAATACTGACATGTGAAGGTGTTGAAACTGCTGGCAAGGAAGGTACTGGCAAGTGAAGCCGTTGAAGCTACTGGCAGGTAAGGTACTGGCAAGTGAAGCCGTTGAAGCTACTGGCAGGGCAAGTACTGGCAAGTGAGGCCTGGGGAGCTACTGGCAGTTGAATTACAAGCCGGCGAAGCCATTGACGCTACTGGAAGGCTAGGTACTGGCAAGTGAAGGCGTTGAAACTGCTGGCAGGGAAGGTACTGGCAAGTGAAGCCGTTGAAGCTACTGGCAGGTAAGGTACTGGCAAGTGAAGCCATTGAAGCTACTGGCAGGGCAAGTACTGGCAAGTGAGGCCTGGTAAGCTACTGGCAGTTGAATTACTGGCCAGCGACGCCATTGAAGCTACAGGAAGGGAAGGTACTGGCAAGTGAAGCCGTTGAAGCTACTGGTAGGTCACGTACTGTCAAGTGAGGCGAGGGAAGCTACTGGCAGTTGAATTACTGGCCGGCAAAGCCATTGAAGCTACAGGCAGGGAAGGTATTGGCAAGTGAAGACATTGAAGCTACTTGTAAGAAGGTACTTGCAAGTGAAGCTGTTGAAGCTACATGCAGGTAAGGTAGTGGCAAGTGAAGCTGTTGAAGCTACTGGCAGGGCAAGTACTGGCAAGTGAGGCCTGGGAAGCTACTGGCAGTTGAATTACTTGCCGGCGAAGCCATTGAAGTTACAGGCAGGGAAGGTACTGGCAAGTGAAGCCGTTAAAGCTACTGGCAGGTATGGTACTGGCAAGTGAAGCCGTTGAAGCTACTGGCAAGGCAAGTACAGGCAAGTGAAGCCGTTGAAGCTACTGGCAAGGCAAGTACTGGCAATTGAGGCCTGGGAAGATACTTGCAGCTGAAATATTGGCAGGCGAAGCCGTTGAAGCTACTAGCAAGGCAAGTACTGGCAATTGAGGCTGGGGAGGCTACTCGCAGCTGAAATACTGGCAGGCGAAGCCGTTGAAGCTACTGGCAGGGAAGGTACTGGCAAGTGAAGCCGTTGAAGCTACTGGCAGGGCAAGTACTGGCAAGTGAGGCCTGGGGAGCTACTGGCAGTTGAATTACTAGCCGGCGAAGCCATTGACGATACTGGAAGGCTAGGTACTGGCAAGTGAAGGCGTTGAAACTGCTGGCAGGGAAGGTACTGGCAATGAAGCCGTTGAAGCTACTGGCAGGTAAGGTACTGGCAAGTGAATCCGTTTAAGCTACTGGCAGGGCAAGTACTGGCAAGTGAGGCCTGGTAAGCTACTGGCAGTTGAATTTCTTGCCGGCGACGCCATTGAAGCTACAGGCAGGGAAGGTACTGGCAAGTGAAGCCGTTGAAGCTACTGGTAGGTCAAGTACTGTCAAGTGAGGCGAGGGAAGCTACTGGCAGTTGAATTACTGGCCGGCAAAGCCATTGAAGCTACATGCAGGGAAGGTATTGGCAAGTGAAGACATTGAAGCTACTTGTAGGGAAGGTATTGGCAAGTGAAGCTGTTGAAGCTACAAGCAGGTAAGGTACTAGCAAGTGAAGCTGTTGAAGCTACTGGCAGGGCAAGTACTGGCAAGTGAGGCCTGGGAAGCTACTGGCAGTTGAATTACTGGCCGGCGAAGCCATTGAAGCTACAGGCAGGGAATGTACTGGCAAGTGAAGCCGTTGAAGCTACTGGTAGGTCAAGTACTGTCAAGTGAGGCCAGGGAAGCTACTGGCAGTTGAATTACTGGCCGGCAAAGCCATTGAAGCTACTGGCAGGGAAGTTACTGGCCGGCGAAGCCATTGAAGCTACTGGCAGGGAAGGTATTGGCCGGCGAAGCCATTGAAGCTACTGGCAGGGAAGGTACTGGCAAGTGAAGACATTGAAGCTACTTGTAGTTAAGGTACTGGCAAGTGAAGCCGTTGAAGCTACTGGCAGGTAAGGTACTGGCAAGTGAAGCCGTTGAAGCTACTGGCAAGGCAAGTACTGGCAAGTGAAGCCGTTGAAGCTACTGGCAAGGCAAGTACTGGCAAGTGAAGCCGTTGAAGCTACTGGCAAGGCAAGTACTGGCAATTGAGGCCGGGGAAGTTACTGGCAGCTGAAATACTGGCAGGCGAAGCCGTTGAAGCTACTGACAATGCAAGTACTGGCAATTGAGGCCGGGGAAGCTACTGGGAGCTGAAATACTGACATGTGAAGGTGTCGAAACTGCTGGCAAGGAAGGTACTGGCAAGTGAAGCCGTTGAAGCTACTGGCAGGGAAGGTACTGGCAAGTGAAGCCGTTGAAGCTACTGGCAGGTAAGGTACTGGCAAGTGAAGCCGTTGAAGCTACTGGCAAGGCAAGTACTGGCAAGTGAAGCCGTTGAAGCTACTGGCAAGGCAAGTACTGGCAAGTGAAGCCGTTGAAGCTACTGGCAAGGAAGTACTGGCAAGTGAAGCCGTTGAAGCTACTGACAATGCAAGTACTGGCAATTGAGGCCGGGGAAGCTACTGGGAGTTGAAATACTGACATGTGAAGGTGTTGAAACTGCTGGCAAGGAAGGTACTGGCAAGTGAAGCCGTTGAAGCTACGGGCAGGGAAGGAACTGGCAAGTGAATCCGTTGAAGCTACTGGCAGTTAAGGTATTGGCAAGTGAAGCCGTTGAAGCTACTGGCAACGCAAGTACTGGCAATTGAGGCCCGGGAAGGTATTCGGAGCTGAAACACTGACATCTGAAGGCATTGAAAATGCTGGCAAGTAAGGTACTGGCAAGTGAAGCCGTTGAAGCTACTGGCAGTTGAATTACTGGCCGGCGAAGCCATTGAAGCTACAGGCATGGAAGGTACTTTCAAGTGAAGCCGTTAAAGCTACTGGCAGGTAAGGTACTGGCAACTGAAGCCGTTGAAGCTACTGGCAAGGCAAGTACTTGCAAGTGTAGCTGTTGAAGCTACTGGCAAGGCAAGTACTGGCAATTGAGGCCTGGGAAGCTACTGGCAGCTGAAATATTGGTAGGCGAAGCCATTGAAGATACTAGCAAGGCAAGTACTTGCAATTGAGGCTGGGGAAGCTACTCGCAGCTGAAATACTGGCAGGCGAAGCCGTTGAAGCTACTGACAATGCAAGTACTGGCAATTGAGGAAGGGGAAGCTACTGGGAGCTGAAATACTGACATGTGAAGCCATTGAAGCTACTGGCAGGTAAGGTACTGGCAAGTGAAGCCGTTGAAGCTACTGGCAAGGCAAGTACTGGCAAGTGAAGCCGTTGAAGCTACTGGCAAGGCAAGTACTGGCAATTGAGGCCTGGGAAGATACTGGCAGCTGAAATATTGGCAGGCGAAGCCGTTGAAGCTACTGACAATGCAAGTACTGGCAATTGAGGAAGGGGAAGCTACTGGGAGCTGAAATACTGACATGTGAAGCCGTTGAAGCTACTGGCAGGTAAGGTACTGGCAAGTGAAGCCGTTGAAGCTACTGGCAAGGCAAGTACTGGCAAGTGAAGCCGTTGAAGCTACTGGCAAGGCAAGTACTGGCAAGTGAAGCCGTTGAAGCTACTGGCAAGGAAGTACTGGCAAGTGAAGCCGTTGAAGCTACTGGCAAGGCAAGTATTGGCAAGTGAAGCCGTTGAAGCTACTGGCAAGGCAAGTACTGGCAAGTGAAGCCGTTGAAGCTACTGGCAAGGCAAGTACTGGCAAGTGAGGCCTGGGAAGCTACTCGCAGTTGAATTACTGGCCGGCGAAGCCATGGAAGCTACAGGCAGGGAAGGTACTGGCAAGTGAAGCCGTTGAAGCTACTGGTAGGTCAAGTACTGGCAAGTGAGGCCTGGTAAGCTACTGGCAGTTGAATTACTGGCCGGCGACGCCATTGAAGCTACAGGCAGGGAAGGTACTGGCAAGTGAAGCCGTTGAAGCTACTGGTAGGTCAAGTACTGTCAAGTGAGGCGAGGGAAGCTACTGGCAGTTGAATTACTGGCCGGCGAAGCCATTGAAGATACAGGCATGGAAGGTCCTGGCAAGTGAAGCCGTTAAAGCTACTGGCAGGTAAGGTACTGGCAAGTGAAGCCGTTGAAGCTACTGGCAAGGCAAGTACTGGCAAGTGAAGCCGTTGAAGATACTGGCAGGTAAGGTAGTGGCAAGTGAAGCCATGGAAGCTACTGGATACGCAAGTACAGGCAAGTGAGGCCGGGGAAGCTACTGGGAGCTGAAATACTGACATGTGAAGGCGTTGAAACTGCTGACAGGGAAGGTACTGGCAAGTGAAGCCGTTGAAGCTACTGGCAGGTAAGGTACTGGCAAGTGAAGCCTTTGAAGCTACTGGCAGGGCAAGTACTGGCAAGTGAGGGCTGGGAAGCTACTGGCAGTTGAATTACTGGCCGGCGAAGCCATTGAAGATACAGGCATGGAAGGTACTAGCAAGTGAAGCCGTTAAAGCTACTGGCAGGTAAGGTACTGGCAAGTGAAGCCGTTGAAGCTATTTGATTGGAAGGTACTGGGAAGTGAAGCCATTGAAGGTTCTGGCAGGGCAAGTCCTGGCAAGTGAGGCCTGGAGAGCTACTGGCAGTTGAATTACTGGCCGGCGAAGCCATTGACGCTATTGGCAGGCAAGGTACTGGCAAGTGAAGGCGTTGAAACTGCTGGCAGGAAAGGTACTGGCAAGTGAAGCCTTTTCAAGCTACTGGCAGGGCAAGTACTGGCAAGTGAGGGCTGGGAAGCTACTGGCAGTTGAATTACTAGCCGGCGAAGCCATTGAAGATACAGGCATGGAAGGTACTGGCAAGTGAAGCCGTTAAAGCTACTGGCAGGTAAGGTACTGGCAAGTGAAGCCGTTGAAGCTACTGGCAAGGCAAGTACTGGCAAGTGAAGCCATTGAAGCTACTGGCAAGGCAAGTACTGGCAATTGAGGCCTGGGAAGATACTGGCAGCTGAAATATTGGCAGGCGAAGCCGTTGAAGCTACTAGCAAGGCAAGTACTGGCAATTGAGGCTGTGGAGGCTACTCGCAGCTGAAATACTGGCAGGCGAAGCCGTTGAAGCTACTGACAATGCAAGTACTGGCAATTGAGGCCGGGGAAGCTACTGGGAGCTGAAATACTGACATGTGAAGGTGTTGAAACTGCTGGCAGGGAAGGTACCGGCAAGTGAAGCCGTTGAAGCTACTGGCAGGGCAAGTACTGGCAAGTGAGGCCTGGGGAGCTACTGGCAGTTGAATTACTAGCCGGCGAAGCCTTTGATGCTACTGGAAGGCTAGGTACTGGCAAGTGAAGGCGTTGAAACTGCTGGCAGGGAAGGTACTGGCAAGTGAAGCCGTTGAAGCTACTGGCAGGTAAGGTACTGGAAAGTGAAGCCGTTGAAGCTACTGGCAGGGCAAGTACTTGCAAGTGAGGCCTGGTAAGCTACTGGCAGTTGAATTACTGGCCGGCGAAGCCATTAAAGGTACAGGCAGGGAAGGTACTTGCAAGTGAAGCCGTTGAAGCTACTGGTAGGTCAAGTACTGTCAAGTGAGGCCAGGGAAGCTACTGGCAGTTGAATTACTGGCCGGCAAAGCCATTGAAGCTACAGGCAGGGAAGGTACTGGCAAGTGAAGACATTGAAGCTACTTGTAGGGAAGGTACTGGCAAGTGAAGCTGTTGAAGCTACAGGCAGGTAAGGTACTGGCAAGTGAAGCCGTTGAAGCTACTGGCAGGGCAAGTACTGGCAAGTGAGGCCTGGGAAGCTACTGACAGTTGAATTACTGGCCGGCGAAGCCATTGAAGTTACAGCCAGGGAAGGTACTGGCAAGTGAAGCCGTTGAAGCTACTGGTAGGTCAAGTACTGTCAAGTGAGGCCAGGGAAGCTACTGGCAGTTGAATTACTGGCCGGCAAAGCCATTGAAGCTACTGGCAGGGAAGGTACTGGCCGGCGAAGCCATTGAAGCTACTGGCAGGGAAGGTACTGGCCAGCGAAGCCATTGAAGCTACTGGCAGGGAAGGTAATGGCAAGTGAAGCCGTTGAAGCTACTGGCAGGTAAGGTACTGGCAAGAGAAGCCGTTGAAGCTACTGGCAAGGCAAGTACTGGGAAGTGAAGCCGTTGAAGCTACTGGCAAGGCAAGTACTGGCAATTGAGGCCGGGGAAGCTACTGGGAGCTGAAATACTGGCAGGCGAAGCCGTTGAAGTTACTGGCAAGGCAAGTACTGGCAAGTGAAGCCGTTGTAGCTACTGGCAAGGAAGTACTGGCAAGTGAAGCCGTTGAAGCTACTGGCAAGGCAAGTACTGGCAATTGAGGCCTGGGAAGATACTGGCAGCTGAAATATTGGCAGGCGAAGCCGTTGAAGCTACTGACAATGCAAGTACTGGCAATTGAGGAAGGGGAAGCTACTGGGAGCTGAAATACTGACATGTGAAGCCGTTGAAGCTACTGGCAGGTAAGGTACTGGCAAGTGAAGCCGTTGAAGCTACTGGCAAGGCAAGTACTGGCAAGTGAAGCCGTTGAAGCTACTGGCAAGGCAAGTACTGGCAAGTGAAGCCGTTGAAGCTACTGGCAAGGAAGTACTGGCAAGTGAAGCCGTTGAAGCTACTGGCAAGGCAAGTACTGGCAAGTGAAGCCGTTGAAGCTACTGGCAAGGCAAGTACTGGCAAGTGAAGCCGTTGAAGCTACTGGCAAGGCAAGTACTGGCAAGTGAGGCCTGGGAAGCTACTCGCAGTTGAATTACTGGCCGGCGAAGCCATGGAAGCTACAGTCAGGGAAGGTACTGGCAAGTGAAGCCGTTGAATCTACTGGTAGGTCAAGTACTGGCAAGTGAGGCCTGGTAAGCTACTGGCAGTTGAATTACTGGCCGGCGACGCCCTTGAAGCTACAGGCAGGGAAGGTACTGGCAAGTGAAGCCGTTGAAGCTACTGGTAGGTCAAGTACTGTCAAGTGAGGCGAGGGAAGCTACTGGCAGTTGAATTACTGGCCGGCGAAGCCATTGAAGATACAGGCATGGAAGGTCCTGGCAAGTGAAGCCGTTAAAGCTACTGGCAGGTAAGGTACTGGCAAGTGAAGCCGTTGAAGCTACTGGCAAGGCAAGTACTGGCAAGTGAAGCCGTTGAAGATACTGGCAGGTAAGGTAGTGGCAAGTGAAGCCATGGAAGCTACTGGATACGCAAGTTCAGGCAAGTGAGGCCGGGGAAGCTACTGGGAGCTGAAATACTGACATGTGAAGGCGTTGAAACTGCTGGCAGGGAAGGTACTGGCAAGTGAAGCCGTTGAAGCTACTGGCAGGTAAGGTACTGGCAAGTGAAGCCTTTGAAGCTACTGGCAGGGCAAGTACTGGCAAGTGAGGGCTGGGAAGCTACTGGCAGTTGAATTACTGGCCGGCAAAGCCATTGAAGATACAGGCATGGAAGGTACTAGCAAGTGAAGCCGTTAAAGCTACTGGCAGGTAAGGTACTGGCAAGTGAAGCCGTTGAAGCTACTTGATTGGAAGGTACTGGGAAGTGAAGCCATTGAAGGTACTGGCAGTGCAAGTCCTGGCAAGTGAGGCCTGGGGAGCTACTGGCAGTTGAATTACTGGCCGGCGAAGCCATTGACGCTATTGGCAGGCAAGGTACTGGCAAGTGAAGGCGTTGAAACTGCTGCCAGGAAAGGTACTGGCAAGTGAAGCCTTTTCAAGCTACTGGCAGGGCAAGTACTGGCAAGTGAGGGCTGGGAAGCTACTGGCAGTTGAATTACTAGCCGGCGAAGCCATTGAAGATACAGGCATGGAAGGTACTGGCAAGTGAAGCCGTTAAAGCTACTGGCAGGTAAGGTACTGGCAAGTGAAGCCGTTGAAGCTACTGGCAAGGCAAGTACTGGCAAGTGAAGCCATTGAAGCTACTGGCAAGGCAAGTACTGGCAATTGAGGCCTGGGAAGATACTGGCAGCTGAAATATTGGCAGGCGAAGCCGTTGAAGCTACTAGCAAGGCAAGTACTGGCAATTGAGGCTGTGGAGGCTACTCGCAGCTGAAATACTGGCAGGCGAAGCCGTTGAAGCTACTGACAATGCAAGTACTGGCAATTGAGGCCGGGGAAGCTACTGGGAGCTGAAATACTGACATGTGAAGGTGTTGAAACTGCTGGCAGGGAAGGTACCGGCAAGTGAAGCCGTTGAAGCTACTGGCAGGGCAAGTACTGGCAAGTGAGGCCTGGGGAGCTACTGGCAGTTGAATTACTAGCCGGCGAAGCCTTTGATGCTACTGGAAGGCTAGGTACTGGCAAGTGAAGGCGTTGAAACTGCTGGCAGGGAAGGTACTGGCAAGTGAAGCCGTTGAAGCTACTGGCAGGTAAGGTACTGGAAAGTGAAGCCGTTGAAGCTACTGGCAGGGCAAGTACTTGCAAGTGAGGCCTGGTAAGCTACTGGCAGTTGAATTACTGGCCGGCGAAGCCATTGAAGGTACAGGCAGGGAAGGTACTTGCAAGTGAAGCCGTTGAAGCTACTGGTAGGTCAAGTACTGTCAAGTGAGGCCAGGGAAGCTACTGGCAGTTGAATTACTGGCCGGCAAAGCCATTGAAGCTACAGGCAGGGAAGGTACTGGCAAGTGAAGACATTGAAGCTACTTGTAGGGAAGGTACTGGCAAGTGAAGCTGTTGAAGCTACAGGCAGGTAAGGTACTGGCAAGTGAAGCCGTTGAAGCTACTGGCAGGGCAAGTACTGGCAAGTGAGGCCTGGGAAGCTACTGTCAGTTGAATTACTGGCCGGCGAAGCCATTGAAGCTACAGCCAGGGAAGGTACTGGCAAGTGAAGCCGTTGAAGCTACTGGTAGGTCAAGTACTGTCAAGTGAGGCCAGGGAAGCTACTGGCAGTTGAATTACTGGCCGGCAAAGCCATTGAAGCTACTGGCAGGGAAGGTACTGGCCGGCGAAGCCATTGAACGTACTGGCAGGGAAGGAACTGGCCAGCGAAGCCATTGAAGCTACTGGCAGGGAAGGTACTGGCAAGTGAAGCCGTTGAAGCTACTGGCAGGTAAGGTACTGGCAAGAGAAGCCGTTGAAGCTACTGGCAAGGCAAGTACTGGGAAGTGAAGCCGTTGAAGCTACTGGCAAGGCAAGTACTGGCAATTGAGGCCGGGGAAGCTACTGGGAGCTGAAATACTGGCAGGCGAAGCCGTTGAAGTTACTGACAATGCAAGTACTGGCAATTGAGGACGGGGAAGCTACTGGGAGCTGAAATACTGACATGTGAAGGTGTTGAAACTGCTGGCAAGGAAGGTACTGGCAAGTGAAGCCGTTGAAGCTACTGGCAGGGAAGGTACTGGCAAGTGAAGCCGTTGAAGCTACTGGCAGGGCAAGTACTGGAAAGTGAGGCCTGGGGAGCTACTGGCAGTTGAATTACAAGCCGTCGAAGCCATTGACGCTACTGGAAGGCTAGGTACTGGCAAGTGAAGGCGTTGAAACTGCTGGCAGGGAAGGTACTGGCAAGTGAAGCCGTTGAAGCTACTGGCAGGTAAGGTACTGGCAAGTGAAGCCATTGAAGCTACTGGCAGGGCAAGTACTGGCAAGTGAGGCCTGGTAAGCTACTGGCAGTTGAATTACTGGCCAGCGACGCCATTGAAGGTACAGGCAGGGAAGGTACTGGCAAGTGAAGCCGTTGAAGTTACTGGTAGGTCAAGTACTGTCAAGTGAGGCGAGGGAAGCTACTGGCAGTTGAAATACTGGCCGGCAAATCCATTGAAGCTACAGGCAGGGAAGGTATTGGCAAGTGAAGACATTGAAGCTACTTGTAGGAAGGTACTTGCAAGTGAAGCTGTTGAAGCTACAGGCAGGTAAGGTAGTGGCAAGTGAAGCTGTTGAAGCTACTGGCAGGGCAAGTACTGGCAAGTGAGGCCTGGGAAGCTACTGGCAGTTGAATTACTGGCCGGCGAAGCCAATGAAACTACAGGCAGGGAAGGTACTGGCAAGTGAAGCCGTTGACGCTACTGGCAAGGCAAGTACAGGCAAGTGAAGCCGTTGAAGCTACTGGCAGGGAAGGTACTGGCAATTGAGGCCTGGGAAGATACTGGCAGCTGAAATATTGGCAGGCGAAGCCGTTGAAGCTACTAGCAAGGCAAGTACTCGCAATTGAGGCTGGGGAGGCTACTCGCAGCTGAAATACTGGCAGGCGAAGCCGTTGAAGCTACTGACAATGCAAGTACTGGCAATTGAGGACGGGGAAGCTACTGGGAGCTGAAATACTTACATGTATGGTGTTGAAACTGCTGGCAGGGAAGGTACCGGCAAGTGAAGCCGTTGAAGCTACTGGCAGGGAAGGTACTTGCAAGTGAAGCCGTTGAAGCGACTGGCAGGGCAAGTACTGTCAAGTGAGGCCAGGGAAGGTACTGGCAGTTGAATTACTGGCCGGCAAAGCCATTGAAGCTACTGGCAGGGAAGGTACTGGCCGGCGAAGCCATTGAACGTACTGGCAGGGAAGGAACTGGCCAGCGAAGCCATTGAAGCTACTGGCAGGGAAGGTACTGGCAAGTGAAGCCGTTGAAGCTACTGGCAGGTAAGGTACTGGCAAGAGAAGCCGTTGAAGCTACTGGCAAGGCAAGTACTGGGAAGTGAAGCCGTTGAAGCTACTGGCAAGGCAAGTACTGGCAATTGAGGCCGGGGAAGCTACTGGGAGCTGAAATACTGGCAGGCGAAGCCGTTGAAGTTACTGACAATGCAAGTACTGGCAATTGAGGACGGGGAAGCTACTGGGAGCTGAAATACTGACATGTGAAGGTGTTGAAACTGCTGGCAAGGAAGATACTGGCAAGTGAAGCCGTTGAAGCTACTGGCAGGGAAGGTACTGGCAAGTGAAGCCGTTGAAGCTACTGGCAGGGCAAGTACTGGAAAGTGTGGCCTGGGGAGCTACTGGCAGTTGAATTACAAGCCGGCGAAGCCATTGACGCTACTGGAAGGCTAGGTACTGGCAAGTGAAGGCGTTGAAACTGCTGGCAGGGAAGGTACTGGCAAGTGAAGCCGTTGAAGCTACTGGCAGGTAAGGTACTGGCAAGTGAAGCCATTGAAGCTACTGGCAGGGCAAGTACTGGCAAGTGAGGCCTGGTAAGCTACTGGCAGTTGAATTACTGGCCAGCGACGCCATTGAAGCTACAGGCAGGGAAGGTACTGGCAAGTGAAGCCGTTGAAGTTACTGGTAGGTCAAGTACTGTCAAGTGAGGCGAGGGAAGCTACTGGCAGTTGAAATACTGGCCGGCAAATCCATTGAAGCTACAGGCAGGGAAGGTATTGGCAAGTGAAGACATTGAAGCTACTTGTAGGAAGGTACTTGCAAGTGAAGCTGTTGAAGCTACAGGCAGGTAAGGTAGTGGAAAGTGAAGCTGTTGAAGCTACTGGCAGGGCAAGTACTGGCAAGTGAGGCCTGGGAAGCTACTGGCAGTTGAATTACTGGCCGGCGAAGCCAATGAAACTACAGGCAGGGAAGGTACTGGCAAGTGAAGCCGTTGACGCTACTGGCAAGGCAAGTACAGGCAAGTGAAGCCGTTGAAGCTACTGGCAGGGAAGGTACTGGCAATTGAGGCCTGGGAAGATACTGGCAGCTGAAATATTGGCAGGCGAAGCCGTTGAAGCTACTAGCAAGGCAAGTACTCGCAATTGAGGCTGGGGAGGCTACTCGCAGCTGAAATACTGGCAGGCGAAGCCGTTGAAGCTACTGACAATGCAAGTACTGGCAATTGAGGACGGGGAAGCTACTGGGAGCTGAAATACTTACATGTATGGTGTTGAAACTGCTGGCAGGGAAGGTACCGGCAAGTGAAGCCGTTGAAGCTACTGGCAGGGAAGGTACTTGCAAGTGAAGCCGTTGAAGCGACTGGCAGGGCAAGTACTGTCAAGTGAGGCCAGGGAAGGTACTGGCAGTTGAATTACTGGCCGGCAAAGCCATTGAAGCTACTGGCAGGGAAGGTACTGGCCGGCGAAGCCATTGAAGCTACTGGCAGGGAAGGTACTGGCCAGCGAAGCCATTGAAGCTACTGGCAGGGAAGGTACTGGCCGGCGAAGCCATTGAAGCTACTGACAGGGAAGGTACTGGCCAGCGAAGCCATTGAAGCTACTGGCAGGGAAGGTACTGGCAAGTGAAGCCGTTGAAGCTACTGGCAGGTAAGGTACTGGCAAGAGAAGCCGTTGAAGCTACTGGCAGGTAAGGTATTGGCAAGTGAAGCCATTGAAGCTACTGGCAGGGAAGGTACTGGCCGGCGAAGCCATTGAAGCTACTGACAGGGAAGGTACTGGCCAGCAAAGCCATTGAAGCTACTGGCAGGGAAGGTACTGGCAAGTGAAGCCGTTGAAGCTACTGGCAGGTATGGTACTGGCAAGAGAAGCCGTTGAAGCTACTGGCAAGGCAAGTACTGGGAAGTGAAGCCGTTGAAGCTACTGGCAAGGCAAGTACTGGCAATTGAGGCCGGGGAAGCTTCTGGCAGCTGAAATACTGGCAGGCGAAGCCGTTGAAGTTACTGACAATGCAAGTACTGGCAATTGAGGCTGGGGAAGCTACTGGGAGCTGAAATACTGACATGTGAAGGTGTTGAAACTGCTGGCAAGGAAGGTACTGCCAAGTGAAGCCGTTGAAGCTACTGGCAGGGAAGGTACTGGCAAGTGAAGCCGTTGAAGCTACTGGCAGGGAAGGTACTGGCAAGTGAAGCCGTTGAAGCTACTGGCAGGGCAAGTACTGGCAAGTGAGGCCTGGGGAGCTACTGGCAGTTGAATTACTAGCCGGCGAAGCCATTGACGCTACTGGAAGGCTAGGTACTGGCAAGTGAAGGCGTTAAAACTGCTGGCAGGGAAGGTACTGGCAAGTCAAGCCGTTGAAGCTACTGGCAGGTAAGGTACTGGCAAGTGAAGCCGTTGAAGCTACTGGCAGGGCAAGTACTGGCAAGTGAGGCCTGGTAAGCTACTGGCAGTTGAATTACTTGCCGGCGACGCCATTGAAGCTACAGGCAGGGAAGGTACTGGCAAGTGAAGACATTGAAGCTACTTGTAGGGAAGGTACTGGCACGTGAAGCTGTTGAAGCTACAAGCAGGTAAGGTACTGGCAAGTGAAGCTGTTGAAGCTACTGGCAGGGCAAGTACTGGCAAGTGAGGCCTGGGAAGCTACTGGCAGTTGAATTACTGGCCGGCGAAGCCATTGAAGCTACAGGCAGGGAAGGTACTGGCAAGTGAAGCCGTTGAAGCTACTGGTAGGTCAAGTACTGTCAAGTGAGGCCAGGGAAGCTACTGGCAGTTGAATTACTGGCCGGCAAAGCCATTGAAGCTACTGGCAGGGAAGGTACTGGCCGGCGAAGCCATTGAAGCTACTGGCAGGGAAGGTACTGGCCGGCGAAGCCATTGAAGCTACTGGCAGGGAAGGTACTGGCAAGTGAAGACATTGAAGCTACTTGTAGGGAAGGTACTGGCAAGTAAAGCCGTTGAAGCTACTGGCAGGTAAGGTACTGGCAAGTGAAGCCGTTGAAGCTACTGGCAAGGCAAGTACTGGCAAGTAAGCCGTTGAAGCTACTGGCAAGGCAAGTACTTGCAAGTGTAGCCGTTGAAGCTACTGGCAAGGCAAGTACTGGCAATTGAGGCCTGGGAAGCTACTGGCAGCTGAAATACTGGTAGGCGAAGCCATTGAAGATACTAGCATGGCAAGTACTTGCAATTGAGGCTGGGGAAGCTACTCGCAGCTGAAATACTGGCAAGTGAAGCCGTTGAAGCTACTGGTAGGTCAAGCACTGTCAAGTGAGGCAAGGGAAGCTACTGGCAGTTGAATTACTGGCCGGCGAAGCCATTGACGCTATTGGCAGGCAAGGTACTGGCAAGTGAAGGCGTTGAAACTGCTGGCAGGAAAGGTACTGGCAAGTGAAGCCGTTGAAGCTACTGGCAGGTAAGGTACTGGCAAGTGAAGCCGTTGAAGCTACTGGCAGGGCAAGTACTGGCAAGTGAGGCCTGGGAAGCTACTGGCAGTTGAATTACTGGCCGGCGAAGCCATTGAAGCTACAGGCAGGGAAGGTACTGTCAAGTGAAGCCGTTGAAGCTACTGGTAGGTCAAGTACTGTCAAGTGAGGCCAGGGAAGCTACTGGCAGTTGAATTACTGGCCGGCAAAGCCATTGAAGCTACTGGCAGGGAAGGTACTGGCCGGCAAAGCCATTGAAGCTACTGGCAGGGAAGGTACTGGCAAGTGAAGCCGTTGAAGCTACTGGCAAGGCAAGTACTGGCAAGTGAAGCCGTTGAAGCTACTGGCAAGGCAAGTACTGGCAAGTGTAGCCATTGAAGCTACTGGCAAGGCAAGTACTGGCAATTGAGGCCGGGGAACTTACTGGCAGCTGAAATACTGGCAGGCGAAGCCGTTGAAGCTACTGACAATGCAAGTACTGGCAATTGAGGCCGGGGAAGCTACTGGGAGTTGAAATATTGACATGTGAAGGTGTTGAAACTGCTGGCAAGGAAGGTACTGGGAAGTGAAGCCGTTGAAGCTACTGGCAGGGAAGGTACTGGCAAGTGAAGCCGTTGAAGCTACTGGCAGAGAAGGTACTGGCCGGCGAAGCCATTGAAGCTACTGGCAGGGAAGGTACTGGCCAGCGAAGCCATTGAAGCTACTGGCAGGGAAGGTACTGGCAAGTGAAGCCGCTGAAGCTACTGGCAGGTAAGGTACTGGCAAGAGAAGCCGTTGAAGCTACTGGCAAGGCAAGTACTGGGAAGTGAAGCCGTTGAAGCTACTGGCAAGGCAAGTACTGGCAATTGAGGCCGGGGAAGCTACTGGCAGCTGAAATAATGGCAGGCGAAGCCGTTGAAGTTACTGACAATGCAAGTACTGGCAATTGAGGCCCGGGAAGCTACTGGGAGCTGAAATACTGACATGTGAAGGTGTTGAAACTGCTGGCAAGGAAGGTACTGGCAAGTGAAGCCGTTGAAGCTACTTTCAGGGGAGGTACTGGCAAGTGAAGCCGTTGAAGCTACTGGCAGGGCAAGTACTGGCAAGTGAGGCCTGGGGAGCTACTGGCAGTTGAATTACAAGCCGGCGAAGCCATTGACGCTACTGGAAGGCTAGGTACTGGCAAGTGAAGGCGTTGAAACTGCTGGCAGGGAAGGTACTGCAAGTGAAGCCGTTGAAGCTACTGGCAGGTAAGGTACTGGCAAGTGAAGCCGTTGAAGCTACTGGCAGGGCAAGAACTGGCAAGTGAGGCCTGGTAAGCTACTGGCAGTTGAATTACTGGCCGGCGACGCCATTGAAGCTACAGGCAGGGAAGGTACTGGCAAGTGAAGCCGTTGAAGCTACTGGTAGGTCAAGTACTGTCAAGTGAGGCGAGGGAAGCTACTGGCAGTTGAATTACTGGCCGGCAAAGCCATTGAAGCTACAGGCATGGAAAGTACTGGCAAGTGAAGTCGTTAAAGCTACTGGCAGGTAAGGTACTGGCAAGTGAAGCCTTTGAAGCTACTGGCAAGGCAAGTACTGGCAAGTGAAGCCGTTGAAGATACTGGCAGGTAAGGTAGTGGCAAGTGAAGCCATGGAAGCTACTGGATATGCAAGTACTGGCAAGTGAGGCCGGGGAAGCTACTGGGAGCTGAAATACTGACATGTGAAGGCGTTGAAACTGCTGGCAGGGAAGGTACTGGCAAGTGAAGCCTTTGAAGCTACTGGCAGGTAAGGTACTGGCAAGTGAAGCCTTTGAAGCTACTGGCAGGGCAAGTACTGGCAAGTGAGGGCTGGGAAGCTACTGGCAGTTGAATTACTGGCCGGCGAAGCCATTGAAGATACAGGCATGGAAGGTACTAGCAAGTGAAGCCGTTAAAGCTACTGGCAGGAAAGGTACTGGCAAGTGAAGCCATTGAAGCTACTGGCAGGGCAAATACTGGCAAGTGAGGCCTGGGAAGGTACTGGCAGTTGAATTACTGGCCGGCGAAGCCATTGAAGCTACAGGCAGGGAAGGTACTGGCAAGTGAAGACATTGAAGCTACTTGTAGGGAAGGTACTGGCAAGTGAAGCTGTTGAAGCTACAGGCAGGTAAGGTACTGGCAATTGAAGCCGTTGAAGTTACTGGCAGGGCAAGGACTGGCAAGTGAGGCCTGGGAAGCTACTGGCAGTTGAATTACTGGATGGCAAAGCCATTGAATCTACAGTCAGGGAAGGTACTGGCAAGTGAAGCTGTTGAAGCTACTGGCAAGGAAGGTACTGGCAAGTGAAGCCGTAGAAGCTACTGGCAGGGAAGGTACTGGCAAGTGAAGCCGTTGAAGCTACTTGATTGGAAGGTACTGGGAAGTGAAGCCATTGAAGGTACTGGCAGGGCAAGTCCTGGCAAGTGAGGCCTGGGGAGCTACTGGCAGTTGAATTACTGGCCGGCGAAGCCATTGACGCTATTGGCAGGCAAGGTACTGGCAAGTGAAGGCGTTGAAACTGCTGGCAGGAAAGGTACTGGCAAGTGAAGCCTTTTCAAGCTACTGGCAGGGCAAGTACTGGCAAGTGAGGGCTGGGAAGCTACTGGCAGTTGAATTACTAGCCGGCGAAGCCATTGAAGATACAGGCATGGAAGGTACTGGCAAGTGAAGCCGTTAAAGCTACTGGCAGGTAAGGTACTGGCAAGTGAAGCCGTTGAAGCTACTGGCAAGGCAAGTACTGGCAAGTGAAGCCATTGAAGCTACTGGCAAGGCAAGTAATGGCAATTGAGGCCTGGGAAGATACTGGCAGCTGAAATATTGGCAGGCGAAGCCGTTGAAGCTACTAGCAAGGCAAGTACTGGCAATTGAGGCTGTGGAGGCTACTCGCAGCTGAAATACTGGCAGGCGAAGCCGTTGAAGCTACTGACAATGCAAGTACTGGCAATTGAGGCCGGGGAAGCTACTGGGAGCTGAAATACTGACATGTGAAGGTGTTGAAACTGCTGGCAGGGAAGGTACCGGCAAGTGAAGCCGTTGAAGCTACTGGCAGGGAAGTACTGGCAAGTGAGGCCTGGGGAGCTACTGGCAGTTGAATTAGTAGCCGGCGAAGCCTTTGATGCTACTGGAAGGCTAGGTACTGGCAAGTGAAGGCGTTGAAACTGCTGGCAGGGAAGGTACTGGCAAGTGAAGCCGTTGAAGCTACTGGCAGGTAAGGTACTGGAAAGTGAAGCCGTTGAAGCTACTGGCAGGGCAAGTACTTGCAAGTGAGGCCTGGTAAGCTACTGGCAGTTGAATTACTGGCCGGCGAAGCCATTGAAGGTACAGGCAGGGAAGGTACTTGCAAGTGAAGCCGTTGAAGCTACTGGTAGGTCAAGTACTGTCAAGTGAGGCCAGGGAAGCTACTGGCAGTTGAATTACTGGCCGGCAAAGCCATTGAAGCTACAGGCAGGGAAGGTACTGGCAAGTGAAGACATTGAAGCTACTTGTAGGGAAGGTACTGGCAAGTGAAGCCGTTGAAGCTACTGGCAGGGCAAGTACTGGCAAGTGAGGCCTGGGAAGCTACTGACAGTTGAATTACTGGCCGGCGAAGCCATTGAAGCTACAGCCAGGGAAGGTACTGGCAAGTGAAGCCGTTGAAGCTACTGGTAGGTCAAGTACTGTCAAGTGAGGCCAGGGAAGCTACTGGCAGTTGAATTACTGGCCGGCAAAGCCATTGAAGCTACTGGCAGGGAAGGTACTGGCCGGCGAAGCCATTGAAGCTACTGGCAGGGAAGGTACTCGCCAGCGAAGCCATTGAAGCTACTGGCAGGGAAGGTACTGGCAAGTGAAGCCGTTGAAGCTACTGGCAGGTATGGTACTGGCAAGAGAAGCCGTTGAAACTGCTGGCAGGGAAGGTACTGGCAGGCGAAGCCGTTGAAGTTACTGGCAATGCAAGTACTGGCAATTGAGGCTGGGGAAGCTACTGGGAGCTGAAATACTGACATGTGAAGGTGTTGAAACTGCTGGCAAGGAAGGTACTGGCAAGTGAAGCCGTTGAAGCTACTGGCAGGGAAGGTACTGGCAAGTGAAGCCGTTGAAGCTACTGGCAGGGAAGGTACTGGCAAGTGAAGCCGTTGAAGCTACTGGCAGGGCAAGTACTGGCAAGTGAGGCCTGGGGAGCTACTGGCAGTTGAATTACTAGCCGGCGAAGCCATTGACGCTACTGGAAGGCTAGGTACTGGCAAGTGAAGGCGTTGAAGCTGCTGGCAGGGAAGGTACTGGCAAGTCAAGCCGTTGAAGCTACTGGCAGGAAGGTACTGGCAAGTGAAGCCGTTGAAGCTACTGGCAGGGCAAGTACTGGCAAGTGAGGCCTGGTAAGCTACTGGCAGTTGAATTACTTGCCGGCGACGCCATTGAAGCTACAGGCAGGGAAGGTACTGGCAAGTGAAGACATTGAAGCTACTTGTAGGGAAGGTACTGGCAAGTGAAGCTGTTGAAGCTACAAGCAGGTAAGGTACTGGCAAGTGAAGCTGTTGAAGCTACTGGCAGGGCAAGTACTGGCAAGTGAGGCCTGGGAAGCTACTGGCAGTTGAATTACTGGCCGGCGAAGCCATTGAAGCTACAGGCAGGGAAGGTACTGGCAAGTGAAGCCGTTGAAGCTACTGGTAGGTCAAGTACTGTCAAGTGAGGCCAGGGAAGCTACTGGCAGTTGAATTACTGGCCGGCAAAGCCATTGAAGCTACTGGCAGGGAAGGTACTAGCCGGCGAAGCCATTGAAGCTACTGGCAGGGAAGGTACTGGCCGGCGAAGCCATTGAAGCTACTGGCAGGGAAGGTACTGGCAAGTGAAGACATTGAAGCTACTTGTAGGGAAGGTACTGGCAAGTGAAGCCGTTGAAGCTACTGGCAGGTAAGGTACTGGCAAGTGAAGCCGTTGAAGCTACTGGCAAGGCAAGTACTGGCAAGTGAAGCCGTTGAAGCTACTGGCAAGGCAAGTACTGGCAATTGAGGCCGGGGAAGTTACTGGCAGCTGAAATACTGGCAGGCGAAGCCGTTGAAGCTACTGACAATGCAACTACTGGCAATTGAGGCCGGGGAAGCTACTGGGAGCTGAAATACTGACATGTGAAGGTGTCGAAACTGCTGGCAAGGAAGGTACTGGCAAGTGAAGCCGTTGAAGCTACTGGCAGGGAAGGTACTGGCAAGTGAAGCCGTTGAAGCTACTGGCAGGTAAGGTACTGGCAAGTGAAGCCGTTGAAGCTACTGGCAAGGCAAGTACTGGCAAGTGAAGCCGTTGAAGCTACTGGCAAGGCAAGTACTGGCAAGTGAAGCCGTTGAAGCTACTGGCAAGGAAGTACTGGCAAGTGAAGCCGTTGAAGCTACTGACAATGCAAGTACTGGCAATTGAGGCCGGGGAAGCTACTGGGAGTTGAAATACTGACATGTGAAGGTGTTGAAACTGCTGGCAAGGAAGGTACTGGCAAGTGAAGCCGTTGAAGCTACTGGCAGGGAAGGTACTGGCAAGTGAAGCCGTTGAAGCTACTGGCAGGTAAGGTATTGGCAAGTGAAGCCGTTGAAGCTACTGGCAACGCAAGTACTGGCAATTGAGGCCCGGGAAGGTATTCGGAGCTGAAACACTGACATCTGAAGGCATTGAAAATGCTGGCAAGTAAGGTACTGGCAAGTGAAGCCGTTGAAGCTACTGGCAGTTGAATTACTGGCCGGCAAAGCCATTGAAGCTACAGGCATGGAAGGTACTTTCAAGTGAAGCTGTTAAAGCTACTGGCAGGTAAGGTACTGGCAAGTGAAGCCGTTGAAGCTACTGGCAAGGCAAGTACTTGCAAGTGTAGCTGTTGAAGCTACTGGCAAGGCAAGTACTGCAATTGAGCCCTGGGAAGCTACTGGCAGCTGAAATATTGGTAGGCGAAGCCATTGAAGATACTAGCAAGGCAAGTACTTGCAATTGAGGCTGGGGAAGCTACTCGCAGCTGAAATACTGGCAGGCGAAGCCGTTGAAGCTACTGACAATGCAAGTACTGGCAATTGAGGAAGGGGAAGCTACTGGGAGCTGAAATACTGACGTGTGAAGCCGTTGAAGCTACTGGCAGGTAAGGTACTGGCAAGTGAAGCCGTTGAAGCTACTGGAAAGGAAAGTACTGGCAAGTGAGGCCTGGGAAGCTACGGGCAGTTGAAATACTGGCCGGCGAAGCCATGGAAGCTACAGGCAGGGAAGGTACTGGCAAGTGAAGCCGTTGAAGCTACTGGCAAGGCAAGTTCGGGCAATTGAGGCTTGGGAAGCTACTGGCAGTTGTATTACTGGCCGGCGAAGCCATCGAAGCTACTGGCAGGGAACGTACTGGCAACTGAAGCCGTAGAAGCTACTGGCAGGTAAGGTACTGGCAAGTGAAGCCGTTGAAGCTATTGGCAGGGCAAGTACTGGCAAGTGAGGTCTGGGAAGCTACTGGCAGTTGAATTACTGGCCGGCGAAGCCATTGAAGCTACAGGCAGGGAAGGTACTGTCAAGTGAAGCCGTTGAAACTACTGGTAGGTCAAGTACTGACAAGTGAGGCCAGGGAAGCTACTGGCAGTTGAATTACTGGCCGGCAAAGCCATTGAAGCTACTGGCAGGGAAGGTACTGGCCGGCAAAGCCATTGAAGCTACTGGCAGGGAAGGTACTGGCAAGTGAAGCCGTTGAAGCTACTGGCAAGGCAAGTACTGGCAAGTGAAGCCGTTGAAGCTACTGGCAAGGCAAGTACTGGCAAATGAAGCCGTTGAAGCTACTGGCAAGGCAAGTTCGGGCAATTGAGGCTTGGGAAGCTACTGGCAGTAGTATTATTGGCCGGCGAAGCCATCGAAGCTACTGGCAGGGAACTTACTGGCAACTGAAGCCGTTGAAGCTACTGGCAGGTAAGGTAATGGCAAGTGAAGCCGTTAAAGCTACTGGCTGGTAAGGTACTGGCAAGTGAAGCCGTTGAAGCTACTGGCAAGGCAAGTACTTGCAAGTGTAGCCGTTGAAGCTACTGGCAAGGCAAGTACTGGCAATTGAGGCCTGGGAAGCTACTGGCAGCTGAAATATTGGTAGGCGAAGACATTGAAGATACTAGCAAGGCAAGTACTTGCAATTGAGGGTGGGGAAGCTACTCGCAGCTGAAATACTGGCAAGTGAAGCCATTGAAGCTACTGGTAGGTCAAGTACTGTCAAGTGAGGCAAGGGAAGCTACTGGCAGTTGAATTACTGGCCGGCGAAGCCATTGACGCTATTGGCAGGCAAGGTACTGGCAAGTGAAGGCGTTGAAACTGCTGGCAGGAAAGGTACTGGCAAGTGAAGCCGTTGAAGCTACTGGCAGGTAAGGTACTGCAAAGTGAAGCCGTTGAAGCTACTGGCAGGGCAAGTACTGGCAAGTGAGGCCTGGGAAGCTACTGGCAGTTGAATTACTGGCCGGCGAAGCCATTGAAGCTACAGGCAGGGAAGGTACTGTCAAGTGAAGCCGTTGAAGCTACTGGTAGGTCAAGTACTGTCAAGTGAGGCCAGGGAAGCTACTGGCAGTTGAATTACTGGCCGGCAAAGCCATTGAAGCTACTGGCAGGGAAGGTACTGGCCGGCAAAGCCATTGAAGCTACTGGCAGGGAAGGTACTGGCAAGTGAAGCCGTTGAAGCTACTGGCAAGGCAAGTACTGGCAAGTGAAGCCGTTGAAGCTACTGGCAAGGCAAGTACTGGCAAGTGTAGCCATTGAAGCTACTGGCAAGGCAAGTACTGGCAATTGAGACCGGGGAACTTACTGGCAGCTGAAATACTTGCAGGCGAAGCCGTTGAAGCTACTGACAATGCAAGTACTGGCAATTGAGGCCGGGAAAGCTACTGGGAGTTGAAATATTGACATGTGAAGGTGTTGAAACTGCTGGCAAGGAAGGTACTGGCAAGTGAAGCCGTTGAAGCTACTGGCAAGGCAAGTTCGGGCAATTGAGGCTTGGGAAGCTACTGGCAGTTGTATTACTGGCCGGCGAAGCCGTTGAAGCTACTGGCAGGAAAGGTACTGGCAAGTGAAGCCGTTGAAGCTACTGGCAAGGCAAGTTCGGGCAATTGAGGCTTGGGAAGCTACTGGCAGTTGTATTACTTGCCGGCGAAGCCATCAAAGCTACTGGCAGGGAACGTACTGGCAACAGAAGCCGTTGAAGCTACTGGCAGGTAAGGTAATGGCAAGTGAAGCCGTTGAAGCTACTGGCAGGGCAACTACTGGCAAGTGATGGCTGGGAAGCTACTGGCAGTTGAATTACTGGCCGGCGAAGCCATTGAAGCTACAGGCAGGGAAGGTACTGTCAAGTGAAGCCGTTGAAGCTACTGGTAGGTCAAGTACTGTCAAGTGAGGCCAGGGAAGCTACTGGCAGTTGAATTACTGGCCGGCAAAGCCATTGAAGCTACTGGCAGGGAAGGTACTGGCAAGTGAAGCCATTGAAGCTACTGGCAGGGAAGGTACTGGCAAGTGAAGCCGTTGAAGCTACTGGCAAGGCAAGTACTGGCAAGTGAAGCCGTTGAAGCTACTGACAATGCAAGTACTGGCAATTGAGGCCGGGGAAGCTACTGGGAGTTGAAATACTGACATGTGAAGGTGTTGAAACTGCTGGCAAGGAAGGTACTGGCAAGTGAAGCCGTTGAAGCTACTGGCAGGTAAGGTACTGGCAAGTGAAGCCGTTGAAGCTACTGGCAGTGCAAGTACTGTCAAGTGAGGCCAGGGAAGCTACTGGCAGTTGAATTACTGGCCGGCAAAGCCATTGAAGCTACTTGTAGGGAAGTTACTGGCCCGCGAAGCCATTGAAGCTACTGGCAGGGAAGGTACTGGCCGGCGAAGCCATTGAAGCTACTTGTAGGGAAGGTACTGGCAAGTGAAGACATTGAAGCTACTGGCAGGTAAAGTACTGGCAAGTGAAGCCGTTGAAGCTACTGGCAGGGCAAGTACTGGCAAGTGAAGCCGTTGAAGCTACTAGCAAGTCAAGTACTGGCAATTGAGGCCGGGGAAGCTACTGGGAGCTGAAATACTGACATGTGAAGGTGTTGAAACTGCTGGCAGGGAAGGTACTGGCAAGTGAAGCCGTTGAAGATACTGGCAGGTAAAGTACTGGCAAGAGAAGCCGTTGAAGCTACTGGCAAGGCAAGTACTGGGAAGTGAAGCCGTTGAAGCTACTGGCAAGGCAAGTACTGGCAATTGAGGCCGGGGAAGCTACTGGCAGCTGAAATAATGGCAGGCGAAGCCGTTGAAGTTACTGACAATGCAAGTACTGGCAATTGAGGCCCGGGAAGCTACTGGGAGCTGAAATACTGACATGTGAAGGTGTTGAAACTGCTGGCAAGGAAGGTACTGGCAAGTGAAGCCGTTGAAGCTACTTTCAGGGGAGGTACTGGCAAGTGAAGCCGTTGAAGCTACTGGCAGGGCAAGTACTGGCAAGTGAGGCCTGGGGAGCTACTGGCAGTTGAATTACAAGCCGGCGAAGCCATTGACGCTACTGGAAGGCTAGGTACTGGCAAGTGAAGGCGTTGAAACTGCTGGCAGGGAAGGTACTGCAAGTGAAGCCGTTGAAGCTACTGGCAGGTAAGGTACTGGCAAGTGAAGCCGTTGAAGCTACTGGCAGGGCAAGAACTGGCAAGTGAGGCCTGGTAAGCTACTGGCAGTTGAATTACTGGCCGGCGACGCCATTGAAGCTACAGGCAGGGAAGGTACTGGCAAGTGAAGCCGTTGAAGCTACTGGTAGGTCAAGTACTGTCAAGTGAGGCGAGGGAAGCTACTGGCAGTTGAATTACTGGCCGGCAAAGCCATTGAAGCTACAGGCATGGAAAGTACTGGCAAGTGAAGTCGTTAAAGCTACTGGCAGGTAAGGTACTGGCAAGTGAAGCCTTTGAAGCTACTGGCAAGGCAAGTACTGGCAAGTGAAGCCGTTGAAGATACTGGCAGGTAAGGTAGTGGCAAGTGAAGCCATGGAAGCTACTGGATATGCAAGTACTGGCAAGTGAGGCCGGGGAAGCTACTGGGAGCTGAAATACTGACATGTGAAGGCGTTGAAACTGCTGGCAGGGAAGGTACTGGCAAGTGAAGCCTTTGAAGCTACTGGCAGGTAAGGTACTGGCAAGTGAAGCCTTTGAAGCTACTGGCAGGGCAAGTACTGGCAAGTGAGGGCTGGGAAGCTACTGGCAGTTGAATTACTGGCCGGCGAAGCCATTGAAGATACAGGCATGGAAGGTACTAGCAAGTGAAGCCGTTAAAGCTACTGGCAGGAAAGGTACTGGCAAGTGAAGCCATTGAAGCTACTGGCAGGGCAAATACTGGCAAGTGAGGCCTGGGAAGGTACTGGCAGTTGAATTACTGGCCGGCGAAGCCATTGAAGCTACAGGCAGGGAAGGTACTGGCAAGTGAAGACATTGAAGCTACTTGTAGGGAAGGTACTGGCAAGTGAAGCTGTTGAAGCTACAGGCAGGTAAGGTACTGGCAATTGAAGCCGTTGAAGTTACTGGCAGGGCAAGGACTGGCAAGTGAGGCCTGGGAAGCTACTGGCAGTTGAATTACTGGATGGCAAAGCCATTGAATCTACAGTCAGGGAAGGTACTGGCAAGTGAAGCTGTTGAAGCTACTGGCAAGGAAGGTACTGGCAAGTGAAGCCGTAGAAGCTACTGGCAGGGAAGGTACTGGCAAGTGAAGCCGTTGAAGCTACTTGATTGGAAGGTACTGGGAAGTGAAGCCATTGAAGGTACTGGCAGGGCAAGTCCTGGCAAGTGAGGCCTGGGGAGCTACTGGCAGTTGAATTACTGGCCGGCGAAGCCATTGACGCTATTGGCAGGCAAGGTACTGGCAAGTGAAGGCGTTGAAACTGCTGGCAGGAAAGGTACTGGCAAGTGAAGCCTTTTCAAGCTACTGGCAGGGCAAGTACTGGCAAGTGAGGGCTGGGAAGCTACTGGCAGTTGAATTACTAGCCGGCGAAGCCATTGAAGATACAGGCATGGAAGGTACTGGCAAGTGAAGCCGTTAAAGCTACTGGCAGGTAAGGTACTGGCAAGTGAAGCCGTTGAAGCTACTGGCAAGGCAAGTACTGGCAAGTGAAGCCATTGAAGCTACTGGCAAGGCAAGTAATGGCAATTGAGGCCTGGGAAGATACTGGCAGCTGAAATATTGGCAGGCGAAGCCGTTGAAGCTACTAGCAAGGCAAGTACTGGCAATTGAGGCTGTGGAGGCTACTCGCAGCTGAAATACTGGCAGGCGAAGCCGTTGAAGCTACTGACAATGCAAGTACTGGCAATTGAGGCCGGGGAAGCTACTGGGAGCTGAAATACTGACATGTGAAGGTGTTGAAACTGCTGGCAGGGAAGGTACCGGCAAGTGAAGCCGTTGAAGCTACTGGCAGGGAAGTACTGGCAAGTGAGGCCTGGGGAGCTACTGGCAGTTGAATTAGTAGCCGGCGAAGCCTTTGATGCTACTGGAAGGCTAGGTACTGGCAAGTGAAGGCGTTGAAACTGCTGGCAGGGAAGGTACTGGCAAGTGAAGCCGTTGAAGCTACTGGCAGGTAAGGTACTGGAAAGTGAAGCCGTTGAAGCTACTGGCAGGGCAAGTACTTGCAAGTGAGGCCTGGTAAGCTACTGGCAGTTGAATTACTGGCCGGCGAAGCCATTGAAGGTACAGGCAGGGAAGGTACTTGCAAGTGAAGCCGTTGAAGCTACTGGTAGGTCAAGTACTGTCAAGTGAGGCCAGGGAAGCTACTGGCAGTTGAATTACTGGCCGGCAAAGCCATTGAAGCTACAGGCAGGGAAGGTACTGGCAAGTGAAGACATTGAAGCTACTTGTAGGGAAGGTACTGGCAAGTGAAGCCGTTGAAGCTACTGGCAGGGCAAGTACTGGCAAGTGAGGCCTGGGAAGCTACTGACAGTTGAATTACTGGCCGGCGAAGCCATTGAAGCTACAGCCAGGGAAGGTACTGGCAAGTGAAGCCGTTGAAGCTACTGGTAGGTCAAGTACTGTCAAGTGAGGCCAGGGAAGCTACTGGCAGTTGAATTACTGGCCGGCAAAGCCATTGAAGCTACTGGCAGGGAAGGTACTGGCCGGCGAAGCCATTGAAGCTACTGGCAGGGAAGGTACTCGCCAGCGAAGCCATTGAAGCTACTGGCAGGGAAGGTACTGGCAAGTGAAGCCGTTGAAGCTACTGGCAGGTATGGTACTGGCAAGAGAAGCCGTTGAAACTGCTGGCAGGGAAGGTACTGGCAGGCGAAGCCGTTGAAGTTACTGGCAATGCAAGTACTGGCAATTGAGGCTGGGGAAGCTACTGGGAGCTGAAATACTGACATGTGAAGGTGTTGAAACTGCTGGCAAGGAAGGTACTGGCAAGTGAAGCCGTTGAAGCTACTGGCAGGGAAGGTACTGGCAAGTGAAGCCGTTGAAGCTACTGGCAGGGAAGGTACTGGCAAGTGAAGCCGTTGAAGCTACTGGCAGGGCAAGTACTGGCAAGTGAGGCCTGGGGAGCTACTGGCAGTTGAATTACTAGCCGGCGAAGCCATTGACGCTACTGGAAGGCTAGGTACTGGCAAGTGAAGGCGTTGAAGCTGCTGGCAGGGAAGGTACTGGCAAGTCAAGCCGTTGAAGCTACTGGCAGGAAGGTACTGGCAAGTGAAGCCGTTGAAGCTACTGGCAGGGCAAGTACTGGCAAGTGAGGCCTGGTAAGCTACTGGCAGTTGAATTACTTGCCGGCGACGCCATTGAAGCTACAGGCAGGGAAGGTACTGGCAAGTGAAGACATTGAAGCTACTTGTAGGGAAGGTACTGGCAAGTGAAGCTGTTGAAGCTACAAGCAGGTAAGGTACTGGCAAGTGAAGCTGTTGAAGCTACTGGCAGGGCAAGTACTGGCAAGTGAGGCCTGGGAAGCTACTGGCAGTTGAATTACTGGCCGGCGAAGCCATTGAAGCTACAGGCAGGGAAGGTACTGGCAAGTGAAGCCGTTGAAGCTACTGGTAGGTCAAGTACTGTCAAGTGAGGCCAGGGAAGCTACTGGCAGTTGAATTACTGGCCGGCAAAGCCATTGAAGCTACTGGCAGGGAAGGTACTAGCCGGCGAAGCCATTGAAGCTACTGGCAGGGAAGGTACTGGCCGGCGAAGCCATTGAAGCTACTGGCAGGGAAGGTACTGGCAAGTGAAGACATTGAAGCTACTTGTAGGGAAGGTACTGGCAAGTGAAGCCGTTGAAGCTACTGGCAGGTAAGGTACTGGCAAGTGAAGCCGTTGAAGCTACTGGCAAGGCAAGTACTGGCAAGTGAAGCCGTTGAAGCTACTGGCAAGGCAAGTACTGGCAATTGAGGCCGGGGAAGTTACTGGCAGCTGAAATACTGGCAGGCGAAGCCGTTGAAGCTACTGACAATGCAACTACTGGCAATTGAGGCCGGGGAAGCTACTGGGAGCTGAAATACTGACATGTGAAGGTGTCGAAACTGCTGGCAAGGAAGGTACTGGCAAGTGAAGCCGTTGAAGCTACTGGCAGGGAAGGTACTGGCAAGTGAAGCCGTTGAAGCTACTGGCAGGTAAGGTACTGGCAAGTGAAGCCGTTGAAGCTACTGGCAAGGCAAGTACTGGCAAGTGAAGCCGTTGAAGCTACTGGCAAGGCAAGTACTGGCAAGTGAAGCCGTTGAAGCTACTGGCAAGGAAGTACTGGCAAGTGAAGCCGTTGAAGCTACTGACAATGCAAGTACTGGCAATTGAGGCCGGGGAAGCTACTGGGAGTTGAAATACTGACATGTGAAGGTGTTGAAACTGCTGGCAAGGAAGGTACTGGCAAGTGAAGCCGTTGAAGCTACTGGCAGGGAAGGTACTGGCAAGTGAAGCCGTTGAAGCTACTGGCAGGTAAGGTATTGGCAAGTGAAGCCGTTGAAGCTACTGGCAACGCAAGTACTGGCAATTGAGGCCCGGGAAGGTATTCGGAGCTGAAACACTGACATCTGAAGGCATTGAAAATGCTGGCAAGTAAGGTACTGGCAAGTGAAGCCGTTGAAGCTACTGGCAGTTGAATTACTGGCCGGCAAAGCCATTGAAGCTACAGGCATGGAAGGTACTTTCAAGTGAAGCTGTTAAAGCTACTGGCAGGTAAGGTACTGGCAAGTGAAGCCGTTGAAGCTACTGGCAAGGCAAGTACTTGCAAGTGTAGCTGTTGAAGCTACTGGCAAGGCAAGTACTGCAATTGAGCCCTGGGAAGCTACTGGCAGCTGAAATATTGGTAGGCGAAGCCATTGAAGATACTAGCAAGGCAAGTACTTGCAATTGAGGCTGGGGAAGCTACTCGCAGCTGAAATACTGGCAGGCGAAGCCGTTGAAGCTACTGACAATGCAAGTACTGGCAATTGAGGAAGGGGAAGCTACTGGGAGCTGAAATACTGACGTGTGAAGCCGTTGAAGCTACTGGCAGGTAAGGTACTGGCAAGTGAAGCCGTTGAAGCTACTGGAAAGGAAAGTACTGGCAAGTGAGGCCTGGGAAGCTACGGGCAGTTGAAATACTGGCCGGCGAAGCCATGGAAGCTACAGGCAGGGAAGGTACTGGCAAGTGAAGCCGTTGAAGCTACTGGCAAGGCAAGTTCGGGCAATTGAGGCTTGGGAAGCTACTGGCAGTTGTATTACTGGCCGGCGAAGCCATCGAAGCTACTGGCAGGGAACGTACTGGCAACTGAAGCCGTAGAAGCTACTGGCAGGTAAGGTACTGGCAAGTGAAGCCGTTGAAGCTATTGGCAGGGCAAGTACTGGCAAGTGAGGTCTGGGAAGCTACTGGCAGTTGAATTACTGGCCGGCGAAGCCATTGAAGCTACAGGCAGGGAAGGTACTGTCAAGTGAAGCCGTTGAAACTACTGGTAGGTCAAGTACTGACAAGTGAGGCCAGGGAAGCTACTGGCAGTTGAATTACTGGCCGGCAAAGCCATTGAAGCTACTGGCAGGGAAGGTACTGGCCGGCAAAGCCATTGAAGCTACTGGCAGGGAAGGTACTGGCAAGTGAAGCCGTTGAAGCTACTGGCAAGGCAAGTACTGGCAAGTGAAGCCGTTGAAGCTACTGGCAAGGCAAGTACTGGCAAATGAAGCCGTTGAAGCTACTGGCAAGGCAAGTTCGGGCAATTGAGGCTTGGGAAGCTACTGGCAGTAGTATTATTGGCCGGCGAAGCCATCGAAGCTACTGGCAGGGAACTTACTGGCAACTGAAGCCGTTGAAGCTACTGGCAGGTAAGGTAATGGCAAGTGAAGCCGTTAAAGCTACTGGCTGGTAAGGTACTGGCAAGTGAAGCCGTTGAAGCTACTGGCAAGGCAAGTACTTGCAAGTGTAGCCGTTGAAGCTACTGGCAAGGCAAGTACTGGCAATTGAGGCCTGGGAAGCTACTGGCAGCTGAAATATTGGTAGGCGAAGACATTGAAGATACTAGCAAGGCAAGTACTTGCAATTGAGGGTGGGGAAGCTACTCGCAGCTGAAATACTGGCAAGTGAAGCCATTGAAGCTACTGGTAGGTCAAGTACTGTCAAGTGAGGCAAGGGAAGCTACTGGCAGTTGAATTACTGGCCGGCGAAGCCATTGACGCTATTGGCAGGCAAGGTACTGGCAAGTGAAGGCGTTGAAACTGCTGGCAGGAAAGGTACTGGCAAGTGAAGCCGTTGAAGCTACTGGCAGGTAAGGTACTGCAAAGTGAAGCCGTTGAAGCTACTGGCAGGGCAAGTACTGGCAAGTGAGGCCTGGGAAGCTACTGGCAGTTGAATTACTGGCCGGCGAAGCCATTGAAGCTACAGGCAGGGAAGGTACTGTCAAGTGAAGCCGTTGAAGCTACTGGTAGGTCAAGTACTGTCAAGTGAGGCCAGGGAAGCTACTGGCAGTTGAATTACTGGCCGGCAAAGCCATTGAAGCTACTGGCAGGGAAGGTACTGGCCGGCAAAGCCATTGAAGCTACTGGCAGGGAAGGTACTGGCAAGTGAAGCCGTTGAAGCTACTGGCAAGGCAAGTACTGGCAAGTGAAGCCGTTGAAGCTACTGGCAAGGCAAGTACTGGCAAGTGTAGCCATTGAAGCTACTGGCAAGGCAAGTACTGGCAATTGAGACCGGGGAACTTACTGGCAGCTGAAATACTTGCAGGCGAAGCCGTTGAAGCTACTGACAATGCAAGTACTGGCAATTGAGGCCGGGAAAGCTACTGGGAGTTGAAATATTGACATGTGAAGGTGTTGAAACTGCTGGCAAGGAAGGTACTGGCAAGTGAAGCCGTTGAAGCTACTGGCAAGGCAAGTTCGGGCAATTGAGGCTTGGGAAGCTACTGGCAGTTGTATTACTGGCCGGCGAAGCCGTTGAAGCTACTGGCAGGAAAGGTACTGGCAAGTGAAGCCGTTGAAGCTACTGGCAAGGCAAGTTCGGGCAATTGAGGCTTGGGAAGCTACTGGCAGTTGTATTACTTGCCGGCGAAGCCATCAAAGCTACTGGCAGGGAACGTACTGGCAACAGAAGCCGTTGAAGCTACTGGCAGGTAAGGTAATGGCAAGTGAAGCCGTTGAAGCTACTGGCAGGGCAACTACTGGCAAGTGATGGCTGGGAAGCTACTGGCAGTTGAATTACTGGCCGGCGAAGCCATTGAAGCTACAGGCAGGGAAGGTACTGTCAAGTGAAGCCGTTGAAGCTACTGGTAGGTCAAGTACTGTCAAGTGAGGCCAGGGAAGCTACTGGCAGTTGAATTACTGGCCGGCAAAGCCATTGAAGCTACTGGCAGGGAAGGTACTGGCAAGTGAAGCCATTGAAGCTACTGGCAGGGAAGGTACTGGCAAGTGAAGCCGTTGAAGCTACTGGCAAGGCAAGTACTGGCAAGTGAAGCCGTTGAAGCTACTGACAATGCAAGTACTGGCAATTGAGGCCGGGGAAGCTACTGGGAGTTGAAATACTGACATGTGAAGGTGTTGAAACTGCTGGCAAGGAAGGTACTGGCAAGTGAAGCCGTTGAAGCTACTGGCAGGTAAGGTACTGGCAAGTGAAGCCGTTGAAGCTACTGGCAGTGCAAGTACTGTCAAGTGAGGCCAGGGAAGCTACTGGCAGTTGAATTACTGGCCGGCAAAGCCATTGAAGCTACTGGCAGGGAAGTTACTGGCCCGCGAAGCCATTGAAGCTACTGGCAGGGAAGGTACTGGCCGGCGAAGCCATTGAAGCTACTTGTAGGGAAGGTACTGGCAAGTGAAGACATTGAAGCTACTGGCAGGTAAAGTACTGGCAAGTGAAGCCGTTGAAGCTACTGGCAGGGCAAGTACTGGCAAGTGAAGCCGTTGAAGCTACTAGCAAGTCAAGTACTGGCAATTGAGGCCGGGGAAGCTACTGGGAGCTGAAATACTGACATGTGAAGGTGTCGAAACTGCTGGCAAGGAAGGTACTGGCAAGTGAAGCCGTTGAAGCTACTGGCAGGGAAGGTACTGGCAAGTGAAGCCGTTGAAGCTACTGGCAGGTAAGGTACTGGCAAGTGAAGCCGTTGAAGCTACTGGCAGGGCAAGTACTGGCAAGTGAAGCCGTTGAAGCTACTGGCAGTTGAATTACTGGCCGGCGAAGCCATTGAAGCTACAGGCAGGGAAGGTACTGGCAAGTGAAGCTGTTGAAGCTACTGGTAGGTCAAGTACTGTCAAGTGAGGCAAGGGAAGCTACTGGCAGTTGAATTACTGGCCGGCAAAGCCATTGAAGCTAGAGGCAGGGAAGGTACTGGCAAGTGAAGACATTGAAGCTACTTGTAGGGAACGTATTGGCAAGTGAAGCTGTTGAAGCTACAGGCAGGTAAGGTAATGGCAAGTGAAGCCGTTGAAGCTACTGGCAGGGCAAGGACTGGCATGTTAGGCCTGTGGATCTACTGGCAGTTGAATTACTGGATGGCAAAGGCATTGAATCTACAGGCAGGGAAGGTACTGGCAAGTGAAGCTCTTGAAGCTACTGGCAAGGAAGGTACTGGCAAGTAAAGCCATTGAAGCTACTGGCAGGGAAGGTACTGGCAAGTGAAGCCGTTGAAGCTACTGGAATGGAAGGTACTGGCAAGTGAAGCCATTGAAGCTCCTGGCAGGGCAAGTACTGGCAAGTGAAGCCATTGAAGCTACTGGCAGGGCAAGTACTGGCAAGTGAGGCCTGGGGAGCTACTGGCAGTTGAATTACTGGCCGGCGAAGCCATTGACGCTATTGGCAGGCAAGGTACTGGCAAGTGAAGGCGTTGAAACTGCTGGCAGGAAAGGTACTGGCAAGTGAAGCCGTTGAAGCTACTGGCAGGTAAGGTACTGGCAAGTGAAGCCGTTGAAGCTACTGGCAGGGCAAGTACTGGCAAGTGAGGCCTGGGAAGCTACTGGCAGTTGAATTACTGGCCGGCGAAGCCATTGAAGCTACAGGCAGGGAAGGTACTGTCAAGTGAAGCCGTTGAAGCTACTGGTAGGTCAAGTACTGTCAAGTGAGGCCAGGGAAGCTACTGGCAATTGAATTACTGGCCGACGAAGCCATTGAAGCTACAGGCAGGGAAGTTACTGGCCGGCGAAGCCATTGAAGCTACTGGCAGGGAAGGTACTGGCCGGCGAAGCCATTGAAGCTACTGGCAGGGAAGGTACTGGCAAGTGAAGACATTGAAGCTACTTGTAGGGAAGGTACTGGCAAGTGAAGCCGTTGAAGCTACTGGCAGGTAAGGTACTGGCAAGTGAAGCCGTTGAAGCTACTGGCAAGGCAAGTACTGGCAAGTGAAGCCGTTGAAGCTACTGGCAAGGCAAGTACTGGCAAGTGAAGCCGTTGAAGCTACTGGCAAGGCAAGTACTGGCAATTGAGGCCGGGGAAGTTACTGGCAGCTGAAATACTGGCAGGCGAAGCCGTTGAAGCTACTGACAATGCAAGTACTGGCAATTGAGGCCGGGGAAGCTACTGGGAGCTGAAATACTGACATGTGAAGGTGTCGAAACTGCTGGCAAGGAAGGTACTGGCAAGTGAAGCCGTTGAAGCTACTGGCAGGGAAGGTACTGGCAAGTGAAGCCGTTGAAGCTACTGGCAGGTAAGGTACTGGCAAGTGAAGCCGTTGAAGCTACTGGCAAGGCAAGTACTGGCAAGTGAAGCCGTTGAAGCTACTGGCAAGGCAAGTACTGGCAAGCGAAGCCGTTGAAGCTACTGGCAAGGAAGAACTGGCAAGTGAAGCCGTTGAAGCTACTGACAATGCAAGTACTGGCAATTGAGGCCGGGGAAGCTACTGGGAGTTGAAATACTGACATGTGAAGGTGTTGAAACTGCTGGCAAGGAAGGTACTGGCAAGTGAAGCCGTTGAAGCTACTGGCAGGGAAGGTACTGGCAAGTGAAGCCGTTGAAGCTACTGGCAGGTAAGGTATTGGCAAGTGAAGCCGTTGAAGCTACTGGCAACGCAAGTACTGGCAATTGAGGCCCGGGAAGGTATTCGGAGCTGAAACACTGACATCTGAAGGCATTGAAAATGCTGGCAAGTAAGGTACTGGCAAGTGAAGCCGTTGAAGCTACTGGCAGTTGAATTACTGGCCGGCAAAGGCATTGAAGCTACAGGCATGGAAGGTACTTTCAAGTGAAGCTGTTAAAGCTACTGGCAGGTAAGGTACTGGCAAGTGAAGCCGTTGAAGCTACTGGCAAGGCAAGTACTTGCAAGTGTAGCTGTTGAAGCTACTGGCAAGGCAAGTACTGCAATTGAGCCCTGGGAAGCTACTGGCAGCTGAAATATTGGTAGGCGAAGCCATTGAAGATACTAGCAAGGCAAGTACTTGCAATTGAGGCTGGGGAAGCTACTCGCAGCTGAAATACTGGCAGGCGAAGCCGTTGAAGCTACTGACAATGCAAGTACTGGCAATTGAGGAAGGGGAAGCTACTGGGAGCTGAAATACTGACATGTGAAGCCGTTGAAGCTACTGGCAGGTAAGGTACTGGCAAGTGAAGCCGTTGAAGCTACTGGAAAGGAAAGTACTGGCAAGTGAGGCCTGGGAAGCTACGGGCAGTTGAATTACTGGCCGGCGAAGCCATGGAAGCTACAGGCAGGGAAGGTACTGACAAGTGAAGCCGTTGAAGCTACTGGTAGGTCAAGTACTGGCAAGTGAGGCCTGGTAAGCTACTGGCAGTTGAATTACTGGCCGGCGACGCCATTGAAGCTACAGGCAGGGAAGGTACTGGCAAGTGAAGCCGTTGAAGCTACTGGTAGGTCAAGTATTGTCAAGTGCGGCGAGGGAAGCTACTGGCAGTTGAATTACTGGCCGGCGAAGCCATTGAAGATACAGGCATGGAAGGTCCTGGCAAGTGAAGCCGTTAAAGCTACTGGCAGGTAAGGTACTGGCAAGTGAAGCCGTTGAAGCTACTGGCAAGGCAAGTACTGGCAAGTGAAGCCGTTGAAGATACTGGCAGGTAAGTTAGTGGCAAGTGAAGCCATGGAAGCTACTGGATACGCAAGTACAGGCAAGTGAGGCCGGGGAAGCTACTGGGAGCTGAAATACTGACATGTGAAGGCGTTGAAACTGCTGGCAGGGAAGGTACTGGCAAGTGAAGCCGTTGAAGCTACTGGCAGGTAAGGTACTGGCAAGTGAAGCCTTTGAAGCTACTGGCAGGGCAAGTACTGGCAAGTGAGGGCTGGGAAGCTACTGGCAGTTGAATTACTGGCCGGCGAAGCCATTGAAGATACAGGCATGGAAGGTACTAGCAAGTGAAGCCGTTAAAGCTACTGGCAGGTAAGGTACTGGCAAGTGAAGCCGTTGAAGCTACTGGCAAGGCAAGTACTGGCAAGTGAGGCCTGGGAAGATACTGGCAGCTGAAATATTGGCAGGCGAAGCCGTTGAAGCTACTAGCAAGGCAAGTTCTGGCAATTGAGGCTGGGGAGGCTATTCGCAGCTGAAATACTGGCAGGCGAAGCCGTTGAAGCTACTGACAATGCAAGTACTGGCAATTGAGGCCCGGGAAGCTACTGGGAGCTGAAATACTGACATGTGAAGGCGTTGAAACTGCTGGAAGGTAAGGTACTGGCAAGTGAAGCCGTTGAAGCTACTGGCAAGGCAAGTACTGGCAAGTGAAGCCGTTGAAGCTACTGGCAATGCAAGTACTGGCAATTGAGGCCTGGGAAGATACTGGCAGCTGAAATATTGGCAGGCGAAGCCGTTGAAGCTACTAGCAAGGCAAGTACTGGCAACTGAGGCTGGGGAAGCTACTCGCAGCTGAAATACTGTCAAGTGAAGCCGTTGAAGCTACTGGTAGGTCAAGTACTGTCAAGTGAGGCCAGGGAAGCTACTGGCAGTTGAATTACTGGCTGGCAAAGCCATTGAAGCTACTGGCAGGGAAGGTACTGGCCGGCAAAGCCATTGAAGCTACTGGCAGGGAAGGTACTGGAAAGTGAAGCCGTTGAAGCTACTGGCAAGGCAAGTACTGGCAAGTGAAGCCGTTGAAGCTACTGGCAGTTGAATTACTGGCCGGCGAAGCCATTGAAGATACAGGCTTGGAAGGTCCTGGCAAGTGAAGCCGTTAAAGCTACTGGCAGGTAAGGTACTGGCAAGTGAAGCCGTTGAAGCTACTGGCAAGGCAAGTACTGGCAAGTGAAGCCGTTGAAGATACTGGCAGGTAAGGTAGTGGCAAGTGAAGCCATGGAAGCTACTGGATACGCAAGTACAGGCAAGTGAGGCCGGGGAAGCTACTGGGAGCTGAAATACTGACATGTGAAGGCGTTGAAACTGCTGGCAGGGAAGGTACTGGCAAGTGAAGCCGTTGAAGCTACTGGCAGGTAAGGTACTGGCAAGTGAAGCCTTTGAAGCTACTGGCAGGGCAAGTACTGGCAAGTGAGGGCTGGGAAGCTACTGGCAGTTGAATTACTGGCCGGCGAAGCCATTGAAGATACAGGCATGGAAGGTACTAGCAAGTGAAGCCGTTAAAGCTACTGGCAGGTAAGGTACTGGCAAGTGAAGCCGTTGAAGCTACTGGCAAGGCAAGTACTGGCAAGTGAGGCCTGGGAAGATACTGGCAGCTGAAATATTGGCAGGCGAAGCCGTTGAAGCTACTAGCAAGGCAAGTACTGGCAATTGAGGCTGGGGAGGCTATTCGCAGCTGAAATACTGGCAGGCGAAGCCGTTGAAGCTACTGACAATGCAAGTACTGGCAATTGAGGCCGGGGAAGCTACTGGGAGCTGAAATACTGACATGTGAAGGCGTTGAAACTGCTGGCAGGTAAGGTACTGGCAAGTGAAGCCGTTGAAGCTACTGGCAAGGCAAGTACTGGCAAGTGAAGCCGTTGAAGCTACTGGCAAGGCAAGTACTGGCAATTGAGGCCGGGGAAGTTACTGGGAGCTGAAATACTGACATGTGAAGGTGTCGAAACTGCTGGCAAGGAAGGTACTGGCAAGTGAAGCCGTTGAAGCTACTGGCAGGGAAGGTACTGGCAAGTGAAGCCATTGAAGCTACTGGCAGGTAAGGTACTGGCAAGTGAAGCCGTTGAAGCTACTGGCAGGGCAAGTACTGGCAAGTGAAGCCGTTGAAGCTACTGGCAGTTGAATTACTGGCCGGCGAAGCCATTGAAGCTACAGGCAGGGAAGGTACTGGCAAGTGAAGCTGTTGAAGCTACTGGTAGGTCAAGTACTGTCAAGTGAGGCCAGGGAAGCTACTGGCAGTTGAATTACTGGCCGACGAAGCCATTGAAGCTACAGGCAGGGAAGTTACTGGCCGGCGAAGCCATTGAAGCTACTGGCAGTTGAATTACTGGATGGCAAAGGCATTGAATCTACAGGCAGGGAAGGTACTGGCAAGTGAAGCTCTTGAAGCTACTGGCAAGGAAGGTACTGGCAAGTAAAGCCATTGAAGCTACTGGCAGGGAAGGTACTGGCAAGTGAAGCCGTTGAAGCTACTGGAATGGAAGGTACTGGCAAGTGAAGCCATTGAAGCTCCTGGCAGGGCAAGTACTGGCAAGTGAAGCCATTGAAGCTACTGGCAGGGCAAGTACTGGCAAGTGAGGCCTGGGGAGCTACTGGCAGTTGAATTACTGGCCGGCGAAGCCATTGACGCTATTGGCAGGCAAGGTACTGGCAAGTGAAGGCGTTGAAACTGCTGGCAGGAAAGGTACTGGCAAATGAAGCCGTTGAAGCTACTGGCAGGTAAGGTACTGGCAAGTGAAGCCGTTGAAGCTACTGGCAGGGCAAGTACTGGCAAGTGAGGCCTGGGAAGCTACTGGCAGTTGAATTACTGGCCGGCGAAGCCATTGAAGCTACAGGCAGGGAAGGTACTGTCAAGTGAAGAGGTTGAAGCTACTGGTAGGTCAAGTACTGTCAAGTGAGGCCAGGGAAGCTACTGGCAGTTGAATTACTGGCCGACGAAGCCATTGAAGCTACAGGCAGGGAAGTTACTGGCCGGCGAAGCCATTGAAGCTACTGGCAGGGAAGGTACTGGCAAGTGAAGACATTGAAGCTACTTGTAGGGAAGGTACTGGCAAGTGAAGCCGTTGAAGCTACTGGCAGGTAAGGTACTGGCAAGTGAAGCCGTTGAAGCTACTGGCAAGGCAAGTACTGGCAAGTGAAGCCATTGAAGCTACTGGCAAGGCAAGTACTGGCAACTGAGGCCGGGGAAGTTACTGGCAGCAAAAATACTGACATGTGAAGGTGTCGAAACTGCTGGCAAGGAAGGTACTGGCAAGTGAAGCCGTTGAAGCTACTGGCAGGGAAGGTACTGGCAAGTGAAGCCGTTGAAGCTACTGGCAGGTAAGGTACTGGCAAGTGAAGCCGTTGAAGCTACTGGCAGGGCAAGTACTGGCAAGTGAAGCCGTTGAAGCTACTGGCAGTTGAATTACTGGCCGGCGAAGCCATTGAAGCTACAGGCAGGGAAGGTACTTGCAAGTGAAGCTGTTGAAGCTACTGGTAGGTCAAGTACTGTCAAGTGAGGCAAGGGAAGCTACTGGCAGTTGAATTACTGGCCGGCAAAGCCATTGAAGCTAGAGGCAGGGAAGGTACTGGCAAGTGAAGACATTGAAGCTACTTGTAGGGAACGTACTGGCAAGTGAAGCTGTTGAAGCTAAAGGCAGGTAAGGTAATGGCAAGTGAAGCCGTTGAAGCTACTGGCAGGGCAAGGACTGGCACGTTAGGCCTGGGGAGCTACTGGCAGTTGAATTACTGGATGGCAAAGGCATTGAATCTACAGGCAGGGAAGGTACTGGCAAGTGAAGCTCTTGAAGCTACTGGCAAGGAAGGTACTGGCAAGTAAAGCCATTGAAGCTACTGGCAGGGAAGGTACTGGCAAGTGAAGCCGTTGAAGCTACTGGAATGGAAGGTACTGGCAAGTGAAGCCATTGAAGCTCCTGGCAGGTCAAGTACTGGCAAGTGAAGCCATTGAAGCTACTGGCAGGGCAAGTACTGGCAAGTGAGGCCTGGGGAGCTACTGGCAGTTGAATTACTGGCCGGCGAAGCCATTGACGCTATTGGCAGGCAAGGTACTGGCAAGTGAAGGCGTTGAAACTGCTGGCAGGAAAGGTACTGGCAAGTGAAGCCGTTGAAGCTACTGGCAGGGAAGGTACTGGCAAGTGAAGCCGTTGAAGCTACTGGCAGGGCAAGTACTGGCAAGTGAGGCCTGGGAAGCTACTGGCAGTTGAATTACTGGCCGGCGAAGCCATTGAAGCTACAGGCAGGGAAGGTACTGTCAAGTGAAGAGGTTGAAGCTACTGGTAGGTCAAGTACTGTCAAGTGAGGCCAGGGAAGCTACTGGCAGTTGAATTACTGGCCGACGAAGCCATTGAAGCTACAGGCAGGGAAGTTACTGGCCGGCGAAGCCATTGAAGCTACTGGCAGGGAAGGTACTGGCCGGCGAAGCCATTGAAGCTACTGGCAGGGAAGGTACTGGCAAGTGAAGACATTGAAGCTACTTGTAGGGAAGGTACTGGCAAGTGAAGCCGTTGAAGCTACTGGCAGGTAAGGTACTGGCAAGTGAAGCCGTTGAAGCTACTGGCAAGGCAAGTACTGGCAAGTGAAGCCGTTGAAGCTACTGGCAAGGCAAGTACTGGCAATTGAGGCCGGGGAAGTTACTGGCAGCAAAAATACTGACATGTGAAGGTGTCGAAACTGCTGGCAAGGAAGGTACTGGCAAGTGAAGCCGTTGAAGCTACTGGCAGGGAAGGTACTGGCAAGTGAAGCCGTTGAAGCTACTGGCAGGTAAGGTACTGGCAAGTGAAGCCGTTGAAGCTACTGGCAGGGCAAGTACTGGCAAGTGAAGCCGTTGAAGCTACTGGCAGTTGAATTACTGGCCGGCGAAGCCATGGAAGCTACAGGCAGGGAAGGTACTGGCAAGTGAAGCTGTTGAAGCTACTGGTAGGTCAAGTACTGTCAAGTGAGGCAAGGGAAGCTACTGGCAGTTGAATTACTGGCCGGCAAAGCCATTGAAGCTAGAGGCAGGGAAGGTACTGGCAAGTGAAGACATTGAAGCTACTTGTAGGGAACGTACTGGCAAGTGAAGCTGTTGAAGCTACAGGCAGGTAAGGTAATGGCAAGTGAAGCCGTTGAAGCTACTGGCAGGGCAAGGACTGGCACGTTAGGCCTGGGGAGCTACTGGCAGTTGAATTACTGGATGGCAAAGGCATTGAATCTACAGGCAGGGAAGGTACTGGCAAGTGAAGCTCTTGAAGCTACTGGCAAGGAAGGTACTGGCAAGTAAAGCCATTGAAGCTACTGGCAGGGAAGGTACTGGCAAGTGAAGCCGTTGAAGCTACTGGAATGGAAGGTACTGGCAAGTGAAGCCATTGAAGCTCCTGGCAGGGCAAGTACTGGCAAGTGAAGCCATTGAAGCTACTGGCAGGGCAAGTACTGGCAAGTGAGGCCTGGGGAGCTACTGGCAGTTGAATTACTGGCCGGCGAAGCCATTGACGCTATTGGCAGGCAAGGTACTGGCAAGTGAAGGCGTTGAAACTGCTGGCAGGAAAGGTACTGGCAAGTGAAGCCGTTGAAGCTACTGGCAGGTAAGGTAATGGCAAGTGAAGCCGTTGAAGCTACTGGCAGGGCAAGTACTGGCAAGTGAGGCCTGGTAAGCTACTGGCAGTTGAATTACTGGCCGGCGAAGCCATTGAAGCTACAGGCAGGGAAGGTACTGTCAAGTGAAGCCGTTGAAGCTACTGGTAGGTCAAGTACTGTCAAGTGAGGCCAGGGAAGCTACTGGCAGTTGAATTACTGGCCGACGAAGCCATTGAAGCTACAGGCAGGGAAGTTACTGGCCGGCGAAGCCATTGAAGCTACTGGCAGGGAAGGTACTGGCAAGTGAAGACATTGAAGCTACTTGTAGGGAAGGTACTGGCAAGTGAAGCCGTTGAAGCTACTGGCAGGTAAGGTACTGGCAAGTGAAGCCGTTGAAGCTACTGGCAAGGCAAGTACTGGCAAGTGAAGCCGTTGAAGCTACTGGCAAGGCAAGTACTGGCAAGTGAAGCCGTTGAAGCTACTGGCAAGGCAAGTACTGGCAATTGAGGCCGGGGAAGTTACTGGCAGCTGAAATACTGGCAGGCGAAGCCGTTGAAGCTACTGACAATGCAAGTACTGGCAATTGAGGCCGGGGAAGCTACTGGGAGCTGAAATACTGACATGTGAAGGTGTCGAAACTGCTGGCAAGGAAGGTACTGGCAAGTGAAGCCGTTGAAGCTACTGGCAGGGAAGGTACTGGCAAGTGAAGCCGTTTAAGCTACTGGCAGGTAAGGTACTGGCAAGTGAAGCCGTTGAAGCTACTGGCAAGGCAAGTACTGGCAAGTGAAGCCGTTGAAGCTACTGGCAAGGCAAGTACTGGCAAGTGAAGCCGTTGAAGCTAATGGCAAGGAAGTACTGGCAAGTGAAGCCGTTGAAGCTACTGACAATGCAAGTACTGGCAATTGAGGCCGGGTAAGCTACTGGGAGTTGAAATACTGACATGTGAAGGTGTTGAAACTGCTGGCAAGGAAGGTACTGGCAAGTGAAGCCGTTGAAGATACTGGCAGGGAAGGTACTGGCAAGTGAAGCCGTTGAAGCTACTGGCAGGTAAGGTATTGGCAAGTGAAGCCGTTGAAGCTACTGGCAACGCAAGTACTGGCAATTGAGGCCCGGGAAGGTATTCGGAGCTGAAACACTGACATCTGAAGGCATTGAAAATGCTGGTAGGTAAGGTACTGGCAAGTTAAGCCGTTGAAGCTACTGGCAGTTGAATTACTGGCCGGCGAAGCCATTGAAGCTACAGCATGGAACGTACTTTCAAGTGAAGCCGTTAAAGCTACTGGCAGGTAAGGTACTGGCAAGTGAAGCCGTTGAAGCTACTGGCAAGGCAAGTACTTGCAAGTGTAGCTGTTGAAGCTACTGGCAAGGCAAGTACTGGCAATTGAGGCCTGGGAAGCTACTGGCAGCTGAAATATTGGTAGGCGAAGCCATTGAAGATACTAGCAAGGCAAGTACTTGCAATTGAGGCTGGGGAAGCTACTCGCAGCTGAAATACTGGCAGGCGAAGCCGTTGAAGCTACTGACAATGCAAGTACTGGCAATTGAGGAAGGGGAAGCTACTGGGAGCTGAAATACTGACATGTGAAGCTGTTGAAGCTACTGGCAGGTAAGGTACTGGCAAGTGAAGCCGTTGAAGCTACTGGAAAGGAAAGTACTGGCAAGTGAGGCCTGGGAAGCTACTGGCAGTTGAATTACTGGCCGGCGAAGCCATGGAAGCTACAGGCAGGGAAGGTACTGGCAAGTGAAGCCGTTGAAGCTACTGGTAGGTCAAGTACTGGCAAGTGAGGCGAGGGAAGCTACTGGCAGTTGAATTACTGGCCGGCGATGCCATTGAAGATACAGGCATGGAAGGTCCTGGCAAGTGAAGCCGTTAAAGCTACTGGCAGGAAAGGTACTGGCAAGTGAAGCCGTTGAAGCTACTGGCAAGGCAAGTACTGGCAATTGAGGCCGGGGAAGTTACTGGCAGCAAAAATACTGACATGTGAAGGTGTCGAAACTGCTGGCAAGGAAGGTACTGGCAAGTGAAGCCGTTGAAGCTACTGGCAGGGAAGGTACTGGCAAGTGAAGCCGTTGAAGCTACTGGCAGGTAAGGTACTGGCAAGTGACGCCGTTGAAGCTACTGGCAGGGCAAGTACTGGCAAGTGAAGCCGTTGAAGCTACTGGCAGTTGAATTACTGGCCGGCGAAGCCATGGAAGCTACAGGCAGGGAAGGTACTGGCAAGTGAAGCTGTTGAAGCTACTGGTAGGTCAAGTACTGTCAAGTGAGGCAAGGGAAGCTACTGGCAGTTGAATTACTGGCCGGCAAAGCCATTGAAGCTAGAGGCAGGGAAGGTACTGGCAAGTGAAGACATTGAAGCTACTTGTAGGGAACGTACTGGCAAGTGAAGCTGTTGAAGCTACAGGCAGGTAAGGTAATGGCAAGTGAAGCCGTTGAAGCTACTGGCAGGGCAAGGACTGGCACGTTAGGCCTGGGGAGCTACTGGCAGTTGAATTACTGGATGGCAAAGGCATTGAATCTACAGGCAGGGAAGGTACTGGCAAGTGAAGCTCTTGAAGCTACTGGCAAGGAAGGTACTGGCAAGTAAAGCCATTGAAGCTACTGGCAGGGAAGGTACTGGCAAGTGAAGCCGTTGAAGCTACTGGAATGGAAGGTACTGGCAAGTGAAGCCATTGAAGCTCCTGGCAGGGCAAGTACTGGCAAGTGAAGCCATTGAAGCTACTGGCAGGGCAAGTACTGGCAAGTGAGGCCTGGGGAGCTACTGGCAGTTGAATTACTGGCCGGCGAAGCCATTGACGCTATTGGCAGGCAAGGTACTGGCAAGTGAAGGCGTTGAAACTGCTGGCAGGAAAGGTACTGGCAAGTGAAGCCGTTGAAGCTACTGGCAGGTAAGGTAATGGCAAGTGAAGCCGTTGAAGCTACTGGCAGGGCAAGTACTGGCAAGTGAGGCCTGGGAAGCTACTGGCAGTTGAATTACTGGCCGGCGAAGCCATTGAAGCTACAGGCAGGGAAGGTACTGTCAAGTGAAGCCGTTGAAGCTACTGGTAGGTCAAGTACTGTCAAGTGAGGCCAGGGAAGCTACTGGCAGTTGAATTACTGGCCGACGAAGCCATTGAAGCTACAGGCAGGGAAGTTACTGGCCGGCGAAGCCATTGAAGCTACTGGCAGAGAAGGTACTGGCCGGCGAAGCCATTGAAGCTACTGGCAGGGAAGGTACTGGCAAGTGAAGACATTGAAGCTACTTGTAGGGAAGGTACTGGCAAGTGAAGCCGTTGAAGCTACTGGCAGGTAAGGTACTGGCAAGTGAAGCCGTTGAAGCTACTGGCAAGGCAAGTACTGGCAAGTGAAGCCGTTGAAGCTACTGGCAAGGCAAGTACTGGCAAGTGAAGTCGTTGAAGCTACTGGCAAGGCAAGTACTGGCAATTGAGGCCGGGGAAGTTACTGGCAGCTGAAATACTGGCAGGCGAAGCCGTTGAAGCTACTGACAATGCAAGTACTGGCAATTGAGGCCGGGGAAGCTACTGGGAGCTGAAATACTGACATGTGAAGGTGTCGAAACTGCTGGCAAGGAAGGTACTGGCAAGTGAAGCCGTTGAAGCTACTGGCAGGGAAGGTACTGGCAAGTGAAGCCGTTTAAGCTACTGGCAGGTAAGGTACTGGCAAGTGAAGCCGTTGAAGCTACTGGCAAGGCAAGTACTGGCAAGTGAAGCCGTTGAAGCTACTGGCAAGGCAAGTACTGGCAAGTGAAGCCGTTGAAGCTAATGGCAAGGAAGTACTGGCAAGTGAAGCCGTTGAAGCTACTGACAATGCAAGTACTGGCAATTGAGGCCGGGTAAGCTACTGGGAGTTGAAATACTGACATGTGAAGGTGTTGAAACTGCTGGCAAGGAAGGTACTGGCAAGTGAAGCCGTTGAAGATACTGGCAGGGAAGGTACTGGCAAGTGAAGCCGTTGAAGCTACTGGCAGGTAAGGTATTGGCAAGTGAAGCCGTTGAAGCTACTGGCAACGCAAGTACTGGCAATTGAGGCCCGGGAAGGTATTCGGAGCTGAAACACTGACATCTGAAGGCATTGAAAATGCTGGCAGGTAAGGTACTGGCAAGTGAAGCCGTTGAAGCTACTGGCAGTTGAATTACTGGCCGGCGAAGCCATTGAAGCTACAGCATGGAACGTACTTTCAAGTGAAGCCGTTAAAGCTACTGGCAGGTAAGGTACTGGCAAGTGAAGCCGTTGAAGCTACTGGCAAGGCAAGTACTTGCAAGTGTAGCTGTTGAAGCTACTGGCAAGGCAAGTACTGGCAATTGAGGCCTGGGAAGCTACTGGCAGCTGAAATATTGGTAGGCGAAGCCATTGAAGATACTAGCAAGGCAAGTACTTGCAATTGAGGCTGGGGAAGCTACTCGCAGCTGAAATACTGGCAGGCGAAGCCGTTGAAGCTACTGACAATGCAAGTACTGGCAATTGAGGAAGGGGAAGCTACTGGGAGCTGAAATACTGACATGTGAAGCTGTTGAAGCTACTGGCAGGTAAGGTACTGGCAAGTGAAGCCGTTGAAGCTACTGGAAAGGAAAGTACTGGCAAGTGAGGCCTGGGAAGCTACTGGCAGTTGAATTACTGGCCGGCGAAGCCATGGAAGCTACAGGCAGGGAAGGTACTGGCAAGTGAAGCCGTTGAAGCTACTGGTAGGTCAAGTACTGGCAAGTGAGGCGAGGGAAGCTACTGGCAGTTGAATTACTGGCCGGCGATGCCATTGAAGATACAGGCATGGAAGGTCCTGGCAAGTGAAGCCGTTAAAGCTACTGGCAGGAAAGGTACTGGCAAGTGAAGCCGTTGAAGCTACTGGCAAGGCAAGTACTGGCAAGTGAAGCCGTTGAAGCTACTGGCAGGTAAGGTACTGGCAAGTGAAGCCTTTGAAGCTACTGGCAGGGCAAGTACTGGCAAGTGAGGGCTGGGAAGCTACTGGCAGTTGAATTACTGGCCGGCGAAGCCATTGAAGATACAGGCATGGAAGGTACTAGCAAGTGAAGCCGTTAAAGCTACTGGCAGGTAAGGTACTGGCAAGTGAAGCCGTTGAAGCTACTGGCAAGGCAAGTACTGGCAAGTGAGGCCTGGGAAGATACTGGCAGCTGAAATATTGGCAGGCGAAGCCGTTGAAGCTACTAGCAAGGCAAGTACTGGCAATTGAGGCTGGGGAGGCTACTCGCAGCTGAAATACTGGCAGGCGAAGCCGTTGAAGCTATTGACAATGCAAGTACTGGCAATTGAGGCCGGGGAAGCTACTGGGAGCTGAAATACTGACATGTGAAGGCGTTGAAACTGCTGGCAGGTAAGGTACTGGCAAGTGAAGCCGTTGAAGCTACTGGCAAGGCAAGTACTGGCAAGTGATGCAGTTGAAGCTACTGGCAAGGCAAGTACTGGCAATTGAGGCCTGGGAAGATACTGGCAGCTGAAATATTGGCAGGCGAAGCTGTTGAAGCTACTAGCAAGGCAAGTACTTGCAATTGAGGCTGGGGAAGCTACTCACAGCTGAAATACTGACATGTGAAGCCATTGAAGCTACTGGCAGGGAAGGTACTGGCAGGCAAAGCCATTGAAGCTACTGGCAGGGAAGGTACTGGAAAGTGAAGCCGTTGAAGCTACTGGCAAGGCAAGTACTGGCAAGTGAAGCCGTTGAAGCTACTGGCAAGGCAAGTACTGGCAAATGAAGCCGTTGAAGCTACTGGCAAGGCAAGTTCGGGCAATTGAGGCTTGGGAAGCTACTGGCAGTTGTATTACTGGCCGGCGAAGCCATCGAAGCTACTGGCAGGGAAGGTACTGGCAAGTGAAGCCGTTAAAGCTACTGGCAAGGCAAGTTCGGACCATTGAGGCTTGGGAAGCTACTGGCAGTTGTATTACTGGCCGGCGAAGCCATCGAAGCTACTGGCAGGGAACGTACTGGCAACTGAAGCCGTTGAAGCTACTGGCAGGTAAGGTACTGGGAAGTGAAGCCGTTGAAGCTACTGGCAGGGCAAGTACTGGCAAGTGAGGTCTGGGAAGCTACTGGGAGTTGAATTACTGGCCGGCGAAGCCATTGAAGCTACAGGCAGGGAAGGTACTGTCAAGTGAAGCCGTTGAAGCTACTGGTAGGTCAAGTACTGTCAAGTGAGGCCAGGGAAGCTACTGGCAGTTGAATTACTGGCCGGCAAAGCCATTGAAGCTACTGGCAGGGAAGGTACTGGCCGGCAAAGCCATTGAAGCTACTGGCAGGGAAGGTACTGGCAAGTGAAGCCGTTGAAGCTACTGGCAAGGCAAGTACTGGCAAGTGAAGCCGTTGAAGCTACTGGCAAGGCAAGTACTGGCAAATGAAGCCGTTGAAGCTACTGGCAAGGCAAGTTCGGGCAATTGAGGCTTGGGAAGCTACTGGCAGTTGTATTACTGGCCGGCGAAGCCATCGAAGCTACTGGCAGGGAACTTACTGGCAACTGAAGCCGTTGAAGCTACTGGCAGGTAAGGTAATGGCAAGTGAAGCCGTTGAAGCTACTGGCAGGGCAAGTACTGGCAAGTGATGGCTGGGAAGCTACTGGCAGTTGAATTACTGGCCGGCGAAGCCATTGAAGCTACAGGCAGGGAAGGTACTGGCAAGTGAAGCCGTTAAAGCTACTGGCAGGTAAGGTACTGGCAAGTGAAGCCGTTGAAGCTACTGGCAAGGCAAGTACTTGCAAGTGTAGCCGTTGAAGCTACTGGCAAGGCAAGTACTGGCAATTGAGGCCTGGGAAGCTACTGGCATCTGAAATATTGGTAGGCGAAGCCATTGAAGATACTAGCAAGGCAAGTACTTGCAATTGAGGCTGGGGAAGCTACTCGCAACTGAAATACTGGCAAGTGAAGCCGTTGAAGCTACTGGTAGGACAAGTACTGTCAAGTGAGGCGAGGGAAGCTACTGGCAGTTGAATTACTGGCCGGCGAAGCCATTGACGCTATTGGCAGGCAAGGTACTGGCAAGTGAAGGCGTTGAAACTGCTTGCAGGAAAGGTACTGGCAAGTGAAGCCGTTGAAGCTACTGGCAGGTAAGGTACTGGCAAGTGAAGCCGTTGAAGCTACTGGCAGGGCAAGTACTGGCAAGTGAGGCCTGGGAAGCTACTGGCAGTTGAATTACTGGCCGGCGAAGCCATTGAAGCTACAGGCAGGGAAGGTACTGTCAAGTGAAGCCGTTGAAGCTACTGGTAGGTCAAGTACTGTCAAGTGAGGCCAGGGAAGCTACTGGCACTTGAATTACTGGCCGGCAAAGCCATTGAAGCTACTGGCAGGGAAGGTACTGGCAAGTGAAGCCTTTGAAGCTACTGGCAAGGCAAGTACTGGTAAGTGAAGCCGTTGAAGCTACTGGCAAGGCAAGTACTGGCAAGTGAAGCCGTTGAAGCTACTGGCAAGGCAAGTACTGGCAAGTGAAGCCGTTGAAGCTACTGGCAAGGCAAGTACTGGCAATTGAGGCCGGGGAACTTACTGGCAGCTGAAATACTGGCAGGCGAAGCCGTTGAAGTTACTGACAATGCAAGTACTGGCAATTGAGGCCGGGGTAGCTACTGGGAGTTGAAATATTGACATGTGAAGGTGTTGAAACTGCTGGCAAGGAAGGTACTGGCAAGTGAAGCCGTTGAAGCTACTGGCAGGGAAGGTACTGGCAAGTGAAGCCGTTGAAGCTACTGGCAGGTAAGGTACTGGCAAGTGAAGCCGTTGAAGCTACTGGCAAGGCAAGTACTGGCAAGTGAAGCCGTTGAAGCTACTGGCAAGGCAAGTACTGGCAAGTGAGGCCTGGGAAGCTACTGGCAGTTGAATTACTGGCCGGCGAAGCCATTGAAGCTACAGGCAGGGAAGGTACTGTCAAGTGAAGAGGTTGAAGCTACTGGTAGGTCAAGTACTGTCAAGTGAGGCCAGGGAAGCTACTGGCAGTTGAATTACTGGCCGACGAAGCCATTGAAGCTACAGGCAGGGAAGTTACTGGCCGGCGAAGCCATTGACGCTACTGGCAGGGAATGTACTGGCCGGCGAAGCCATTGAAGCTACTGGCAGGGAAGGTACTGGCAAGTGAAGACATTGAAGCTACTTGTAGGGAAGGTACTGGCAAGTGAAGGCGTTGAAACTGCTGGCAGGAAAGGTACTGGCAAGTGAAGCCGTTGAAGCTACTGGCAAGGCAAGTACTGGCAAGTGAAGCCGTTGAAGCTACTGGCA